>NC_134839.1:19614906-20333330 GCF_965363235.1 Mytilus galloprovincialis | reverse complement strand
AACCAAATACCAAATGTCTTAATTTTATCTTAATAGTAGTTTTACTCTTCTATATATATAGGCGTAAAAAAATTATTTTCACATGTGCAGATATATATATTCATAAAATAATTAGTAAAATAAGTAACAAGTTAACAGTTCCAGTTCAATCGATTTCATCCTTCCATTGGGACTCTTCGTGATAACTGATTAAGCGTCGTTAAGAATGTTACTTTTCCATGTCAGTTTTAATTTAGCGTCGTACTACAGTATTAAATGATATATAAGCATGAGATATAATTATCTATAGTAAAGGATCCTACAAATAAATGTAAGAAACAGTCACAGAAATAATTATATTTATATGTACGTCTGAACCAGTGACATATACACACACCTTTCTTTAAAGATCAAATAGTTATAAGATTTGAAGTATTTTTTGGATCATATAACTCCATTCCTGGCGGCGCCTTCTTCATAATTACTTATCTGGTTAAATAAACCAATTAATGATTAATAATAACGTAAAAGGAATGAAGGTGAATATTATTAAATTTTTATTGCATATACTTGTGAGTAGAAATGTATATTTTTCATACAAATTTACAACACAATCCTGTTGCATCCAATCCTGTATTCAAAGGTTATGGGATTTAAGAGAATGTATATTGTTAATAATACTTATTGCACATGATTATGTGTGATAGAATTTTTTTTTTGTTCTACTGGGCATATAGTTATTTTTGTGTATAATAGAATAACACAAGTTTTTTATGTGGCACTATGGCATCCTTGGCCTTTTACCATAATTCCAGCTGTTGATTTTGTATTTCTGAACTTACTAAGGAAGTGTTTTCAAAATTTATTTTTTTTTTGAAATAAACATTAATTAATCTAGTAAAATACAGAAAAGAAACGACCAGTATAAAGAAATAAATAGTTTATCACAGTGATTCTTCTTTTTAGTTTTTCGGAAGCAGGAAAACAACAATCCGGTGAAATCTCGGAAGGTGGGTTTCTTCTTAATGTTTGGTCCATCTTTTGTTTGTTTCTTTTTAGGTTGGTTATGCTACTCCGTCTGTCTTCTATTTTTAGCAACGTAATTTAATATGTTGTATACTTCTGTTCTCCTCTTCTTTATAGTTTGATTATTCTCCTCCGTCTGCCTTCTATTTTTACCAATGTAAGAAAGATTTCTGTTTCCATCTTCTTTTCTTCCTGTTCCCTCGCTTTCCTTTCGTTATCGTTAGGCTCACCAAGTACAATCCCTTTTTGTCAGAAATAATAAATTCGCAAAAAATAATAAGAGAAGTTAAGGTGACGAATGATTAATATTGTAATCTAGACTACATTTTTAACAACATTATTAAATATTTATTTCAATTAATGTCTTGCTTGTTACAAAATCCTTCAGTAGTCCAAGTTCCTCCTGATATCCACTGTTACAATCCACTAATCACTTAGGGAATTAATTAGTTTTAAAAATCATATTACATCAAATATATATTATACATAATTTCACTCATAATGATTATTCATATGTTTTCTTTTGGTTGCTAAAGCAATACTTTTAATTGTCAAACAAGTCATTAAGAAAAATTGAGAAAACATTGACATTTTTTGTTTTTTGATCTGATATGTAATAAGTTTTGTAAATTGAAAAACCAACAATTGTTAAGAAATAGTTGAAAGTCAAAATATTCTTCATCAGAAGTTTTATAACCAAATATCAAATGTCTAAATTTTATCTTAAAAGTAATTTTACTCTTCTATAACACTTCATTTAGTTTGTTCCAAAAAGTTCTAAATACGGACAAAGTAAAAAGAAGTGTTAATAAATCTTCTTCTTGTGTACAAAAGATACAAAAATTATGTTATAGATACAATTTTCCACCTGAATAAAAGTTTCTTTGTAGGTATATGTTGTAGTAATTTCTACTAAAATTTTTGAGGTTTTTTTCTTTTAAATATCCAAATAAATTCTGAAAATATTAAAACAATGTTTAAAGGCAATAATAAAAGGAAAATATGTCTAGTTTGGTGTGCATGTCTTTCCAAACATTTTCATCAAATTTGATACACTCTAGATTTTGATCTCAGCGACCTCTCATAAAAATAGCACCACTTCAACCCAGTTACAGCAAGCTGCATCTTAATTTGGTGATAATAATTATGATTCGTTTTCAATGTCCAGCTATCATCAACACGTTTTGTGCAATAGCACCATTCCTGTAATTGCTTAACATGACACTTGATTGTCAACAACATAAAGAGGGCACCATTAATGGAGTGTATATCTTTCTGTCACAAATTGCTGCCAGCTAGGGATACTTTTAGGAATGACCATTTATAGCTAAATTATAAACCTTGGGACAACAGCACCTCATTTTTACCGTAACGTTATCTAAATCTCAGGTGCCACTGCACATCACCAAAAATATATCAAGTTAACTAGGATATCGATAAATCTTAAAAAATTTTGAGTTCTATGTATCCTTTTGGGGCTTCATTTGAGTATCATATAATGTCGTATAAAGTTTATAGTATAATTTATTACTAGTGTCAAAACTTTTATGTTGTACCCGAATACAGTTATAAACAGGTTGTAAACTTTTATTAGTTTTATGTCCTTGATAAGCCAAAACAGTTTAAAACAATAGTAACAGGTCGACAACTTTTAAAAGTATATACCCACACTGTGGTGGCGACGCAACAATTCTTAATTTTGAAATGTTTGCTTAATACATGCCAGTTGCGGTTCCATTTTTTTGTTTTTACCATTTTTGGTAAGTTTTATCAGTACTGAAGTTCTAAGCCGTTTCATTATCTTGAAAATACAGTCTTCAGCTAAATATCTCAATTTAATTAAGCCCGTAGAATTTGTTGTTGCTTCATTTACAGGTTTTTAATTAAATGATTGTTGCTGCCTGTCTTTAACTTCTTTAACCATTGGAGTTATTTGCTGATTAACTGTCCACATACATAATTTGAGGAAATCCTGTTTTTCTTCATCATCTTCTTTGTGTTTTTGCTCAAATTAAAAATTACATTGTCATCAAAATTTAATATTTCATCTTCGATTTTTTCAACTGTACGTCTATCCTTTTACCTTGCCACCACTGTAAAAAGTAATGGTGTACTGTTTAAATCATATAAATAATGATAATTTAATTTGCAAAATCATACAACATCGCCATGTTTTAACATAACAACAGCCAAGGGATTGTAGTTCAGAAAAACATTAACCATCTGTTGATATGGCACGTTTTATAGCTACTCCGAATTAGTCGGGTGCAGTCTATATCGACGTATTTGATACTTTGGCGATTGGCCCTGTGCACTGTTAAAACATAAGCTAACCTCAATGGATATTACATTCTTGATGCTTAAATAGTTTTAGTTGCTGGGTTATACACATAAAAACATATTTCCATTTGAACTAGCCTCCCATTGAAACTGACAATTATGGATTTATTTGATATGGACGGAATGTGTCCTAAGCATCTATTATACAGGCCTGAATTATTTCGGATAAAAATCACAGAAGCCCCAACTTTTACTGATAACACTTAACAGGCTGCTTTTTTACGCAAAATGTCAACTATTGCAGTGGCCACAGATCTGAAATTCTTTCGAGGACCTGGAATTAGTTCATCAAGTTTTTTCTATTTCATAAATTAAGCATCGAAATTGTACCAAACAATAATTTGAATATCTTTGTTTGGAATATTTTCCAATGGTCTATCTGGAGTTTTTAGAAATGCCTCAGTTCCTTCTGTTCGATTTCCATCATACAATTAATTGATTGCCCTGATCAACTGATGCTCATTATTGCGAACGACATTAAAGGAATATAAAAATAGTACTGTTTAACAAACTTTCTTTGCAAGCAAAACAAAAATTTACTAAGGCACTGACCAATCATAATTTTTAAAAGGGGGAAACATGACTTTTTCCTCTGAACATTAAAGGAGAAAAATATATTTGACATTTATCAAACCGCACCTTCCTGGTGGAAGACGCCCTTAACATTTGAGAAAAGTAACTAACAGGGGAAAGGTGTGCCAATACTGTTGTATTTCAATGTTACTCCCTAACCATTAACATATTTTATTTTAAATTATTTTCATTCATATATATTATTTAACAAGTGAATATTTAAACTTATTTACCGACTCATCTAAACCAATTATTTAAAAGGTTGAAACCCCACTCTTTAATTCAATTAACAGTTATAAGATAATTTCTTGGTAAATACCATCCTAAAACTCCTGTTGTGAAATACAAATTTAATACCAGTAAATTCACATCTGATACACATTTAAATAATGTTTAAAGGAAATGATAAAAGTAAGATATGTCTAGTTTTGTTTGTATGTCTTTAAACACATTTTCATCAAATTTGATACACTCCAGATGACTTTCATATCTTAGCGCCACGCATGAATAAAGGCAACAGTAGTATACCGCTATTCGACATTCATCAATCGATTGAGGAAAAAAATCCGGGTTACAAACTAAAAATGAGTGAAACGCATCAAATATAAGAGAAAAACTACGACACAACAAAAAAAAAAAAACCACATTGTAATGCAACACACAGAAACGAACTATAATATAACAATGGCCATTTTCCTGACTTGGTACAGGACATTTTAATGAAGACAAAAATGGTGTTTTGAACCTGGTTTTGTGGCATGCCAAACCTCCCGCTTTTATGGCAATGATAAATATATAAATTATTGTTTTCTACAAACCAGCTCTTCTTTTTTACAATATTCCAAGCTACATAAGGTGTTAGTCTATCTTAACAAATAGCATGCCTCTTCGGATCTACGCTTTGAAAATAGGTAATTTCCTCTATATTGTGCTCTTCTGCTCTAAAACTAGATGCAATATTTTATTTCAATAATGTTTTCAAGAGGCAAAAGGGGAAATCTGCATCTGACACATTCAGAATTCATTGTACAGTAAACTCGCAAGAGATTTTAGTCTTTAAAAATATCTGACATTGAGAAAATGTATATATTTGGATTTCTACTGGGAAAATGGCTTTTAAACTTTCAGACATGAAAGACGATATATCAGAAAGGGTACATGTGAAAATTATGACATTTAGATGCATGTATCATTTTTATGCCCCATCTACGTTACATGCACCTAAATATTTTTCCTTAGACTGGTGGGAGCTCAGAGTAAATCAATCAAAACTGCACAAAAGCGACCTCAAAATACCATCGCTGCTATCATAATTTTCACATGTACCCTTTCTGTTTACGATAGTAGAGTGGAATTATGTTTGCTGGTCTATGCGTCCGTTCGTTCGTGTCTGTCCCGCTTCATGTTTTGGTCAATGTAGTTTTTGATGAAGTCAAATAAACTTAAACTATTTACCGGATTTGTTATAACATGAGCAACACGACGGGTGTAACATGTGGAGCAGAATCTGCTTACCATTCCGGATCACATGAGATCACCCCCAGTTTTTGGTGGGGTTCGTGTTGCTTATTCTTTAGTTTTCTTTGTTATGTCATGTTTACTATTGTTTTTTTTTTTGTCTTTTTTATTTTTAGCCATGGCTTGTCAGTTTATTTTCGATTTATGAGTTTGACTGTCCCTCTGGTATCTTTCGTCCCTCTTTTAGTACACATATTCTGACACCAATTTCACGTTCCTCTGAATATAGAAAATGATAGTGTGAGTGGGGCATCCGTGTACTATGGACACACTTTTGTTATTATATGATTGGTTCATATTTATATATAGAATGTGTTGATTACCATAACTTAAAAGCAGAAACGCTTTATAGTAACATTAGAGTTCATCAAACTTTCCATCAAGCAACTTGGTTTTTTTAGAATGTAGGAGCCCCGTTTGACAGTCTCCCGAATGACCAAAACAATATAAAAAAAGTACAGTTCCCACAAGTGTATCTTGAGGAACCGTTCTGTCTCGTATCAAGGAAAACAAATCCATTCATGTTGAAATTTTCCTTTTTTCATCAATACCCTTTACTTGGCTGGACTTCAGTTTCAGTAAAATATATGCGGCTTTGTCGAAGTGAAATGAAATGTGGACTACATGTGTCATATTTGACAACACTGACATCGGTTTCAAAAGTCTGCAAATTGATGTTAGAGATCACCCCATTTCTACCAACGTTAAAAAAGTAATGTCCTCATGTAACATCATGCTGCTGACTATTAATGGTAAAGACACATCATGACCATTCATGCATTTTGTTATTTTATGGGTTTTCCCCGCATCCAAAATCATGGTCATATCCAACTTCCGACTTCTCCCCAGATCCGACTTTTTTTCAACTCCATCCGTCCTTAATATCCCACATCACAAAAATGTGTCGGTCCCCATCAAGGGTAATAACAACCTAAAATAGTGGTGCAGAATCTGCAATAAAAGTGTGTGTCCGTCAAGAAACTGATGACGTTCGTTTGAAAGGATATTACTTACAATATATAACATCCTCAATGTTCTACAACGTTGTACTTGTTTGGCTAAAATATTAAGATATATGAGCGTCACTGGTGAGTCTTCTGTAGACGAAACGCGCGTCTGGTGTACTTAATTATAATCCTTGTATAGTTACCCATAAGACAACTTTCCACCAGTGAACAAAACTTCGTAGTAGTTTGTACCTATAGGTTATCGTACAGCCTTCAATAGTAATAATCTGCTTAATGTACAAAAATGTAAACGATCATACACACCATAAATCTACAACCACTCACCATCGACTAGGAAAAGCCGTTACATAAGGTGGCCGGGTCAATATGTTTGCGGCGCACAAATCTGACCCTCCAAATAATCTTGGACAAGATTAAGTTTGTTTCAGGCAGGTACAGAATAAAGCAGTGTTAGTTTACTGGCGCCAAACGATTGATTGTTTGACATCTGACAGCAAAGTATTACGTACAGCAAATACCAATTTCAAAGTTTTCGGTTGAACTGTTCAAAAAAAAAAAAAAAAAAAAAAAAAAACAAATAGCAAAAATTACGATTTCTCAGGAAATCCATTACGGAAAGTGTCGTTCATCAAATGGGGAAATTAAAGCCTGAAACACATCAAAAGAATGTACAGATGACTCCCCCAGCATGTTACAACTCGACTACAGGGGTAGAAACGGTTAGAAATAACATTAAGAACAAGGTGTGTTGCAAAGTTTACTAATATCTACTAGTATATAAGGTGTATATATAAAAGGGAATTCCATATCTTCTGTGTCATTCTGGATGGACCAATCTAGTAAACACTTCCTGTAAAATATACATATTGCTTCTTAATGTGTGTTTATGGTACGTCACAGGGACTCTTTTCATAAAAAAAAACCGTAGATAGAAAATACTCGTACGAGTCATGAACATATTTCTATAAATTACGATCAATTTTTAATTTTTGTCTGAGAATTTTTTGTGCAGAGTCCAAAGATTTTTAAAGACGCCTTACACATATCTAATGAAACATGAATTGTTTATTTTCTAACAAAACAGAGCTTTGTCATTTATCTTCTTGCTTTATTTTCTTCTAACCTTGTTTCATTTTAGATTTATTCTTTCTGCAAGCAAAACTGTTAAAAATGTAAGTAGTTTTTCTGCAGTATAAATAATAACGACGAATAAACTACAAAAAATAAATTAAGACCATACTATACCTTTTTTAGTGCGTGGCCAATATCCTCCATATTTTCTTCCGCCCATTCCTCCATATCCACCCATCATTCCACCGTATCCGCCCATTCCTCCGTATCCACCCATCATTCCACCGTATCCACCCATCATTCCTCCGTATCCGCCCATTCCACCGTACCCACCCATCATTCCTCCGTATCCGCCCATTCCACCGTATCCACCCATCATTCCTCCGTATCCGCCCATTCCACCGTATCCACCCATTCCACCGTATCCACCCATCATTCCTCCGTATCCGCCCATTCCACCGTATCCATATCTACTGCCTCCATACATCATTCGTCTGTATCCACCGTATCCCATTCCACCATATCCCATTCCCCCGTATCCGCCGCCCATTCTACCATATCCCATTCCTCCTCCATACCACCCTCCCCCTTTTCAAAATGTAAAATAGTTTAATTATAATAATCATCTAATCTCAAAATGGTTTTTTTTCAAATACTATAAACTGATACAACGATATTTAATAGACATATTATCAATACACTTTGAAAAATTGATAATTTAGAACCAGTTTAGATATTGTTAAGTTCAAGGATGTAGTCCTGTTTGTAAAATAGATGTCTTGATTGAATTGAACAAATATTTGATATATCACAATAAATGTCCTTTACCTTCCAATTTAATAACAATATATAAGAACTCCATCAACTCGCGACTGATATCTATAAAAGGGGTTGTCTGATATCTAAATCAACAGATTAATCGCTGGAGCTTGTTTCTGTACTGCCTTTGCTAAAAGACACTTCGTCCATATTATAGTGGAAGACGCTATCTATTCAAACGTATATCTGATTTTAGTTCGTTTTGTAGTATCTGTCTTATTAACATCTTTTAAGATTCCTTTGATGAATTCTTTTAATTTCTTGCATCAAATATCAATTTCTCTCAATATTTTGTGGTTTCAAACAATAACCAAAAGAAATTGCAGTTTGCTCCTTTATTATTTTTAACATTTTCGTCGTTCGAAAATTCATTAAGAGATAATGTATAGAAAATATATTTTGCAACGGCTGATGAGCGCATGGATGAAGTGCTTGAGTTTAAAGATTTTATCAAATCTTTGAATGTACTCAGGAAAAGTAAAAGTTATTGGATACCGACAAATCGAAAATATATAAATAAAAGTGTTATTCAACTGTTCTTCATTCCAAAGTCATTAACCTGGCAACGATAACAAACGATACGCACATCTATAGTATGCATTTTATTTAGAAAAGAAGGGGGATAATATCATAAAAGATCAATTTATTAAAATCTTGAGAAGTAGGTAGTTAGTCAAATATTATTTACCCATTTTTCCATAATTAGCAGCGGCAACAGCTATGGTGATTAAAAGAATTAGCAGCTTCATCTTTATCTGTAAATAAATAAAGATACCTTCAGTGAAGAAATACAAAACACAAAGACGTAAAGCAATTGTATTTACTTATATCAACGTTATTATTGACTGATGTATATTTATAAATACAGATGTTTAGAGAGTGACCAAAGCTATGTTTAGATAGTAGTATTTAATGAATTTTGTTTTGTTTGTTGAGGTTTTTTTATTTCGATTTAAGACGAAATAATATCAATGAAAATATAAGGTAAAAATCAGAATCAGCTTTTTCCCGCCATTTAAAAAACAACAAATATCTTGAAAAAAGTAAAATCACAAAAATACTGAACTTAGAGGAAGATCAATTGGGAAAGTCCATAATCACATGGCAAAATCAAATAACAAAACGCATCAAAAACGAATGGACAAAAACTGTCATTTCCTGACTTGGTACAGGCATTTTCAAATGTAGAAAATGGTGGATTAAACCTGAAAAGGAGCTTCTTTATTTGAAACAATGACTAATAGTGGAAAATCAATGGTGGTACATGTATTACACCTTAAGGTATTTTTTTTCTGTTTAACTAATATCGAAATATAAAAAGAACTAAATTATAGAAATTGCTAAATTTTTCAATTCTTTAGTTTAAGTACAGCTTATTTAAAAAAAATAATAATATAGCGCACCGATGAGTTAAAAAAGATATTTCAATTTTAATGCGAAAAAATGGCATTTTTGCACCAAAGGCAGATGGTTTGGAGCTTTTTAAATGATATAAACATGTTAAAAGTCATCTAGGGCCAAAACCAAATCGATTTTTTTTGTTAATTTTTGTTCCATGTCAGAAAGTAACAACTACTAGTGTAACAAATAAAATTTGTAATGAAAAATAAAATGTTTAAAACTTTGCTGAAATTTTTCTACCCTCGAGCCTCCATAAAAAAAATAAAATCTATTAACTTATAATCCTCAGTGTTTAATACCATATTACCTTATTTAATGATAAAAAGTTCCCCATTTTTACATACTAACCAAACAAACAAACAATGACAAAAGAACACAAAATATAATACATTAATCCTCTGCCGTTATTAAAATAAATTATGAAAGTTTCAAATATTTGAAGAAATTAAAGAGATTTAGAAAAAAACCTACCTTCTATCTGTGGATACGTTTTCAAGGGAAGTTCGTGTTCAGCAACATTGCAGGATCATATTTATATATCTCAGATCAGGAAATATACTTTAAAATACATAATTACGTTTGACATTAAAATTTGTTTACACAAGTTTTCACAATTTTCAATGACTTGATTCAATTTTAATGGACAATACTGACAAGACAGCTTATGTTTAATATGATTAATATCATATTAATAAACCACATTATCTTGTGAACTTATAAATATGATTGACAGCTGTTAAAATTTTTTTTTCCTAATTTTGTATAATTTAAAAAATATATTTCATTATTTTTGCAATATTACAGATCTTATTTCTGTTTTTATTTTTAAAAACATCATTTTTTTTTATCTCTTTTCATTTTACAACACGAATGAGAAGTAATTAAATGTAACTTCCGTTAATTACAATTTCGGCAGTAAAAGATATGAACATTTTCGCCTTTACTTGTTTTTACTCAAACGTTCACGAACAGCGGGCACATGAAACGTAGTGGCATTTTATTTTTATTTTATAGCAAACCAACTAAATGTTAAAAGTATTCACGTAAACGTATTTCTTAATAATTATGTTATTAACCCCCTATGCTTTAAAAAAAAATGATTTACAACTGGAAATAAATCCGTTTGGAAAATTCGAATTTTATATGTTGTAAATATTTTAGGTGACGTACCCGTTAGACTAATTAAATTCAATGTATATAGATATAAGAAGATGTGGTATGGGTGCCAGTGAGACAACTCTCCATCCTAGTTAAATATACATGAATGAAAATTCATAGCTTAAGTTTCGATGTACATTTAATTTTGGTTTGGATTACCCTTGATATTCATTTTTGAGATAAATACTTAAATGACAAAATCTATTGAACGTTTTATTATTAAGCCATCAATACTTCATTATAATTTGAATTTATGTTAGGAACCTTATATACTCTGATAAGATGAACTTCAGTTTTTGTTTGGATTAGTCTTGTTTTCTGTACTATGATTTGTCTGTTGGTCTTACAGGCATTTACTGAGTACATAGTATCACTGCAAGAATCGCATAAATTTAACATACTTATAAGATGGTATGTGTTTTTCTAATATACTTTGTTTTACTTGCATCTTGATATTCTGAAATGCGTATAAAATTGAATTAGACATATCCCGTAATGGTGGTATGTCGTGCACGTAAGGACACTTTTTTTATTTTCCTGTAGACTTAGCTTTGTTTTTTGTATTACTGTGTACTGTCAAGCTTGGTCTCTCAGTCACTGAATGCATGAATATCGTTTGTTTCCCAAAGTTTTTTCTTTCATTATGGATGATGTTTTTTTCGCTGGAAAATCGCGTAAAGACGGTGTCATTTTGTAATTCTCGAATGCATGATTTGCTTGGACTGTTTTAAGTCTACTATCAAAGGAGTAGGTCCGGTAAGGACCGATTTTGGCCTCAAATTTCAAGTTCATCTGACGAAAGATTTTGACCACTTTTTAAACACTAAGTGTCTATTTCATTTGAATCAATTAGTTTATGTGACAGATTTTAACTGATTTAGTCATTAAAAACGTCGATTCAAGCTCAAATATGAAAAATCTACCAAATTTGCCGAAAAATGTCACTTTTCAGATGGTTTTTGTCAAAAATGAAAGTGGCCGCATCCGTGTTCATCCTCAACCTTTATATATGTTATGTATTATCATCAAATACAACTTACATTTCAATATTAAGGATGAACAGAATGCGGCCACTTTCGTTTTACACGGAAACAGTCTAAAATTTAACTAAAATGCTAGAATTGTGAAGATTTCAGTAATTTAACATGACTTACTGGTGCTAGTACCCGATTTATGTGCATTGTATTGTCAAAAACAGCCTATATATATGTAGCAGAAGTATTGTACTGTCCAATAAATAACTAACAGTTTAGATTTTAACAATTTTGTAAAACTGATATATTTTGGGGACAAAAAGGGGTCTTACTGGAACTACTCCTTTGAAGACGCTTATTGGAAAGTAAACAAAGCAATGGAGGCCGGAAGAAGGATTTTCTGAAGTCAGGTTTGAAACGGCCATTCAAAAATTGGCATTTTTGTACAATACTTTATAATAACAACGAAAACAATTTTTTTTTTATTAAGAAGAGTAAGAACGTATTATGCACTAATTCTAAGAATATACGTAAAATCTACTAATACTTTCTTTTTAAATATGAAAACAACGAAAACGATCCAAAAGAACAATCAAGCATATCTGCACAGGTAACACACTGACTTTTCTATCAAGCGACATGCTGTTGTTAGAGTAGAACCTTTGGTACCAAAGAAGAAAAACGTAAAACAGGAGTGTGGGGTCACAGAGGAAACTTCTTTCTTTTGGGGGTTGTGGACATTCCAACCAGAAAACAAGAAGACAGGACTGTCAGTATTGGCTTCACCAGCACTGCATTGGCCTCTACAAATTTGTCTGTGTGCCCAACTTTTTCAAGATCCTGATTTAATAAATCCCCAATATGAATCATGTTGTACAATTTTAACGGAGTTTTTTTCCCCTCATTGAATTCTAAAGACATTTGAGAAGATAACATATATATCTTTTCAGATGGACGAAACTGTGTATCATAAAAATTTGCAGTCTGATGTTATTAGAATGAATGCATCATCGCAGAGAACAAATAAGAAAAAGGTCGAGTACTTAAAAGCTCTCTCAGACCGGCCACATATAGTAGGAGGGGAAAAAGTTTACTGGCTGTAAGCAATATTCAATTTATCATGACATACATGCATATAGCTTGTTCTTTTAGTTAATTTCTTGGTAGTTTTTTATGTAATTGTTTTAGTGTTGTCTGTTTCATGGTCTAGTTTTTGTCCCTTCGTTATCAATTAGTTATCACTGTTCTAATCATGTTTCACTAAAAATGAGTGCATTGTGTTATAATACATTTGATGTAGACTAATCCATCGGAAATTTTAAACATCGGAATCAATATGACTAAACAAATATACTTTCTTTGAAAATATGAAAACAACGACAATGATCCAAAAGAACAAGCAGACTCAAGCATATCTGCACAGGTAACACACTGACTTTTCTATTAAGCGACATGCTGTTGTTAGAGTGGAACCTTTGGTACCAAAGAAGAAAAACGTAAAACAGGAGTGTGGGGTCACAGAGGAATCTTTTGGGGGTTGTGGACATACCAACAAGAAGACAAGAAGAAAGTACTGTCAGTATTGGCTTCACCAGCACTGCATTGGCCTGTACTATAGTTGGAAAAGTGAACTGCAAAGTGTGCATTACTACTGTAAAAAACAACTAAACAAAAAATTAAAAACCAATTGTTCAGAGAACAATTGAAGGTCTTTCCACCTGTAAATATCTATTTTGATATTAAATTATTAAAAATCAGTCTAAAATGTCAGTTCCTATCGCATTGTGATGTATAGATATGAATTTTAAGCAAAGGTCATAATCTAGAACGTCAAATTTACCTATGACCTTGACCTCAATTTCAAGGTCAAAAACTGAGGATCTCAAATCAAAAGACCCTAGGTCTCTAATATGTATGGTAAATAAGTTATATCACTTTACACATAATTTTAGATATGATAGGGGCTAAAACTCCCGTTTATTGACTACGCACCCTTTCAACCAAAATTATTAAGTTACCACATGTCGCAACTAACAATTTAGTAAGAATAATTTGTCGATATCTTATAAGGTTAATGAAAATGAGTGAAAATAAGCCAAAATCAAAATTTAGAATATGACCTTGACCTTTGACCTTGACCTAATTTTCATTTTTTTGGACCAAGGATCTCAAATCAAAAGACCCTAGGTCTCTAATATGTATGGTTAATAAGTTATATCACTTTACGCATAATTTTAGATATGATAGGGGCTAAAACTCCCATTTATTCACTACGCACCCTTTCAACCAAAATTATTAAGTTACGACATGTCGCAACTAACAATTTAGTAAAAATAATTTGTTGATATCTTATAAGGTTAATGAAAATGAGTGAAAATAAGCCAAAATCAAAATTTAGAATATGACCTTGACCTTTGACCTTAGCCTAATTTTCATTTTTTTGGACCAAGGATCTCAAATCAAAAGACCCTAGGTCTCTATCACTTATGGTTTTCCAGTTTAAAATACATTTCAAAATTTCAAATACAAAAGGGGAAATAACTCTCATATGGAATCTTGATACGGCTTCGGTCAAAACAAAACAGAACATCCTTAGGATATAACGAGCAATTTGGAAAAATAAATTTGTTGGTTTCTTATACGGTTGCGAAGCCTTAGCGATAACAAGAAAAACAGTGTTCAGGGAGATAACTCTTATATGGGAAAGTATTCGGTTAAGCAGAGTTGGTTTCAAAAGCGTATAAACTGTTCGATATCATATTCCAAATATCAAATCGACATCTTGCGAAACAAAAAAACAGCAAAGGAAAAAAATTTGGCGGAAGAAAAAAAAAAAAAAAATAATAATCAGAAGAAAACCAATAGGTCTTTCCACTTTTCCGTTAATGTTTAATGAAAGGTTAATGAAAATGAGTGAAAATAAGCCAAAATCAAAATTTAGAATATGACCTTGACCTTTGACCTTAGCCTAATTTTCATTTTTTTGGACCAAGGATCTCAAATCAAAAGACCCTAGGTCTCTATCACTTATGGTTTTCCAGTTTAAAATACATTTCAAAATTTCAAATACAAAAGGGGAAATAACTCTTATATGGAATCTTGATACGGCTTCGGTCAAAACAAAACAGAACATCCTTAGGATATAACGAGCAATTTGGAAAAATAAATTTGTCGGTTTCTTATACGGTTGCGAAGCCTTAGCGATAACAAGAAAAACAGTGTTCAGGGAGATAACTCTTATATGGGAAAGTATTCGGTTAAGCAGAGTTGGTTTCAAAAGCGTATAAACTGTTCGATATCATATTCCAAATATCAAATCGACATCTTGCGAAACAAAAAAACAGCAAAGGAAAAAAATTTGGCGGAAGAAAAAAAAAAAAAAAAATAATAATCAGAAGAAAACCAATAGGTCTTTCCACGGAAAAGTGGAAAGACCTAATAATCAGAACAAAACCTATAGGTCTTTCAACGAAAGGTTGAAAGACCTAATTAAAAACCAATTGTTCAGAGAACCATTGATGGTCTTTCCACCAGTAATGATTTTTTTTATATGAAAATATTAAAATTTGGTTTTACATGTCAATTTCAGGGTCAAATGACAACTTATTGTATGCTGATTCCAAAAATATAAGGTTTCTATACAATAATATATAAATAAAGGAGATATTTTTTTACTTCCGGTTCAAAATATGTTTCTTCTGGTACTGTCTTCTAGTTTACTTGATGCTGATTCCAAAAATATATGGTTTTACATACTTTTACAATAATTTATTACAAAAATTAGCTACTTCCGGTTTACAAAGGGTAACTTCCGGTAAGCTTTTTCAACGTCATACTGCTTGCAACCAAATGCAAAAAGTCTAATAGCTTTAACATGAATACATATTAGGTAAAAGCAAAGGTCAAAATCTAGAACGTTAAATAAACATATGACCTTGAGCTCAATTTCAAGGTCATGAACCAAGGACCTCAAATCAAAAGACTCTAGGTCTTTACTTTATATTGTTAATGAGTTATATTACCATACGACTGATATTAGATATAAAAGGGGGAAAAACTCGCAGCAAATGTTTACGTACCCTTTCGACTAAAATTTATGTGTAACTACATGTCGCGACTAACAATTATGTGAAAATATTTTGTCAATATCTTATAAGATTTCTGAAAATAAGAGATAACAAGCCAAAATCAAAAATTTAATCATGACCTCGACCTTTGACCTTGACCTCATTTTCATTTTTTTGGACCAAGGACCTCAAATCAAAAGACCCTAGGCCTCTAACACTTATGGTTTTCCAGTTAGAAATGCATATCACTTATATCATATATAAAAGGGGGGATAACTCTCATATGGAGTCTCCGGATAGCTTCGGTCAAAATGAAACAGAACATCCTGATGATATAACGAGCAATTTGGAAAAATAAATTTGTCGGTTTCTTATAGTGTTGCGAAGCCTTAGAGATAACAAGAAAAACAGTGTTCGGGGAGATAACTCTTATATGGTAAAGTATTCGTTTAAGCAGAGTTGGTTTCAAAAGCGTATAAACTGTTCGATATCATATTCCAAATTTCTAAGCGACATCTTGCGAAACAAAAAAACAGCGAAGGAAAAAAATTAGGCGGAAGAAAAAAAAAAAAAAAAATAATAATCAGAAGAAAAGCAATAGGTCTTTCCACCGAAAAGTGGAAAGACCTAATAATCAGAAGAAAACCAATAGGTCTTTTCACGGAAAAGTGGAAAGACCTAATAAACACTAGATTTACACGTTATTGATTATTAGTTGTTGACTAATTTAAATGTTAAGTTGTTATTGAGGTTTACATTGTTGTTCACAGTAGTTTACTTAGTTATGTTTAGAATAAATCAAATTGAATCCGCATCTTAAATATATCTTATTGATGAGACAACAACTTGGACATTGTGCACCTATTCAATTCATATGTACAAATTAGGCTTCATTATATCTTAATTTCTACTAAATTAGATACGGGTATATCAGCAGAAGAGGAGAAAGATATCATTGGACGTTCTAACTCATAAGGACTGAAAGCAGATGCTGATTAACATGTTGTATCCGTCAAGTTGATCATTCTAATTCGATAGGTCAAATTCAGGTAAAGGAGGATAGGATTGGGGTGGCGACAATTGAAACATATTTGTCTTCATCTATGAAACAGATATTGGATAATGGTCAAACAACTAATGATGGCGTCTATAAAATTTACATCGGAATGATTTCAGCTTCACCACTGGGAATTCTTGGTTGAATAGCTTCCTTGTGAGCTTGTTGAATAGCCTCCTTGTGGGCAGCAATCTTCTATTAATGGAATCATAATAGGAAATGCAAACCCTGGAATATCGTATCAACTGGGAGATGTATACTCCATATGTACATGTAGGCCTCCTGAAATGTTGCTACATATAGAAATACAAACTTAACCATTGAGAAGCTGCAATCATCTCATTTGTCCTTTAGTTTTTTTCTCAACCGACCCTATGAATGAGGCAGAATTAACTATATCTTGTTTTCTAGTTTAAATTATAAATTAACAAAAGGAAATTCATCTGGCAGTTCCTCGGCTTGCATTATTGGGTGCAAGTCTCTCATCTCTCAATTTCTCTAGAAATTGAATGTGACATAAAATAAATCTCTAACCCTACGTATTCTACCACTTTGTTGTGTATTGTCAAAAAAAGATGTCAACATCTCCATGATAAAGGCATTCATTTGGTTTCATGAAAAACTTCAGTAAAGACGTGTTCCTTCCAGCTGCTATTGATCGAGAGCAATTTAGTGAAAGACACATCGAACTACCGGACACCATCCATTTTAACTAGGACTGACTGAAAGAAAACGGGATAATCAAGTTCTGATTGCATATATAATGTAACTGTTCTATTACGATGCAAATAGAATTCAATAGCTTTTTTGACATATGCATAAGTTTGTGTCCAATTGTGCTGCAGATAAAACTACCAATGGTTGTGGCCTGTTTTGCAGTATTTTATACAATCCAAATGCGTTAATGTATGCAAATAATAAATTTCGTCTCTTTTAATGAATTATTGACGAAGTTACGCGTGTTCGATGCGGCGTTATTATTTTATTGGAGATAACCACACTGCTAATTGTCTTGTCTTTCATATTATTTTGAATTTCTAATTTCCATGAAAATAATTTATAATAATGAAGTCAAAAATATTTGACTGCGTATCTTGCTGAATCATAAAGTCAATTCAAACCAAACTCAATGGTAAAAAAAACCCAAATGTACGACGTATGCTACAGTAAAACACAATCAACAGATTCCAAGGGAAAACATCGAACATAGTATAATTTTTAGAGCTTTATAATAAATGAATATTGTGCTTATTTCAATATGCTCGTTTCTATGTGTATTTTGTATGTTTATCTGTCTATGTTTCCCTTTTCGTTTTTCTGGACGCGATTCAGGCCCATTTTAATCCAATATTTTATCACCCTTTTCACGATGGTCTTGAAGTATATATTCTTGGTACTAACGTTGTTTATCATCTTAATAACGTGTTATAGTATTCTTTAATTTGTCTTTATTACTTTTACTGTTTGGTCAGTTTTTGGTTGTATCCTTTTGACGTGGTTCTATGGTTATGAATCCCGTCATTCATTGTTTTATGATAATTTTTGTATTGCCTTTCATATTTGCTAAGATGCTCTGTCTCTATGCCTAATAGTGTTTCTTCGTTACAATGACGTGGCTCTGTACTCATACATTCATTCCTTCATTGTTCTATTATACTTTTCGTGTTACCTTTCATTTTTTTCTAATAGGTTTGAGAGCCGTGGTGTAGTGGTTAGTGCATCGGACTACTAACATAAAGGTTCCTGGTTCGATTTCCTTTCGGGATGAAAATTTCAGGCACTGAATTTTCGGCTCTCCCGTGACACCATTCTGCGAGTATGGTCTTCAGGAAACGATGATAGTCCGTCGGAGGAGACGATAAATGGCTGACCCGTGTTAAGAGAGAGCCATGTCTTTGGTACATTAAAAACACCTATGTAGATTTCGAAAAAGAGCAGGCTTATGCCGCTACAAGGCGACACTCGCACCCGCAGAGTGAAAAGTGAAAAGAGATTAATATAAGTTGTTTGCCAATTTACTATAAATAAATATGTTTAAACTAAACTAATATGATTGGTCTATATGCCTTTTTGGTGCTTCTATGTTACGTATGACGTGGCTCTGTACTTATACATCCCGTCATTGTGTGTTTGTGTGCCATGGTCAATGTTGGTTTATATGTTCGTTTGTTTTTGAAAATGAGAAATGGACTAATAATTTATTCAATAAGCTATGACGTCAAAAACGCTGATCAAATTCTTGGAATCATCAGAGCTGGTCAGGAAAGAGGAGACTGTATGTCCGCATTAGAGGGTTATTTTGTCCATCAGTTGTACAGGAAAAGATACCAATTCAAATGCTATAAAGAAATATAAAAAAGAAAAACTTTTTTCTACGCGAAACAAATACAAACACTCCAAAATTACGACTAAAGTCTCTTTTTGATTTTAAATGTCAGTTTTAAAAAAAAGCAACAAACTCCAAGACAAAAATATATAACCAGTTCGTACTGATGATTTTAAAAATGGAACAAAAGATGCTTGTGATATTCGAAATGATAATTGTGCAGCCGAGGTTAGTGGAAAATTTTGGAGCGTGATTGACCTCTATGCAGAGAATGTAGTGTACAAATTTTCCTGTATTCTCTTCTCCTATATCACCGGATTCAAAGCTCGAAAAAAAAAGTAGAAGTAGTCATCAAGTAATCATCGGTACAGTCTTCACACTCAACTTTTAAACCTGCAAGCCGTAGGACTTGTGGTTCACAAATTATTATCACCAGTGAGCAGCGCAAGGGTTGTCGGGATAAAGCCCCCCCCCCCTTTTCCCCCAAAATCCGGCTTACTGAGAGCTTTGAGCGTCATGTTTTGAAAATTAAATTTAATAGGAATAACATTGACAATTGGAGAAAAAAAAAAGAAGTAAAACCCATCATAGAGGGTGGTAAAGGGTTATTTTCGTGCAACGTTTTCGGCCTTTTTATTTCACGTATTTTCGTGTTTTAACGTGTTATTTCTCGTGTTCTCGTGTTTGGCTCGATTTGCGTGCTTCGTGTTTCCCCTTATTTATTTTCCGTGTTTCGTGTCAGTGCTCTTAATTTCTCGTGCAGGTCCCGAATTTGATTAAAAAGTCAGTGTGTTATAATACCTTCTGAAACTTCACGTCTTCTGTAAACTTATAGAAATTGATGTATATATTGTTACCATTCTACTTTTGCTTTTGCAATATGTATGGTATTAATGAAGTCCATCAAATTGCTAGTCTATGAATTCAATTTTTTATCAAGTAAGATGCAAGTAGCGGACGCTAAAAGGTGACCGCAAGGTCTTCAATGTTCATTACTAAGGCCAATTAAAATTAATTGATAGATTTTCATCCCCGCCCGCTCCTCTGAAATCTTCCCGCCTCGATTTTTTTTATTTTTGAAAAAATTACGATTTCCGTATTTTGTTCATTTCCGTTACCGGTAACCGTCGATAATTTCGTTTCATGTGAAACTTCCTTTTTCTAATTTCGGTTTTCGTATTTCTTAAAGAATTCTTACTGAATGATTAAGTCGATATATTCTGCTGATATATGATGACAACATCATTTACCGAGAATAGAGATTGATTACGAGAAGGGCGTGAAATATTCGGGTTACGAGTAATACGCTGTGTCCAAGAACGCAAATCGCAGTATGTCACAAATGACACAAATGTTTGTGAGAAAAACACCTTGGATTTCTTTTATTTATACAATGACTTTGTGTCAAGAAATTTGGACTGTGAATGAAACCCAAAAGCGTAAGAATCGTGTGAACACGTTTGACTGGAATACAGAAATTGACACAAGCATGAACTTTATAGATTGGTGACCGTATTTTGAGTTTAGAAAATCGACAAACATACGGCGCATTTTTAATTTATTAATTTATAGCAAGCTCTTAGATTTAGATTTATCCATGCTTTTCGTTTTTTGTAGACATCCTCTGTCCCAATACCCACGATAGAGTCATTAAACAACTTTATGTTCTACATTGTAATTATAATTGCATCTTGCATATTAAGGACCAACCCTATTATTTCAACACTGTTTGAGTTTTCATTTTATTCCGTACTTATCGTGCTCGTGTTGCATACCAATGCCTTTGTTTCATTTTATTAGGACAAAAAAAAAACATTGCTTAGAAAGCAAAATACATTTGATATAGATAGTCCAACTTAAGAGAGCATTTCTCCACATTTCTGTTGTTTACTATAAAATAGGTTTCTAAAGTGGCAATTACATGTAGAACAGTTGCCAATTAGATATATATATTTACGAATTTGAAAAAGCGGCATCAGCATATGGAGTATATGTGTCTCAATTGTTACGTTACTCTAGAGCTAGCTAAAAGTACCTTAATTTTGTTGAACAAGGAATGCTGCTTTCTCAAAAGTTGCTAAAACAGGGCTATGAATCAATCAAATTAAGGTCATTACTCAAGCAATTTTATGGTCGCCATCATGAGCTGATTGGCCATTATGACAAAAGAGTGTCAGAAATCATATCTCAGTGATATTCTTCCTCAATCATAACAACCTTCCATTATTACCGAACTGAACAAAGAAATAACATGATGGGTGCCATATACGGTGCAGGAAATGCTTACCCTTCCGGAGCACCTGATTTCACTCCTGGTTTTTTAGTGGAGTTCGTGTTGTTTCCTACTTATTATTTGTAACTGTTGATGTAAATGTCTTTTGGTTTTATGAGTCTTTGGTTACTCCTTGGTTTTGATTGTTATTGTCTTATACACGATACATTATGGATGTATTTACATGATATAAGCTTATTATTACACTTGCATATATGAATAACACGTGACAAGAAGGTTTCACATGAAATAAAATTTAAAAAATAAAATCCTCCCACCCGCCCCATTTTTTTCAAAAATTTGGATGAAAATCTACTAATTAATTTTAGTTGGCCTAATGGCTGCATGATCTACAAGAACGACTGGATATAACTTCTGGTACTTGTTTCCTTCATATTTACGATCTTATTTATCGTGCTTCGTTTTTCCCGATTTTTATTTTTCGTGCTACGTTTTTGCGATTTTTATTTCACGTGTTTCCGTGTTCAGTACCCCCCTTTACCACCCTCATCATAGATACCAGGACCTAATTTTGTATATACGTCAGACGCGCGTTTCGTCTACAAAAGACTCGTCAGTGACGCTCGAATACAAAAAAGATGAAAAAAAAGAAAAAAAAAAGGCCAAATAAAGTACGAAGTTGAAGAGCATTGAGGACCAACATTCCTAAACGTTTTGCCAAAACCAGCTGCATGTGGTAATGATTTTATTCTCTTTGGAAAGAAGGTGTCTATATCTTTTCCCGTCATTTCTGGGTAATCATCATCATCTTCATCTGAAGAGTCGTCTTCGTCTAATAGGTTGGCATACTGACCTCTGTGAAATTATATCAAATGAAAGGCTCACATTAAACATATGCTTATAATGATTTTGAAGTTTATATTAATTAAATACAATACAAATATGTTTATTATGGTGACATTGTGTATAACAAAATATGTACAATATTGAAATATCTCAATTAAATTACACCTGGCCCAATGGACCTATAAGTCACTTCAAATAGATACTATAGTATTAATTCAGATTGTAAGTGACCAATTTATATACTTATCTGCAGTCAAGTTTAGCGTTTGATATTCTGGCGTATCCCATACAAAGAACTTGTAACGTCTCATTTCATTGGCCGAAAGATTCAATTACAACAACAATCATAGCGTGCACGTGAATTAACACAGGTGACCGAAAATGGAATGTACTATGGTACTACAAATGGAAATCCTTGGTTAAAAGAATTAAACAAATGTTTTGTAATGTTGTGTCGTCGCCTGATTTTCAAATAGTGGGGCCAAAATATTATACCCTTACTTGTGATATCTTTTGTAGTTATATTCTTTATGCATCTAGCAACACAATTATTATGTAACGCATCAGATGTACCCATTTTAAACGTATAAATACATGTAACCCTTTAAATTTTCTTTCACACTGATGGGATAATAATTTCTCTATTTTCATGCTATTAAACGAACACGGTAGCTAAGCTTAGGTCATTTTGAAATAACTGCGTTTCATAAACGGAGCGAATTATTCTCGAAAGATAGAAACAAAACAACAGTAATTGTATCATTTGGCAGGTGAATGAACACAATTGACGTACTATGCAATTTACTATCATCTTTATCACGAAAATAAAATGAATTCAGTAGACATGTTTGTGTTTAAATGATTGAAATGTAAAATCGGCGAGGACTTTTGCATGTGTGGAATTAACAAAAAAAAAATAAATACATGTGAGAATTGTCGTAGTTTGTAAGGAACAATTTGAATGTACTTTTTTTAAATTTAATTGGATGAAAATTTATCTCAGGATATTGACAAACGAACATACGAAAGCGTAACTTGACGAATCGTACGAAGCGGGAGCGGTAGCTTATACATATCAATGAATTAATCCAACATAAAATCGTAGAAGTGAAAGAAATTGCATGGTTTTGCATGTAGTTTAAAGAAATATTACCTGTTTATTAGCTTACTCCAAGCATTAATAACGTTTGCTACAATAGAAAAGGGTGCACACGATATTCAAGACTCTGTTTTAAAATTTGAGGTCCCAAAAGTGTTTTTTGGGGGTATGAAAGCCTAGATATCAAAGTTTCTACTTTAGTTTCTTTGTGTATATCTCTTTCATATTCATTTGATAAAATTTACTGTTTGCAATAGCATGAATTGTTCTATATAATAAGAATGTTCTTATCCCGGGCATAAAAACAATGCCGTATTTTGCGAAACCTTTTCAACTTTTGATCTTCACTGCTGTACAACTTTGTACTTTTTTCACTTTCGATCTTTTATATCTGGGCGTCACTGGTGAGTCTTGTGTGGGCAAGGCGCGTTTTTGGCGTATTGAATTTTAAACCTGATGCTTTTTGTTATCTATTAATCATGTTTTTCTGTGTCTAATATGTTCTCCTATTTATTTGTATTGTAGTCCTGTAATATTATGTTGTCATTTCAATGTTATATTTAACTTTGCCATTAAAGTGCGAGGTTTGGCATGCCTTAAAACCAGGTTCAACCCACCACTTTTATTCCCCTTTAAAAGTGTCCTGTACCAAGTCAGGAAGATGGTCATTGTTATATATTGTTCGTTTCTCTTTGTGTTGCATTTTAACGTTGAGTCGTTTGTGTTTTCTCTTATTTTTGAGATATTGAGATAAGACGTGGCACGGTACTTGTCTATCCCAAATTCATGTATTTGGTTTTCATGTTACATTTGTTATTCTCGTGGTGTTTTGTCTGATGATTGGTCTGTTTCTGTGTGTGTTGCGTTTCGATGTTGTGTCGTTGTTCTCCTCTTATATTTAATGCGTTTCGCTCGGTTTTGGTTTGTTACCCCGATTTTGTTTTTTGTCCATGGATTTATGAGTTTTGAACAGCGGTATACTACTGTTGCCTTTATTTACCATATTGATATAATTCATTTTTAATTTTAAATCTTGTTTTCTTTTCTGTTATGTATTTTTTTCGTTGGCTTATGCCCCCAGACAAGCCAGATTAGGCTGATTACAAGGAACCCTGATCAAATTAAAGAAATAAGTTCCTAATTTTTTTTTAATATTTTGAATGTCGTAAAAAGGGGATGCTACAAAAATAGATATTGAAGTTTATTACTGGTGTATTGATACTTTTGATATTCAAATTGCAGTTGCATCTCTTATGGTTATTACATTTTCTGCTAATTTAATTAGTTTATTCATTATAATTGCAAATGTATACGAATATAAATGAGTTTACAGACGTCTATTATTCAATATACCACATCATAGGAGGTGCATAATGGTGAGGGTCCAATCTTTGAGTACTAAGGTTTAATCCTAGAAAAATAGGACCAGATCATCCAACCCACGCAAGACTGGCCTAAAGTACGTTTCAACTGGCTGAGTATCACATTATTGCATAAAAATAAAAGCTTGGTGAGATAAAAACCAATTAAGATATATATTTTTTTAGCAATAATAATGTTGTTCCAAGCATGCATAGTGAACTAAGAAATTGTAACAGAGTTCACGTTGGTAGCACTAGTAAAAGCGTAACATACGAAGTAGTGATAGGTAATTTGTAAAAACATAGAAAATCTGATATTTAAATCAAATAAGAAATACAAAACAAAATCAACGAAAAGAACAAAGGGGGGTTCTACCTCACAAATGCTATTGGTCATTTTGATATATATATATATATATATATATATATATATATATATATATATATATATATATATATATATACAACTCTTCTAAACATCAACCCAACAGTGTTAGATCTGTAAATTTGCTTTCGAACCCATGCTACTGAGATATCGTGACACCAAATCGCTTGCACTGTAGCAGTCCAAAAGGACCACACGACCACCTGGGAAGTAAGGACACCACGAACATAATGTACTGCTCCTTTAAAGTGGGAGAATAATAAAATAAAATACAACTAACAATGACTTGGTTTGTGACCTGAATTCTTCTGTGCTCCATCTGCTTAGACTCTGCAGTTAAACAAACCCGAACTACAATGGACATACATTAATTCTTTAGCTGAAACCATTGTATTGAAACTTTCATTAGCTAAGGTAATTCCAAAAGTGGATAATTTAATGTTATTCTGAGCATATCCTTCGAAAACATTTTCCAACGACTTATATTGACTAGGAATTGAGAGTGATTTTCCTTGAGGAAATGATATGAAAACAGAATTGGGACTACCGAGAAATAGGCACCAGCGGATAGAGCAATGGATATCAAAGGTACCAGGATTATAACATTGATGATCACCAAAATAATGTTTTGAAAGTGCATTAAGATCTTTTGATATTTGATCTGGATTTCCTTCATCATGGATTACTATGTAGTTTAAACAACATTGCAAATCATGATTCTAACTTTTAAAGCAGGGTGATTTTTTTTGTCAGAAAGTAAAGTCTGTTTCTAAGGATCAAATCATCTTTAGGTAGTTTCTAACAGAAGTCTTTTCAATTCTATTATTTACGTTTGCCCGTTCTCGTCCTTGTTGTTCAATCTTTCTTAAGGCCTCTACTGTACAACAGCCAGATAAGGGTGTACCAAGTAAGGAATATAACTTGTTATCCTTATTTATTCGGTAATATTTCAACACTTCTGATTTATCAGCCTCTACTCCCTTCGATCTTCCTTTCCAGTTACGATAACAATTGTGCTCTTTTGGACATTTATTTTCGGATTCATTTCTATTGCAAACACTGCACACTTTTGGTCAAACCTACAATTGACTTTTTCCATGCTTTGAACCAGTTATAAGCTTCAGAAAATCATTTTAACCTTTCATCATTTATGTCTTTTACAGGTATAATAAAATTAACGGTACCAATTTTCTTGCACCAGATGCGCATTTCGACAATACATGTCTCTTCAGTGATGCTCGTGGCCAAAATATTTGAAATCCAAAGCTTATATAAAGATGTATAAAATCTTTGAAGAATGAAACCAGTAAGCTCGTGTGTTGTTAGAACTGAAGAACGCCTTTTATTACCTCCTGGTGTGATTCTTAAAAGCCACTGCTTAAAATGCTGTTCCTAATTTTCTTCAAAAGATGACAGGCGTTCATAAAAAGAACTATTTTTCTACCTGGATATTTTAAACATTTAGCAATCGTATTTGTACAAAGACTTTCTATCAGGAAAATGCATCTTGAGAAATGCTCTGTTGTTTGCCGACCCATCCATACAATAGTTAATTAACCTAAAGCCCCATCTATACAATTCATCTATGCACAATCAAGTGGTAACAAATATTTCTGAAGGAGAAGCCTGGGAGTTTTGAAAATGCAAAAAAACACTTAAAACCTGTTAAGCCATGGTTTGCAATATGGGATTGTAATTTTCCCTCATTTCAAGCCTGCATCATTTTCACGTCATTTCCACTATCTGACAATTCAAGCAGTACAGAGCATTCATTGGTTTTGACCAGTTGAAGATCCTCTTGAATTGTCATTTCATGAAGAATAAGACCACCATAATACCATTCATCTAATGTAATTTGTCGTTTACCATCGTTCGACATCCATAGCATAATTTCAGGAATGATACCAGGTTCCCGACGTACAGCATTTTTGTATATTTTTAGCATTTGTTCTGATGGCAAATGAAGCCATTTATTAAGTGCCAAACCTCTGTACGCAGCAGGATTTTTGTTAAATATTACCAATACCATACATATAACATCTTTATTTCATCTATCACTTGTTTTAATCTTTGTGTTAGATGCAACAAATTGAGATAAAGTAAAATGATTATCATATAAATTTGGAGCAAAGCTCTTGATTAACTGTATAATTTCATCTTTAGAAACCTTAGATTAATTACAAATGTTTTCTTTACTTTTTTTTACAAAGTTTGCCTCCTATTTTGAATAAAATTTGAACATTCTTTTACAGACAGATGTATCCTTAGCAGCAGGAAGTGGGTACAACTAATAAACTATATATGTCAGCGAAGGGGATTGTAGTTACGACGTAGGAAATCATGATAGTAAATACAAGCGCGGGAATATTGTCTCAATTGGGAGATATATACTCTGTATACAGGCTCTACTGGAAAGTCGCTACATAGAAATGGAAAGTTCATAATTGGGAAGCTGAAATCATCTCGTTTGTGATGCAACGTGCAATATACTAAGGCGGGTGTTAAGGGGATGAGCTTGGAATTGGCTCTTATGCTATCCAGTCCAGGCCCCAATGGATGTCGAAGGGATAAAGAGGATCCATCTAAACCCTTTTAAAAAACTTTTTCTGATGCCTCATCATCTTGTGAGGAGCTTGTACATTATGGATGTAAGAAAGGATGCAGTGGTCTTTGTAAATGAGGAAAATCAGGTCTCCTGTGCACTGCTTTGTATGCTTGTGGCACAGGCGTTAGTTTCTATCCATGGGAAGATCCACTACATTGTACGTTGAAAGTGGGTCTTCCCATGGATAGAAACAAGTGCCTATGGCTTGTGGTGGTGATTGTGAGTAAACATGTATTTGTGGCCAATTTTAGTAATTTTAGAAATGTTTTAGTACTTTATTGACTTTATTTTGTTTTAGTCAATTCATCCAAAACTCTACATCGAGGATATAGAAATGGATTTAGGACCATATTGTTTTTTTTTACCGGAAGTGTGAACTTTGTATTAAAACATTTTAAACAAAGTAGAGCATTAGTGATTTTGTGGCCAAAAGTTTAATGACATGTACAAAAAACATATTTTTTTTTACATTTGAAAAAAACTTAAATATTAATATAAAAAATTATATTTCTATGTCCGCCATATAGGACATTACTGGAAGTAGGTGTTTTAAAGACTTTGTCCTCAAAATTGTATCCGTGAGAAGTACCAAATAAAGGTTCCTGCACAATATAATGATAGCAGCAATACGTTAAAAAACACATTTCAATTACCCTTTCTAAAAATTGTATTATTTTTGTTTCATGTCCGTCATAATGGATTTTACCGGAAGTAAGGTTTTTGAAGACATCTTATTTATAAAATCTATTCAAAAGAAGCACATAACAAAGGTTTCTGCCGAATATAATGATAGTAGCATGATTATAACACCTTTTCACATGCTAGACTTCGATATTTGGATGGTTTAAGTATGATGTCCGCCATTTTAGATTTTACTGGAAGTGAGACATTTTTTCAAATGCCTCCCTATCTGAATTTAAAGAGTAACAGAGGTCTATGCCAAATTTCATGCTTGTAGCACGATGTGCACAATTCGTCTGAAATATGCTTGTAGCCACTGGCATGGACTACACCTAAAGCTGTTTTTTTGGCGATGCATACTTCATTTTTGTATTTGTGGAAACATCTCAGTAATCATATCGCTTAATTTGGGATCTTATCTACTAGATGTAGTGATTTTTTTTATAATCATTAACAGCGAAAGTAAATATTTGTTCAGGTGACGTGTCACTGTTTGAGTCAATATCAAAATGTTCAGCTAACCTGAAATTGAATGAAAGCAAACTAAGCCATTTCATAATGTACCATGTACTTATATATTATAAAACCTGACTGACATTTCAAAATGCTTCCTTTCTTTTTTGTTAAATATACGGATAATGCTCTTGTAACAGCAATTATTTAAAGCGTCAATTGAGACCTTTAGGATCTTGTTTTGGGGTGATATTTTTTTTATGATCAGTTAATGTCCCATATTCAGTTACAAATGTTTCATATGTCTTTCCATTTTTTAAATGGATTATGTTGTTTTCCATTCCATTTAGTACTTTTTACACTTATTTTTTGTTTTAGTAGTTTTGAGAGTAAACCCCTCCCACTTGCCCTATTGACCGAAACGTTTTTGTTATAGTAAAATTAACCATCTCTCTTTTGACAGAACAGTGTTTTACATTAATTCAAGTGTGTGGACAGTATCCCGATATTTTTAGGCCTTTTATAAATATGTGTCACGTCAAATATATGGATTTAAGCACCAGCACAGCATAGACTGCCATTTTATGTCATTTGTACAATTTTAAATACACAGATAATGAGTTAGAGAGTAAAGTTCTCTAAGTTTTTATATTACTTATAATATCACTAATGTATACATGTATATCATGATGTTTAGTGGTTGTCGTTTGTTGGTGTGGTTCATAAGTGTTTCTCGTTTTTTTTATATAGATTACCAATGGTTTTCGTTTGAATGGTTTAACACTAGTAATTTTTTGGGGCCCTTTGAAGCGTGCTGTTCGGTGTGAGCCAAGGCTCCGTGTTAAACGACCGTATTTTGACCTATTATGGTTTACTTTTACAAATTGTGACTTGGATGGAGAGTTGTCTCAATGGCACTCATACCACATCTTCTTATATCTATATGCAACTGTGTACTTCTGTATTAGTGATAATATTAAATAACCAATCAACTAATGAAAAAAAAAGTTTATTGCTTATATAACTGATTCTAAATTATTACTCCTTTTTATTGAAAATAAATGCATTTTGGCATTTGAAAATACTAGATTTGGAGAAAGAAAAAAAAACAGTTCTACTTTATGAAGGTTGTTTTTTTTTTGTTTTTTTTTTTTATCTAACAGTTTTCTTTTATTGATATTGTTAGGGACTGGTAATTTATTTCTCTAAGGCTGGATTTGCAATTTTAGTTTTGACTGGTGTAAATCAGCCCATCTAACTAAATTAAATATTGATCTGACAAAATTCAAGTTTATTAGGTAGTTTGATTTATTGCTGTGAAATGAAAGAATTTAATTTTACAATAGGTAAAAATAAAAATTATTATATAAATTCAGATAGGCATCTTTAAATTTTTTTTATAACTTTTTCAAATCAACTTGGATTTTCATCAAACTATGCAGCTATCTTAGATATATATTAAGCTTACTGAATCCCAGGTCATTTTTGTTTTTTGTTGTATTGCTGTCAAATTTAACAATTAAATTGTAAAGTGTACTATCTCTATTTTGTTCGAACTGCAAATTCTAACTTTTTTTTACTTAGATTTATCTAATTCTTAAATTTGACAGCAATACAACAAAAAACAAAATGACCTAAGATTCAGTAAGCTTAACATATCTCTAAGATAGCTGCATATTTTGATGCAAATTCAAGTTGATTTGAAAAAGTTATTTAAAAAAATTAAAGATGCCTATCTTTATTGCAAATCCTAGCTTTTTTTTTACCAAGATTACTTTAATTCTTAAATTTTACAGCAATACAACAAAAAACTAAATGACATGGGATTCAGTAAGCTTAATATATATCTAAGATAGCTGCATAGTTTGATGAAAATCCAAGTTGATTTGAAAAAGTTATAAAAAAAAATAAAGATGCCTATCTTTATTGCAAATCCTAGCTTTTTTTTTACCAAGATTACTTTATATATAAATAATTTTTATTTTTACCTATTGTAAAATTAAATTCTTGCATTTCACAGCAGTAAATCAAACTACCTAATAAGCTTGAATTTTGTAAGATCAATATTTAATTTAGTTAGATGTGCTGATTTACACCTGTCAAAACTAAATTTGAAGGTCAAGACTAGTCGAGAATGTTAAAATGATTGTCAAAAACATTTATATCACAATAGATATTGCTGCTTTACGTTATTTAAGGTACAGATTTTGTTTTTATTCACTCAATATATTCATGATATTCATGGGACACATACTTTTTTAATGAATAGAGGTCATGGGACATAACTTTTTTTCCTATCACATCAGCATGGGACAATACTTTTTTTCAAACAGGTTTTGCGATTTGCACCGGTCCCCTCTGCTTGATAAATATTGCACCGTCCCTAAGGTAATCTATTTCTGATGTAGAAAAGCCTTAGTATATTAAAAATTTAAAAGTTTTGTAAACAGTTAATTTATAATTATGACCATATCAATAATAAATCAAGTCAACACATACGTGCTGTCTACTGGGCTGGTGTTAAGCCTTCGACATGACAAATGTAAAACGATCAATATATGAAAATGATATATTCAAAACATTAAACAATAAAAATTAAAAAAAATATAATATGCAAAATTAAACGTCCACTTGGGATATTCAGACAACTGAGAAGTTTAGCTAGCTATAAAACCAGGTTTAATCCAACATGTTCTACTTAAGATACTGCCTATACTAGGCCAGAAATATGACAGTTGTTTATTCGTTTGATGAGTTTAAACTTTGATTTTGCCATGATATAAGGGACTGCATATCATAAAGGTAAGACATTATCAAAATTGCACAATATTGACACACATCTGTAACGTTGAACATTGTAACATAGAGTTCTGACGGTGGAAAAGTAGTAAGGTGTTGTTGTGACGGATGCATAAGTATTGAGACACGGAATTGGAAGGCAGACACAAACAGAATAAAGCGGGGTTAAACTAGGTGAATAGAACAACATAACACATCAGAACAGACTACAAATCAGTTGAAAAGGGCGCTTCTTCGATCATAAAAATATTTTTAGAAAAAGACAGACCGGACATGGCAGGATATTTTAACAACAAAAAGACATTCATTATAGATCTGAGAGTATTTGCAATTATTGACTGCTAGTTCAAAGCAAAACACCTTAAACAAAATTCACCTGACACATATTGAAAGGCTTGTTTAAGGTATAGTATGGGAAGATGAATATACCCCCTGAGTTCCAATTGTAACTTTTATATATTTTTTATAATTAATGTCACGATTTTTTAAAAGCGTTAATTGGACTTTATTGACATATATCATTCTGCGAAAAGATCGAAAAACTGCAGCTTTTGGGGATTCAGCTGCTAAAATTACTTCAAGTATAATTACACAGAGAAGAGTTCTACCATACTTAAAAAAACCCAAGGGATTAAGAGGTTTTCAATAGTGCATGTCTTGAAACGATTGATTGGTGTACGATTGATTGACGTCTGGCAACAAAGTATTACATTCATCAAATACCAATTTCAGAGTTTTCGGTTCAACCCGGTCTCCACCTTTTAACATCGTTATCACTAAGTAGAAATAGTTATCAAAAGTACCAGGATTATAATTTAGTACGCCAGACGCGCGTTTCGTCTACATAAGACTCATCAGTGACGCTAATATCAAAATATTTATAAAGCCAAACAAGTACAAAATTGAAGAGCATTGAGGATCCAAAATTGCAATAGAAAGACACGGTTAAAAATAACAAAATCAATAAGGTGTGCTGCAAAGTTTACTAATATCTACTAGTATATAAGATGTATATATAAAAGGGAATTCCTTATCGTCTGTGCCATCTTGGATGGACCGGTCTAGTAAACACTCACTGTAAAATATCAATATTGCTTGTTAAAGAAATTCAGTGATGTACAATGATAAAACTGTTATAACGACAAAAAGTAACGAAATTAAAAAGTGTTTATGGTACGTCACAACGATTTATTTCATATACAATTGTTACGACAAAAACTCTCGAAAAATGATGAACAATGCAGTATAAATTACGGTCAATATTTACGGTTAGATTGCTTTTTTTCTGAAATGTAGTTTTTTTTAAAGACGCTTCACAATTAATCTATTGAAATCTAGCAAAACTGAGCTTTATCATTATTCTAAATACGAATTTCTTTCTAGTCTTAATATAAGTATAGCAATATGAATCTAATAACGGTTACTAAGGTAAGTAGTCTTACTGCAGTATGAATCAAAGTTATCACTAGCCTACCTTTGACAAAAGAACATAACACCTAAATATACCTTTCTTAGTGCGTGGCCAAATGCCTCCTCCAATTTTCCTATTTGTCCACCAATAATTTTTACCACCTGGCCAATATCCTCCATATTTGCCACCAATACCGTATCCGCCCATTCTGCCGTATCCACCCATCATTCCTCCGTATCCACCCATTCCTCCGTATCCTCCCATCATTCCGCCGTATCCACCCATCATTCCTCCGTATCCACCCATCATTCCTCCGTATCCTCCCATCATTCCACCGTATCCGCCCATCATTCCTCCGTATCCACCCATCATTCCTCCGTATCCTCCCATTCCTCCATATCCACGCATTCCTTTGTATCCACCCATTCCACTGTATCCCATACCGCCGTATCCATATCTAATGCCTCCATACATCATTCTGCCGTATCCCATACCGCCCATTCCGCCGTATCCACCAACTCCCATGCCACCATATCCTCCATAACCAATTCCTTTACAAAATTAAAGAACATTTCATTTTGCAAAGTAAACTTAAAAGTGAATAATCTATAGTCTCAAACTGTTTTCAAATAATATTAGCATTGAAAACGTTATTTTAATGTGTATGTTGTGCTTCGTCTAGATCCCTTTGTTATGTTTCTTTGTTGCATATTTGTTTGTGTTTATAGTGATTAAGATTGTTTTTCAATATTGACTGCTGTTTTCCTATTTCTGACATTTTTACCCATTATTTCTGTTTGGTTTGTTCACTCGTCGATGTAAAACTGATGGAATTTTATGCAGCTGGCATACAAGTGAGAGGTTTATCGAACTTTAAACCAGGTTTAATCCACACATAAAACAATGCCTGTACTAGTCAGGAATATGACAGTTTTCCACTCGTTTTAGCTTTCGGATTTGACATTTGATGAGGGACTTTCCGTTTTGAATTTTCCTCAGAGTTCAGTATTTTTTGTGACTTTACTTTTTAATGTTGTTTTTTTTAACCAATTCCGGTATTAACACACTTAATCGAATAGTGTGCAGAAATGTATCATATAAGGACCTAAATACGTTCTCAAATGTTCGTTTAGATCAGTTTCATCTCGATACTATTCTTGTAAGTTACTTTGCTTTCTTTTTTATATACATTTTCGTATAATTGGTAAACGTCTTAACGTTGTTTACCGCGTAACTGTATATTCGATGTCTCTACTTAGCGACGATATTGTAATCATATGTGGGTTTAAATAAAGATTTCGTTCTATGAAGACGTTCTTCGTTAGTTTTTCAGAATATATGTCAAATTTGTGCCGTGACAAAAAGAACGATGAGTTCTAAACTCAAACCTATTCGAGCTGGACATCGTGGTCCAGTCGAAGAGTTATTACAGGAATACAATGTGAATGAATTTATGTCAATCAGAAAAATGATACGGAAGAAAGGAAACAGTTATCGCGGAACTCAACGACAAAATTGTGAAAGAAATTTCGGATGAGGATATTCAAGAAGAGATAAAAGAAGCCAACAGGTATTACTTTGATATTCAAATTACTTTAACAAAACTGGCAAAAGTAATCTTGGAAGCAGATAAAACAAAATCTACGAAACAACCACAATTAAACCCACACGCAACAGAATTTACACTTTCAAACAACCAAAATAAACCCGACTCCAGTAAGTTTCAAGCCAGCAAATAATTCAGCATCTACATTTTGAAACTCAAGTATGTACCATAAATTACCAAAGCTTACCCTACCCACGTTCGGAGGAAATATACTGGAATGGCATTGGGATTCCTTTTGTCAGCAGTACATGCAAACTTGTCCTTACACGACGTTCAGAAGTTTAACTATTTGAGGTCTCAATTGTACGGAGAAGCAAACCAGTGCATCTCAGAATTACAAATTACAAACACAAATTACGATCAAGCCCAACATGTATTGAAACAGAGATCTGGTCAACCCCACGAATTGTGAATGCCAATATGCAAAGCCTTATTCGTCTTCACAGTCCATCAGCAAATATTAGAGAGCAATTTACACCGTCACATTTATTTCAGGAGAACTTTATACACACAGAGGACAATATGAACGAATCAACAGAAGCAAATGGACTATTACAACGAAAACGAACTTTCATTGAACATTTTTGTAGACTGTGGATAACTGAATACCGGACAGAGAGAGTTTCACCATGTGGCAGGAAAAATTGATACACATGTGAAAATCGTTTCTGTTGTACTTATCATGGACAATTCACCAAGAACAATGTGGAAATTAAGTGTTATTGAAGATGTGATTACAGGACTAGATGGACTTGTTCGTGCTGCAAAGATTTGTACACCAAGTGGACTGTTGAATTGTTTAATCTTAGTCCTTCTTGAAATATGAACAGTAAACTCATTTTGAGGCCCCCAGAATGTTGTAAATTACTTCAAATTCTTTTATTATATACATTTTTTTTTATAATTGGTAAACGTCTTAACGTCGTTTATACAAAACTTTATAATCATATGATCAAGTCTAGAAGTTAAGAAAATCAAGGATGCAGTCCTGGTTAAAAAAAAATGACTTGATTGATGTAAAATATTTATTATGACATCTAAAGTCTTCCTTTCCCTTCCAGTTTAAAAACCATCATAAGAATCGAATAAGCTCAATAAACTCGCAGCTTTAAAACTATGTTATCAGGGAAAAAGGTGGCATCAATATAAGCAATTTTTAATATTGGAGCTTGGTTTTACAGTCTATGCGAGCGTTAATATTAAAGACCCTTCGTGTATGTAATGGTCAAAGACGTTTTCTATTTAAAAGCCGTTACTGGTTTTAGGTTGTTTTGAATTTTCTGTATGATTGACATCTATCCTAATATCTTCTAATGAATTCTTTTAATTTCTTGCACCAAATATCAAAGATCTATTCCCATCAACATCTATTTTCAAATGTAAACAAAATAAATTGAAACATGTATTACACACAAAACGGGCAATCTTTTATTAAAAAAAACATTAATTCCGAAATAATATTTTTACAACTTCGTCGTCAGGGAAAATAATTGATACATCTTTCAACAAAATAAATGTTAATAGTTATCAAAGGTACCATGATTAATATAGTACGTAAACTTATGTTCATAAAAAAATCCACGAAGCACAACTTACAGCGCTGTGGTTATCTTGTTGTCATGATTATAATAAAACTGATTAACTTCTGAAAAGGTAAATGTTATTGGCTAACGCGAAATTGAAAATATATACATAAAATAATATTCAAATGTTTTCCATTCCAAAGTCATTGACCTGACGACGAAAAAATAGGATACGCCAATTCATAAAATGTATGATCTTTAGTTTACATATTGACAAGAAAAGGGGGGAAAGGGGGAGGGGCATTACCATATGATTGGTTTGTTCAAAACTTGATTTGTAAGTCAAAATAATTTACCGATTTTGCTATAACTAGCAGCTGCAACAGCTATGGTGATTAAAATGACCAGCAGCTTCATCTTTATTTATCTGTAAACAAAAGAAATACAAATCTTCACAACGATGTTAAGCAATTGTATTTACTTACATCAACGTTATTTTGGACACTGATGTGATCCTATTAGTTAAATGAATCTCCTTCGTCATATTCTAGTTTGAGTGTTCACATGTTTAGCCACATCGACATGTGACCAATTAATTGCATGAGTTGCAATGCATGAAAGACTGACTACTACATTGTAACACGTTTACAGAGGAAATGTGTTTTGAATGACTAACGGTCTACACTTTTAAAAGTTATCGGAAAGTGCATTCATTTGACTTGTTCTTCTTAAATAGGATATTGTCTTATCACCTAACAGTAAGCCTAAGGAGTAGGGGCATTAAGGCCTGATTTTGGCCCAAGAAAATAAAATGTTTGATAACTTTTACAAATTGGCACATAATCTTTAGAAATGCATCGGGCCAAGAAATATAAATGAAAAACATTAAGATTGTTATGTGATGACGTCACAATTACGTCATAAAAGGTACTGTTTTCACTAAAACGACGAAAATTCAGAATTTATGCAGTTTTCTATCTTTATTTCTGTTGTGGAAACATCGTGCACAGCCAAGAAACAAAAAAATAATTTAACTGAAGCTTTATTATTACTATTGACAAAATCTTACCAAATATAAAGTTGTTTCTTGTGTGCGCACATACTTTTCCAATCGAAAATATACTTAAAAATTTGATGAAAAACAAGGAAAATCACAAACTTTTACAAAATATGCAAATAAAGGCATGATTTGTTGCCATGGTAACTTGTTCAATGTCCAAAATTATTTTGTTTTTCTGAATACCTTTTACCTGAGATACTTTTCAGTAATTTTAAAATATGTATGATAACTTTTAAATTTGCAGTAATTTTTGGGCCAAATAAGGGCCTTATTGCCCCTACTCCTTTATGAGGTTTAAGGTACCTCAAACCAATTTTCCAGTTTAAATGTGTCTATACGTATAAGAACTCATTACGGATAACAGGTTTATCAATTAATACGAGTTCATCTCGACAAAAATACCATTGTGCAAATTGGATAAAGGCATCTATTTCTAGGAGTAGGTAAACCCTACTGGCCTAGTGTTAATATTGATTTTTACAATAATTTATAGTATTTGAAAGTGGCAGGGACTCCTGGGCTGTTGGTACCCTCGATTTATCAAACTGTTTTGAACTGGAAGTTGATGTACAATAGATCTAGTGTTTATGGGTTGGTGTAAGCCCCAAAGAGGTTTGTTGCACCAAGTTCACCCTAAAGTATTTAAGAAAAAAATAAATCTAGTAACGTATGATTCACAATTTCAAAGACCATAGTATATTATGTAGTAATAAAAAAATCCCTGCATTTTTTCAACATACCAAATAAACAAAAACATTAAACTAGTTACCTTATTTTCTCTGTTATGAAAATGAATTAATAAAGTTTCAAATATTTTAAGGAATTAAACAAAGGAGAAGGTCCAGTAAGACCCCTTTTTGGCCCCAAAATATAGCAGTTTTACAAAATTGTTAAAATGTAAACTTTTAGTTATTTATTGGACATTAGAATGCTTCTGCTACATAAATATGGGCTGTTTTTGACAATACAATGCACATTTATCGGGTACTAGCACCATTAAGTCATGCTAAATTACTGAAATCTTCACAATTCTAGCATTTCAGTTAAATTTTAGACAGTTTTCGTGTAAACGAAAGTGTCCGCATTCGTGTTCATCCTTAATATTGAAATGTAAGTTGTATTTTATGATAATACATAACATATATAAAGGTTGAGGATGAACACGGATGCGGCCACTTTCATTTTTTGACAAAAACCATCAGAAAAGTGACATTTTTTGACATATTTGGTAGATTTTTCACATTTGAGCTTGAATCGGATCGTTTTAGGTGACTAAATCAGTTAAAATCTTTCACTCAAACTAATTGATTCAAATGAAATAGACACTTAAGTGTTTAAAAAGTGGTCAAAATCTTTCGTCAGATGAACCTGAAATTTGAGGCCAAAATCGGTCCTTACCGGACCTACTCCTTTAAAGAAACCTTACCTTCTATCTGTGGATATGTTTTCCAGGGAAGTTGGTGTTGAGCAACATAATAGGATCATATTTATATACCTCAGTTCAGGAAATATACTCTGAAATACACAATTACGTTTGACATTAAAATTTGTAATCACAAGTTTTTTTTAAATTTCAGTGACTTGTTACAATTTTATGGACAATCCTGAGAAGACAGTTCATGTTCAACATGATTAATATTATATTCTTAAACCACAATATCTTGTGAATTAATAAATATGATTGACAGCTGTTGAAAAAAAAATAATTCGTAATTTTGTATAATTGTTTTTAGAAATTGCTGTTTTTGTTTTTTGCTAATAAAACAGATCTTATTTCTGTTTAGTTTTTGCAAACATCACATTATTTTATTTTCTCTTTCTGCTTGACAACACAAATGAGAAGAAATGAATGTAACGTCCATTAATAACCATTCGGCAGTCAATAAACTCATCATAGATACCAGGACTAAATTTTGTACATACGCCAGACGCGCGTTTCGTCACAATAGACTCATCAGTGACGCTCAAATTCAAAAAAAGTTAAAAAGGCCAAATAAAGTACGAAGTTGAAGAGCATTGAGGACCAAAATTCCTAAAAGTTTTGCCAAATCCATCTAAGGTATTCTATGCCTCAGGTAGAAAAGCCTTAGCATTTCAAAGGTAGTAATATTTTCGCCTGTACTTTGTTTTACTCACATGTTCACCATGTTCACTAACAACGGGTTGGGTGAAACGTAGTGTCAATCTATTCTAACAAACAAAATATCAAAAATATTCATGTAAATATGTTTCTTAATAATCGTGTAAGTACCCCTACATCAAAATGCTTACAACATTTGAATTTATTACTGAAAATAAATCTGTTTGGAAAATTCGAATTTTATATGCTGTAAATGTTTAGAAAGTAGTTAAGAAATAAAGTCTCCTTGCTGTTCATTTTCCCCTTCTTTATTTTTCTCCAGAAAATTGATTGTATCTTCCTTCCTTCATATGTTTAAGGAATGACTATTCCAATGAGCAAAGTGAAAAATCTACGCCAAACTTTCATCATGAACCTAAAGATTGCAACAACATCAGATAATATAGCATTCAGAGATATGAAAATACAACCCCTAAAACATCAAGGAATTATTCAACAGGAAAGCATTGAACTGGAGATGACAGTGCTGCCATCAGTAATACAGAAAACAGTTGTGTAATTTTCTGTTGCCCAGTTTTCGGATGTACCAGAAGCTTTCTAAAGCATAAATCTTTAAAAGACCACATCATCATTGGGAACTGTCACTTCCAATCGAAATGTTAATCTACCAGTGACGCATACAACAATTTATATGCACTTCAAAGTTTTACTCATGCTGTTGGTCAATGTTTCAACTTGAGTTTGAATGCTGAGAAAGCAACAAACACAAATAACCTGACGAAAGGGTAGGCTCTGAAATAAAGAAAGGCTCAGGTCACCTTTTCCACAGACTAAAAGAAATTTTGAAACGAAAACTTTCAAATTGGGCAAATCACTGGCAAAAAAAAAAGGATCCAGTTTCTGTGTCTGGAAATGCGGCAAGCAATGTTAAATGGGAAAAGACGATTATGCGTAAAGTGTTTTCGTACCACAACACATTGCTAGTTACTTCACGAGAAATAAACTCCAAGTATAATGATGGAATAGTTACTAAATCAGAACAGAAAATGAAACGTCAATTATCACGGTCCGGTTTATATATTATTTATATCTATATATATCTGCTTCTTGAATCCAACCCGTAATTTAAAAGTCAGTTTTTTAAGAAATATACGGGGAAGAATTAGGAACAGTTATATAGGACAGTGTTTTAAGAAATTTACGGAGTAGAATCAGGGACAGTTATATAGGACAGTGTTTTAAGAAATTTACAGAGTAGAATCAGGGACAGTTATATAAGACAGTGTTTTAAGAAATTTACAAGGTAGAATCAGGAACAGTTATATAGGTTAGTTTTTTAAAGAAATTTACGGAGTAGAATCAGGGACAGTTATATAAGACAGTGTTTTAAGAAACTTACGGGTTAGAATCATGAACAGTTATATAGGACAGTGTCTTCAGAAATTTACGGGGTAGAATCAGGAAGTTATATAAGACAGTGTTTTAAGAAATTTACGGGGTAGAATCAGGAACAGTTATATAGGACAGTCTTTTGAGAAATTAACGGGGTAGAATAAGAAAAAGTTATATAAAACAGTGTTATAAGAAGGAAGGAGGATATTTTGTTGTAAAATAAAATTATTTTTGTGAAATAATTATTTAATTTATTTTCTGTCACACATATTCAAGCGTCTGAAAGGATTTTCTTTGGGGTTATTTTGAAGAAAAAAAAGGCTAGGATTTTCTTTGGGGTTATTTTGAAAAAATAAAACGGGCTAGGATTTTTTTTGGGGGACATGGAAAAAATTATGTCAATTAGGGGGAATAATCAGGACCAGTAAAAGAGAAATGAAAATGGGTCAAATTGCAGAATGTATGGGGAAAGAATCCCGACAATAAAAATATACTAAAAATGGTTAACAAAGCGTTGTTTGTGGAAATCGGGAACTAAAACGATGAAAAATAATAAAATTAACAATGTATATATTTTTTTCTGAACAATAACAGCTTTAGACCAGGAGAAACATAAATTGACAATGATTATTTATTACACCCTTTGAAGCATTGTTAAGAGTAAGTAATTATTAAAGAAATATATTTACTCATCTGTATTTTTTTAGTTTTGAATATGTGGATAGAAGAATTCGTTATTATTTCCATAAGAGTGAGCAAAAGGTAAGCAGTTAACAATTATTTGAATATTTAATTTTGCATTGAATAACATGCATACGGTTTATAAAACGAGCGGTCTATGTGAATATAGGTTAGCTTTATGTATGCAAATAGAAGGCGTTCTTTAAGATTTTGATTTTTAAAAATTTGTAAATGATTACAATTTAAGTTCGTTTTTGTTCTTGTCATTCCAAAAATGTCTGGTCGTGAAACAAGAAGGAAAAAACATAGAGAAGGCAGTTATCAATTACAAAAGAATATACATGAAGGCATTGACTTCAAGGATTTCCGTAATCCTTGGACTTATTCTAACGCTGTCTTTCAGCAGATGATGATTTCTTAATCTGGCTCTGACAAAACGGGTTGCGTTAAATGAATTTTGATTGCGTCAAGTGCACCCAAAAATGCACTCTATACAAGCGCACAAAGGCCAGTGATTGTTATTCATTTATGTGCTCAAATGGCCATGAATTTGGAATGAGAAAATTTTCTTTTTTCCAAGTTCCGCATACAATTTTGGAGATTTGTTGCATTTTATTAAGAAATATTTAGATGGCCTAACATTACACCAATCTGCACTTAGCGCGGGGATAGAATACAGACATATGTCCGTCAACTGGGCGAGTAATGTAAGAGAACATTTCTGTGAACATGTACACACAGAATATCAAAACCTTGTATTTGATTGGGATGTTGAATTTGGTGGTAGTTTATTTGGGCGGAAAATAAAGTATGACGGGAAGACCAACAGAAACCCGAATTTGGATATTTGGGATGGTCAAAACCGCCTCTAATGGGATAATTATGTACCCGGTAGAGTCTGATACTTCAATTCCTCATATTACAAAGCACGTTTCCCCGGATACAAGAATATTTCACGACAGTTTGTCTGCATACATTTCTCTAAATGAAGTCAGGTATAAGCACTTTTCAGTTTGCCATAAGACGAGCTTCAAACAAGTTTAATAAAAATGCAGAAACCGGGTAAATTTTTAAATGTTGCACAAATAGAAATGAAGGTGCACGGAAATTGTCAAAAGATCATTTTCAACGCATAAACTGAACTAACACAAAGCAATTTGAGCAACATCTGCTGAAATGATATGGTGAAATTACGCTTCTCCAAACAAGAGAAACGTTCACGACTCCTTCTTCAGCTTAGTGAAGGAAACGTTCACTTTAACCGGCCCCTCCTCTGAAAGAGATAGGAAATGCCCATGCTACAATCATCGTCCAAGGAAGCGATGATGAATCAGATGATGAAACTGTATCTGCAACTCCGCCGAGTTCAAACATTGACTATACAGTAATGGCACCCGCTAGCTACGTTACCGCTTCTTCCTTCGCTAATTATAATCCTGCTACAAGTTCTACAAATTCTTTACAATCCTACCCTTAATGTGCACGGCATAAGAGAACAGCAACCTCTTCAAAATCTTACATATCAAACGAACCAGATAGTGAGGAAAATGTTGCAAAATTGTTTTTTCCTTCAGATTTCAAACTCATGAAATGTAGTATAACGAAAAAGACAAAGCGACAGAAACCTAGAAGTAATTCGTATGTCAAGTCCAATACAACTTTTCCAGTAATAGCAACTTTGCATGATTTTGATTTTACTTTAAACATGAATCAGTCGTTAAACTTCATGAGGGCGTTGAAATTGTGTTTTATCTTTGTATAGATAATCTGTACATGTATTTTGTATAGTCCCCAGTTTGTATATATAAGCACTAAGATATATTAATATAAGAAAATTAGAATTTTTGTTGTTGTTGTTTTGGGTTTTTCAAATAGTTTCACTGAAGTATTTATATAAGTAAAATATATATATTATCAATATTATTCCCACTTTTTACAAGGTAGTTACGGGCAAAATAAGCAAGATACACTTTGAAAATAAATCCAGATACAAAGAACAAAAAAGATGGGTGTTTTAATATGACTGAAAAAATCTTTGGACTATTTTTCGTGCTTTCACTCTGTAGACGTTAATATGAACAAGTTTTTTTTTTGTTAAAAAAAACTTTCTCGGTAAACGTAATGGTTCATACGGATTTTACTGTTACAAAATGTAATCACAGACACAATGTTGAGATATATATCAGAAACAACTATTCACATATCGTTTTAAACACGATCAGTTAAAAAACAGTATTTGGAAAAGAACCCAGAGCAGTAGAATCTACACCAGCGAAAAAAACGATTGAAAATTGTTGGAAAATGATCACTTAGTTGTTTCCAACATGAAAAGATATTCCTTTTCCCGTGATATATACATTTTACTCATATTTCAACTCTAAAAACAAATCGAGGAAAAATGAGGACCTGAAAACAGCTCATAGAGAGAAGGAAGGCCCACTGATTTATTTTAAATACGTACTATTTAATAAATAAAACTACCAAATGTTTTCTTTGTTGTTTAATATTTGAGTAAAAGCATTGGTTTTTTTTAGTGTTAAGAAAGGTTAAATATAAGGAATCAACTATGTAAAACAGGGATTTAGGTAATTTACGCGGGGAATCGGGAACAGTTACATAGGACCGTCTTTTAGAAATTTACGGGGTAGAATCAGGAACAGTTATATAAGAGTGTTTTAATAAATTTACGGGGTAGAATAAGGAACAGTTATATTAGACAATGGTTTAAGACATTCACGGGGTAGAATCGATAACAGTTATATTAGAAAGTGTTTTAAGGAATTTACGGGGTAGAATCGAGAAACAGTTATATTAGATAGTGTTTTATGAAATTAACGTGGAAGAAGCAGGAACAGTTATAACAGAAAGTGTTATCGCAGTACACAACCAGTCTAGTTATATGACCAAATTTGTAGACAGATGTGCAATTTTATTGGTTATATTTTTTATTTATATGAAAAAAAACTTGCTGGTTCATTACATTATCACAAAAAATTAAACAAATACCATGTGTTTTAGAATCAATTGTTTCAATTAAGCCATTAAAGGGGAGAACACGCTCCTAGTTAAAAAAAATATCCTGGACCGATAAGGATTTTTTTTTAACTTGTAGCGAGAAAACAATTTCGGGACACCATTTTTTATTTCTATTTTCTCAAAACAAATTATTAAACCTGTCTTCTCACAATTTAATTCAAAATTTATCTCATAGATTTCTTTTTGTGCACAAAAATGTGTTTTATATGATCAATCATAGCAAAATTTGGCAATTTTCAACGACTCATAGCTTAAAAAATAGCACGCTGACCCATTCTTTTTATTATATTTTTTGAAGAAGCATAGTAAAATCTTCGTTTTAGCAAATTATAAGAACATTCTATCTCGGGGAAACATATAAAACGAACAACAGTTTAAACTTAAGAATAAACCCCTGGAGATTTTAGAGCGATCATTCTGTTAATATATTATATGTTCTTGTTTAAACCAACAAAGACATTTTAGCTATTGAAAGGAGGCTGTTTGATCATGCATCAAAAATTCATTATTTACATCTATACTATTAAACGAGAAAACCTCATTTTGTGTGTCGCTTCTCTTCTTTGCACAATAAATTTATCATCATGCCTCTTGGTCCTATAGGTACAGTGCATAGTCGCATTTGTCATCCATTCTTAAGATTATTCAGATTGAGCTATTTTGGGAGAAAAACAAGAAAAAGGCATCCGGATACTGTTTCCGTCATTGGACGAAATTTTAAGTCAGACTAGACATCCGGTTTGCGTTTTATTTTTACAGTGAACATACATATTCTACGAATAAAGGTCTGTATGATATATCAATGGCCGCCGTGGATCGATTAGTAAACTGAGAATTGATAGTAAAAAGCAAATACACGGTATTTATAGTGGGTTTCATTGGGGTATAAGCGTGACGCTGGATTGCCGATTTTTTTAAAGCGTGACACGTGAAAGTCAAATTAGTGTGCCGTGAAATCGAAGTTTAGCGGGACATTGGAAATTACAAAAAATGAGAATGGCTTACGTACATAGTGTAAGCTGACTGCGGGATCGAAGCCTCCAAATGAGACCTCTGTTATGGGAGCGAATGAACATAATATACAGATAAGCGCTAAAATTATGCCTGTGTAATTAAAATTAATAGAAAACCAAAAAAATGAGAACATTGGAAAGGAGGAACCGGGCAATAAAAATAATTGTCCTGTCCCAAAGTGCCTTTAACTTGATACCTTTTCTGAAGTTATCCAGTCATAAAATCTTTTACAAAAATTCATTGATTTATAAACTGAGAATTGATAGTAAAGAGCAAATACCCTTTATTTATAGTAATGCATGTTCATAATAAACTAAATCTATGTTCATATTGAAATTAATAGAAAACAAAAAAAATGAAAATTGGAAAAAAAGGAGGAGGGGACAAGAACAATTGTCTTATCCCCAAGCACCTATGACTTTTGATACCTTTCCTTAAATTTTCCAGTCACTAAATCTTTTACAAAATTCTTCCTACACCAGTAACATACTTTCAACCACGCTCTGAATGCCCGCGATTTCGTGGGTGTGTTCTAGTAACATTTACATAAGAAAATGTTAATGTGAAACCATCAGTCCATCAATCATATGGTTTTTTTTTTTACATAGGAGTGACCAAACAAGGTTATAATCAACTTAACGTATAGGCTAAATCACACATGGATGTTTTGTGTAACAAAAGCTTTGTTTTGCATCTGGTCGTAGACTTAAAAAGTAGCATAGAATCGTTAATACAAATATATGTCCGCTATTGAATATAAGATGTCGACACACGTTCGTTCGTGAGCAAAACATTAAGACGATGAATGATTGCCCTAAGACCATATACCGGATGACATATCGGTTAGGAACTATAAGTAACCATTCGGCCTTCAACAACAGCGAAACCCATCCTACATACCAGTGAACATATATTCTCTACGACAATTGATAGGTATGTTGTTTATTTGTTTGTCAAAAACATGTAAAACATTTTATACGACAATAAAAGATTTTAGTTACTATAAAAGCCTTCGACATGACAAATGTAAAACGATTAATACATGAAAATGATATATGGTTTAGCTAGCTATAAAACCAGTTTCAATCCAATATTTTCTACTTAGGAAAATGCATATAGAAAGTCAGGAATATGACAGTTGTCCATTCGTTTGATGAGTTTAAACTTGATTTTGCATTTGATTAGGGACTTTCCGTTTCGAATTTTCCATTTTGTTTTCCTCGGAGTTCGTTATGTTGTGATTTTATTTTTCACATACAAATTGTAGCAGGGTTAAACGTGTTTGTCGGCACCCATGACCATGGACAATGAAAAGTTCTTAAATGATTGTATTTACTCTGCTGCTAACATTTTGCGTGTCGTTATATTGACTTCTGCATATCATAAAGGTAAGACATGCTCAAAATTGCACAAGACAATAACAATCAAATCAAGGAGTGAACAAAGACTCACAAAACCAAAGAACATTTACATCAACAATCTATAATACTAAAATTACGAGGTCCAATTTGTCAGCCGTCATCACGTAAAAACGACGAATCAAAGAATTCAACTTTATATATAACTAATACAGTACAAAGGTGTATATTAAAAATTACACCACTCCAGGCCCTTTTGTTTTCCACATAATTAATATTGCCAATAATTGAGAAGTTCCGGGTCGAGTCCGCTACCGATACCAATAGTATATTCACCTGTTACCTAATACCTTATCTGTACGTTCCGCATCTGACAGGCGCACCAACAAACGGTGTATTCAGGATTAATATGCTATATGCACGGGTCATAATCACAGGGTTGACACTACTAAATTGTCAAATTGTTACCTATTGTAGTATTTTAATCAGTAAGACTTTCTAAGATAACAATACGAATACTAAAACTCTGGACTAAAAATAAGGCGTACAGTTTTCAATTTGTTAGCGGGCATGACGTAAAACAGCGAATCAAAGAATTCAACTTTATTTATAACTAATATAGGACAATGCTGTTGATTAAAAAATACTCCATTTCATGACCTTTTGTTTTCCAAATAATTAATATTACCAATAATTGATAAGTTCCAAATCGACGGGTTCAAACACAAAGATTTGAAAGGCAGAGAAAACTGTGTATCTTTATATAACTAATATAGTACAAAGGTGTAGATTAAAAATTACACCACTCCAGGCCCTTTTGTTTTCCACGTAATTAATATTGCCAATAATTAAGAAGTTCCGGGTCGAGTCCGATACCGATACCAATAGTATATTTAGGATTATGCTCTATACACGGGTCATAAGATTTGAAAGCAGAGAAAACTGTGTATCTTATAATCGGCATGACTTTATCAGATGAAAATACTAATACTAAAATAAGGCTTGCACATAGTTATAGACTTTAATTCAGTCACGGACCTGCGAAATCACGGGTGTGTTCTAGTTCGAATTAATTTGCTTTCTTAAAATTCAACACCTTATTAACTTATTAACGTATCCCAGGGGGGGGGGGAGTTGGTTCTGTGGGATGGGCCCCCTTTTTTGACGATCGATGCATTTGAATGGTGACATATGGTTGGAACCCCCTCCCCCTTTTTCTCCTGGGTTAGGAACCCTCTTTTAAAAATGGCTGGATCCGCCCCTGAAGTCTGACGCCACTTGCAGATTTCAGTTAAATATGACGGCACAAATCACATTGTTTATTTAGTATTTAATTATGGCTCTATTTATAATTCCAATCTAATTTGCAAATATCACATAATAATCTGTTTTCATCAGTGGAATTCGTATCGAGTGACTGAAATTGGAAAGGTTAACATATCAATAATTCTGTCTTCTGCACGACGAAACAAAAAGCATGGTGACAAAGCAATTCGCCTCCTAAAAATTGTGCCTTCATGTTACTACAAATAGTTGACCTTTGCGTTGACATTCTTTAGATTTACATCCAATATTTTGAACTGTTGAAAAATTCAAAATGTTATATTGACATCAGTTCAAGTTTAAGATACTTTTGATACCTTTCCTGAAATTCTCCAGTCATACAAAAATTCATCCTACAACAGTTTACATACTTTCAACCACGCTGTAAATGCACGTGATTTCCTGGGTTTGTTCTAGTTATTAATAATTATTAAGAAACAACACGAACTCCATTAAAAACCGGGAGTGGAATCAGGTGCTCCGGAAGGGTAAGCATTTCCTGCACCGTATACGGCACCCGTCGTGTTATTTCTTTGTTCAGTTCGGTAATTATGAAAGGTTATTATGACTGAGTAAGAATATCAGATATGATTTCGGACACAATTTTGTCATAATGGCCAAACAGCTCATGATGGCGACCGTATACTTTCTTGAGTGATGACCTTAATTTGATTGATTTATAGTCCTGTATTAGCAACTTTTGAGAAAGCAGTATTCCTCGTTCAAAAAAATCAACGTACTTTGAGCTAGCTCTAGAGTAACGTATCAATTGAGTCACATATACTCCATATGCTGGTGCCGCTGGGATGTTGCTACACAGAAATCGAAAGTTGACTATAGGAAAATTAAAATCATCGCGTTTGCCATAAATTTTGGTATTCAACCTACCATCAGTAGTCATTTCGAGAAAAAGGTCTAAATATGAAGCAGATTTATCTGTGTCGGTAGTATCTTTAATTTCAAGTTCACTCGGATACATTAAATGTTAGTGATCACTGAATCTATTATAATTAAGAGACTGTACATCATCAATATACTGAAAGGTGAAATTAAGGTATCCGACCCACAATAACGATTTTCGGAAAATGTTCCGGAGTTTACCAAGGTCTCAAGTTTCTCAAAACCTCGGTATTTTACGCCTAGGAAGTGAAAGTATAACTTTAATTTCTAAAATGATTCCTATAATGTCAGAAAGGCTTACTTAAAGTATATTTTCATAAACAATAAAGTAAACGCTCATTCTTTGTAAAAAATCTTTATATTGTGTCAATCGGAAACAGAAGTTAAGGTAAACAAATATGGCTGACTCGAGACATACGGGGTCGTTTTAGCAAACAAAATAAGCAGATTGACGTCTCTCCGTTTCTTCGCTTTGTGGAAAACATTGAGATAGATCACAATTATGAGTGTGGAAACCATGTGTGTGATTTGGGTGCTACTGGCTGTGAAATGTGTTGTCCCGGCATAGGCAAATTGGTAGGAAGTAGGAAAGTAGATACATCTCGCACTTGGTCCTCTGGGAGAAGATTAGTAGAATGGGCAGTCCTTTTAGACAATTTGAAGTTCTGCAAACAGTGCAACATGGGTCCACTTCTTCTGACCGATGACTTTGTGAAAGGGGAAATGAAGTGTGGTTTGTCTGGGTATCTGTATGTTCAATGCAGCTCATGTATAGAGACCCAAGTAAACCAAAGGCCAAGGGGATGCCAAGCTTCAGTGTCAACACCAAACTTGGAGCAGGTAATTTGCATTTACAAATATAAACATTTTAAAACATGAACATTGAACGACATATACATTTTATGTACATGTACACATTGACCAACCCTATAAATGACATATCAACATGCCCGCACTGAACATGATGTATATCATGATATGAAAAGCTCGATTATTTTTAATCCAGGTCTGTTCAATTTTGTTATAATTCAGAAACAACATCAAATCATTGAAGTCAAGTTTATTTAAGGACCTGTAGGCTGTTGTCTCAGTCTAATAATTTAAGATTTACTTTAAATGTAAAAATAGTGTAATTAGCTCTCACTGCACTCAATGTAGGGGTGTTGGGCTCGACTCATGAATCAAACACCAACCAATCAACCAATTCATTGAAGTTGAAGCAAAAAACTTAAGTCAAATCAAACATTTTACAAAAGTTCAGTGCAACAGTGGAACTATTTGGAAGAAAATATACATGTAGCATGCTTTAAGACAGTTGAGGTATTCACGGGGTTAAACTAGGTGTATTATACAACATCAGAACAGACTACAAATCAGTTGAAAAGGGCGCTTCACTAATCAGTTTGATACAATGAAAAAATTATCTAAGAAAAAAACAGACCAGACATAGCAGGATATTTAAACGTCCCCACAACAAAAAAAGACATAAAGCATAGATCTTAGAGTACTTGCAATTATTGACAAAGTTATTAGTCCAAAGGCAAACAACTTATACAAAACTCACCTGACACATTTTGTAGATATTGAAAGGCTTGTTTGAAGTATGTTATGGGAAGATGAATCTACCCATGTGTTCCAATAGTAACTTTTATATAATGTATATGCAATGTAACGATTTTTATAATGTTAATAAGACGTTCTTGACATATATTTTGTATGAATATTACTTTGTGGAAAGATTAAAAAAAGGTGGATATATATCGCAGCTAAAATTACTTCCAAGTATGATCAAACAGAGAAGTGTTCTGCCATATTTTTAAAGAAAAACAAGGGAATAAGTAGTTTTCAATAGTGCATGTTTTGAAACGATTGATCGATTTACGATTGTTTGACGTCTGGCAACAAAGTATTACATACAGAAAACACCAATTTCAGATTTTACTGTTTGACCAGGTCTAACATGACATAATAATCAGCTCGTTGATTGTGGTCATTATCAGGCAGAAGCAGAAGAAACTTACGACTTGTCTACAATTTAACAATGTTATCACTAAGTAGGAAGACACGGTAAGAAATAACAAAATCATTTAGATGTGCTGCAAAGTTTACTAATATCTACTAGTATATAAGATGTATATATAAAAGGGAATTCCATATCGTGTGTGCCATTCCAGATGGACCTGTCTAGTAAACACTCACTGTAAAATAGAAATATTGGTTGTTAAAGAAATTCAGTGATGTACAAACAATGAAAAAACTGTAATAACGACAAGTAACGAAACCAAAAAGTGTTAATGATACGACACAACGGCTCATTTCATAAACAATTATTACGACGAAAATACTCGAAGAATGATGAACATTTCAGTATAAATTACGATCAATTTTGTCGTTAGCTTTTTTCTGGGGAAAAGAGCTGGTTTTTTATTAAGACAACTCAGATAACCTATTAAATCCTAAAAAAAATAGAGCTTTATCATTCATCCTAACGCGTGTTTTTTTCTGTTAAGGTGGTAAATACAATACAGGGAGATATAAACTCTGTAAAATCATCTAAACGTTTTAATTACGTTATGTTGTTAAGGGAATATTAAGCTTATCAATGATCAAAACTAGTGTTTGTCAAACTGCTATATAACCGGTGTAATTTTTCTGATAAAATGGTTGGTTCAAATTTTTGGAATTTTTTATATTTTTGTCTAAGGGTCAAAGTAAATACTTAGTCAAAATTTTATGAAAATTGAACGCGCCAAATAAATTTTAGTGAAGGTGTTGGATACCACCTTAACTTAATTTTCCTTCTAGCCTTGTTAAATATAACTATATCAATATGAATTGAAAAACGGTAAATAAGATAGCCTTATTAAATAGAATTATATCAAAATGAATTGAAAAACGATAAATAAGGCAGTCTTATTAATGGAAAATCGGTAAATAAGGTTGTAGTCTTGGTGCAGTATGAATTATAGTTACAATTAGGGTACGACAAGAGAAAATAACACCTTACTATACCTTTCTTAGTACGTGGCCAAATGCCACCTCCCATTTTCCTATTTGTCCACCAATAATTATTACCACCTGGCCAATATCTTCCATATTTGCCACCAATAAGTGACATTCTACCATATCCGCCCATCATTCCACCGTATCCACCCATTCCTCCGTATCCGCCCATTCCGCCGTATCCTCCCATTCCACCGTATCCGCCCATCATTCCACCGTATCCGCCCATCATTCCTCCGTATCCTCCCATACCACCGTATCCACCGTATCCTCCCATTCCTCCGTATCCACCGTATCCACCCATTCCTCCGTACCCACCCATCATTCCTCCATATCCCATACCGCCGTATCCATATCTAATGCCTCCATACATCATTCTGCCGTATCCCATGCCGCCCATTCCGCCGTATCCACCACCTCCCATGCCACCATATCCTCCATAACCTTTTCCTTTACAAAATTTAAGATAATTTTATCATTGATGATTCTTTTTAAGTAAACTTAGATCTAAGTGAATAACCTTATCTCAAATTGTTTTCAAATGATATGCATTTGAAATGTTATTTGAATATGTACTATTTCTTGGTCTAGATGCCTTTTTATGTTTCATTGTTGCATATTTGTTTGTGCTTATAGTGATTAAAATTATAACACAATGTTGACTGCTGTATTCCTATTTCTGATATTTTTATCCATAAAGTCTTGTTTGTTTTGTTCACTGATCGTTGTCAATATAATGGAATTTTATGCGGCTGGCATCCAAGTGACAGGTTAAGCTAGCTTAACACCAGGTTTAATTCACATTTTGTACATGAGACAATGCCTGTACAAATTCAGAAATATACAGTTGTTGTCCACTAGTTTGATGTGTTTGCGATTTGGTTTTGACATTTCCGTTTTGAATTTTCAGTACCCAACACCTTCAATAAAATTAATTTGGCTCGGTTAATTTTTATAAACTTTTGACAAAGTATTTACTTTGACCCTCTGACAAAAATATAAAAATTTCAAAAAATTTGAACCAACCATTTTATCAGAAAAATTACACTGGTTACTTAGCAGCTTGACAAACACTAATTTTGATCATTGAGAAGCTTAATATTCCCTTAACAATACAACGTAATTAAAGCGTTTAGCTGATTTTACAGAGTTATCTCCCTGTAGTGTAAGGTACCACCTTAAACAAAGTCGTGCATAAACACTATTATTCGAATACTGTGCAGATAATTATCATAGAAGGGCATAGTTACGTTCTCAAATGTTCGTTAAGAATAATTTCAATCTGAAACTTATTTTGGCTATTAGACCACTGACATGAAACAAAAACTCAGAAATCAGCTTAGTAAAAATATTTGGAATACTAAATTAAATTAAAAGATTAACTTTGACAAAATCTTCCTCTTTATATTCTAAGTGTTGTTTCAAAGGATACGATGGGACGCGGGAGAACTCACGTATGACCTGTATAAAAGAAGACTATTGGGGACTACACAATGATGGTTCAATAACTGACAGTTTGGGTCATAGAAACCGCAAGAACTTGCAGGCTTCAATTTAGTTCATTCGTTTGATGAGTTTGAGCTTTAGATTTTGCCATTTGATTACGGACTTTCCGTTTTGTCTTTTCTTCGTAGTTCGGTATTTTTGTAATTTTACTTTAAACATGATAGCAAAACCTATCAGGTTATTAGAAAGAAGTTTAGAAGTTAATAAAATCAAAAATGAAGTTCTGGTTGAAACAAAATATGTCCAGATTGAATTAAATATGTATTATGTCATAATTTTATTTCCTTTTCCCTTCTCGTTTAAAGCCCATAATTAGAGTCGGATAAGCTCCATCAACTCGAAACTACTAACTTTAAAATTATATTAATAAATTATATTAAAAGTGAAAAAGGTGGTATCAATATAAGCAATTTAATTATTGGAAGCTTATTTTTAAAGTATATGCGAGCGTTAATGTGTAAAGACACTTCGTGTATGTAATGGTTAAAGAATCTGTCTATTTAAAATCCATTTCTGGTTTTATGTTGTTTTGTATTTTCTGTTTCATTGACATCTATCCAAATATCTTCTAATAAATTCTTTTAATTTTTTGCACTAAATGTAAAAGATCTATTCCTCTCCACTTTTTTTTTGGTTTCAAATATAAGCAAAAGAAATTGCAACATTCATTACACAAAACGGGTAACATTTTATTTAAAAACTTTAAATCTGAAATAATATTTTGACAATCTCGTCGTTTGAAAAGTCATTTAGGAAAAATAATTGATAAGTCTTTCAACAGAATAAATGTGTATTTATGAAGTACAGCGCTTTGGTAAGCTTATTTAGATGATTATAATAAAAATGATTAACTAACAGTATAAGTTATTGGCTATCGATAAATTGAAAATATTTAAACGAAAGTCTTATTCAACGGTTCTTCGTTACTTTGGCATTAACTTTACAACGATAAAATACGATACCCCAATTTATAAAATGTAGCATCTATAGCATACATATTAACAAGGGAAAAAAGGAGAGGTTATCATATGATTTGTTTATTTCAAAACTTGATATGCGAGTCAAAAATAATTTACCGATTTTGCTATAACTAGCAGCTGCAACAGCTATGGTGATTAAAAGGATCAGCAGCTTCATCTTTATCTGTAAACAAAAGAAAACAAATCTTCACATCGATATAAAGCAATTGTATTTACTTACATCAACCTTAAGTTGGACACTGATGTGTATTTAAATATAGAGATGAATAGTAAGTGACTAAAGCTATGTTCAGATAGTACCGAGTTGTTTTTTGCTATTTTGTTTTATGAAGTCCCATATTTCATAATTGAGGATGTACTTGAGAAAAGGCCAAGTCGGACTTTATCCTTGTAATTGCATTAGTATTATTTGGCTCTCACTCGTAGGAAAAGAAATTTAGAATATGATTAGATTTGGTGAATAGGCTATTTAAGGCTCAAGTTTTAAGGAAATAAAATGGGTGTTATGGAGGAAATGATTTCCCCCTGAATCATAAGGGTAGATCAGCTGAAGTAAAAAAAATCAAGTATTCCGATCATGTGACAAAAATGCTAAAACCTAACCTTAGTACATCTTTAAGTCAAAAGGTCAAAATTGACCTGACTAATCATTTTTCAAAACACAAACAACTATTAGTTATTTACTTTTTTCCGAGCCAAAATACTTGTCAACATGATTTTATATCGTCTTATTCGTATTTTGCCATCATATATTTTTATCGTTGCGCAAATCTTAACGAGTTTTACAGAAAAATGTGTGCCTTAGCTACGCTGTATCGCCTATTTTAGACAACCTAGTACATATCCAAACAATTGCTGTGTTTTCTTTTCATTAGATAAATATATTCGTGTCTTTGGAAACATAATAAATATCCTCAATCATATTCTAGTTTGAGTGCATTGAAAAGGTCACATTTTTTTCCTGAAAGAAAAGTGACCAATCAATTGCACGAGTTGTAGTGCATGAAAGACGTCTACGTGGTAACACGTTTAAAGAGAACATGTGTTTTTGAATGACTTACTACTTAAATTTTCGTAGGTTGTCGGAAAGTCAATTCATCTGAATTGTTATTCCTTAATATGATAGTGTCGTATCACTCGCCAGTTAGCGTAATTTATGAGGTTTAAGGTACCTCTAATCAATCCTTCCGTTTAAATGTGTATATATGTATACAAACTCATTAAAGATACCAGGCATATCAATTAATACGCTGAACGAGTTTTGTCTCCACAAGAATAAAATTGTGCAAATTGGATAAGGACATCTATGTCTAGGGGTAGAAAACCCTAGTGTTTAAAATAATTTTAACAATTTATTTATAGTAATTGACTACCCAGCTGCTGATATCCTCGATTTGTCAATCTTGTTTTGACTGTAAGCTGGTGTACAATATACCTAGTGTTTAATAAATTGGTGTGAACTCGAAGCATTTTTCTTTCTACAAGTTTACCCTAAAAATATTCCAAGAACGTTAGAAAAATAAGATCTAGTAACGTACGATTCCCAATTTTAAATACAACATTACATTATATAGTGATAAAACAAATCCTTGCATTTTTTTTAACCAACCAAAATAGAGAAAAACACTAAACTATGTTACTTTATTATTTCTTGCTGTTTTTAAAATGAATTAATAGAGTTTCAAATATTTTCAGGAATTAAACAAATTTAAAGAAACCTTACCTTCTATCTGTGGATACGTTTTCCTGGGAAGTTAGTGTTGAGCAACATTGCAGGATCATATTTATATACCTCAGTTCAGGAAATATACTTTGAAATACACAATTACGATTGACATAAAGATGTGTTTACAGAAGTTTTCACAAATTTCAATGACTTATTACAATTTTAATGGACAATACTGACAAGATAATTCATGTTCAATATGATTAATATTATATTTATAAATCCCATCATCTTGTGAATTTAAAAATATGATTGACAATTGTTAATTTTTTTTTTTCCTAATTTCGTGTAATGTTTTTTAAAAAAATCGTTATTTTTTAATTTTTTTTGACAATATAACAATGTCATTTCTGTTCAGTTTTTGCAATTATCATTTTTTTCTTTTTTTCGATTGACAACATAAACGAGAAGTAATTAATTGATAGTAATGTTATTTGCCTTTATTTCTTTACCCTTGATGTATTGCCATAGTTTTGCATTTGCATATGATTAATGTTCTAGGTAATGGTTTACTGAGTTGAGCAACTATTGCAATTCTGTCGCCAGTTTGGCAATTGGTTACTAATCCATCAACCCTCAACCGTTCTCTATACAGTTTAAATATGTCAAATCCCTTAAACTCAAGACATCGCTCTATCTGTTCATATCCTGCTGAAAATGGAACATTTTTTACTCTGATTTTAATGTATTCTGGATATTTGTTTTCTGTTATTCTTGGGTTCCGTGTATACATTTGGATTATTTTGTTTTGGGAATAGAAATGCCAGATATTATCAGCTGTTCTCTATCAGACTCTGAATCGAAATAAATCCTCTATAACCCTCTCACTCTCTGCAGCCCTCTCACATGGCTTGCTGGGCAAACTGTAGCATCAATGATTTTGTACAGCTCTAAGTGGGTTAATGTCTTTTTTTTTTTTTAACTCATCGGTGACCTATATTTTTCATTTTATTTTTTTCAAATAAGCTGTACTCAAACTAAAACAATTGTAAAATTAAGTGATTTCTGTAATTTAGTTCTTTTTTATTTCGATGCTGAAAGTTCAGAAATTATTGTGATGTTTTATTAATGCGAAAAAATTCGATCGCATTAATTTGAACTCTCATTTAAAAATCATTAATATGAATAAAACATAATTTATATCGCAAAAATAAAAAAAATGCGTTCTAGTTATTGTTGAAGGCCGTACGGTGACCTATAGTTGTTAATGTCTGTGTCATTTTGGTCTTTTGTGGATAGTTGTCTCATTGGCAATCATACCACATCTTCTTTTTTTATATTAAATGACAAAATTGCAATATTAAATGCACGCAATATTTTTTGAATTTACAGTATTACCACTATTTCTCATATTAGTTCAACAGAAAAAAAAAGTACCAAAACAAAAAATGCATGCCGCTTTCGAAGGCATTGTGAGCTTAAATGAACGGTTACCCTATTTTCTTATTTTAATTTCTTCCCATTCAGCATATGATAAATTTCCTTTATAGACAAAAGTACAGCTTTTAACATATTGGTTTGGCTTACACCGAAAATCAAGCTATACATAGTTTCTTAATGGTCTTACACATGTTAAAGATTTGTTAACAATAAACTGAAGCTATATTCTAGTACTAAAAATGATTACACTTACATATCACGTTCAATGGAACAGCAAATCTGTTTTTAATACAGTTTCTCTAGACGACATGAAGTAATTTTGCTGTAAGGTATTGGTATAATATGATTTGCATTACATATTGCTGATTTTGAAGAATTTAAGGAATACGTAGTGCCACTAACTCGAGATTACCTGAGCTGTATTTGGCGAAACTTTTAAGGATTTTTAGCTCAATGCTCTTCAACTTGGTACTTTATAACTTTTTTTGATTCGAGAGTCATTGATGAGTCTTTTGTAGACGAAACGCGCGTCTAGCGTTAATACAAAATCTAATCCTGGTATCTATGATGAGTTTATTTTTATGATTTTAAATGCTCTTCAACTTTGTTCTTGTTTGGCTTTATAATAATTCGATATGAGCGTCACTGATGAGTCTTATGTAGACGAAACGCGCGTCTGGCGTACTAAATTATAATCCTGGTACCTCTGATAACTATTTACACCACTGGTTCGATGCCGCTGCTGGTGGACGTTTCGTCCCCGAGGGTATCACCAGCCCAGTAGTCAACACTTCGGTGTTGACATGAATATCAATAATGTGGTCATTTTTTATAAATTTCCTGTTTATAAAACTTTGAATTTTTCGAAAAACTAAGGATTTTCTTATCCAAGGCATAGATTACCTTAGACAAATTAGGCACAACTTTTTGGAATTTTGGATTTTAAATGCTCTTCAACTTTTTTCTTGTTTGGCTTTATAATAATTCGATATGAGCGTCACTAATGAGTCTTGTGTAGACGAAACGCGCGTCTGGCGTACTAAATTATAATCCTGATACCTTTGATAACTATTTACACCACTGGGTCGATGTCACTGCTAGTGGACGTTTCGTCCCCGAGGGTATCACCAGCCCAGTAGTCAACACTTCGGTGTTGATATGAATATCAATAATGTGGTAATTTTTATAAATTTCCTGTTTATAAAACTTTGAATTTTTCGAAAAACTAATGATTTTCTTATCCCAGGCATAGATTACCTTAGACGAATTTGGCACAACTTTTTTGAATTTTGGATTTTAAATGCTCTTCAACTTCGTTCTTGTTTGGCTTTATAATATTTCGATATGAGCGTCACTGATGAGTCTTATGTAGACGAAACGCGCGTCTGGCGTACTAAATTATAATCCTGGTACCTTTGATAACTATTTATTTATCTCGAATACAACACATTTCAAAGCTTGACGACAGTGCAGTTTAATACTACAGCATTCCTTAACATGGGAAAATAAATTTATAAATACAACGTTGTTTTTTTCATTACAATTAATGTTTTAAAAGACTTCTTCTTGATAAATCATTCATTATATCCCTAACATAACTAGTTTTATCTTTCATTTCTGTTGGAAATATGTTCAATAAACCTGAACACATGAATGCGTCTTGTAGTGTTTTAAGGGTTCTGATTTTCATTTAAGGTAGCACAATACAAAGATTTTATAACTACACCTCCCAAGTTTTAAAATTTATAAAAGTGGTAGTTTTGGATAGCTAACAGATTATTCTTTCAAATTAATGCAATGTTAGTATTATGCAACAATTATGTAACCAAATATAATGTTAACTGTGTCTAAAATATTTTTCACCAAATTTCCACTTTAAAATGAAATTAGCTTCTGCATCGGTATCCCTAGAAGGTTGATTTTATTATATGTTGTTCTTATGGCCATTATCTACAAAAGGGTGTCTCAGATTTCAGATAGAATGTATAGAACAAATTTTACACCTAATCAAACGATATCCTCTTTTATGTGATTAGGATGTTTACACTAATTAGAGATTTATGAGAGAATGGAATACCATAAGGACAATTTGAGACACGCTTTTGAAGCCCATGATGTGTTCATTAAGATTTCGTAAATATTTTCTGTATAGTTAAAGAAATGATAGAGCTAAATTCATTCAAGTGAACTGATCCAGATTTTGCCACTAATTACATTATAATTGATTACATAATGATTGCATAATAAAAATATTGCAACCATTTAAAAGAGTAACCTTTTATCTATCTATATATACTTCTTTTATTATTTTCTATGCATTTATAAGAAAGTTACAGAATTTTAAAGGTTAGTGATTGGAAGTAAAAAAATCTTTGTATTGTGCTACCTTAAGTTGTGTTTTTGGCAAGTGATGTTTGTGTGTTAATATTAATTGCAGCTTTTCCCATAACGTATATACTTTAATTAAGGCGAAGTGTACGTAATTGCACGCCTCTAGCGGAATACGGGATTAAAAACGTTCGTCGTTAGTTACGCAAGTTATCTCCCTTACTCCAAGAAAGGACACACGAAAGAGAAACTACTTTCTGCGGTCTATAATGAATCCAACAAGCACGCCTGTGCTGTCTTAAACCTCATAGAAATTATCTAAATAACTCCAACTAGAAATCACAGCATTCTGTACGTTGTTCTGTGTGCAGACTGACTTAATTGTTTTTTTTGGTTTTAGACGCGTAGGAGAAGGCATTTCGTGTTTATGATATCATCAGAAAGAAAAAACGCCTCACAACAAAATTATAAACAAATAAACATGTAACATTTTTTCTTCTATTGATATCAAATTAATTAAAATAAAACCTGAATTGACCCAACAATATCGTTTTAAAAAGCCGTAGTCTTGAACGAAAAACACAGTACTCAACGTAAAGTTTTAAAATAGGTTACAAATAATTTTAATGAAAGACGTGTCAATTTAATTGTTTAATTAAAAAGACGTTGAAATGTTCGTACTTTGTGCAATTGAAAATTTAAGGACATGATTTATATTCATATAAGATATCAGACGATACCAAGAGAATAATTTGACCACTAGCGCAACACTTACAAGTAGGAAGAACAAAGACGGAAAACAAACAAAAAATAAACAAATTATGCCCCCAAAATTACTCAGTAACTTAAAAATTGTCTCACTCTAACATTTATCTTAAAATAAGTAAAAATAATTTCACTCAACTCCCAGTTTTCAACTTTTTCTACATGTGCAGAAAATAAACAGGGTGTCTTCTATTCCGTCCGCAATTTATGGGAAAACTAAATCTAAATTTAGAACCATATTGAAATTGAAAGTACACATGTAAGATAAAATATAACATGTCATTTCTTCTTTCACAAATTCCAATTTCGAAGAGATATATAGCGAAATCTGTTTTCTTTTATTGTGCCTGTGTGCAGCATTCAAAATTAGAGAATGTAATTTTGAAGTATCAAGTCTCAATTCAAGATTATGAATGAATAGAATATAGAATTACGGGGGGGGAGGGTAGGACCTTTATCGGAACTCCGGGATCGAGTGTTTTTAAGCTCGGGATTTCGGAATTGATCCTTTTGGGATTAATTTTTTTCAAATTCTGGACCTCAGGATTTCGTGATTTTAAGCCCGGGATTTCGGGATCTGGATCCCTCCTTCCCTCCTCTCTCAATTATGGTTAAAGAAAAGAGGTCAGGGAAGTTTTGTGATACTTGTAACTGCAATTTAATATTTAGTGAAATGAGAGGTGAAATGTGTTCAGACTATTAAATTTCGATTTTTTTTAAAATTTAACCCAAGTTTACTGCAAGGGGTGTTTAACGACCTCGATGATTATCCACAAGGATCTCGCACTCGGTTAGCCCTAGGTTTTCACCTAGTTCATGATCATACAAGAATTGAGAAGACTGTGGTTTGCTAGTCTTATAATATGAGACTTTGGAGTTCATATAATTTACATTCAACGTTTTTATCGAATATTTCAAGGCTTTTTGACTATCAATGTTGACCCCCCCTCCAATTGATTGGATAAAATGAATGGATTGCCGCCCCTATTTCAAACTGAGGTCCTATAAACTGACTGGTATTCGAATTTGTTAAAAGAAATAATTGGTAGCTCTGACTCATATTGATTCAATACCGTAATGCGAAAAACAATTATTTGTTTCCGCGAATTTCGAACAGTTAGAAATATATTCCCGAGTTTCAATTTGAGTAACTCGAATAATTCAGCCCTTTCCATGTCCGATTTTCTCCCACACGAGAAATGTAGCATTCGTACATCAGCTGAATAATACGACTGAATTATTCGGGTTACAATTTGTGTAAATCCCGAACGCACATTATAGTAAAGGTCCAGCCCGACTTTCGGAAAAGGACTGTTGTAGATTTCAGATTGATTTCCAGAAATAAAAATCATACAAAAATGTTTCACGCAAATATTCGTCTTCAGACGTGTAAAGTTATACAACGGTTACTAGCCGGTCTGGGTTGTGATAAAAAGAAGATCATGCAATGTATAAAATATATAATATCGTGGCTCATGGATGTGTTGAATTATAGAGATGCTTATGCGGCACAAAGATAAGATTAATTTACCCAAATGTACTAAGAATTACCACACAACTTAAATTTACTTAAATATTGATTTGTTACCCTGTGCCAGACAGATGGCGGATATTCTGAGAAGAGACCTTGATGACATGACGTTTTATGGGAACAAAGATTTTGAAAACACGTCTCAGTGTTTAGATTTTAACAAAAATAAGGCACCAAAGTCGAAAATAGTTCTAGTTCATAATGAAAAAATGTCAACCGTTTTCTAGCTTGGCGATCTCCGCATGCACCCGAATATAATAGACAAATACAATACAATAGTACACAAAACGTAACATAAAGAACTAAAGACCGAGCAATATGAACTCCAACAAAACGGTATATATTTCATACAAGTATAGAACTATATGAAGCGTCGTAACTGTTGCAGCGACGTCAATAACGTTGTCGTTGTTTTTTGTTTTTTTACACGCAAAATTCAACTTTACCAGGGTATAGCTTGAAAAGTAGCACGGTTGCTAAGGACTTTCTTTGCACCAATCGAGTCCTCAGACATTTTAGAATCGTCTCATAAATTTAAAAAAAAATCGATTGTCTAATATAATAGAAAATCTTGGAAATGTAACAATTACTGCCGAATTTCACGATTTTCCCTATATATCCTTTGTAATTTTGGTGTATGATGCTGTTAACTTCAACAGCTCGTATCTCAAAAACGAAAACGGTTACCCCCTTTTTTTATTTTATTTTCCGATTTATTTTTACAAGTAAAATCTACATGTAAAATTTTAAAAAAATCCATTGTGTAGTTTAATTACGTACACTTCGCCTTAAGACGTTCTGTTGTTTTCAGCACCGATTAGTTTTAAATCAGAAACCATACAGTGCAACACTGAAAACACCAAAGGTTGATTTTAAGGTGTCGTTTTCTTATTACAATAGAACAAAGCTTCGTTATAACGAAAATAATTATATCAGTTATTGAGGTTTTCTATGAAACTCTACAAAATATTGCTTCCGCAAATAGTATTGATCAGTATTCCGCTAGAGTTCTTGATTCCTCCGTTTGTAGCCGCTTGTGGGCATTTCATAGTAAAATCTAAATATATATTTAATTTTATTACGATACTACAATATATCTTACAGCTTACAATGGTATTGGCACATTAAGAAACCTTGATTCATCGGACGTTGTTTTTTTTTTGCATGATAATACCGACCTTTTAGACGAGGAGACCATTGAAGATCACAATTATATTGACCTCTTTTCATGAATTTCCTTAGATTGATGATAAATGTCGCGACCTTTTATGTGATATTGCCACACAATTTGGTACATTTATCAATCTAGATCTTTATGAAGATGAGAAAAAAATACAACACGCTTACAGGAATCAAGACTTAGACAAAAATGGGTGTCACACCTTAATCACCTTCTACTAAATGTCTTAGGGTCTGAGACTGGTTGTGATGCGGGCAGTACTAATGGAAGTGTTAAGAAGTCTATTGCATTTACGCATCAACTTGAGCAAGTTTATTATTCATGAAATCTTGAACTAATCACACCATTTGCATTCCAAAGAAATGGTCTGACCAATTCTAAAATTTGTACGAACTTAGCTGGCAATTTGGAATCTTCGGGGTGCTACTTAATAGTACATGATTACATTTGTGCAGATGCACAGCAAATAAAGTGTCCTGAAGGTTATGTTAATTGTGCAATAGACAATTAAAAGAAGGTAGGGAGGTCATCAGGTCGTATAACAGAAGGGTCAAAAGTTCCAGTTGATGAAGCACCTTGTTGTCTAATTTAAGATTGATAACAACGTTTCATAATGACGAAAGTTTTACACCTTCAGCGTGACAGATTTTCGGGGTAGGTGCTTTTGGCAGTATAGTTCCTAAAATTAATGAGTATGAAAAAAAATACGTGGATACTTTTAGGTTCCATCGAAACCAAATTATATCTAAACTCTTAAAAGAGGTTAGTGGAGACCAGATAAAAGACATGCCTTCATGTCATGACTATGTGGATATCAGTTTGCGTCAAAAAGAAAAGGGTTTTAATAACAATGTTTGCTGTCAATGCAATAACGTATATTCATCAGGTAATCGGAGTTGTCCTAATTGTAATCGTAATCCTAAATACAATCCTCTCGGTTAAGATCCGTAAAGGAGAACGCCATCTCAATATTTAGAACTCTCACCTACGGTAACTGTAGGTGACCCTTGCATAGTAAATCATAACAATGAGGAAAAAGTAGGTATAATTTTTGCACATTTACGAGAGGAGAACAACATCCAAGAGCAACGAAAATGGCTCGTAGTTTGGTCCGCCGGTATTCGATCCCAGCATTATGTTTACGTCTTCTCGTCATGTGAAGAGTTAGTTGATACGAGAAAGGACTATCTAGATGACCTTACAGCTAAACGTAACCATGATGGTAGTTTTAACTTTCATTTAGGTTTTTCCGATTTCATAGTTAGGTCTAGCCCGGGTCATTTTGAACTTAATATGATGTTCAGTGGTTGTCGTCTGTTTATGTGGTTTATAAGTGTTTCTCGTTTTTTTTTTGTTTTTTTTTATATAGATTAGATCGTTGGTTTTTCCGTTTGAATGGTTTTACACTTGTAATTTTTGGGGCCATTTATAACTTACTGTTCGGTGTGAGCCAAAGCTCCGTGTTGAATGCCGTACCTTGACCAATATGGGTCTATTTTTATAAATTGTTACTTAGATGGAGAGTTTTCCAATTGGCACGATAACCACATCGTCTTATTTATTAATATGGCTAAGTCTCTTCTTAACTTTTGTTGGCCTTTTATTTTACCAATGGTGTCCGCTTTTGGTTTTAAGATGAAACAAGCTCTTGATGTCGTGCAGCGCGGAACTGATCATCACCGCTGAAAACATATGTTGTTTACATTATTCGATTGTTTGGAACGGGAACTCTTGGAAACTCATGGAAAATATTCTTTTGCGCGTCGGTTTCTCTTGAATAAAGCTCCCCTGTATGTTCGGGTTGTTTGTATTATGACAGATTAAGTAAGGTTCGGGTTGAAGAGAATAATACATATACGTCCGAAATAAGATGATTATTTCCTCATCAAATTACATTTGGTTTCCCATTGTTCCAGGTTGGGATTGCAATGAATTTAACATTGGCCCCTGTTCTTGTGTTTAATTCGGAAGTCTTTTGGAGCAAGGTCTTGGTTCTGGTGTACAATGCGTCAACTCGGCTTCTGCCCTCCCTTGCCACTGTAGTTTCAAACTTTCCATCTTCGGTGAAATTGGTTTTGTTGTATGGAGTAGTTCTACTTGTTGCCATATCTACAAAGAGGTAGGGCCAATTTGTCGGGAATTTTTTTTACAGAAGGGCTAATTTCAAAAAGTGCCGACAGAATAAAATTTACTATAAAAACAAAAAATAAAAATGCTTTTTGATCAATATCTTGATTTACATATATTATGATATGTGTGATCAATAGCTAATTTAACCCTCAAAAACGATGAGGTCCAATATGCGGAATTTCGGGTGTTTTTAGGTGGGAAAAACAGGGAGTTATGTTTTTATGACTTTTGTAGTTTATACTACTCTTTCCCTAAAAATATGAAATTGGTTTGGTGTGTCCTTATCATCTTATAACATAAAAAAAACAACTTTTTAAAGAAAAAATTGTAACATCGCTAAATTGTAGCGATAAAGCTCCTTAATAAGAAATTATGGATAAGGATCGCCGTGGCTCAACCAGTAGAGCACAGAACTACTAATGAATGTTGGTTTTGAAGAAAGGGTTCGAATCTCGCTCAGAAGTTCTGCATTTTATATTAAATTTTAATATTTCTATCATATTTTTTTTTTTTGGATGTTTGCTTAATTCATAGTCATTCTGGTTCATTTTGACTATATAATTTACTAGTATATCATTTTTCAGGTAATTTAAAGAAAAAAATAATGTATCGCTTATTGTGTGCATCTATGACTGTCCATACTTTTGACTTACTTTCTATTCATGTGTTTACATTTATTACATATATTCAAGGAACAACTGCCGTCATACTGATGTAGGTGCCTGTACATAACCAATAACACGAGAATTGAGTATGGGGAAAGTAAAAAAAAAAATGGTTCCTTGCATATAAAGCAATATTTTTCAATCATGCTAATCATTTGATTTCAAATGATATGGCTTGATGTGTAGAACATTCCTGCAAAATATATTTTGGAAATCTCAAGTAATAAAAAAATGACGCAATGAGAGATTTCACGGAACATCTGTACAAGACAGACTACCAACACAGAGTACAGAGAGACTTGATTGAGCATTTGCCAATAGATCAAGTTGTTACTGTGATGGACTTTTCAGAGAACATTGGGTTACAGGCACAAGGATGAGACAGAATCAGCACATTGGACTCCAAAACAAGTGACCTTTCACCCAATTATTATTGTGCGCCATGCACATAACAGTACTATTAAAGAGCTAAAGTTAATTAAAGAGTCTCTGGTTATATTATCTGACAGTTTGGTTCATGATACAAATGCTGTCTATGTTTTCACCCAGCAACTAGTTATACATCTGCAAAATAATCCAGGACGATGTCCTATCAAAGTAATCAACAGGTTCTCTGACAATTGTGCATCGCAGTATAAATGCAAGGATGCCTTTTGGCACTAATCTGTTATAGAAAAAACATATGACATGAGATTTGTATACCATTATACTGAGTCAGGTCATGACAAGGGCCTCAGTGATGGTATAGAGGCAGGTATCAAGCAAAGATTAGAACTGCTCATATTAGGAGGAACTTATGTACTAAACAATGCATACCAAGTTTACCTTGTACTGCAACACAACAGAAATAACCAGATAAACCAAAGTGTTATTTATGTTCCTAGAAAAAGAATACTTCACTCATCACCAAAGAAAAATATGGAAGTTAAAACAATTAAAGGAACACAAAAATTTCATTCAGTAAGCACACTTAAACTTGGATCTCACATTCTTGTCTGTCAGGACCTAAGTTGTTCTTGTGATGTTTGTATAGAAGGACCAGAAGGCCCTCGTTATAATTTAGTTCATTTTATGATTATTTCACCTGCTCTATGCTTATTTAAACATTGGTCGATATTTTACACAGAGCGTACATAAATTTAGATTAAAATACGGTAATTTTATAGGTGGAAGCGTACGAAAATACATTAGAAATGTTCGGCTATTCCCTGTTTTCGTCCAATGAATTGTGTACATTTAATAAATTTTCATTTTTAAAAAGTTAAATACTTAAATCAGTGAACTAAATGATGTTTAATATTTTGTAATATTCAAGGGACACATTATCTGAAAGAACTATCAAAAACAAACAATAAGTTATCAGTTAAATGGAAACAACTCCGCCTCCTTTGTCATTTAAAGATTATCCATAGATTCTTTTCATTTCATCAGAATTAACGACGACGCAAATGACAATAGACAACGAATGGCTAGATCTATGTACAGATTTCGATTTCTATGCCAGTGAGGATTTCTGGGATATAACTAATGAAGAATGTTTAACGGAAACAGCTCCAGAGTAAGGGGAATAATGAGAAGTAAAAGACAGAGATAGTTCATTTGAAACACCCCCAGAGTAAAATTTTTGTAAAACGACTCTCCTCTAGAAACTTAAACATAAAATACCAAATAAGCTTGGTAGCAAATTGTACAGATTTTTTTTCATGTTGTACTTGCAAAACAACAAGATAAATTCGCATGTTATGAAATTATTTTAAGATTATTGTTTTATTAATAAAAAAAGTTTTATTTTGTTGGTATTGTTGATAGTTTATGCTGTTTACGTTAAATTTTAAACTATTTATATAAGTTGGGAGGGAGCATGTTTTTGTTTTCTGATAGGTTGTCTCCGTCATGTTCTTAAAGCCTTAAATTTAAAGCTGTCGTGCTTTAACTTCAAGAGGTGAGATTATAGGACTTGTTATATAGCAAAAACCCTAATATAAGCATTTTTTGAAATTTGTAATATTTTTGTCAGCAGAAAAAGGATAGAAAACCCCTTTTAAAATAAGTGTTGTCATCATGTTTAAAATATTGATTTAGAATCTTAAAATTGCTTTCAATCTGATGAAAAAAAGATAAAAACGATGTATTTTAGTTTGCTTGTGAAAATTATAATCCACCCCTAAAGACCACAAACTCTAATCATATGTTATAAATAAATAAAATTGATAATATGCAAATATAAATTACAGGGGTAAGCAGTCCCCTTTCTGTAAAAGTGGATGCAATATCTGTAAAATCATAATCTTAATTCATGAGTTACTACCCTTTGCACACGTCTCTTATTTTTAGGCCTGAAAATAGAGAAAAGAAGGAATGGAGGGAACTTAAAAAAACCAGCAGACACATCGTGGATAATTGCAACTTTAAACCTTCTTTTATCACAAATTGATTGCAGTAGCAATAATGGTTTGCCTCTAACCACATTTCCAGCAGACACCAAATAACATACTATTCTCTCTACCTCTGGGTTACTACTAGGAAAACCGACCGAAAATTGAAAAAATTGTGTTTCTCATAAAATTCAACACGATTTTGACCATAGCCTTTAAAACCAAATCGAGCACTTTGAATATACAGAGATATGATCTTTGATTAGATTCTTTCAATACGTTGATAATAGCATCACTCATTTTTCACCATACTAACCGCTAGGCCATTAGCACAGAGTGGACTTAATCATTTTTAGTTAGCATTTAACAAACAGTGAAAATGCCTAAAATCTATTTTGTCAGAGCATGCATTTAAAGCCAAAACAGTCGCGTTTATTACAAAATATTTTACATATACTGAGGATTTTTTTTTATAATAATACAAGTGTGGACACAGATGAGTGTGGATAGTATGTATGGATGTTTGACAGTGTCTTATGACAAAATGAGTTCTATGTTTTTTCTATATGGTGTTATTAACTATGTTGCACGATGACAACCAATCTGAGCATTATGAGTGTTATTTATTAAATTTGTTATGCCCCCACCTACAATAGTAGATAGGCATTATGTTTTCTGGTCTGTGGGTCCGTTCGTTCGTTTGTCCGCTTTAGGTTAAAGTTTTTGGTCAAGGTAGTTTTTGATGAAGCTGAAGTCCAATCAACTCGAAACTTAGTACACATGTTCATTATGATATGATCTTTCTAATTTTAAAGCCAAATTAGACTTTTGACCCCAATTTCACGGTCCATTGAACATAGAAAATGGAAGTGGGAGTTTCAGGTTAAAGTTTTTGGTCAAAGTAGTTTTTGATGAAGCTGAATTCCAATCAACTTGAAACTTACTACACTTGTTGCATATGATATGATCTTTCTAATTTCAAAACTCATAACTGCTCCAAAAGTAATCTGATAGAATTTCAAGCATTTTAAGCCAATATTATCAACATCTACTAATGAGTCTTAATATGTCTACATATCTAAAAAGTCATAGTATTCAAAAGGTAATGCAAAATTATTCCTTTTCATTTTTTTTGTTATATGGATACACATTTGAGTGATACATGTACCAATACAATATTTGTTGTGGTATGAAAGTGCAGTAATTAGCATTTACTGTAACTATGTTAATTCACACAAATTGAAAAATAAACAAATGAATGGACCAGATGCTCCGCAGAGCCCAGCTTTATACGACTGCAGAGGTCGAAGCCTGAACAGTTGGGGCTAGTATTGACACAACATTCAAGCTGGAAACAGCTCTGAGTTTGAATTGTGATTAAATAGATGACACAGCTTAGGTTTCTGACACAGAATGAATGTGGTCTAATGAACTTAAATATTTGTTTTGCTTTTGTGTTAGGAGCAATTCACTATGCTGCTGAATATTAATCCTTTCAAACAAAAATATCTAAAGAAATTTTCTTTTTAATTTCTGAAATGAGAAACATTTAGAGGAGACGAACTTCAGTTAAGAGATCAGAAACTAAAAAAATGTATAATTTTTCCATTTGTAAAAGGGCATACCCTAGAAAGTGCTTGCAATCACTGAATGGTTATTAATGACTGCTTTAATTTATCAGTTGGTAATAAAGTGAATATTGCATTGTATATTGTATAATTGATTTAAGTTGACTGAACAAAGAAAGATAACTCCAATTTTCAAAGAAGATTTCATAAAGCATTGGTATTAGGTAATTCAAGAACCATTCTGGACAAACTCCAATTAAGGGTCTTGAATTTACAAAAATGTTTGTTTTTGGTCCGTAATTATTAGACTGTTTGTCCCATAACCCACACAATCTACTTATGGTATTAAACATTGTGGTACAATTTCAGAACAATTGAAATACTTATACACAACTTTTTAAACCGACACTAGATTAAAGCTTGTTTTGGGCACCTTTGTACCCCTTATTCCTAAACCTTAGGGACCATAACCCCCAAAATCAATCCCAAGCTTCCTTTTGTGGTTATAAACGTTGTGTTATAATTTTGTTGATTTCTGTTGACTTATAATAAAGTTATTATCCAGAAACCATCTTTCGGACAGGATACCAATTTACGACCCCAAATTTTTTGTGGTTGTATAAAAATGTTGAACATGTGCAATGAAGTATAGTTTTAGAAATCGATTAGGGAGCTACCATTTGATTTTTATGGGGGGGGGGGGGGGGCTAGGATGAAAAATTTTGTCCTGCCTTTTTTTTTAGTTGTAATCTCTGTCCTGCCTTTTTATTTTTCAGTCTATTCGGTCCTGCCTCTTTTTTTCTTAGCTTATCCTGACTTTTTTACAACAATTGTCATCCTGCCTTTTTTTTTTTTTGCCAAGTTACTCATCCTGCCTTTTTTTTTTACTCAAAATCCTGTCCTGCCTTTTTTTTCAAATTTCATCCTAGCTCCCCCCATAAAAATCAAATGGTAGCTCCCTTAGACTGGATAGGCCTTATAATTTTTTTCCCTCCTAATTGAAGGACCATTTACACTCAGGGCCGAGTCATCAGCAGGCAATACAGATGTATTAAAACAACCTAGCATCATATTGCTAGTAGTGGGAGTAGCATTGTCCGGTAAATTTGTTCCCACTTTTTTTTATAAAATGTATGGTTCAAATCAAAATAGAATGCTTTTATCTCCTGAATACTTACATTGTACATAGAGATGATACTACTTTGACAAATCCTTGTCCATTAGAGTTGTCTGTCAAATCTTAATTTCACAACGAATGAATTGCATAACAATGAACTGAGCTCAAAGCAAAGTACTTTAATAATACACTTAGACAAAGAGCTAAATCCAGTGATATACTTTGTACTACAGGTCCTTCATGACCATCCATCCACCCAAACCATATCTCAATAACATTCCATACTACATGATTGGATTCAGAAGTCCTGAAAAAGACATGACTTTTTTTATCTTGTTTTAAGTATATATGCACAGGTTAAACCTTTATTGTGGATATAATCATTCAGTATCTAGCAACTATCAATTTGCTTCATGCACATATTGATATAGGTTGATTGCTCCTCTGTTGGAAATTAGAACACACCTCCATCTAATTTTAGTCAACTGACGAAGAAAAATTCAAAACTATATAAAATGTTATCTAAGACTTGTCAGTGTCTATTTCCTTTGCCACTGAATAAGATTCCATATTTACAACCAATGAAAATCAAATATCCCTCTAATAGACTTAGCATTGAAATCGTTTTCTAAAATGGTAGTTATGTGGAACCTAGAACTAAAAAAATTGAAACAATATATCTTAAATATTTCAAATGCATGTACATTTAATAATTCTCCAAAATTCACTTTATTTTTCCTTTTTTGGTTTTCTGTTGGAGACTGTATATTGACCTCTATGTAGCCTTTTCAACTTATAAAAGGGGGGATACATTTCCATAGAATCAAACTTTTCTGAAAGAATTGATTCCATTTATTTTCAATAAACAATAAATATTGAAGTCTATAACAGGCATCTAGGAACAGGCTCAACATTATTTCTAAACATGTATTAATATATACCAAAATGTGGACAAACCTACATTAAATATTCTACTTCAACGACTTTAATTAGTGGAGTAGATCAAATTAAAAAGTCACAATGGTTAAAAACTCCAATGGCAGTCTTTCCTGCTAAAATCTTGATGTGTAGAATGTGATATACCATTTTTGGGTCTATATACTGTCCTTTAAATTTAGGTCATTTTGACACGGCAAAATATGAAAAAAAATGTAAACTATGGTCTGGAAAGCACACAGTTTGTGATATTTTAAGGTATCTTTACTAAGAAAACCTGCAAATCTCAGTGGCAGATCCAGAACTTTTCAAAAAGGTGTGGGGGCTCTGATGGACCAGAGGGTTGCCCACTCCCATCAAGCTTCAATGATTTCTTACATATATGTCATAAGCTAAATTTCCCCCACCCCCTTGGTCTGTCTATGCATCTGTTTATCGTTCTGCGAAATAGTACTAATACTAATTTTTCCCCTCCCTTACCTGGCCCTAGACAGTTGCTTACCTTTGTAAACATTTTATAATTATAGTCAGGTATATATTGATTGAGAGTAACTTACATAGTAGTTAATGGGACTCTTTTTCACACGGTTCTGTGAAATATAATACGGCAAATATATACTCGTACATACTATCCGCATAACACAGAAATCTGATAGATTTTCACTCCTCTGGGGAAAATCAACCTGTGAAATGAAATACCATGCCTGGAAAAAAATTACCGGGACAAATTATCCTCAGGATAAAATATCACAGAGGACGAAATAAACCGTTACATTACATGAGAAGCCGGTTTGGTTACAAATAATTATGTCACGTGAAGGCGCACTGACGTCACAATTTGCATTAATTTTGCAATACACTACAGTTCACTCATACAGAACCCATTATCATGCAAACATGCAACGTGAATGTGATTGGTTATCAAATAATACAGAATTTATGCACGTACAGTTAATATAGAAGAAATTAGTTCATCAAATGTGAGTTCGTGATCTTGTGGTTAAGACCGATGGCTACAGTGCTGAAAGTCCTGAGTTAGATTCTCACTTGGGGTGCTAAAAATATCAGTACATCAGAAGGGTAATTTTCACCCTCTCACACACATCTTTGTTAATGTTCCGGGATTGTTGAAAACTTGCATATTCATCAATATTTGATTTGTGGTTTTAACAATCCAGACAGACAAATAGCAATAAGGTGTTTAGGAAAACATGACCTAAAACCTCCTTCATATATGACAAAAATACATGGGAACTCATATTGAATGGTCAAATGTGTTCAATATGAAAATTGAAATTAAGATGGTAAAATCATATATTAGCCGTTACTGTAAATGGACTTAAAGTATGACTTTTCAGCAAATTTAAAGGGAAATGACACGGAAGGGGCCAAATAGTGTTCAAGGGGAGCAAATGCTATTTAAATTAGTATGCAGGTTTTAAATATAGAGGGAAGTTGAGTCATCTTTTTGGGTGAAGTTAAATACTGACTAGTGTGTGGTTCTCATTGGGTCTAAGCGTGACCAATATTGACAATTTTTCGCAAGCGTGAAACGTGAAAGTCAAATTATTGTGTCATGAAAACGGGAAATGAGGTCTGTCGTGAAAACGGGAAATGGGGTTCTGCAGGACCCCGGAAATGACAAAAAAATGAAAATTGCTCATGTACATAGTGTAAGCGGGATATGGGAATCTGACAAAACAGTAAGTGGGATCTGGGATCAGAACACCCCCCCCCCCCCCCCCCCCCAATGAGACCCCCTTATGTAGATTTACCTTCTAATTCTATATAAAAAAAACACAACTAAGAACTACGTTTAATTCACTTTGACTACTGATATGCAAACCTAGAAATATTCAGACACGTGTTACGCGGGGAGCATGTTTTAAATTTGTTTACAAATAATAATGTCACGTGATCGCGCACTGACCGACCTCAAGTTGCATCGCCCTTACAATTCACTAATACATGACCATTTTCATGCAAACATGCAACGTGAATGTGATTGGTTATTATATAATACAGAAATAATGCATGCACAGTTTAAGAAGAAATTAGTTCAATAAATCGATGCGATTTTCACTTTTGACACGAATAGGTCGGGTTGACATTACTGTCATCGGAGATAATATTGAGATAAATGGGATAAAACGGACCGTCAAAAAGGTCTAGAGGAGCACATCAGTAGAACCTTAACATTAATAAGTAATACTTACCAAAATTTCTCTAATTAAAGAACTATATAACTGAAATTTCACAAAGATAACGGTAAACATTTTGTTGATGGTGATGATGCTATTATCGATCCGTTGAATTCAGGGTCAACGGAATTTTTTGCGTTGCGTTTAAATCATTGAGGCCATCTATTTTTATTGCGGGTTCCACATATATAAATCGGAATTAAAGAAAAAATGGAATGTTGTTAGCAGAATCAAAACAGAAATGATGAACATTGCAACATTTTCAGCAAAATATAAATAGGATGGAGGATCTGTGTATTCACATTATTTGTAAAACTCTCCTTATTCATGTGAAGCGTGTGCTTTACATCGAGGCTTGCTATGCTTATCATTGACGCCACAGTACTTCAACCAATCAGACAATGTTTATTTTGGGCATTTGACTTTTTTTAACTCAGATTTTGGAATATTTTAATCGAAATTATAGAAAAATGGAATGTTGTTAGTACATATAAAATAGAAAATGATGAATACTTTTAGCTAAAGATAATTTGGATGGGGGTTCTGTGTATTCACATTATTTGCACAACTCTCCTTACTGATGCCATATTTTGGAATTTCCGTGACCTAAATGGTTCGCGAAAATTAATATTTTTATATATAGTATAGTAATAATCTTTATTGTCATATATACAAATTACACATGTTTGTGACAAATTGAACAACCAAAAAAAACTAACATACACTCATACATATAATATATAATATGTATAAATCAATTGTTGCAAGTATATAATATAGTGACAAATCAAAATACAAATTTCAAAAATTCACCTTAGTACAATAACGGGATGTACAAATACAACGCCACGTCAACAAAGAAACACAAGAAGACGGATTAATATAAGGACATGATGCTTGTTTCTGAATCCTAATTGTAAATGTGTTAATAAAATATTATTGGATTGTTCATAATAACATATTGTTTACATCAAAGAAACACAAAAAGGAATATAGACAAAGCATATTAGCAATAACGAAAGACAAAAATACAAATCAATCTACCATAGAGGTGTTTTTTTAATAAAAAAAAAATTGAAATATTTGAGCAATTTTGGATACCCTCCCGATTGGAATTGGAATGTCATTATAAATGATTTTGGAAAGCATCAATTAATAAAAATGGATATTCTGATGTTAAATGACGGCAAATTCATATTTTTTGCATCTTCGCTAGCAAAGAAAGATCTTCGAGGAAAATTCAAAAAGGAAAGTCCCTAAACAAATGGCAAAAGCTCAAACTAATCAAACGAATGGATAACAACTTTAATGTTCCCGACTTAGTATAGGCATTTTTTTATGTAGAAAATGGCGGATTAAACCTGGTTTAAAAGCTAGATAAACCTCTCTTGTATGACAGTCGCATCAAACTCCATTATATTTACTACGATTTGTGAACAAAACAATCCGCCATAATAGGTAAAAATATCAAAATATGGTTGCAGTTGACCATCATATATGTACCCAAGTAAAGCACATTAGGAAAAAATGAAAAACAAGAATAATAGATATATAAATAAAGGCAACAGTAGTATACTGCTGTTCAAAATTCGTAAATCAAAAAACAAAATCGGGGTAACAAACTAAAACCGAGGGAAACGCATTAAATATAAAAGAACGACACAACATTAAAATGTAACACACACAGAAACGGACTAAGCATTAGACAAAGTCCTAATAAATGAGAATAACAAATATAACGTCAAAACCAAATACATGAATTTGGGATAGATAAGTACCGTGACACGTCTTATAGTAATGTGAATTCACAATCAAAAATAAGAGAAAACAAACGACACAACGTTCAAATGTAACACACACAGAAACGAACTATAATATAACAAAGGCCATATTCCTGACTTGGTACAGGACATTTTTAAAGGAAAAAATGGTGGGTTGAACCTGGTTTTGTAGCATGCCAAACATCGCACTTAAATGGCAATGTTAAATGTAACATTAAAATGACAACATAATATTACAGGACTACAATACAAATAAATAGTAAAACGTATTATGTAAAGAAATACATGAATAATACACTTTTAATATCGCTATTTGCCTGACATTACTGAAAATCACACAGGTTCCCGTAAAATTTTGACGTCATAAAACAAAATGTCTGACGCCACAATGGAAAAGTGATTGTTGTATGCGTCAAAAGTTCAAGCGGCCGGGTCAGCCGGGATTAACGATAAGATGGATAGATAACAAAAGGCATCAGGTTTAAAATTCAATACGCAAAAAACGCGCCTCGTCCACACAAAACTTACCAGTGACGCTCAGATATAAAAGTTCGAAAGTCAAAAAAAAGGGGTGCAATGTTGTACAGCACTGAAGATCAAAAGTTGTAAAAGGTTGTGCCAAATACGGCTAGGGTTTTTTACTTGTGATAAGAACATCCTTATTATTTAGAACAATGTATGCTATTGCAAACAGTAAATTTTACAAATGAATATCAAAGATATACCTGATAAAACTGAAGTCTTAAGGTGAGAGGTACGTAAATGAACGCCTCTAACGGAAAACGGGAAAATTTGCGTTCGTTGTTATGAGAGTTATCCCCCTTACACCAGAAAAATATTTTCAAAATGTCGGAAGATATTCCGCTTCGACGTAAAAATGGTCAATTTGGTGGTAAAGTATTCAACAATTCTCGTCAAAATTTAACAAAAAGTGTTGTAATAGTAAATGAAATGTCTTGTCCGAGTGAAACATTGCTTCCCTCCCAAGAAAATGATAGTAATAGTACCTTGGCATGGCGTGATGGTCGAAGAGTGATTGAGTTGGGGTTATTAGCTGACCAACTTAAAGCGTGTAAGAACTGTTATTCACCTTTATATCTTCACAACTGCATAAAAGAACAAAGATATGGCCTAGGAAGCATTTTGTATGTACCTTGTGACAGCTGTCCCTACACCAACTTAATAAACACTGGTAAACGACACAGATCAGAAATATCAAAAAAGGGAAAATTATCCTTTATAACCGCCGCTTCAAAAATTAAAAGATAAGGCGAGTTCATATAGTATGTATACAGAAAATTAGGAAATGTGTGCGTGCATTGATTAATTCATTTTATAATAGGAAAAGATATGTCTCTAGTTATTGCAATTTCATTAAAAAAAAGTCTTAAAATGTAGCAATTAAAATGTAGACTTTGAGGTTGGTTTTTGTTTTTTTTTATCTGTATTTTTCAAGTACATTTCATATAAATGTCTTTCCAATAAAATTAAATTTTATTACATATTTCGGATACATTGTATTTATGAAAAAAATCTTTGTTCAGCCTATTTAGATGCAGGAATGGGTCCACACCAGACAGTCAATTTTCTTGCTGGCATTAACATCCCCCCAATAGCAGTTAAGAATTTAAAGATCAGAGAAAGAGAAATCGGTAAAACCATTGAAAAGTGTGCTGAAATGTCTTGTCAGAAAGCTTTACAAGAAGAAATAGATTTAAGCAGGTAAGTCAAAATTTTATATTTATTAAAAAATAAGAAGATTTGGTATGATGCATGTATTAAGACAACTATCTACGCGATATATTCTGACATAACAACTACATGTATAAGACCGTAAGGCCAGCTGATCATATCGAATAGGCAGCTTCAAAAGGCCCCGAAATACCGTAAAACATTTTAAACGAGAAATACTAACGGTCTAATTTCTGTACAAAATAATAGAATAAAAATAAGTATGAAACACAGCAACAAATGACAGCCAATGAATTACAGGCTCCGTACCTGGGACAATCACATATAGAAGGTGGTGAGGTTAAACTTACCCTGGCTACCACACACTTGGGATAGTAATGTCTCTATAGTTTATAGTTGAACAATTTTAGAAAATTCCTTTATGAAGAAATAAATCATTGCAAATGGTGAACATCTACAATTAAATCTTGAAGTGTCGATGTGTTCAGTTTTATGAAAAAACGAAACGAAATTCAGGCATCTCCTCACAATCAATAATATTTAATATAATAAATGATGATTTATAGTCAGATATATTGAAACAAAGTTAATCGGATTGCCAGCGTGTGTGATTAAATAGACCTAGTTTATATAAACTACCCATTAACAAGAAACATATATTTTTAGAGATGAAGATGATAATTTAAATGGACCTTCAATAACAGTTTCTTTTGATGGTGCTTGGCAGAAAAGAGGAAGTGGAAGAAGCTACAGTAGCTTGACAGGTATACCTCTATTCATAGTAAAACGATAAATAGCTAAAACAGAGATTTCACGTCACCCCCGAAAAAATCACTTCTTATTTAGTAATGATTTTTTATGCCCAGAGTCTAGGTGAAGGAGCATTAAGAGTTATCCTTCGCCGTCCGGCCGTCTGTCCCATCTTTGTTTTTACAATCTAGCTTAAACTTAATAAAAGAAATTCTCACTGTTAAATACAACAATTTGCAGACATGCATGGTTCAAATTTGGGCAGTGAATCGCTTACTATTCTAGAGTTATGCCCTTTTAAATGGGAACATTGTTTCTTATGTCATGTAAATTTTATAAATCTCATATACATTACTGAGTATCACAACATGTAAACAGGGTTCGAATTTTAGTATTGGGTCTTTTGCAGTTCTGAAACTATACTCTTTTTAACTCGAAATATTTCAAAGCTTTGGGCGGGGCATTTGTGTTCTCAGATAAATTCTTCTTTTCAATTTTATACATCGTCTGTTTACGGCACGTATTATAGTATATGTCCGTCCATTCGTCTGTCCGTCCGTCCGTCGTCAACATGTCGGACATTACCTCAAAAACGCTTTAACCAATTCTCATATAACTTTGGTGAATTGTTTATATCTATTGTTGTGAGCTCCAATTCGTTTTTCATAAATTGTTTATATCTAAATATGTAAGATTCATTTTGATTTTCATAAATTTCTTATATGACATTGTTTATAGTCTGACAACAGATGTACTAAGTATTGCACAACAGCACCTTGTATTGCACAACAGTAATAATATATGAATATAATTTCAATTTATATAACTAATTTGAGTTCTTTGACTACATTTATTCAGAAACCTGTAAAATGTCAAATATTTGACTTGTATCAAGCTTGAATATTGTGTACGTTTCTACCACAACTGTTTCATGGTTAGACCTCTGCGGGCATATCCAGCTGCGCTCGAATGTCGTTATAAATCCTATAATTATATTGGTAGGTCATGCTACAATGATTGGTGAAAAAACTGGAAAATGTGTGAGTCAAGGAACTAAATCAGCAGATTGCAGGAAGTGTATGTATGTGGATGAAAAGGGAGTTGGACAGCACGATTGTAGGAAAAATCACAGTGGAAGTGCAAAGTCGATGGAGCCAAACTTAGCCGTTGAAATGGTACAGGACCTGCAATGCAAAGGATGCACAGTTTCATGTATAATAATGGATGACGATACCACTACTCTAGCTAGACTTAAACAAAACATTAATTCTGATATTGTTAAAAGGTCAGACAAAAACCACCAAAGAAAAAATATTGTTAGTGACTTATACCGCTTACATGAAAAACACAAAGGTAAATTGTCAACAAGTACTATAAGCTACTTGACAAAAGATTTAGATTATGCGATAGCTCAAAACCAGAATCATGCAGAACAATTAAGCCAGAATATTTATGCCATCATTCCCCATTCTTTTGGTGATCATTCTAAATGTGACTTATTATGGTGTAACTACCATAAAGATCCAGAAAATTACAAACACAAAAGTCTTCCGTATGGCAAAGATTTAAACGGACAGGAAATGTTTGCTGATCTATCAAAATTGTTTGATTCTTACGCAAAGAACTCACATAAATTAGCTAACTGTGGCAGCTCACAAGGAAACGAATCCTTAAATCAAATTATCGCGTTAAAGGCACCAAAAGCTAAGCATTTCGGTAGTAGTCAATCCCTTCCTTTCCGAGTATGCGTGGGTGTTATTCAGAAAAACGAAGGTCGTTCTTATATACCTCAAGTATACGACGCTCATAAATTGTCACCGGGAAAATTTACAGTAATGCATACGGCAAAAATAGACAAAAAGCGCAAGCATGACAAAGTGAATGCAAGTACCCGGGAGGCAAAGAGAAAAAGACTAGTCAAAAAAGGAAAATTCAACTTAAATATAAAGGCCAAAGAAATACGAGAAGGCATTACATATGCAACCTCTATATCTGCACCAGCAAATTCGAGAGAGAAAGCTGATGATATTTCACCCATTCCTGATCCTGAACCAGAAGTGACGGAAGATCCCGTGTCTTTGAAAGACGAAACATTTGTTTACTTTGACCTTGAAACTACAGGATTCGGTAAGAAATTAATTGTTTTTGTTGTTGGCTTTCTTTTATTACATAGCCAATATAATCGTTATCTTTTTTCGGCTACAGGTTATTTTCTTATTTATGAAGAATTTAAACAGACAGATCTTCTTTGATTTAAATCTACACTGAGTAATTGGAAATTTATAAACAAAAAACATTAACAACAAACAAACAAAAAACACGATCAGGCGTTTCCGTTTGTATTGCTAAGTAACATAAACGGTAATCATTGTAGTTTGTTACTGTGTGCATGCATCGTAAGATGAATGATAGGACGGCATTTTTTAAGTATTAATATCAAAGACTTATTTTGAATTGTTTCTTTTTCAGGTACTGATTGTGATATCATTCAATTAGCTGCAGCATATGCCAACCAAAATTATAATCGGTATATGGTACCCAGTCAGCGTATCTCGCCATCTGCCTCTAAAGTAACTGGGTTTTCAAAAAGTGGTTTAATTTTGTATAAAAACGGGGAAATTATGCAGACAGACGAAGAAACTGAAATTTTAAAGCAGTTTATTTCTTGGCTTCCAAAAAAATGCATTCTGATTGGTCACAATTCAAAAATTTTTGATTCCAGGATTCTGACTAAGGCTTTACAAAATAATAATGTCATGAAAGATTTTGAATTAAAATGCGTTGGATTTATTGACACCTTATCATTGACGAAAGAACTACTACCAGACAGAAAGACAAGTAAGCAGGCATACAACCAGGAATCACTCGTGAAAGATATTGTTGGAATAAGTTATGATGCACACAATGCCATTGGTGATGTGCAATCCCTGCAACAGCTTATCAACACGTTAAAAGTTTCTCCAAGAATGCTAGAAAAACACAGCTTCTCTGTTCGCTACACAGTAAACATGAACAGTAAGCTGCAGCTAACTAAATCTAGACTGGAGTCATTTAACAACATACCACCTACTTTTTGTTCAAAGACAATGCTGAACAAAATTGCCAAATCCGGTTTACGGTTAAACCATCTCATCCTTGCAGGAAATAGAGGAGGTGTTGATGGTATACGCGAATTGCTTACAGAACAGATCGACGGGAAGCCCCGAGTTACCAAAGACAAGAAGATACTGGACTCGATTTCAGAACATATTATGTCATTGCAAAGCTAGAAAAAAAAAAACATTGTCTGAACGTTTATATATTAATTTTGTTATTTTGTATTACACGTTTAGTTTTAGACAAAATACATTACGATTTTATAATATTGGCATCAATTCACAATCATTGAACAAAACAAAAAATAGGAGAAAAGAGTAATGAAGATTTGCATCAAACTTTGATATATTGTGTAGGCTTTATCTATAAATTACGTGTATCCCATTTGCTTTTATAATATTAAACACAGTCACCATCTAATTTCAGGATGGAAAAATAAATCAGTACTGTTGGACTCGAAGTGTTTGTCTATTTTTTGTGTTGTGTTCATGTGCCATTTAAACATAATTATCAATATATATATATATGTATTATATGACCTACATCTACGTCGTACGACGATTCATCGGCACATTGATGACTCGATTAGGTAAAAGAAATGTTGTGTTTCTCAGTACAGTTTGACTTTTTCTACAGTTTTTCTGGGGCATTGTCAATTTGTTTTCATCTTTGGTACATTCCGTTTCCCTTACTGATTGCGCAGCAGCAAATATTTCATGTATTTTCGGGTCGAAAATGTATTCAATGAATGTATATCGTCATTCTGTGAATTTCAATGATAGTTTCCGTTTACTTTGTTTAAACTTTTAGACTCTAAACTACCAGTCCATTGTTTAAAGATTTCCTTTTATCATTAAATCAGTGCCTTAATAGTTGTTCATTGACATAAACCCCACACTGATAGAAGAATCAAGTTATACATGACTAGGGTTTCATATACTCCGTAAACAAATGAATATCCGTAATAACTAGTGATACTTTTTCAGACAGGATAATTATTTCATAAGCGCTATAGCGCATAATTAGTTTAAAAACACATTATAATCAAAGAGACGCCTTGAGGTAGCGGTCGTTGTCTTTATTTGACAAGATTTTTATGTTGGTGACTATTCTGCTGATGGAGACTTGACGTTGCGTAATCCTCTTCGGCGACGTCATGCAATTTCTATCTTTTCCCGTCAGCAATGCCCTTTCAACGGCTGATATATAAAAAAGGAGTCCGGTAACCATAGGGAAATTATATATCAATAGAAAGGAAAAATCTATCATAAAAACATTTAATTTTTATAGAAAACTCGTAGAAATGGTTTTAACTGCAGATTAAAATAAGCTGGAAATTTCTTACTTTTTGCGTAAATTTGTCGTTATGTCTATGTACTTCATGGTGTTTTTCTAACAATTTCAAATGACTGTAACTTTGAAAGTAGATCGGTTACCCACTCAAAATTTTCAATTTTTCTGTTTATTTTTAAAAGTTCTACGTGAATACAATTTCTTAAAAAATTCGGTGGACAAGCCATTTACGTACCTGTTACCTTAACTAATTACAGAAAACAAAACCCGAATACATAATACAAAGACCAACACAGAAAATAGACAAACCCGACTTAGTCTAGGCCTCAACGCAAAATGTCATAAAAATGACGTCACATACGAAGTGGTGAAAAGGCACAAAAATTACGTCACATTTGAATTTCTGAAAAATCTCAAAAATTACGTCACATTTGAATTTCTGAAAAATCTCAAAAATTACGTCACATTAGAAAAACTATATCTCAAAAATAAGATAGATTTGGGATTGATTTAAGATTATAATAGAACTAAATACTGATATTACATTGAAACACAATGCACATTGCAATACTTACTAATAGCAATTAACAATATTATATATATGTCCAGTTTGTTTTGAATCTAACTTCAAACGTAAAACATCATACAGATTACATTGAACAAAATCAAATCTAATAAATGAAGGCGGTGATTAATTTTCCTTACAATAACACATGAATATAATAGAAAAGATGCCAACACATTTGACGAAATCCGATGAGAATTACAAATATAATATTAAACATTTAAACTAAATACATGAATTAGAGATAGATAAGTACCGTAACACGTCTTATAGTAATGCGAATTCACACTTAGCAAAACAGTCACAATCGGTAATAAGTCACGTTTGGTAATTAAAAGATTAGACGACGTAATGACAAAACACAATCTACCATGTGGTAAAAATGTCCTTATCTAGTTTGGTCAAAGACACACCGTATGGATCCACCAATTCGTGATGGTGTCCATAAAATTTACGGAGTGTAAACTTTAATGTCCTCCTCATAACTTTGTTGGAGCAGTTTCTGCGTAATGAGCACACTCCTGTATATGAAGTCCGTATAGTGTGAACAAGCACCAGAATAACGTATCAATTGTGATATGTAAACACCATACGAAGGGGCAGAGGGTATGTTACTGCTGAGAAATGGGAAATTGATAATTGGGAAGTTGAAATCGCCCCGTTTATCATAGATTTTCGTATGACGTCGTCCATCTGCTTCAATATTGAGGAAAAGATCAAGGTATGAAGCAGTCCTTCTAGTATCAGTAGTATTCTTAATTTCAAGTTCACCGGGATATATGAGATGCAAGTATTGGCTGAAATATGGGTTATTCAATGATAGAACATCATCAATATATCGGAAAGTAACAGTAAAGAATTTCGCAAGGTTCTGAATGAATTCTGCTTCATACGAGTATAAAAACAAATAGGCCAGCAGGGGTGCACAATTAGTACCCATTTGAATACTGACTGTCTGTTGAAATATAAATACTCCAAACTCAACAAATATATTGTCGATCAAAAAGTCCAGCATTTTGATAATATCATCTTCAGTATATTTTCTGGAAGATTCAGTGTGATTCTTCACAAAATTTGAGTCTACGATTCTCATTTTTATAGAAAAAGCTCTGTTTATGAGATGGTGAAGTCGATCGTTCAACTGAGGATGGGAAATAGTAGTATATAGCGTAGAAAAATCAAAAGTTTTTATGTTGCTGCAAAATTGCAAAGATTGTCATCGAAGATTAAGCAGATCTTTCGAATTGTTGAGAATCCAATTTTTTATATCATAGAACAATAACACAATGACGGGATGTGCAAGTACCGACCCACGTCAGAGAAACCCGTGTAGCATTGTTTAAATGCCGCATATCTAAAATTTTCCCGATTGGGTCCATCGATGATAAATTCTAATAAGAAATGCACGCATTCAATTTCTGAATTTACCGATGTATTAGGCAATAATATTTCGTTATGAAACGCTACGTTCAGGTAGCTTTGTTTGACCAAAATTGGTCGACAAGCATTTATCGTATACATTTAAACGTATGCCCGACTAAATGTCGTTTTTTAATGATTGTTGTATTTTACATCCAGTACAAATATTTCGTGTATATTCAGGAAACGGAAGACTAATTTTAGATGGTTCTGTAAAAGAGGGACGAAAGATACCAGAGGGACAGTCAAACTCATAAATCAAAAATAAAATGACAACGCCATGGCTAAAAATGAAAAAGACAAGGTTAGCCGACAGAGTGTTAAAAAAAATCTTGAAATATGGGCAGCAATATGTAAAAACAACTGAAATTTAACAGGTCTGGAGTTGTTGCAAGGGTCATATAACGAGAAGAATGCGTGTTGGTCTATCGGCATGAGCTGTCGGAACTAAATTAAATCCCAACTGAACCTTAATCATTGAACATAACGCAATAAGTTGATCACATCCTGATGGACTTTACCTGTAGAATAAAGTTTCTTTGGAAATAAAGTCATTATTGTTCGGTTTCCATCAGAGGAGTTTATTAAATGTTCACATTCTGATCGGACGTGTTTGTGTATTTATACATCCGCATGCTCAAACGAAGTTTGCCTAGTGTTGTCAGAGTGTTGTTATATGTTGAAGCAAATACATATATAGACCCATTTTACAAAAGTTTAATTTATGAAGTATAAATCCTCGATGAATAGATGCAGTGCAACGACTAACTAAATGCATAAAAAAATTCATAAAAGTCATTGATCATTATAATAATTCCTAATTGAAAGACCAGCAGTATTGGTGCAACATCGTAAACGTTCTCAAGATACTATTATGATGTATGGTCGTAGCATCCATAATTATTGTACTTTAGTATACTAGCAGCTCAAAGTAAAATAATAATGGGAGGAAAATAAGTATCATATTAAACTGAACTCGTCAGCGAAGAACTCGAAACATACTAACAGTGATGATAATTACCTGCAGGAGCAAACAACCCGATCAGTAGCTGGATTTAGAAGTTGTTGGGATCATTACGAATAGAGAAAGAGGGATGAAATTTCACATATTGTAGTCAGAATAATAATTGAGGTTTTCCTAAACAGACACCTCCTAAAATATAAAATCATAATAATACCGAACACCGAGGAAAATTCAAAACGGAAAATCCCAAATCAAATAGCAAAATCAAAAAAAATATTCATGCCCCGACGGTGTTTACGGAATAGAAATAGGGTCACTTGATATTCTTCCGACATGCAGTAAAACGCTTGCCAAAGTGGGGGTCCGTAAGTGGCCTGTTACAGGCAAAATGTTTGTCCCTATCCAATATACCTTCATTTTCCAGTTGCAGTCCAAATTTCCCCGACCATCCGACCATCCTATCTGATGGCCTCCTTTACAAGACCTACGTATTGTATTTATTGTTAACTTGTTTTCGTCCTACCATGCATGAAATATTTGCCACTGGACGTTCCACAACCAACAATCAATATTTATTAAACTAAACAGTCATTGGGATGAGCATGAATATCAGAATGAGTGTTATCATGGTGCTAAATTTTTAAGGGAGATAATTGAACTGATTTAGGCCGCAACCATTTGATTTTCTGGGGGGGGCTATGGTTTTTTTTTCTGTACAAACTTTTTTTTTCGCCTGCGGCGAAAAACAATCTATTTTTTTCGCGACAAGTCGAAAACAATTTTTTTCTTTCAATTTTAGCATTACATATAGTGGCAGCTGAGGGTGTAACAAACAATTTTTTTTTCAGAATTCAAAACAAATTATTTTTTTCTCCAAAAACTGGAAACAAACTTTTTTTTCCAAAAAAAACCATAGCCCCCCCCCAGAAAATCAAATGGTTGCTGCCTTAGTTTCAATGAGAGGCCGGATTTGTTAGTATATTAAGGATAGGTGTAAATATGAATTTCTACATTACAGAAATTGCGTTTTTGCATTTTCTTAAAATGCTGCAACCCTCTTTGGGAAAAAGTCGAAGAAAACTACTTCATCACGCATAGATGGTTTGAAGTTGTAGGATTTTAATATAACACTTTTCATCTGCGGAAGAGGGGGGATCAATATATGGTTATCAAAGGTACCAGGATTATAATTTAATACGCCAGAGGCGCGTTTCGTCTCCACAAAACTCATCAGTGACGCTCAGATCAAAATAGTTATAAAGCCAAACAAGTACACAGGTTCCCGTAAAATTTTGACGTCATAAAACAAAATATCTGACGCAACAATGGAAAAGTGATTGTTGTTGACGTCAAAAGTTCAAGCGGCCGGGTCAGCCGGGATTAGCGATAAGGTTGTATATTTATCAACGGTACCAGGATTATAATTTAATACGCCAGACGAATCAGTGACGCTCAGATCAAAATACTTTTACAAAGTCAAACAAGTACAAAGTTAAAGATCATTGAGGACCCAACATTCCAAATAGTTGTGCCAAATAAGGCTAAAGTTATAAGAAAATACTTAGTTTTTTGAAAAATTAAGTTTTGTAACAGGAAATTTATAAGAATGACCATATAATGATATTCATGACAACACCGAAGTGTTGACTACTGGGCTGGTGATACCTTGAGGAGGTAAGTCAGCAACCATTTGGTTTTCTGGGGGGGGGGGGGGGGGAACAATTGTTTGTTTCACCCTCAGCTGCCACTATATGTAATGCTAAAATTGAAAGAACAAAATTGTTTTCGACTTGTCGGGGGAAAAAAAATTTGTCCAGAAAAAAAAACCATAGCCCCCCCCCCCCCCCCCCAGAAAATCAAATGGTTGCTGCCTAACGTCCACCAGCAGTAGCATCAAAACCAAAACCTTAAAAACGCTATAATTTTATTGTAACAAATACGCCTTATGAATCAGATAAAAATGAAAAAATGACGTCACTTATTTTGGCACTTAACTTTTTGATATTTATTTCATTGTTAAACAAAATGAACGATTTTAGAAATCCTTTTCAATGTGGTTTTTTACGAAGATGAACGTCAAGAATTTGTCGGGAAACTCTGCTGCTAATAAGGCAGCAACCATTTGATTTTCTGGCCTGGGGTAGGGGTCTATGTTTTTTTTTGGAAAAAAATATTTGTTTCCAGATTTTGGAGAAAAAAAGAATTTGTTTTTGACCCTGAGAAAAAAAAGGTTTTTTTCATCCTCAGCTGCCACTATATGTAATGCTTAAATTGAAAGATTTTTTTATTTTGTTTTCAACTTGTCGCAAAAAAAATAGATTGTTTTTTTGCCGAAGGCCCCCCCCCCCCCCCCCCCCCCCCCGAAAATCAAATGGTTGCTGCCTAAACATTTGCCCACAAACTCTTCAAATGGGGAATCCAAAACCGCCCAGAGAGAGAGAGAGAGCAAACTACAGTCAAATTTTGAAAATAATAAAGCATCTCAATACGACTCAGGTGAGGAGGCAGGTAAAGAGAATACTTCATCACATACAAAGGTTTCAAGTTGTAGGATTTGTGAATCAGTGTCAATCAGATAAAATGAAACGGGATTTTGTAAGGGTTCATACATGTAAACATAGTTGGAGTGGCTCAGCCAAAGTTATGGAAGGTAATATTGTGAAGGATCTGGTTGTAGTAAAGAAAATAAATGTGTCTGAAGTTGCTGGAGGAGATGATGACTCAACAGGCTTTGAAAAAATAAAAAAAAAAAGCAAATGCCACGTTGGGAATGATATACAAACAAAATGTTAACACAGACGGTCGTTAGCTGTATTTAGAAGATTTTTTCTTGCATGATTAATCAGGTTCGGAAGATAATATAAGAAATGGGCTTAAATCTATTAAACCATTAATTTTGTAATGAGAGTTGATTTGAAGGTTAAACGAAAGGAGAAACCTACATACATTCAAATCTTCAATATGTGAAGGATTTAACATCAGCCGCATATGAAAGCTTTAACAATACAGTGGAATCCAAATCACCTTAACGATTAAATTATTCTAACTCCGCTAGTTGAGAATAGAGTTTGTTCTGCAGTTCTACAAAAGACAAAAGGCACAAGTATACTATCTATATAACAATCATAACATATTCATGATTGTACATGGTAATAATAAAAATATATCATAGGTTGTATTGGTTATTTAAATATATGTATGTAAAACTATGGGAGTTTAAACTCAATTGATTTGTCCATGGTCACAAGTGTCCCTTAGCGTGCACTTTGGCTACTTAGGTATTTATATATCAGGAAATGTATTTATATATCAGGAAATGATTGAATGAAAAAATGTGTTATCGATAAAAAAAAAAAAAATCGTATATATTATGGATAAAGAAAGCATACTCGAATATACCTCGTATTTCTTTTTAAACCAAATTGTAATTTCTTGATTCGTCAAAGGCAATTTGCTCAACAAATGATTGACCACGTAGCGGCATACCCTACGAGACGTCACAACAAAAAGATTGATCGTCATAGGGCTGCTAGATGACGTTGGAGATTGCACACCTGGCAGCGTATCCTGTATACAGACAAATCTCTACGTTTTGGTAAAGAACGCATAAGGGATACCGTTGCACTGTTGACAAGCGGATAATGGTAACTGAATTTAACACGATCCCAATATGGCGATGGGGAATCCCAGCAAGATCTTTCCCTCTTAATTTCTTTGTTTTTACATATATGTGGCTAACATTAATCATCCGTTGTTTGGCTATTAACATTTGCAATGAGTCTGTAAAATATTTACCTTAAACAGTTGTCCGTTACTGAGAAAATTTAACACAATAAAAATGCGTTGATCATGGTAACCGTCGATCAAAATAGTTTGGAGATGCTGGTATCTTTTATTTAACACGAGGTTTTTTCTCATTCATACAGTTTTTAAATATTTTTTATATACGTTAGACCGTTGGTTTTCCCGTTTGAATGGTTTACACTAGTAACTTTGGGACCCTTTATAGCTTTTTGTTCGGTGTGTGCCAAGGCTCCGTGTTGAATGGCGTACATTGACTTTTAATGGTTTACTTTTATAAATTGTAATTTGGATGGAGAGGTGTCTCATTGGCACTCACACCACATCTTCCTATATCTATTTAACATCACTATACATGAAATGAAACACAATAACCCATCTTAAACTGAAACCGCTATATCGGAGTATAGACCAATACTAGCGCAAGAGAAAAAAAATGTGTCGGGTGGGGGGAAACAAATTAAAATCAAACTTGCTTTAATGCAACAATTTCACAAACAGTGTTGTAATACCAACTAAAAAACTATATATGTTTCTGCATTGTCCATAGACAATTAAGTCGCATTTAACCTGTTTATTTCTTTTTGCTTTGTCCATGTCTCTTACAAGTATTCTGCTATTCGGATTTTAACCGAAATTTATCATTTCTCAAATCTATTACAAAACAGATTTATTGGTTTCGATTTCTTTTTGGTCATACCATACGCGAATATCGAGTAAAAGATAATCGATTTGTTTTTTAGGTGGTGGTTTTATGTGTTATTCATAAAAATTTACATCTGACGAAACCGGAATTCTTCAGCACACATTAATACAGCATGGTGACCATGAGTCCACATTTAGCATGAGGAAGTCAATATTTGATCAGAAATTGGGTTGCTTTGCATACAGATTCCTTCATTTCCCTGCTCAAATTTGAGATCTAAAATCATTCCTACATATTTAACATTCACATTAAATCTCTAGAATTAGCTTTAAAATGAAACTGAAAATCTCACAATATACACCGGAAACACACTTCTTAATGAGAAATCAAATCAATACAAACTGAAATTTCAAATATATTTGATTTACTCTATGAGGGCATTGATTTTACCTCAGTTTTGCAATGCATTTGTGAGGGGATTATGAGGGATATATCACGTTTGACTTACTAATGGATGTAGGGAGTATTTGTGCAAAAGACGGCATACAAAACAATACACCCGGTTAATAGACCAAACACTCTGATTTTGGGTTACTGTTAAAAAGCTTTTGAAAGGGACAGTAACTCCTTTGATGATTTAAAGGACAAGGCTTGCAAATTAAGGAAAACGAAAACATATTCCCAAAAGAATATCGTATCAATTGTGTTGTTGCGTCTAATCCTACTCTTAACACAAGAATCATCAAAATGTACTGTGAATGCAGAAAAAACCTAGGCTTTACTCAGCATTCCTCTAGACGCATTCGACAGCGTATATGTTAATTACCAAACTACGGCTGAGTAATACTAGCCACATTTATGCAAAATCAAAAGTTAAGAGGGAAATATCTTACTAGGATTCCCATCCGCCTTATTATGGGTCGTGGTAACAGTGCGTAGACAAGGCAGAAGTTTCGGGGACTTTTGTGTCATGAAAACGGATAGTTTCGGGACGAAGTGTGATGGTATGGGGTGGATTAACAAAACCATTTTCGAGTTCTCCCGTGGCAAGCGTTATCACTAGATCTTACTCATATAGTACATTCATTGGATCGGCTTGGCAGACGCCGTTAGACTTGTTTGAGAAAGTAAAAATATAAGTGAACCAACACCTGAAGTGGTGATTGTGCGGTAGGGTAAAAACGAGTGGATACCGCTAGGTATTCACAGTCATCTTGAAAAAAATGAATATGTCGACAATAAAGACAACAACACTCATGTTTTTACCGCATAGTATCTGTTTATTGGGTCTACATGTTTCGCCTAGTAGATAGGCATCATCAGGACTATTATACAAAGAAATATGACAGTGAAGTATGAATCTTGCTGTTAAGCGGTTTAACCGGAAGTGTAAGTTACATAATAGTAGTTATGGTGATCACAGTGTGGGAACGGAACTGTACGGTTTTCTAATAATTTGGTCATTCGGGAGACTGTCAAGCGGGGCTCCGACATTTGCAAAATAACAAGTTGCTTGATGGAAACTTTGATGAACTCTTATGCTACTATAAAACGTTTCTGTTTCAAGTTTAGATAGCTAAAACATTTATGCTACTATAAAACGTTTCTGTTTCAAGTTTAGATAGCTAAAACATTCTTTATGTAAATATGAACCTATAAAATAACAAGAAAGATATATGCATCCAAACGTTTTCCTTAGAATGGTGGAGCTCCGTGTAAAACAATCAAAATTGTCACACAACAGCGATTAAAAATGTCAAATAAACATCGAAATATCAATGTTTGCTACCTGAATTTTCACATGTACCTTTTCTGATATATAGTCTTACCTGTCTGAAAGTTTCAAAGCCATTGTCCCAGTAGAAATCCAAATATATTTATTTTCTCCATGTCAGATATTTTTATTGACTGTACAATCGCTTGCAAGTTTACTGTAATATCACTCGGAGCCTTCCTGTACAATCGCTTAGAGCTTTTCTTTTCATCGTTTGGACATCTAGACTACTAAGAAAGGAGGGTAACCTACTTTACCTTGTAATGACTTCACGATCCAGCTAACAAACAAGCTAGTCAAAGGTATTACCTTTACCTACACACTCATTGCATTTTGCTGTAATAGTTTCTAGTGGCATATGACTAATTATAACTTTTTAGGTAGATAATGCTTACTACTATCTCTTCTGCCACATTCATGATCAGTTTATGTTTTCCATGATACTTTTGTCATATAAATATTTATTAAAACTACTGCAATCCAATACAATATATGTCTGGCATGATTTTTCTCTCCTTTTTCTGTTACGATTTAATAACTTACAGTTAGTTATTTGGTATTGTTATCAATTTTTTTTAAACCTAAATTACACACTCAAAAGTGTTAATGATGTTTGAAGCTTTTATTTGAATTGATGCAGCCTGCATTAGCGTATCCGGTATGCGGGGTGAGGGAGTTTAAGGTGGTTGAAACCCCATTTTATCGAATTGTTTTTATTTTGTGGACGTTTCATGGTGTTCCGTGCTTTGGACCCCCCCCCCTTTTTCAGAAAGGCGGGATCCGCACCTGGTCTGATATCGTCAATGATAGTATTAAATGATGATCCGATCATTCAACAGATTTGTTTTAGTTTGGTCTTGTACTGTGCTAGTTTTGGGTAGAAATGAGAGCATAAATATTTTTTAACCCTGTCAATTTCTTTATGTACCTGTTCCAAGTCAAGAGCCCGTAGTTCAGTGGTTGTCGTTGGTTCATGTCTGTCATATATATTTTTCGTAAAAAAATTTATTATGAATTATACCGTCAGTTAAATTCGAAAGGTATTGATTCTTTTTTTCATGTCGGGACCTTGTATAGCCGACTATAATTGCTTAAATCCATTTATTTTTTGAACTTTGACAATCATATCACATCTCCTTATTTTTATATAGAAAATATAAATGTGGTTTGATAAAATGATGTTCTCACTAAAAAAAAACTGTTTCGTTCATTTGTCAGATGCTATAGTTGGGAATATTGAAAAGTTCCTGAATCATGACATTGATATAAAAAAAAGTCATGTTGAAGGATTTTGTGTTTTCTCTGTTTTTCAGATAATAAGTCCTCTCCCATCCAAGATAAAATTTGATTTACTGGAGCTTTTTCTACCAGTAGCTATAGCTTGTAATAAACAGACATATCATTTGAATTATACGACATCTTCTTATTTTAATATCATGCTTATTTACATATACGTGTCTTTTCTTGGATCAGGGGTTAGCTACCATCATTCCTCATTCGAATTCCTTTATCAAGTTACAATATCCCGACCCTTTGATGAAAAATTCTTTGTTGTATTGTTCAAATATGTATTTATCATCTTTTTTTTAATTGCTGGTAAATAATATATTAAGTAAAATTCAAAATTTAGTTACCCTTCTAGAGCATCTAGTTACCTTTCGGTAAAAATAAATATTTATTTTGTACGAGGATTATTTTCATTTTTATTTTAGATTATATTCTTAACATATTTTGTACCGTCCTTTTCTTTTTGTCTTGTATACGTATCTAGTGGTTGTTGGTTTATGTGTTACATATTTGTTTTTCGTTCATTTTTTGTACATAAATAGGCCGTTAGTTTTCTCGTTTTACATTGTTATTTCGTGGCATTTTATAGCTGACTATGCGGTATGGGCTTTGTTCATTGTTGACGACCGCACGGTGACCTATAGTTGGAAATTTCTGTGTCATTTAGGTCTTTTGTGGAGAGTTGTCTCTTTGGCAATCATACCACACCTTCTTTTTTTATATCTATATTACACATTTTGTTTTTGTCTCTGGCATAGTCACCTTAAAAGGGTTCTTTGATAGAATTTTAATTGTCAAAATGACTGGTTTTGTGCTTATTTTCACTTCAAATACCATAGATGAATATAATAGGACAGCAAGAAACAACCAATGCAATGCATATGCAATGCATGTGCAATGTATTTAATAAATTTGGCCAAGCAATTCTACAGGAAAGCTCCAAGTGATTGTACAGGAAGGCTCCGAGTGATATTACAGTAAACTTGCAAGCGATTGTACAGTCAATAAAAATATCCGACATGGAGAAAATAAATATATTTGGATTTCTACTGGTACAATGGCTTTGAAATTTTCAGACAGGTAAGACTATATATCAGAAAAGGTACATGTGAAAATTCAGGTAGCAAACATTGATATTTCGATGTTTATTTGACATTTTTGATCGCTGTTGTGTGACAATTTTGATCGTTTTACACGGAGCTCCACCATTCTAAGGAAAACTTTTGGATGCATATATCTTTCTTATTATTTTTTTGGTTCATATTTACATAAAGAATGTTTTAGCTATCTAAACTTGAAACAGAAACGTTTTATAGTAGCATAAGAGTTCATCAAAGTTTCCATCAAGCAACTTGTTATTTTGCAAATGTCGGAGCCCCGCTTGACAGTCTCCCGAATGACCAGTTTATTAGAAAACCGTACAGTTCCGTTCCCACACTATGGTGATGTTCTCATGGTTATATAAATAGAAAGTGAAAGTAAATTAAAATAGAAAATATATCAAAAGAAATGTTGGTGTTTTCTTGAATGGTAACAGCATCTCGTGTGGTTGACCTCTATCCTGTTCTGTGTAGTTAATCTCATGGGAGGTCTTTGGTGGTATTGTACGTTTATAGTTATCTAATAATCATGTCAGTGAATTCCAAATTGGACAACACCTCACTGTTCGTTTCGTAGTCAACTGGCTTCGTTCTAGGACCCTCGAGTTACTGCTTCCAATTGCGTCGGTAATGGTGTGAAGTGTATGATCGTCGTACATTTTGGAAATTAAAATAGTGGTAGATCCGAAAATATTTAATTATGAGTTGTGTTAATGATTAAAGCTTTTGCTGTGGTTTGATGTTGAATCTGTAAGAGCTTCCAGCAGGTTTCTTCTTTTAAACCGGTGGTAAAGTATTGTAACTTAGTATTGTAATGGTTGAGACTCTGTTAAATCTTTATGTTAATTTTGCGTAGTGTCATAAATTCAGCTAGGTGGTCTTGATTCCTTATTAGTGTTATCAGCGGTTGTAGCGGTTTTTTCTTCTCTTTCTCTTTCTCTTCTTGGACAGTGCGGAATCTTGATCATTTTCAGGAAAAGATCGGGAATCTTGGTATTGCATGCCCAAACAGAAAAATAAATAAAAAAATTGCTTTCAAATCGTATTCAAATCTCTTTCAAATCGTGATTCTGCGATTTGTTAGTACCATTTGCTTGCGATTCATTAAACAAATCATAAACAAATCAGAATTTTCCAAATTCCCTACAACTGATTTCGTTGCGATTTCTTTCCATTGTATGATTTGTAAGCAATTCTGTTTTAGTGTGATTTCTTGATGATTTGTTTACTTAGAATATCGTATGAAATGATTTGAAAGAGATTTGTTAACTTTGTAAGCTAGAATGGTGTGATTTCATTATGATTTGTTAACTTAGAATATCATATGAAATGATTTGAAAATGATTTGTTAACTTAGAATATCATATGAAATGATTCGAAAATGATTTGTTAACTTTGTTAGCTATCATGGTGTGATTCATTGATGATTTGCTACAATGAATAAAATGTTAATGCATTCCAATTTTCATTGTTTATCCATCTCTCTAACTTCCGGTTGAGGTCAAATTCAAATTTCAAATACTGTTCTGTATTAACTGAACAAAGAAGGTTGCAAGATGAGGAGTTTTATTCAGTCTATAAAAGATGACGGTGGTAAGGAATCTCTATATTTTTAATTTCACATATTCAACTAATACTATTCAAACGTTAACCATTAAAATTTAGAAACTGGGCATTTCAGTATCTCATTATAATCATGATAATTTTGTACTGTAAGGATTAATGTTCAAAATAAAAATATGTAAAAGATGTGTAAACAGATCGAAACATTCACTTACAGACTGGTTTCCAGAGCCAGCAGACATAATACACTGGCAAGTTTAATGTTTTAATTGTGCATGATGTTTACTGACCAGGTCCCGGGCAAAATGGGCAAAGCTACAGCCCGTAACAGAGAAGTGATCGAATTGATGTTTCTTTACCGTCAAAATTAACTACGTTATCGACAAACTTAATTGAGTAGTGACCGAACTATTGGTACTTTAACGTTAAAAAGATTGACAATGCTGACAAACTTTCATGTGTCGATAATCAAGTTTAATACCGATAATATTGAAAATAATTCTAACAATATGAAACAAAATATTTCCATGCACCATTTCGATTGGGCGAAAAGTAGTCATTTCTTCAAAGTCAGAACAGAAAAAAAAAGATTTATGGAAGCACGTCTTGATAGTATTATTTCCTTTACAATTTTACCCAAAACTAAAAGAAATATATTGGTTAACAATTAAAAAGGTGTTTGATAGGAATGAAGTCCTTTATTTTTTCGGACTACAATGTGTACCGTATGTGTGATGGATTTGAATTCAATAAAATAACTTTAGAATTTTTTTTAATATGACAAAATAACGAGCAAAACCATTTCTTGCAATGGCACACACAGAAATTTTTTTTTAAGTAAAAATCAGTTAAAAAAAAATTTCTCCAAAATATACCATGGTCAGGACCTAACAGTTTTTAGCAGTGTACAAATGAAAATCGTCCGAAAACTGCGCTTGCTGTCATTTTGAGGGATCATGCAACATTTCACCTTTTACCCATAAACAACATAGGTTCTCAATTACTAAAAAAAGTTCTAAAAGATAATTTCAAATCAGAGTAAACATATTAACTTCCTTATATCCAGTCGAATTTGTTTATAGGTTACACAAAGCTGGTTCTTAAAACGTTTGTACCAGGGAAAACATTTTTCTTTGACTTTTAAAACATATAGGGGAAACGGATTTCCTAACCATTCATATTTAATATTCCGTATTTCTGATTTTTTGTTCGATAACGTAAATTATACGACTTTTTTATGACTACGTGAACTTGTGCCATTTATTTTTGGTGGTATTTAGGAAGACAATTTACAACCTTATAATTCTGTTTGGTAACAAAAATAAATTCCTAATTTATAAATATACATGTAGGAATATACATGTATTATATGTCGTGTACATGATTGGATTTTGTAGATATAACTACCGCACAGAAAAAGTATCATGGATTTCGATGCTTTCATATTCAAGGTTTTGAATTCTACCCTTGTAGAAAACCTGTGGAGACCTCTACAGTTCCTTAAAACATCAATTATTTTTTTGTAAATTGAGTGCCGTCTCCCTGAACATGCTAACACTTAAGTCACATCTTTTCATTTTCATATTTTTTCCCCTGTTTGTCTCTGTTGTCTTGATTGTTGGAACGATTAGTGGTATCTAACAATATTTATGAAAATTTTCTGAGAATTATGAATATTTCTTTTCTGTCAGATATGGATCATTACCAATGATAAAATGAAATGCCGTACATCACATCTTATAGAGGTTTAAATTTCAAATATTCGTCAATAACTTAAGATATAGAGCAATTTTGTCCTCAATATTTCAAATGTTAAAGGGTACACTTGCATTTTTTACTTCGATTTGAAGGAAATTTATTTCGGTTTTTTCTGTGACAAAGTACAAGCATGTCGGTATTGCAACAATATATATCGCTTATATTAAATTGATAAAGATTTTATCGAGGTCGCACCAACTGTTTCTACAGCTAAGATCAGTTACATGTTACATGATCTCGTCGATTCGCACGACGAAGCCATTGTTTATGACAGAGCACACATTCTAGATTATGTATTTTTGTTTCCGTCAGTTCGAAAGTATTTGATCTTTTCAACTCCTTTGTATTTCATAATATGTCAGGAACAAAGACATATGTTCGATTGAATAATGATTTCCTCGTAACAAATGATAGAAATTTCGGAGATCCCGTATTTGATCCTTTACCGTTAAAATGAAAATGCCAATGACAGAGGTTGATTATAAAAAAATGTTTTACTGTGTTAAAAAAACTTCGACTTAAACAATGAAAACTTACACGATGGACATGAAATATTTTGTCGATGAAGAAAATTAAATTATGTCACTTCTGAAATAAGTTTGTCGATAACGTAACTTATTCTGACGGTAAAGAAACGCGAATTCGATCACTACTCTGTTACGGGCTGTATATTACAATGTAGCAGATTTGGACCAAGACTAAGAGCCATCACCTATTCGACATCATTCTACTAAGTACACGTGGTTGCCCATGTTTTTTTCAAATTTCGTTATAATAGTCAAATTCGGGAGAGAAGTAAGAGAAACTTACGCAGAGTGAACAATTCGTCCCCACCGAAACCAAAGATAGTATTCCTTTTTACAATTAGAGGAGTAGCTATTTAAGATAAAATGAAGAAAATTGCGCTTCAAAGTTTAGTGGTTTCTGGGGCAGAACATATGTTTGATCTGGATGTGAATGATTTAATCTATGAATTGTTGATCGATGCCAATTTATTTACGATTTGCTTATGCTTTGCTTAAGGTAGGAATATATGATTTACTTATGATTTGTTAAAGTTTTGATAACAATTTGTTTATAATTTCTTAATAATTTGAAAACAATTTGTTTATGATTTGCTTGAGGTAGGAATATGATATACTTCTGATTTGTTAAAGATTTGATAACAATTTCTTTACAATTTCTTTACGATTTGAAAACAATTTGTTTGTGATTTGCTTGAAGTAGGAAAGCAATTACCTCTGATTTGATAATGATTTCAAAACAATTTCTTGACAATTTGTTTATGATTTGCTTATGAATTGTAAACAATTTGTTCGTGATTTGTTAGCTCATTTGCATGTGAAATTTTATCACTTTCAAATCACAAAGAAATGATACGATTTGTTTATCATTTGTGACCATAATTTGTTCCTCAATTTTTTTGTTTGGGTGGTCTGTGAATCATCCATGCTGTTGGTCGTAAGGTACAACGCTAGTGTGGCGAGGTGGATCCTTGCGGATGCAGGGGTTCACAGAAAGTAAAAATATAAGTGAACCAACACCTGAAGTGGTGATTGTGCGGTAGGGTAAAAACGAGTGGATACCGCTAGGTATTCACAGTCATCTTGAAAAAAATGAATATGCCGACAATAAAGACAACAACACTCATGTTTTACCGCATAGTATCTGTTTATTGGGTCTATATGTTTCGCCTAGTAGATAGGTATCATCAGGACAATTATACAAAGAAATATGACAGTGAAGTATGAATCTTGCGGTAAGGCGGTTTAACCGGAAGTGTAAGTTACATAATAGTAGTTATGGTGACGTTAAATAAATAGACAGTAAAAGTAAATTAAAATAGAAAATATGTAAATAGAAATGTTAGTGTTTTCTTGAATGGTAACAGCATCTCGTGTGGTTGACATCTATCCCGTTCTGTGTAGTTAATCTCATGGGAGGTCTTTGGAAGTATTGTACGTTTATAGTTATCTAATAATCATGTCAGTGAATTCCAAATTGGACAACACCTCACTGTTCATTCCGTACAGTCAACTGGCTTCGCTCTGGGACCCTCGAGTTTGTTTGAGAAATGTTAAATCCACTGGTAACGCTACAAAGTTTGCGTTTCGGTCTCATACAGGAATGGAACAACATCTCCAAAACAACCGTATAACTTTGATTGGATCTATGCATGGTATGTGAGAAGTGAGAGGTGGTCATACTCCTATTAAAATTTCGCAAACTGAAATTCCGGATAATGACTTTGATTCTTCCGTTTTCGGTCCAGGAACTCTCTGGGACTTTTTATATGCACTTTGATATGACACAAAATATGATGTGATTGTTAATGAGACAAAAGTGAACATACTAAATTGTCTCGCCTGTGTACATGTCATCGCAGTGAAAGAAAGCGACACGGTAGGGTTTAGAGGGAAAAAAATAATAACAATAGGGAGCAAACTAAAAGGAACATTCAAAATCTGAAGGAATAGTTACAAAGTACTGAAGAGCTTCGAAATGCAGGGGGTGATTCAGTCGAAGAACTGAACATATATCTTGCAACATATTGCATTGCCGTACGCATCGAAGATAAGACTGAATAAATTATCGATTTTCGATATTTACACATAGACAAAGCACGTTTAAAGCAAAAATGAAAAACAAGATTAGAAAAAAAATAACAGCAACAAAACTCATTATTGGGATGGATAAGTACCGGGCCACGTCAAAGGATATTAACAATTTTTTTTTACAAAAGTCATGAAAGAGTAAGGGTTAATATTTACTAAAAAAGTATTTAAAAAAAAACACTTATAACACGTCATTAAGTTATAATTAACGTCAGTACCTAGAATTTATACGTCAAGACCATAATGTCTCATCTGTGAAGTTGATATGGAATATTCATCGACAAGGTTTGGTATATTGTGATAAAGGTATTTATTTAGAAATGGGTGAGCTGAGACGTTCTTTCATATAACCCTGGTTCATCAACTTTCTACTCGGACACTGATGACGTTTTATAAAGTCTGGTTAGCAGTTGTATTAATAATTTGTTTCATTACAATATTCCACTATTCAAAACCAGTTCTATAGGAAACTCTTCCCGGTCACAATTTCGGTTGTGGACTTCTCTTCGAGCAAGAAACAAATCTTTAAATAGAATTATTCATGAAACGAATCTTCAAATGAAATTATTCATGAAACATATTTTACCATTAGTCTTCTTCAATTGTACAATATTAATAACGAGAGGGAGAGACATTGATGCAGCGTCAGATGACTTAAACGTTAGCACAAGAATATTTCGAACATTTTCTAGACTGGCTTTTCATTTTTATTTTGTGAATATTTTAACCGGTTCAACATAGTTATTTCCTTTGCAATATTAACAATTGCTTGTAATAAATAGTAGATATTGCAGTTTTATAACATTGTTTTCAACTTGACGTCCAAGATGAAACGGTTACCTAGACACTTTACTGTTAAAGAAGCATAAGCTACGAGAAACAAACTATTTAATGTTTTATTTTTTTTTTGTTCAACCATTAATGAAAGTGAAAAAATATTTCGCTATAAGCAGCCAGTATGGTTAAATTTTGTCAAAATAAGCTAAGAAACATCATCGATGATGAAATATTCACTTCATTAAACCAGGTTTAATCCACCATTTTCTACATGAGAAAATATATGTACCAAGTCGGGAATTAGACTCTCCGACCAATGGCAAATGTGAATATATCTTACGATAGAAAACATTATCATTCGAGACAGTTTAAGTGAGATAATAATAATAATAATAGGGGTAAACGAATAAACAGACGAAGAGGAGATAAGATATAAACAATATTGAGATTACTAAATCAAATAAGTACCTTCCTAATCACACCAGCCTGCACGTTTATAATATGGTACCCCTCCTGTTGACAAAAAACTGCTTCGTCCTCTGATGGCCCTTGTATCTATCCTGACGTGAGAACAATCAATGCATTCCAAAACATTTCGAAAGTTCATTTGTCTGTGGAAACCACACTTCATTCTGTTTTTAGCATTAGTGTCTTTTGGCCACTGGATAAAGTTGTCTTTAACATCGATCAAAGCATTAGTTACATCATTCAATGCTCTCGATACAGTTGCTTTATCGTACCCTATCGTATCTCCAATCACTTGTTAGTATGAACCAGAGGCATAAAACCTCAAGGATATGCAGACGTGTTGTTTCACTGTTGAAGCAGTTTCCTTTGTTGCTGATCTCCTCAATTTATCTCCCACAATACTGCATATTTAGGCAATAGAGTCTCTTCCAAACCTATAGCTTGTCCTCATTTCAGTATCGGTCAAATTATTTAGATGAGAAACGATTCCTCTTAAGATGCTTTCTTCTCTTTGCCTTGGTGCCATCAACAGGGCAGTCATTTTATAAATTATAACCCTTGGTTAAGTAATCCACGAAGGTTAGATTTTATAGAAGTTAACGATGGTTGCGTTTATTTTAACGTAGAGATGAGCAACAGGTTTAATCATGAGTTTAATTTTAATTATGCGTTAGCATAGTTTAACGACAAGTTGAACAAGCGACCCAGATTTTATATGTCTTATTATCACTCAATAACTTAAAATCACACTTTAATTCTCAATTTTGTCATTAAAAACAAGCGAAATTTAATAAGTGCGGTAATAATCCGCCTATACAAAATTACCCGAATAGTCTCTTCAAAATGTTTAGACGGTAAAACCAACATATGAAACATGAAACATGAAAACTTAATTAAACGCCTATTTCTACATATACAATATGTATTCAATGGCGTTGTACATAAATGACATATAAAATACAAAAATACTATACAAAAATACAATATGTATGTACTATACCAAAAATTGAAAATATATACTGTGATACACAAGAAAAAAGTCAGAAAAGTTCAAAATAATTTTCGAAATACAATGTTTTCAACCGACATTTAAAAGTATCCAATGATTCAGAGTTTCTTACATTTGTACCTAGTTCATTCCACAATTTTGGCCCAATAGTACTAAAGCTTCTATCTGAAAAAGTTTTCTTTTTGTTATATGGGACTGCATAACAACCAATAGATGACTCTGACGACCTTAATGAACGTTTCGACACTTGAGGATTTAACAAATTGATCAAATATGACGGTGCATTACAGTTGAACATATATGTTAAGATTTTGAATGTAATTATGGCTTTGATCGGAAGCCAGTGTAAGTCAAACAATGCCTGCTTGGCACTATCATACTTAGAACGGTTTAACACAAGTTTGGCACACATATTCTGTATACGTTGCAATTTATATAAATCAGTTTGTGAAATTCCAAAAAGTATAACATTGCAATAATCTAAATGTGATATAACCAAAGATAAGACCAAAGTTTCAGTTGCTTCTTTCGATAGATAGGATCTTATGCACTTTATTTTGTAGTAGTTCATCATTGCTGTTTTACATTTTTTAGTAATATGGTCTTTGAAGTTTAGTCGCATCCAGAAAAGCTCCTAAGTACCGTATATTTGTTTTTGATTTTGTAACATCTACACAAATGATTATTTCTTTTGTCTAACATTTAGAGAGTTGGTGTCGACTGCCAAAGAGAATAAACTCTGTTTTCGCATTGTTCATTTTTTGTTTGTTACTGTTCATCCAGGTGTTTATATGAACAGCGCAGTCCTGTAAGTCACGAATTGCATCCATCTCATTCGTTAATGTTGGCATGAAACGTTTATTAGCAGTATGGTCGGCGTCAAATCCGTACACAGTAATAGATGGTTGAATAATGTCGAATAGAGTTCCGGCGTAGACTAAATAAAGCCAGGGACCTAAGCAACTTCCCTGTGGTACGCTACACTTAAGTTGTCGCTCTGATGATGTTGTAGAGCTGACATTTACACGACAGCTTCGAGGTCTCAAATATTAATCGATCCATTTAAGTGCGGTTCCATATACACCGTACTGATATTCGAGTACTTTTATCAAAATACTATGATCAACAGTATCGAATGCTGCACTTAAATCAACGGCGATCATAGCGGTGACTTCTTGATGCTCCATCTCATCGAGTATGTCATTAACGAGTCGTAGAAGGGCCGATTCGCACGAATGGAATTGACGATACGCAGATTGGTTTGTAGGAAGGAGATCATGATCTTTCACGTGTTCATTCAGTCTATATAGCGCACATTTTTCAATAAATTTAGACAGGAAAGACAAGTTGCTTACTGGTCTATAATTTGAGTAAATTAGTTCAAGACCAGCCTTTTTCAGCAGAGGCCTGACTACCGCTTGCTCCCATCTTAATGGGAAGACGCATTGATTAAGAGACAAGTTAACTAACTTTGTAATAACAGGCAACAATTCACTAAGGAACGATTTAAGTACTTTCGTAGGCAAAATGTCAAGTTCGCATGATTTACATTGCAATTTATTTATGATGGTCTTAACTTCGTCTTCTGAAAGATTTTTAAATGATGTAAATAATGGAACGTCTTTGAACAATGGTTTGTAATTGTCAAAGTCTCTCAGAGAATCACGAATTGTTTTTATTTTATTCATGAAGAAGTCTGCAAATTTATCGGGAAGTTCGTTTTCGTTTTCAACGGCTGGCATCGGATTTTCCGCCTTACTGCCTGTTAAGTCTTTTACGAATTTATATAGCTTTTTAGAATCACCTTTAAAAGAAAGTACTTTTTGACTAAGAATGGAATGTTTCTCATTTCTAAGTTCATGGTGATATTTGTTCATGGATGATTTATAAATTTCGTATTCACATGGTTTTCGGTGTTTACGCCAGAGTCTTTCCGATTTCCGCATGAGTCGTTTCAAAGACATGATCGTTTCGTTAAACCAGGGCTTGGGTGCTCTACATATTTGTGTCTTTTCCTGCATTGGTGCATGAATATTAAGCAAAGATTCGATAGTGTTCTCAAATTCTCCAACAAAGGTTTCAACGTTATCGTTATCTAATGACAATTTTTGGAGATCTTCTGTGAAATTTTGTTTGTTCATATTTTTGAAGTTTCGAAATGAAATGGATTTACTGACAATGTTCTCTTTTTGTACCCTCGTTGTCACTTTAACTGCGCAGTGGTCAGACAAAAACGGACCTGCTTCACACGAAACGAGATCGACTCCATTCGTGAATTCCGTGATAACCAATTCTAGACTACGGCCGTGAATATGCGTTGGAAAGTCTACATGTTGTATTAATCCGAGTGCATCAAGAGAGTTATTGAATTCCGAAATCGCGTTACTGTTTTCCTCGATGTGCAAGTTAAAATCACCCATGATTATGAGATTTGAATACTTAGGTACTATATCTTCTAGAAACTGAAAGAATTCGTTCACAAATTGATTTGGTGTCGCTAAGGATGGTGGTCTGTAAATACCAATGCAATTTATTGTTATAGATTTAAATACTAGTTGCCATATTCCATACTCAAAACACGATTTTGTGCCGGAAAACAGTTTACGCATTTTAATACTGCTTCGACATGATAGGGCAACCTATTTTGATTAAGATCTGATGTTTCGAATTGATATTGCTTTTCATCGGAATACCAGGTTTCTGTTAAAATTGAAAAGTCAACATTTTGTTCACGTAGCATTTGCCCGACGAGGACGTCTTTTTTTACTAGCGATCGGCAATTGACAGTCAAGCAGATGACATTTTCTGCGAAATTGTTTAGTATATTGCATCGTTTGGGATATATCAAGTTAGATGGATTAACACCAATTTGTTTTTTAGATATTCAATGAGTTTTATTTTTCTTTTTGCCTGAGCGTGATCTTCTATAATTTAATATTTCCAAACCTTTTAATCTTTCTAATACGTCACTGTCTGGTTTAATAAACCGTCTAGGGACTGAGCGATAGTTCATCAGTTCACTTGTACTTGTATTGTACTTGCGGGTTATCCATGATTACACGTACTGAGTAGGTATTCACTAGGTTGATAAACAATCCTTTGTTAAAGTTTGATAGTCTAATGCAAACTATTGCAAATAAAATTCCAAAAATTAAGTTCGTATTCATGATTGATGCATAATTTTGAATATTCACAACAAAAGTCAAATATATCCAAGCACTATGTATCACTTAATTTTCAATATATCGAGAGAGAACAATCATGGCCAGTTAAGCAGCCGAACACTTGGCGCACCATATACACATATACTATACTCGCTTGTGTAAGTTTAAATTCTAAATGATAAATTGTATATTGTAGATTTTCTTCGTAAAATCTGCATATTAACAAAAACTTAACAGTGGATTTATTAAAAACATTTTTAGTTCTTATTTCTACTTGTTCGGTAAATATCTGTTGATTTCACCAGCAGGGACTTGCACACCGATATATTCAATATAGTGTATTCACTGTTTAGGCATTCATATGACTCCACAACTGTTAATATTATATGCAAAAAATACAGCATCATTTAAATGCTGATCATTATGTGATGAGTATTAAACATGTTAAAGCACCAAATGATTTATTTCAATACATCGACACTAGTACTATAATATCTTTGATCATCTTTGCAGACGCTTATACTGATCTCTGAGATGCCGATATTACTCTGACGTCCGACGGCTGTTTTGCCAGAAAAGATTGGGCCGTGGGTCCCTTCTCCAAGCTTTGTCTGGCAAAACAGCTGTTGGACGTCAGAATAATCGTGGACTAGCAGACGCGATGTCATAAAAAGCAAGCAACTTAAAGAGTTCAATGATTGCATTGATATAATGGGTTATACTTGGTATCGTTTGCCTAATTGTCTTATAAAATACTCTTCATTATTCTATGTATAATGAAAACTGGAATTTATTTCTATTTCTTTTGCCCCCTCCCCTCCCCAGAAATATGTCCGGTAATTACTGGTTATAAATAGTAAACTATGGCTATCTTTTTAGTTCCGGTAGAAATTTTTAATACAAACCAAAGATCTTGATTTATTCGCCCAGTTTTGGAAGCAGTTTTTTTAACAACAAAAATTACGTTTCAGACAAAACGGACACGAAAAACACTCAATAACATTTGCTCTACGTGAAGTAAAGGTAAAAAAAATATATAATCAATGGCACATTTAAACACTCAACTCCTATATTTAGATTATAAATATAGTACGTGTGTATATCTATGTCAGTTCAAGGCTAATCCTACAAATAAATATCCTGCAGAAATATGTCTTCAATTTTATCAGCGTTAAATGTTCAGACAGTACTTCTAGGAATAGTAGTGATACTTTTTGTGTATAAAGTCCGTCAAAAATGGAAGTATAAGCTACCACCGGGACCATTTGCCTGGCCATTCATTGGGAACTATGAAGGTACACATAATAAGTAAAAATAATTATAAACAACATCAAAGGTTGGTCGCATATCAGGTTGAAACTAACAATGCTAAAATTTACAATGTTCTGTTCCGATCAAAATGTTTGAAAGTACATATGTACGTATTAGATCAACATAAAACATAATGAACTATTCATAAATAAGAATTAACCAAAAATAAGTAGTAGTTTAGGCCAAGCTTAATTGTTTTATGCAAATTGTGGGTAAATTAATATCTTCAAAATTCGTAAAATTGATGTGTGCATGGTCGTTGACTTTTCAATGTGCCACTTTTATCTGCTAGGATAAAACATCTGCTTGTTCAAAATATAAATGTATCCTTTAATTAGAAGGATTTGAAAAATATATCATGCTCTGACATCATGTTGAATGTTATAAGGTATTACCTTTTAACTAAAGCTTGAAAAACGAGAATAATGGAAAGTTGAAAGTTGGTGTCCGACATTCATTCACTTTTTGAATTTTTTTAGAACCATCTTATATTATACAATTCAAAACGTAAGATGTAAGATTTACTTGACATCTTTCGGACAGACAGAAATATGTTTAGATGTGCAGGATGTATAAATACGTAGCCACGTCCAATATAAATGGAGAACTGAATCCGTTACCATGTGCAACTCTTTTTGGGATTCGTTCATGTATGTGTTCTGTTACAAGACCACAAAAAGTAATACCATACGCATATCCAAAGTTATCCTGTTTAGAAGTAGTAGTGTCTTGCTATCAAACCGTTTCATCTTGGTCTCTGTAATTTCACAAAAAAAAAATCAATGTGTTAGTCAACTATAGCAAATTTAAAGATTGCATCTCTTTTTTCAAGAAAAATGTGGGTAAAAAACTATATTTGATCATTCATTATGTACGTGTCTATCTTCTTGAATCTAAATTAAGAACAAAACCTGAATTGTTTGCTACATTTGTCCTGGTTTAATTGTTTAATAATTTATTTTCTTTATCTTTCAGTTATTAAAGCAAAGTTTCTACACGAAATATTTGCAAAGTATGTGAAGACTTATGGACCTGTATTTACCGTTCATTTAGGTAATGCTTTATCTCTCAAATTCACACCTATAAATAGTCAGTTAATGTACACCAATATCATAACTTGGCGTCGAGTTAAAGTTAAACGGGATTCCAAAGATCCTGAAGTTTTAAACAAATCGTGTTCTCAATACCGAGTTTTTCAATGTTCTCATTATAAGTTACTCGCGTTATTTGTTTCAGTCTAAAAAAATACATCTTTTTATCATCTTGCTGCAGTTATGGTCAAATATTTCAGATTTAGCATCAGACATCTTTTTCTTTAAGCTTGAGTCACAAATTATATTATTTTGATTGTTCCTTAAAAAAAAAAAAAAAAAAAAAATCAGTGATAAAATTACTAATTTTTCATTTGTTTCCCTGAGAATATAGCTGTTTTTTTTTATGCAACCTTGTATATTTGTATTTTGTTTTTCTTGCTGTAAATCAGTTTGGCTGTTAGTGTTGCAGACGGTAAAAGATTATATTTGGTCTGTGATGGAACCTCATTATAACGCGTGTCCTGAAATTGTTGAAAATGCATCGTATAAGATATTTTTCTTTTTTACAAAGTTTGTTAATAGTGAGTTGGTAGGATTGGAAATGAGACAAATGCCACCCAATTTCAAATTAGTTCTCTTGAACTGAACTTTAATGTGCGTATTGTTATTCGTTTACTTTTCTACATTGGTTAGAGGTATAGGGGGAAGGGGGGGGGGATCTTACAAACATGTTTAACCCCGCCGCATTTTTGCGCCTGTCCCAAGTCAGGAGCCTCTGGCCTTTGTTAGTCTTGTATTATTTTAATTTTAGTTTCTTGTGTACAATTTGGAAATTAGTATGGCGTTCATTATCACCGAACTAGTATATATTTGTTTAGGCTGAAGGACGCCTCCGGGTGCGGGAATTTCTCGCTACATTGAAGACCTGTTGGTGACCTTCTGCTGCTGTTTTTTTTTTCTATGGTCGGGTTGTTGTCTCTTTGGCACATTCCCCATTTCCATTCTCAATTTTAATAAACATTTATAGGCAACCGTACAGCCTTCAAAAATGAGAAAAGCCTATACCGGATAGTCAGCTATACACAGTACTCGAAATAACAAATATAAAACAATGCAATTGAGAAAACTAAAGGCATGAGTCAGAGTATAACAAAACTATTTACAAACAACAAATTTGACCGACAAGAACCAACAAAAGCAACTTAGATACAGGCAGGCATATATAGAATGTGGGGGTTAAACATGTTTGAAGCTGCCAACCCTCACCCAAACAATGTTGCAACGACACAAAACAAGAAAAATAAACGAAAAACAAGTATAACAAAAAGCAATAAATGACAACAACTCAATCACATGTTCCTGATCTGAGAAATACGCATATAACGATTTAATGTGGCGAAATGTTTATTTCATATCACATTCGTTTATGAATATACCGCTTTCCCCTTTACAACTTTCATTATTTTGAAATAGATTTTTTTTCTTTTTTATATAGGACCGGTCCAGATGGTTATCTTAAATGATATTGAGTCGGTAACAGAGGCGTTGGTGAAAAGAAAAGCTGAGTTTGCTAACAGACCTAATCTACCATCACGTGCGTTGAAATGCATTTTTATTTTATAGTTTTAAACAAATATGACGTTTTAGAAGTCTCTCTTTTCAATTTTTCATTCAACCATTGTTTAACCACCTGTAAAAAGTCAGATCGGAAAAAATTTCAGTTGAATGATTAACGACGATTATATATCATGCAATATATTTGATATTTAGCCAAAGTTGGTGTGAACTCCCTCGCCAAAACTCTGTCGATCTTGTTCCTCTAATTTTTTATGAAGGAGAGCAGCGAACTCGCACAAAGATTGCTGATTTGGGTGTCGACTGCTTTAATAACCTCGTCACAAACATTATATATATATTCTCAAACTACAACGAACAATTTAAATTATTGTTAAATTACAGTATAACACAGTGTTGACTACGTTTAATGAGGTTAACGCACTTGTATTAAATTCGACCGGTAATAAATGTCAACATTAGAAATAAAAAGTTAACCTTTAAAGGGGCACTAGCTGTCAAGTTCATGATCACCGATTTGACTCAAATTCTCATATTTGATTTATTGACATGTAATACATTTATCGAAAAAATAAAATGTCTAATAAAAACAATTTACAGGGCATTGGCTCGATAATATGTTGCTTCGTTTCGTGTGTATTTTAGTCTTGACGCCATCTTATTATTTATCGAGTTAACCTCCTACGTCTTCCGATGGTCAAATAGACGATATAAACATAAATAGAAAGCGAACTTGTGCAATTAGATTTTTCCGGGTTCTCAATTTCATATTATAGATTATAAATATATGCTGATCATCGTTTTTACCTGTATAATAATGATGTTTTGTGGATCTAATCAGTCGACTAAATGATTTACTTTTGTTTCACTTTCAGTGTTGACAATCTTTTACTTTAAATAACCAAACACGCATATTCATGCGTTATCAATCTCTAGCTGAGTGGTTAAATTTATGTTCATATGATTACGAATTTAATATGATCGAATTATTCAGTTGCAAGTGAATAATTCATCATCAATGTCTCTTGGCTTAATTCGACAAAATTTAACTCTACTTGCTGCTAAATGCGAATTATTATTTCACTACTAGTATTTCACTTCCATTAATGTTTGAACTAAAATAAATTATACTTTAGATTTATTATATATCTCGTAGCTATTGCGCCTTTAAATACCACGTGTTTCAGTCTACAAGTCAAAATAATGAGTATTCTTATCATGAAACATGCATTATAAACACAATAATTTTTCAAAACTTTTCACAGTCGACAAGTTATCGAATGGCAGAAAGAACATTGTTTTTGCAAATTATACACCAGCATGGAAATTACACAGGAAAATTGCAGGAAAAGCTTTGAGGTAATGAAGTAAACAACTGCAAAGATATTTCAGTGAAAAGTCTTTTAAGTTCTTAAAGAGTTTTTTTACTAGTTACTGAAATAGAAAATATTCCATTGATAAACCAAGGTTTGTTGTATCCATTTCAGCCTTCTATAACACCTGGTGTATAATTTGGTGATTGAAAATTGCTATTGCAGGGATCTGAAACGAAATTGGATAAAAAAAATAAAATGTCATTTGATTAAACAAAATTTCAGTAAGAATAGCAGATAATATTTAGTCAATGTGTGTCTCGATTTCTAGACATCATATACCTAAAAACAGGAACTATTTCGAATAGGTAACGATGCACGTGTGTAATTAGACTTTGATTGCAGATACTTCTTTTATCAGCATTGTCTTCCTTTCTTTATACTCGATGAAAAGGTAAATAAACTCATCATAGATACCAGGATTGGAATTTTATATTTGAGTCAGACGCTCATTTCGTCTACAAAAGACTCGTCAAGGACACTCGAATAAAAAAAGTAAAAAAGGCCAAATAAAAATGAAGAGCATTTTGGACCGAAAATTCCTAAATGTTTTGCCAAAAACAGCTAAGTTTGTCTATTCCTGAGGTAGAAAAGTTTTAGTTTTTTAAAAAATTCAAAGTTCTGTAATCAGTTAATTTATGAAAATGACCATATCATTGATAACTCATGTCAACACAGAAGTGTTGACTACTGGACTGGTGATACACTCGGGGAATACAAAATCCAAACGATAATTCAATACACATTCGACGATATTTTTTTCCATTGTTATGGCTTTCATTTTAATCCAGATCAATGTTGTATTAAAAATATATTTTTTTTAAAGACAGTATTTGGCAGGTAAACACTTAGAAGAAGTTCTTCACAACTCAATGCATAAATGTCTACCCCTGATGGCTGAAGAAAAAGAGGAATTTGATCCAGAACCTATTATTGACTTGATGGTGTTTCATATGCTAAATAGTGTCTGCTTCGGAAAAAGGTTTGGATAAAGCGTGGCGTATTTAAGTGGAACACTCAAGATTAAATATTTTTTTTAGAATTAATTATTTATTTAAAGTACTAATTGGTTAATCTCCCTGGCCAACAAGAATAAGTACTAGTCATGTGGGCGAATTAATTTGAAATTTTCGTCACTTTAACTCTAATGCCATTCCAACGTCCTACGCTTAAATGACTTTGCAGACAGTTTTAAATCCAGAAGGAACGCTTAAAACATGTAAATGCACAAAGTTGAAAGGAAAACAATACGAGTTTAATTATGCTTTACATGGTGTTCGTTAGGTTAAAACATTTGATGTGATAACTCGTTCCTGGATATATATTAAAACTGTTTTCAAAATAATATTGTGTCTAGAAAACACCAGTTCCCTTAGATAATCTTCGAGTACCCTTCGATCGGTACTTTTTTATTCTTTTGGTTGTTAAAAAAGTCATCAGTAGTATACCGCTGTTCGAAAGTCATAAATGCTTCATTCCGATCTGATGAGTAAAACCATATTCATTTGATTTTTGCAAGCCGTATAAAAGGTGTGCTGATGAAAACGCCCTCATCCCCTAAACGAAAAAGAAAACAACCCGTCAACTTTGTTAGGATTGTTATAATTTTTATATGTGAAGCTTTGACGGTCTTTTTCGATATTTAATTTTGACGATAAATAATGATTTCGAACTCCGAATTTAAAATTTGTATAAGATTTCAATTTCGATACATCCTAGTTCAACTTAAGGAAAGGTAATATTTAACTTTAAATTCGATGTCAAATGATCCTTTTAGGTTGCACTTTGTAAATTCAGCTGTTTCTCAAACCACGACTCTTTTGGGGAGATTTAGAATATTCATAGAAAATTGATTTTGTTTACAAACTGGTTCCCAGTTCTGATCCGTAGGTGGCAAATCATAGAGACATAACTTTGGAAAGTTACCAGAAAATATACCTGTGAATATTGTTTATAATGAAATCTATGGTAACCCTACAGTCGAGGTAGTGATAGTTAAGAAATTTAGTGTTAGTTTAAACTCTTAGAAGTTCGGGGCATATAAACGTTGGAAATATGCCGCACAGCCCTATATTTTGACCTTTGAAAAAAAAAGTAGTGCATATGAACTTTCCATTCTAGGATATGATTTTTTTCAAAACTTCATAGTAAAAGTGGTACAGTTTTAGCCGTAAAGGGAGTTCCTATAGAAAAATGCATTGTCAATATTTACAGAAATGCAACCTATAGGCATTTGCTCTTGTAGCGCATGCAAAGGAAGACATCTGTATATATGTTTATACACATGGATGTTTAAATTTTGAAAATAAATATCATTTCAGTACCGAGTTAGATGACCCGGAGTTTCAAGACTTTATAAAAAAAGACAAGAAATTTACTGAATTAATCGGAAAGGGTTTTGTGGAAGACATGTTTCCTATTATGTATAAAATCTGGACTACACAAAAATACAGAAAAATCACGGAAATATCTGACGAAATCGCAGAGCGTTATAGGAAGAAACTTGAAGAGCACAAGAAATCGTTTGATCGAGGTAAGTTTTGGAGAAAAGATGGTACTATTAATTGAACCAAATCGGAAAAAGTTTGGATTGTTAATGATAGGAACATCATGATCAATATAACCCTGTGGCATTTTTCAGAATAATTTCTGAACTTGTAGTTCTAGTATTGTTCTCATCCAGGTCTGATTTATAAGCATTAATTTAACTATGTGTACATGCCGGTTGATGTTTATTTGACTTTGACCTCATTAATTTAATTGGTAGTTATGTCAATTTCTCTGAGTCAAATAGTATACGGTGGCGGATCCAAAGTGGGATTGGGTTCATGTTTAAATATGCTTCAGTAATTCCCTTTACCCTTGTATATATATAATCAGAAGTCCCCAACTAGTCTACATAGGTGGATCTAGGGGGTGCTGGTGGGCCCGGTCCCTTTCATGGGGAAATTTGATTGCAGATTATATATGGAATCACTGAAGCATGACTGGAACGCCCCCCTCTTTTAGGTTAGAGAATAACGGGCAAGAGGGGGTTAATTTTTTGAAGATTAAAGAATAAAGGGGTGAAAATTAAATGTTTACAGAATAACAGACCCATCTATACCCTCATACAAAGTCTTGTCAAAAGCTGCCGAATTTTAATCATGTGAAGGAAATTGACTACATATATCTTTATTTACATCTTGGTCTAGTCAATATTTCAAAGTATGTGTGATGATGGTAAATAGTACTCCCAGACATATATTGATGGTGTACATACTAAGTATTTTCTCTTTGTACCAGTCGTTCAAGCTGAAGTTTAAGTAAAAGATATGTGTTAAGGATCATTAACACATATAACATGTATAATAAAAATAATTTTGTTATGGTGTATGAATATTATAATAGTAAAAATATTTGAGAAACTATATGTTTTTTTAACTCCTGAATTGTTGTTAAACAGCTATCACGGATTTATAAATATGTATCGTTAGAAGTTACCGTGTGTGCTATTAGGAATATTTCACATAGTTTTATAGTAATATTTGATAAAACTTTTTAAATAATTCTGATTCCCTTTTTGTAACTTATTTTTAATATTAAGTTGACGGGGAAACGAAACAAAAACACAATACACATATCACAGAAACAATGACCGTACCAGCTTTGTTTCGTATGTTATTTGTTACAGGGAGATAAGCGTTATAAGTGGAGCAAATGGCAGGATCATAACAAAATAAAGGGATTTCACACCTGTAAAATTGCTGAATTAGCATGACTTCTGAAGGTTGGACTCTCTATATCTTTTCTAACTAAATCAACAACTTCCATAATCTTAATTCTTGGCATTCTGTATCGCTCTATCAGCTCTATATCTGCCATATAGTTTATTGGGTTGTTCCGATCACGGAAAATACGCGGCCTCCTCTCTTTCCTCTCTTCTTGCTCTAGTAAAGCCATGAACGCAGCCATAGTTGCTAAAAAATGACACGTTTTATTGCCCGTTTTATTAAATTATCCGATTTACGACTGCTTAAACCCAGTCGGGAATTTGCGACCAAAATTCTCGTAAGTCGTAAATCGTAAATATTTGTGAAACGGTCGCATATCGTTAAGATGGTCGTACGACCTTTTTCACGATTTACGACCTTTTGTGAAACGGTGTCCAGATGTATTGATGATGTTCCTACCATTAACAATACCTCAAATTTGACATAAGCGGTCCAGTACAAGGATATATGACAAACGAGACGATTTTAAATTTCCCACACCTTTATAGCAATATTACAATTTAACCTGCATATGGGATATAAATATACTTATACATCCCGTTATTGTGCTATGGTAATTTTTTTTATACCGTCTTTCGTTTTGCTAATGTGCACTGTCGCCGGCACCCGGTTTCTAACATTTTTTGCCTGGTGTGTCTGTGAATCATGATTAACCGACTTTACTTTGGCAAAGCGAGACGAGTCTTCGCATGGTTCGCACCTGAATTTCCCATCGTAGTTTAATGGACCTATTGTTTAAACGGAGCTGCACACCTTTGATATTTTATTGTTTTTTTGTATTTCTAGCATATGGGCTTGGAACAATGGGTATTCTGAAGCATTTATTATGTGCTTTGAACCACGCTTTAAACGTTTCATTTTCTGTTTATCTTTTACGTCATATTTCAAATCAAATCTAACTGGATTATTTGTAGATTACATTCGAGATTTTACTGACGCACTAATTTTAGCAAGACAAGAAGCTGAAGACGAGGAAGACAAAGAAGTTCTATCAGAGTTAACGGACTTACATCTCGTAAATACCATATCAGATATATTTGGTGGTAGGTTTATAATTGAAAAAAAACATCTTTTTTCTTGTTTTAATTGGAGGCAATAGTGTTTTGCAGATGTTTTAAATTTAGACAACAATATTTCACATATGCTTTAGATCTAAGCAAAAATATTTCACTGTTAGTATAGGTCTTATAGTTTTGAAACTATGAATAATGCCTCTTTCAAAGACTTGGATTCTGACTGACTGCTCGATAAAGACCGAAAGCAAGGATTGATATTATGGTAAATGAAAAAGATTACAAAATCATTCGAATGAAGCGAAACTGGATGTACTAGGTCATATTGAGTTGATCAATATATGTAAGACATGGGTACTAGGGTTAGGAAAAGGATGTACAAATAAGTAATTTTCATAAAGTGAAACTCCAATGGTATATTAAAAGAGGGACGAAAGATACCAGAGGGACAGTCAAACTCATAAATCGGAAATAAACTGACAAAGCCATGGCTCAAAATAAAAAATGACAAACAGACAAACAATAGTAAACATGACACAACATAGAAAACTAAAGAATAAGCAAATTAGCCTCAAACAAAATCATGGTAAAAAAAATAAGAACCACCAAGAATGTAGTCAATACTGCATGAATGAGGATTTAAATTGTGTGTCATTATGTTATGATAGTTAAAATAGGGTTCAAGTCCCTTAGCTAAAATAAAAATGGTAAACTCAAAATGACGGTTTAATGTGGTCCATCGCACATGATGGCAAACAACCATAACAAGTATGATTTTTTTTTTTGACAAATGGTCTCCGAAGAGTTGTACTCACAATGTCACACAATTACAATGCTTAAAATATGGTCAATCGTATGTCTTATAAGGGTAAAATATGGGCAACTATACATTATGGCAAACAATGATAAAAATAATAAGAGCCTTTTGACAAAGCGTCTCGGAGTTATTGAGTTCAAAATGTGTTAATATTAGAAAGCATAAAAAAAATTAGAAAAAAATCACACATCCCGTAGAAATGAGCTAATAAAAATACTATATGATCAACTTCACATAAATCAAACAACTGAACCATGTATTCAAGCTTTCTATAAAAGTCTCAGATGAGTCGCGTTTTATATTACTGAAAAAGGCATAGTCCCAGGACTCGCATACAATTGGTTGGATATAAAACAAAAAGGTATTAAAAGGTCAATTACCTATAATAAGTTATCAAAGGTTCTATGATTATAATTAAATACGCCAGACGCGCGTTTCGTCTATATAAGACTCATCAGTGACGATCATATCAAAATAGTTAGTAAGCCAAACAAGTATGAAGTTGACGAGCATTGAGGACCCAAAATTCCAAAAAGTAAGGGTAAACTAAATATAAGAACACTCTCAACACGCTTAAGAAGTCAATACTTCGAAAACTCTTCGCAGTCCCATTACTCGCCTAAAAAGAAGTAGTTTCCATCAAAATGGCGGTATATTAACTCCTGTAAAAATTGTTAAATCAAACTGACAATATATCATGGTAAAAATAATACCAAGACATAATCCTGCCAAGTATAAAAGCTGTATGTCTACAGTATGAATGTGATAAAGCCACTTGAATCTCACTAATAACAAACAAGTGAACTCAGATTCTATAAGTGTGTAAGCAGTCTTTTGTATTATATTTTACGCTTATATTTTTATACAATGATTACGTCACTGAATAGTCTTTTGTAGACGACGAAATTTAATCCTGGGATCTATGATGAATTTATTTGCATTATTGGTACAATATTCTGTCTTGCCTATACTAGTAGTACCAATCATTTGAGAAAAAGGATATTACAAGAGCGTATGCGCCAGAGAATATTTTTAAATGTATGAAATGATGGCACCAAAAGTATACTTATATAACTCTTTCATATTTATTTCAAAGCTGGTATTGATACTTCAAGAGTCACTATGTATTTTGCTGTACATTATATGGCTGGGTTACCTGAGATACAAGCCAAAGTTCATGAGGAGATAGACAGAGTAGTTGGTTAGTATTTTTGCTGGAATCACGCCTTACACTATTACTAGATATGCTAAAGATAAACTAACTGGTCGGGATTTTTTTAATTAGAAACTGAAATCAGTTCCTTGATCTTTTGCTGTGTTCTACTTCTAATAGTAACGTCGTAGACATTCCCGTCGTATTTTTCTCAAGTCAATATATTTGTTAATAAGCTTCCTGTAAGCATAACATAACATGTGAGACATTTTCACTTTCATCTCTCATCAACTTCCTATTTAACTAAAACGTTTATATGCTTACACATAATGGCTATTTGGGAATTTTTCTCAAGAACTATTAATCAGAAATTCCTTGAAGTTAGTTGGATTTCTCCTGTGAGAATTCTTTACTGTTTGGCTGAAGGAACAGGAAGCGTCTTTCTAGAAAATTGTTAAATTTTGCCGATAGCACAAAATGGCCTCCTGAAATAGAAAAAAATGGTTTTTGAAATAAAAAGAATCTAGCTATTTGCACGGAAATCAATGGCAAACGAAAATTGAAACTTCGTAGTTTCACACAGAATACATTATTGCTGTTCCCTTTAAGTCAGTTTGTTTTTGTGCTCTAAAACGTTTATATGTTTTAGGTTTAACAAGCCAAAGAGTTAATTTATAAAACGTGTTGTGCACGAAGAAATTGATTTAATACGTCTTTTATCTACCACATGGTCTGCAGCTGCTGCTGGATGACTATCATACCTTCATTGTTCTATTTGCTAATTAGGCATCTCTATATCCTCAAAGTTAAAAGTTCAGTGCACGTTACTTTTTTTTTACTCTTTCTGATTCTGAGATCATTAACACATTTTTAATGCTAAAATGTAACAGTACCGTCTTTGTAAAATAGGCAAAAACAGATTACCAGGAGTGAAAGACAGAGAAAATCTAAGTTACACAGAAGCTACGTTACATGAAGTCATGAGACTTGGACTTGCTGTTCCAGTTGGAGTACCACACTCAACGCTATGTGACACAACAGTCGGTAGGTTAAGATTGTTTGTGACATAAGTGGGAAAACACAGCTACCTCGACATTCAATTCATTTAATGAAAACTTTGATCTTTTTCTTGGAACTTCCATTTTGATGGACAAAAATAACTAGGATATATGACAGACGCTAAGATTTCAGTTTCCTTATGTCAACATCTCATTCCAAGTTGATACGATTAACAGAGCTTCGTCGAGATGAAAGTGTCATTTTACACCACTTACATATATTGAATATGTCATTTTATTTCAATCTGTATTTATAACGTTTCAGGGTTGATTTTGCCATTTGATTAGGGACTTTCTGTTTTGAATATTCCTCGAAGTTTAGTATTTTTGTGATTTTACTTTTTACACTGTCTACTGATTTTTTTGTTTCGATTTGCTTGACTATTTACCATGTCTACTTGCCTTAAAAGAAGAAATTTGTATTTGCTGTCCACGTGGTTTATTTGATTACGTATATGTGACAAAACTACATTGGTGGGAATTAATAAGGACTTATAAACCATCAACACTTGAATCGACTCAGAAACCGTAATTAAATATCAAATGTAATTGGTGCTGGTCCTGGCCATTTGAATAAAAGAACAGAGTTCCAATGTCCACCCGGTTAGTACATATTTTATCTATCCAAGGTACACATGACAATTCTTTTTTTTTTTTCATTTTACAACTAAGGTTTACGTCATCTTTCAAAATTTCATAAAGATCACGCAAGAAACGCTAATTAGGCAATATTCAATATAATTTTCTTTTTGAAAGTTATTAAATGGTACTGATTTTAAAACTCGTCCGAGACATTTTTAATGATTTAAATTTCGTAAAGTTCTGGCAAGAGTTGTACTAATAAAAACGCTATCAGTGCAGTTCTCCATACAATTTATATTACAAAGAGGCATAAATCTTTTAACAATTATTGATCGGCACTGATTTTCGAACTTGTAGAAGACATAGCTAATATATAAATATGATATGATTTATAAGTTTCGAACAGCGGTATACTACTGACTGTTGCCAGTATTTATAAGTTTCGAACAGCGGTATACTACTGACTGTTGCCAGTATTTATAAGTTCCATAAAAGTCTGGCAAGAATGGAATACATGAGAGCGCTAACAATGCGTTTCTCCATCAAATAAATGTTTTCCAAGGGGCATGATTTTTTTAAATGATTAATAGGCACTGATTTTCGAACTGGTTCAAGACATTAGTAATATAAACCTATGATGTCAGTTTCATTAAAATCTGGCAAGAAATGTACGCTAACAATTCGATTTACCCAAACATAATGTTTCCAAGGGTCATTACCTTTTAAAAGAAATAATTGACTGGCATTGATTTTCAAACTTATCGAAGACTTAGTTGATTTAAAACTATGACACGAAAAAATAAAGACGCTCAGACAAACGCCCGTTATATGCGGCATTTCCCCTGCAACACATTGCGCGGGACATGAAAATCATCTTTTTGTATAGTAATTACAAGACACGGAAATATTGATCAGCGAATAGCAAATAGTTTGTAAATAAAAGTGAGTCCAAAATTCATATGCATCAATTGGATTTCTCAAATGTTGCCTATTAAATGTTGTTTTATACCAACAACAAGTGAATGACGACGACATAACTATTCAAATTTCATTATTAATAAATATATTTTAGGTGTGGTGTATTTTTTTTATATAAGAAATGTTACTATGATTAAGGTCCTCTATAGAAATAAAAAACAAGATGAAATTTTACCATGCTTTACATTTTTTACATTTGTTTATGTTTATACTAGGGGGATATGATGTTCCAGAGAACACAATGGTTATGATCAACCACTGGGCTTTACACCATGACCCAAATTATTGGAAAGATGTTCATAAATTTGATCCAACAAGATTCCTTAATGAAGAAGGCAAACTTTCCATGAAGCCAGAAAGCTGGTTACCATTCTCTGCAGGAAGGCGTGTCTGTTTAGGCGAAAGTGTTGCTAAACCAGAGCTTCACCTAATGTTTGCCTCAATAATGCAACGTTTTAAAATATCACTGCCTGAAGGTACTTCTCGAGAAATACTGATTGGTGGAGGTGGTGCTGTTACACAGCCGGCTCCTTTCAAAATCATTGTTAAAGAACGAAAATAAGGATAAATGGACAATTCTTAAAATTTGACATTTTTGTAAAATGTTAATCATATTTTTATATTAAATACTTGTATAGCATTAAGAAATCTTTGTTTTTCAACATTACATTGTACAATTTTGTTATTAATAAAACACAAATATCGGGAAGTTTTGGGTATATGCTAATAAGACTGCGTCTCAAATAACACATATAACCAAAATCCATCGGTCTAATAATTTTTCTACTGTCACCTTTGATTTGTGCATTTTATTCGCATTTAATTCGAATCAAACAAGGCATTGCAAAAACGGTAATAATTTCTATAGATAAACGTCAGAACTTTACATGGAATTACAGCGACATTTGCATGTAAGGTCATATAGAGAAGAAATTGTTTTATCGATCTATTCAAGGTAAAGGTCAGATCCTGAAACAAATTGAAACTCCAAAAGAAAACGGTTTCTGAATTAAATTATCTCAGATTCTGACATTTAATTCAGGCTGAACGTGCAATTATGCTTTGAGAGATGTTCAATTAAGCAGCCACGTCTGGTCGAAATAGGAACACTAATCTTTTGCGTAGTGTTGGGAGAGTGCTTTGATCCCTGCACGTGAAATAGTTGACTAATTGATGCACGACTGTATTTATTGGTCCCTGTCGAACATGCCCCCGTTTTCATTTGAAAAAATAAAATTACAAAAATACTGAACTCCGAGGAAATTTCAAAACGTAAAGTCCATAATCAAAAGGAAAAATCAAAAGCTAAAACACATCAGACGAATGAATAACATCTGTTATATTACTGATTTGGTGCAGGTACTTTGATATGTAGGAAATGGTACTTTATTTGGCCTTTTTAACCTTTTTGGATTCGAGCGTCAATGATGAGTCTTTTGAAGATTCAATTCTGGTATCTATGATGAGTTTATTTAAACCTGGTTGTAAAGCTAGGAAAATCTTGCATTTATTTGTACCGTATTCCTGTAATGTAATGTTGTCATTTTTAGCGGTATTTTTAACATTGCCATGTAAGCTGGAGGTTTGGCTAGCCATAAAACCAGGTTAACCCACCATTTTTTCTTAAAATGTACTGTACCTAAATAAACAAACGACATATAGGAAACGCTCATTAGCAAAAACGACAGACAAGAATAAAAACGTTTACTATACATGTATAACAATAACACAACGACGGAACGTAAAAGTACCGAGCCACGTGCAATGGATATATCCAAAATTAGAATTCAAATCTATAACTTTCAAAGGCAAATAAACGAACACTATAACACGTAATTAAGATGATAAACATAGACAAGCTGCCATTATTACTACAAAGCTAGGTGGCTACCAACTAAACTTGTCAATATGCAACCATGATCGTAGTGTTTTGTAAATTTAGACAAAAGACTAACTAGGATAGAAGATTCGACACATAACATTTGAAAAGGCGATGGAAGCGCTTTCAAAAACAGTAAGAAATCTAATCATGAGCGTAAGGTAAAATCAAGTTGAAAATTTGGAATGCTGAAATCAAACATACGCTTAAGCAGAATACAGGATTATATAAGAAATGCAAATACGCAATTAGACCAAATCAGTCCGAACATACCTGTTTATCCGAAAAAAGGAACTTCTAGAAAGCTGTTTAGATCAAAATTAAAAACAGACGAAAACAGATGTTAATATACAAAAAAGGCCAGGATCATAAAATGAGACTATTCATCCATTATTAAGAAACAAAAAAAAAAACTAGAAGAGCTTTATCAAAGAGTTACATGTATCAAATAAGATGTACGAAAACGAGGAGGCAGTTCACCCAATACTTGTGTGATTTGACTACCATAAAATTTCGATTTGATCAAACTCCAATAGGGACAATTTCAAGATCCAAATGCATCAAAACTCGTAAAGCAACTATTACTGAAAAATCTGAAAATATTTTTGGTCTGTCAGTTGACACATATTATTTGCAGGCGAAGACTTCACTGATTATCTACTTACTTTCGTTAGTAAAATATTACATTAAAATTATTGTCGCCTACTAAAACAAAGTAAGACAGTGGTACTGCTTACATATGTTTTAAAAGCATCGAAAACATTAATTAGACAAGTATGACTGAAGAAACAACCACCAATACAGGAGGATTTGCATTGAAATATCCTCTTTAAATCAGCAATTATACTTGTAGAAGTTTATATAGAAGCAGCGGTCTTTTTAAATGCATTGCATGATAAAACAGATCTCCATTATTTAAAACACAACTCTTTCATTAATTGATGAAGTGTACAAAAAAAGCAGTTGTATGTAGTGGACTTGGAGAGCTAGTCCTTTGAGTCGAAAAAGTTGGACAGTTATGCACAGATCTATATGAATTATATATAGAAGAGTTCCTATTATTGTATGAAAACTCCACTGAAGGCTGCAAATTTGACAACATTACTGTCAACGTTGTAGCGTGCTCAGATAAATACAGTACTAAATATAGGCAACAGTAGTATACCGCTGTTAAAAAGTCGAGAATCGACTGAGAACACAAATCCGGGTTACAAACTAAACCCGAGGGAAACACATGAACAATAAGAGGAAAACAACGGAAAACAAGACCACTGAAATGCAACAACAAATGCCAATTCAACATAAGCGATAATGCATATGATCTACAAATTCTGATTAATCATGTATTACATATAGTCAATTACAACATTATATTCTATAAATAAACTCATCATAGATACCTGCATTCAATTTTGTAATTAAGTCAAACGCGCGTTTCGTCTACAAAAGACTCATCACTGACGCTGATAAGATCCAAAAAAGTTAAAAAAAAAATAAATTAAAAATTAAAAAAAGCCAAATAAAGCACAAAATTAAAGAGAATTGAGGACCGAAATTCCAAATGTTTTGCCAAATGCAGTTAAGGTAATCTATTCCTGCGGTAGAAAAGCCTTGCCTTTGAAAAGTGTCATCACCTATCTTAACAGGAAAACAAAGAAACCAGAAACAATTATAACTGGATGGATGTATAAAGTGTAACCAAGAAATACAAAATGGCAATCTTGTGAGATTGGATCGCCTTCCTCACTGGATACATCACTCCGTGTACTACAATTCTTTGCTGACAGGACTGAAATTCAGATCGGGCAAATTAAATGTTATAGTGATATGCAGTTAGAAACATAGCCTAGACAGCACATGTGTAAAGTATAGACTAAAATGGGTTTCAGTACCTTCAAACTATCGGGTACCATTTTTTGGGGTACCAGGATTTCCCGAGGATTACAAGAACAAACAAGCTATCTTGGTATGCAAATTTTCAAAGTTGCTTACCTTTTGAATAATAACGTCCGCCATATTGCATTCAACAAGTAATTTGCATACAACTTACAAGACATGCTTATCGATTTCCTGAAGTTAAATTGCACTTTTATTGAGTAAATACGTCTAATATCTCAAAATTTTATACTTTAATATTATTTGAAATAGTATATCACATGTTTTTGGGACAATACTAATCAATTTGTCCTTTGGATATAAATTAGATCTTGTTATCCTTGGGAAATGGTGGTAGCGCATTTTTATTTAGTTGATTTAGATAGAATGCTAAACTTAAATATTTTCAACTGATAGCATGGTATCATGAAAATTGTGTACTGCTACTGGATTGAAAGACAAGTGGGAGCCCCATGTTGTTTGCTTAGATTAAAAAAAGAAAGTGTACACATGTGTTCACTAAAAAAAATGGTTTACTGAATAAAATTCACGAATGATACAATCATATTTTTGTGTGTTTTAAAGCCACTTTTTAATTCCGTTTATCGGCAATTTCGTGGCGGCCAGTTTTTAATGGTGGAGGAAGCCGGGGTGCCAAGAGAAAACCACTGACCATCGATAGAAAAACTGACAATCCTAGTCAATTAAGATTGGAGTCGAGTGCAACTGCACAAGCGTGGTTCGATCTCACAACCAGTGTTGACTGGCTAGTGATAACAATAAAGATTGGATTCATTATAACGCACATTCATTGAATAAAACTTTTTTTTTACTTTTTAATGTCATAAAATATAAACATAAGGACAATCACATATTCAATAATACTGGTATACAAGATTTTACAGGTTACTCATTTAATAAAACAGAAACAAGTATTAGTGCACTTGAGCTACCATCCATCAAAATGTATGATACCTAGTATATTATCCTATATGTTGGATATTCAGATTCAAATGCATGCATTAACAACAAAAATACTCACAATTTTATAACATCCAATTATCTTGCAACTTGTTAATTGAAAATAAACTCATCATTGATACCAGGATTAAATTTTGCATTTACTCCAGACGCAGGTTTCTTCTGCAAATGACACATCAGTGATGCTCGAATCCAAAAAAGTTAAAAAGGCAGACATATTTAAGTTTCTTTTGATGTGTATTTGAATTGCCATACTTTTTTTTATTAAAAATTTATAAGTAATGATTCTGTTACAAAAATATATTCATCAAACAAATATACAATCATCAGCAAAGAAAGAGAACTCCAACTAAATTTTATAATTTGACCGGCTAAATATAATTCAATGATTTAAATTAGAAAATGAGAACAATTTTTACCCTTCAGTGCTCAGAAGCACCTTGATTATAACTGTTATGTCAATATAAATATTACAATCTCACCGGTGTAAAATGTAAAAACATGAAATTCAAGAATCACTAAAATCTACTGTTTAACATTTGATTCTGTACAAAATTGTTTTAATTTAAAATTATCACACATGCTTTAATATTAACCGTACACCATCATCAAACTTATAATGATGAATAAATATTTCAGAAGACAAATATTACTATTATGAGCTAGTGGGCAAGTGGGTGGAATATTGGTTCAGTTTTTCTTCTTATATGAATGTTAAGGGATGAAGTGTTTATATGATACAGGATTCAATCTATTATTTGCTAACTTTTATTTATTCATACACAATGTTCATCAATAGATAACATTAAAAAACAATTAAATCTTAAAAATAAAAAATATTGGAGAAGTATCCTTTAGAGGGTAAGACATAAGAAACAAAACAATATCTAATGGCCTTAAAAACATAAAGGAAAAATTTATGATAACATCAAACACCTCTTCTTGTCATGGACGGTTTATCTTATTCTGGATTTCTTAACAACTCTCATGTATGCATTCATTTAAAATAAATCAGATAACAAACTAAAGCTTTTACCAAAGGGTTTCCATGTATACAATTTATTTACAAACAACTAATATGGATTTTTCTTTGTAACCTGCATAAAATTTAATAAAATAAACAGTGACATATAAAACTTCTCCAATACAGTAGATCTGAGATGGCATTCCTGTATATAGAGACAAATTAAACAAACAAAAAAGAAGGGATGTATATATGAAAAAAACAAGTACATCATCTCCCTAACATTTTTACAACTGAATTTGAAAACAGACACAACTTCTTATATACACATTTTATTCAAGGGTGACACATCCCATCAGAAAACATTCTCAATTTATAGCTACACACAAAATTGAAAACATGAGTTCAAATATGAGTGATATCAATAAAATATAGCGAAAACACAAAACAAAGATAGTGGTATTAAATACCCAAAGAGTAGTTAAAATTTCAAATATCTTTACAAATGTCTAAAGCACTCTTTTTGCCTGATATTCAACATCAAATCATGTAGATAACATTTGAATGATATGTGGTGAGACAGCCTTGCAGTAGACAGTAAAATAAGTTTGATTTGTAATATGCTTAGCTCACAAAGTATGCATGAAGACATGCTAACCTACCATGATATGCAGGTAATTTCTCCAGGTCACAGTGGCTTTAGTTTTTAAATAATAAGTTTTACTGGACACAAGCTTGTTGTAAATCCTTGTTTATCTTATATAAAATAGATTGATTGTTATTTGCCTAAGTGTTAAGGGGTAAATATTTCATAGGCCATAACGCGTTATACTTGCACAGATTGGTTCTACATTTGTGCAAAAAAAATCCACATTTGCGCGACAAAACACATTACGTTTGTGCGAAATTTACCTGTTAAAAAGTTACTACATTTGCAAGGATTAATACAAAAATAGATGAAAATAAATCCCTACCTTTTTATAAAAAAAACCAACTTAATATTGTTAAAATAAACTGAACAGTTTTCCAGACGATATAATGTCAAATGCTCCTGTAAATAAAAATTGCTACAAACAACGAGTCAAAATTTCCTCCAGCAACGTGGACAGCTGTGCCAAATCTGTGCCCAATGAAGAAACAAGAAGAATATGTCCAAAGTACACGGATGCCCCACTCGCACTATCATTTTCCATGTTCAATGGACCGTGAAATTGGGAAAATAATCTAATTTGGCATTAAAATTAGAAAGATCATGTCATAAGCAACATGTGTACTAAGTTGCAATTTGATTGGACTTCAGCTTCATCAAAAACTACCTTGACCAAAAACTTTAACCTGAAACTTCCACTTTCATTTTCTATGTTCAGTGGACCTTGAAATTGGGCTCAAAAGTCAAATTTGGTCTTAAAATCAAAAAGATCATATCATAAGCAACAAGTGTAGTAAGTTTCAAGTTGATTGGACTTCAGCTTCATCAAAAACTACCTTGACCAAAAACTTTAACCTGAAACTTCCACTTTCATTTTCTATGTTCAGTGGACCTTAAAATTGTGGTCAAAAGTCAAATTTGGTCTCAAAATCAGAAAGATCATATCATAAGCAACAAGTGTAGTAAGTTTCAAGTTGATTGGACTTCAGCTTCATCAAAAACTACCTTGACCAAAAACTTTAACCTGAAGCGGGACAGACGGACGGACTGACGAACGAACAGACGGACGAACGGACGCACAGACCAGAAAACATAATGCCCCTCTACTATCGTAGGTGGGGCATAAAAAGCACCAATAATGGCCCAGAGTCTTTCCATAGCCATTACATTGAACAGTTTTATTCAACTCATTCAGCCATCTACACTTTTGTTGAGATTATTCTACAAGTTCAGGCGACTACTTACATTAAAATATGCGGCAGTGAAATCGCAAGGATACAAGTACCAGACAAGGACTGATCTTTTGATGATTCCCATATAGATATAATCTGCTTTCTGACTGTTTTATTCATGAAATATATACTTTGAATTTTCTTTTTTCATGATAGCTGCTGTTATTTTTTTCAAAATTGGCTTTTCATTTTACATAATTGTAGGGCTTTATAATGTTTATATAACGTATAAAGAAATAAAGATTGTCTTGTATATGATTATCAATATATGAAATAACAAGTTGTGGCATGATCGCAAATTTTTGTTGGAAAACAATAATCGAAAAACTTATCACAGGTAAATAAAATTTCAGGTAAACTACAGGTAAATTCACACAAAGGTAATACCATTTCTCCGTGCAAATGTGATGTGTGTCATTATAAAATTCTCACAAATGTAGGTTTCCCTCCTGATCAAATGATATATGCCATTTCTGATCACATGTTTTATGCCATTCCTGATCACCTGAATAATTACTTAATAACTTGTAAGATTTACAAACATTAAATGTAAAATACAGCAGTGTTTATCTGCTAACTAAAAAAAAATACACATTTTAATGTATGCATATGTGATAAAAACTGGAAAACAGATCATATTAAAAAAAAATCACTTAAGGTGGTACCCAACACTTTGCCTAAAATTAATTTGGCTCGTTTAATTTTCTTTAAAATTATACAAAGTATATACTTTGACCCATTGACAAAAATATAAAATTTTTAGAAAATTTGAACCAACTGTTTTATCAGAAATATTACACTGGTTATATAGCAGTTTGACAAACACTAATTTTGATCATTGAGAAGCTTAATATTCCCTTAACAACACAACGTAATTAAAACGTTTAGCTGATTTTACAGAGTTATCTCCCTGTAGTGTTAGGTACCACCTTAAATATGTGAAATTGTAAAATAAAACTACAAACCACACATATATACATTGTGTTCTATCATAAACATAGTAAAACTTGATTTAAAATTAACATTCTTTCAAATGTTAGAGAGTAAAGTTAAGGGGCAGATCTAGGATTTTTGAAAGGGTGTTTTCCAGAAAAATTGAATATAAATTGCAAAGCAGAGCTAGTGAAATTTTTTGGACAATTGCATTCTAAAAAAATATGTTTTTTCCAATCAAGGAGGGAGGGGCTATGACCTTTATGCCCACTCCCTGCATCTGCCCCTAAAGGTCACACAACTGAATTATACATGTTAATGGTTTTAATTTTAAGACAATTAAGAGTTCAAGGTGGACCTTACTTAAAAAGTACTAATGATGATGTGATATGCAAGTATTAGAATAAAAAAGAAACAGATATAATTGTTCAGATAACAATTTGAATCCATGAACTATAAATATCAAATCTTTTAAAATACCAAACTTCTTTAAAAATAAAATAGTCCTTCAAACAGTTTACAGCTCTCAACCTTTCAGACAATAATGGGGCACTTGGAACAGTGAACTATATGTTTTGGTAAAAATGTGTAAACATTTGTAAACATTAAAAGTAAATTGGTACATTATCATCCATTTTTTCATGATAATAAAAGGTCAGATCTATATATATTTAAGGAGGCTCGAGGGTATAAAATTTTCAGAAAAAAATCAAACATTTGTTTTTCATTACAAATTTTATTTATTTCCTTTTGTAGTTGTTACTTTATCATATGGTACAAAAATCATTCAAAACAATCAATTCGTGTTGGCCCCAGATGACTTTCAAAATGTATACATCATTGAAAAAGTTCCAAATTATCTCCCTTTGATGGAAAAATGCCATTTTTTGGCTCTAAAATTGAAATATCTTTTTCAACTCATCGGTGACCTATCTTTTTTAATATAATTTCCATATAAGCTGTACTTAAACTAAATTATTGTAAAATTTAAGCGATTTCTGTAATAAATTTCTTTTTTTTATTTCGATATTACCTTTATTTCTCCTATTACTTCAACAGAAAAAAACCAGGTGCTCCGCAGGGCGCAGCTTTATACGACCGCAGAGGTCGAACCCTGAACAGTTTGGGCAAGTATGGACAAAACATTCTAGCGTGATACAGCTCTGAATTTGGATTGTGATCAAATTTTTGACATTACATGGTTTTTTTTTACACAAAACAAATGTCAAGATTTTACAAATTTTACAATTAAAGATTTCTTCTTCAAACTTTTTAAATCTAAAATTAAATAGTTGACACAGCATAGGTTTCTGACACAGAATGAATGTGGTCTAATGAACTTAAAAGTTTTTTTTTGCCTTTTAGCAATTCACTATGCTGTTGAATATTAATCCTCTCAAAAAAATGTTTGAATAAATTTTCTTTTTATTTATGAAATCTGAAATGAGAAAAATTTAACCCCCCCCCCTTTTTTTCACATCCCCGTTTCCCTTTTTCCAAGACTGATATCAATTCAAATTTCTAATGGAGTTTGCAACAATAACTACTCTTTTAAATACATGATAAAATATTAAAATGTAAAATAAAGTGCTTGTTATCACTGAATGGTAAAGATTGGTTGGTAGTAAAAGTGAATATACATTGTTTATTGTATAAAACAATAAAAAAAACTTCATCAGCAACATTTTATATTGGCAAATTTCCAATGAAGTTATTTACATAAAGTTATTGGCAAATAAAAATAGAAAATGACATCACAGTCATGTCTGGCAAATGTCCAACATACATTCATACATTTTCTAAAAACATTTTAGATAAGATAAGGAAATAAGATGTAAAAAAACTGCTTGTTATCACTGAATGGTAAAGATTATTTTAATTTATCAGTTGGTAGTAAAAAGTGAATATACATTGTATATTGTATATAACAAAGATTTAAGTTGATTCTGGACAAAGAAAGATAACTCCAATTAAAAAAAATCTTGCTATTGCACAATATTTTGCAATTAGATATTTCTTGCTTACTATTCTGGACAAAGAAAGATAACTCTAATTAAAAAAAAATTTGCTATTTCACAATATTGTGCAATTAGATATTTCTTGCCATTGCGCAATACTGTGCAATTGAAAAGACTTGCTATTGCACAATACTTAATATAATAATTTTAGATCCTGATTTGGACCAACTTGAAAACTGGGCCCATAATAAAAAATCTAAGTACATTTTTGGATTCAGCATATCAAAGAACCCCAAGATTTCAATTTTTGTTAAAATCAGACTAAGTTTAATTTTGGACCCTTTGGACTTTAGTGTAGACCAATTTGAAAACAGGACCAAAAATGAAGAATCTACATACACAGTTAGATTTGGTATATCAAAGAACCCCATTTATTCAATTTTTGATGAAATCAAACAAAGTTTAATTTTGGACCCCGATTTGGACCAACTTGAAAACTGGGCCAATAATCAAGAATCTAAGTACATTTTTAGATTCAGCATATCAAAGAACCTAACTAATTCATTTTTTGTCAAAATCAAACTAAGTTTAATTTTGGACCCTTTGGACCTTAATGTAGACCAATTTGAAAACGGGACCAAAAATTAAGAATCTACATACACAGTCACGACAGTTAGATTCGGCATATCAAAGAACCCCAATTATTCAATTTTGATGAAATCAAACAAAGTTTAATTTTGGACCCTTTGGGCCCCTTATTCTGTTGGGACCAAAACTCCCAAAATCAATCCCAACCTTCCTTTTATGGTCATAAACCTTGTGTTTAAAGTTCATAGATTTCTATTTACTTATACTAACGTTATGGTGCGAAAACCAAGAAAAATGCTTATTTGGGTCCCTTTTTGGCCCCTAATTCCTAAACTGTTGGGACCTAAACTCCCAAAATCAATACCAACCTTCCTTTTGTAGTCATTAACATTGTGTTTAAATTTCATTGATTTCTATTTACTTAAACTAAAGTTATTGTGGGAAAACCAAGAATAATGCTTATTTGGGCCCTTTTTTAGCCCCTAATTCCTAAACTGTTGAAACCAAAACTCCCAAAATCAATCCCAACCGTTCTTTTGTGGTCATAAACCTTGTGTCAAAATTTCATAGATTTCTATTAACTTAAACTAAAGTTATAGTGCGAAAACCAAGAAAATGCTTATTTGGGCCCTTTTTGGCCCCTAATTCCTAAAATGTTGGGACCAAAACTCCCAAAATCAATACCAACCTTCCTTTTGTGGTCATAAACCTTGTGTTAAAATTTCATAGATTTCCATTCACTTTTACTAAAGTTAGAGTGCGAAAACTAAAAGTATTCGGACGACGACGACGACGACGACGACGCCAACGTGATAGCAATATACGACGAAAAATTTTTCAAATTTTGCGGTCGTATAAAAACCACCTTTACAAAAATGTATGCTTCTTTCGAAGGCAGATTGTGAGCGCAAATGAACGGTGACCCCACTTTTTTATTTTATTTTTCTATTAACTATAAGATAAAGTTCATTTATAGAAAAATATAGAGAAATCCTATATAAATGATTTAGACCCGCGAACCCCCTTAAATGGTTAAAATTAAATTTTCAAAAGTCATATTTAATCTAATTCCTTGGTCTACTTTAGAAAAAAAAACTTGTTCCAATGGAGGCCAAGCAAAAGCTATAGCCTATATACATATTTGTATATGTTTAAAATTAGTAATTCCATTTTTTCATGATATCTAAAGGTCAGATCTATGTTCAAATGGTTAAAGCTAATTCTTCAAAAGTCAAACCTAACCTTTCTCCTTGGTCTATTGTGTAAAATATCACAACTTGTTCCAATGGAGACATAAAAGTTATACCCTATATACATATTTGTAAATGTTTAAAATTAGTAAATATTGGATAGCAAAAATTGTTTTGGACTTCAAAATAAAATTTTATAAAGGTGTTTGTAATATTCAATTGTATATATAAAATATATATATAGTATATCTACACTGTATTGCACTTAACCAAAGAGTTTTATTATGTTTGTAATATTTCATTGTCATGTCATGCAAATGGCACTTGCTAATGCTGCTAGAAAAATATGGGACTTTTACTACTTATGGCACTATGACAATTGAAGTACAACTTTGCGTAAGTCTAAATAGAAAATGGTCAACATGTGGCACAATGTATCTAAATATTGCAGAGGTAAAGTAAACATGAACTACAAAAGTAAATAAATCACAATTCATCTTTCGAACTTTGCTCAGTAGCCTCATTTGCTGGTACTTTAAACTGAACATCACCCATTTTGTTATTTTCTGCATTATCAGCTTGTATAACAACAGACTCTTCAGTGTCGGAAAAATAGTTTGGTTCTCCTGTATAATGTGTAGGGTAACCTAAAAGTGGGTCAGCTGACAAACCAACCAAATCTCTTGGTGAAAAATTGTCTTTCCATTCAGTTCTGTAAAAAAAAAAATCTACTTCAATGATTATATGGTGTTTACATTTGTAGAATACTATTAAAAATACAAATATATGCTTAAAACACCATACTGATATTTATTACTTTTATTTCTTTAAAAAATTAATTTCAATTTTTTTATATTTGTTTAAATGTATACACTCTTAACCTACAAATACTTTTTTTTCATTTTTTTTTTTAATCTAAAATGTCACATTGGGTGTCTTATAAAATTAATCCCCTTAAATAACTGTTTTGAAATTCACGTACTATATTTTATTAAAACAAACACTTACTAAAACAATAATAAATGGCCCATTCATTACCATTTGTTTTTGTGGTGAACTTTCGTAATATTGATATATCACCGATTTAACATCTATATAAATCTTCTACTAATACATACGTTGGGTGCTTATCGAACATGATCGGTAAAAACTCATCAACTGGTACCATCTTCGTCAAAGGATTTTGTTTAAGTAGTTTTTTAACTCCTCTATCAGAAATGATATAGCTTAGCGTCCAGTATGAGTAACTAGGCCATACCAGTGAAGTTGTCCCTTCTACATACTGCTCCTGTTTATGGTAAAGTCTCTTACGTCCTACATATCTATTAAAATATCAAACATCATTTTAAACTAGACATATCAATTTATACTAGACATATCATTTCACACTACACATATCATTTTACACTAGACATATATCAATTTACACCACATATATCTATTATAATTGTAAACCTATCATTTTACACTAGACATATCATTTTACACCACACATATCTATTAAAATTTTAAACATATCATTTTTCACTAAACATTTCAATTCATACTAGAATATAATTTTACACTGCACATATAATTTTACACTAGACATATCATTTTACACCACACATATCTATTAAAATTTTAAACATATCATTTTTCACTAAACATTTCAATTCATACTAGAATATAATTTTACACTGCACATATAATTTTACAATAGACATATCAATTTACACTAGACATACCATTCTACTTTAACAAATCATTTTACAGTAGATTACTAGAAGCCAATGCAAGTTATTAACTTTAATTTGTTATTGATGCAGTTTTAAGAATATAGCACTCCAGTGCAGAAAAGCTACTGTATTTGTACATTTTCAATTTGTTTTAATTCAGGTGTGTTTAAATGGAATGTGTATGAAACAGAAGTAATCTTTATTAACAATAAAAAAAAATGGTCATACACAATGAAATCAAAAGCAAATACTTTTAAAATGAGAGTTACAGTAAGTTATTGAGATGTCCTCTTTCTCATATATTCAGTATCAATAAAGCTATAGCAGACAATCCTAAATCAATAATATTCAGTTTAAAAACTTACATTAAATCCCAATTAGGAACAGTTCTCTCTGCATCAGCCATCATTCTTTTCAACTTTGTTTTAAAGTATGGTTCAAATCTAACATCATCTTCAAATATAATCACATTCTCATAACCTTGAGCCTCTATCTGTAAAAATATTACAAATATATTGTAGAAATTGGTATTGATTACAGGTCTTTGATTGGCAAACAGGAATCAATATTTTACAGATCTAAAAATGAAACAACACACATTACAACTCTGTCAATCTGTTGATCAATATGAAATTATTCTGTAAGAAAGTTTTGGAGAAAAAAGTGACAAAAATAACTGATAGATAAACTTAGAGACAATGTGATTGCAATACAACCCAAACTTGAAGAGTCAGGATATAAAAAAGTGAAAACATGAATATGTATCTAAAGGACTCAATTCTGCCATTTCCCATACTGTGGATCCGTTATTATTCCTTGAATACTAATTATCATGGCATGTACCTAGGAATCATGAATTTCAATTTTCAAAGAATTACAAAATTTTCTTTAGGAATTTATGCCAACTTTAGCCAAACTATGCTATCAAATATCTATTAGATGCAAGTTTTCATTAATCTACAATTTTTTGTACCCACAAATCAAAATGAATCAACAGTAATCTATATATCATGAAGTATGTGTTAAAACCTTAATTTGTAGTATATCTCAAAAAGTTCATAACATACCGACCATGTGTCCTAAGTCTCAAGTTGATTAAACTACTTTAAGGCAAAGTGTACGTAATTAAACTACACAATGGATTTTTTTTAATTTCACATATGAATTCTGCTTGTAAAATTACACCAGAAAATAAAATAAAAAAAGGGGGTAACCGTTTTCGTTTTTGAGATACGAGATTTTGAAATTAACAGCATGACACTCCAAAAATACAAAGGATATACATGTATAGGGAAAATCATCAAAATTAGCAGATATTTTTACATTATCAGGATTTTCTATTTTGTTGGTCAACAGATTTTTTTTTAAAATTGATATACGATTCAAAAATGAAAGACGAATCCATCGGTGCAAAGAAAGTCCTTATCAACCGTGCTAGTTTTTACACTATTCCTTGTTGAAGTTTGGTTTTTTGGCCGGAATATTAGAATTATACAGCGACGTCATTGTCTACAGTAACGTCGCCACAACTTCTACATCGTAACTCTATTACACCGTACAATGTCGTAGCAATGTCGTGCGTGTGTATTACCCATCTTCCTATTTTTACAAATGATCTAGCGTTATAAATTGATAAGGAAATAAACTAACTAATTTCAAAGAATATTTCAGTCGCAAAAGAAAATGCAAGTCTTTAAATAAATTTACCGCAAATGAAAAAAATTTACCGTCGACTTTAATTTCATCTTTTCTATATTAGAGTGATTATGTTTATTCAAAATGAAAACCTACACCTTAATATATGATCCTTTTGAGATCGACGTACCTAGTGCAATAACGACCGTAACATACCCAGTGTTATGCAATAAAATTTGTATAGGGAAATGCTTTAAATAGCAATGTATATAGTGTAATGCCTTAAATTAACTGGTGTAAAATTAATGATATAAGAATGCGACCTTATGAGAATGTATATTGTTTGATGCTTTAAAAATTTACCCAATAAAATGTTATAAGAATGTACTCAGTGTAATGCACGGAGATTATTCATACTGTATTGCTACACAAGTTTACCTAGCGTAGTGCAGTACGAATATAGCCTCTGCATAATAAAAGAAAACAAATTTTGCTATCTCTTCGAAATTGGAATTTGATAAATAAGAAATGACGTGTTATATTTTTATCTTACATGTATGTGTACTTTCAATTTCAATTTGGTTTTAAATTTAGATTTAGTTTTCCCATAAATTGCGAACGGAATAGAAGACACCTGTTTATTTTCTGCACATGTAGAAAAGTTGAAAACTGGGAGTTGAATGACATAGTTTTACTTATTCTAAGATAAATGTTTAGAGTGATCACTTTTTAGTTTACTGAGTATTTTTTTGTGGCCTAATGTGTTTATTTTCCGTCTTAAATTTGTTCTTCTGACTTGTAAGTGTTGCACTAGTGGTCAAATTATATTCTTTGGTATCGTCTTATTTTTTTAAAAGGGATATAAATCATGTCCTAAAATATTCATTTGCACAAAATACGGACATGTCAATGTTTTTTTAATCTAATAATTAATTTCACATGTCATTCATTAATTGTTCGTAACCTAAAACTTTTTGTTGAGTACTGTGTGTTTTCATTCAAAACTACGGCTTTTAAAACGATATTGTTGGGTCAATTCAGGTTACATTTTAATTAATTTGATATCAATAGAAGTACAATTGTCACATGTTTATTTGTTTATAATTCTGTTGTGAGGCGTTTTTACAATCTGTTGATATCAATTTAATATTTTAAGTTTTACACGAAATGCCTTCCATGTCCCACGCGTCTAAAACAAAATCAGTCAACTGGTATTAAAGTCAGGCTGCACGAAACAATAGAATGCTTTGACTTCTAACTGGAGTAATTCAGATAATTTCTCATGATTAGGTTTTTAAGATAGCACAGGCGTGCTTGTTGAATTCTAGCTGCGGAACCGTAGCTCTTAGGTCCTTATGTTATTTTTTGACTATTTGCGGACATGGTCTGGTCCGCAAATAGTAAAAAAATAACATAAGGACCTAAGAGCTACGGTTCCGCAGCTAGTTGAATTCATGATAGACCGCACAAAGTAGTTTCTCTTACGTCTGTCCTTTCTTGGAGTAAGGGAGATAACTTGCGTAACTAACGTCGAACGTTATTAATCCTGTATTCCGTTAGGGGCGTGCAATTACGTACACTTCGCCTTAAACTTAAACTTTAATCTGATATGGAAAAGAAAAAGGGACTAATGGACTGACCCACAAACTGACATAACATTTTATCCTGTTCATACTTTCCAATAGTTGTATAAGTTTGTCATACTTACATCTTTCCATATAAAATAATGACTCAGAAAACATCCAATTTCTCCCATTGTTAATGGTCTGTAATAAAAAGGAATAAACAACTTAAAAAAATAAACTGGTACTGTAAACATCTACTGTGAAATATTTCCAACCTCAAATTTTGTTGTACTCTTTGGTAAATCAATGCATGTAAACCTACAGCTTTTTTCAGAGGGTTATATTTTTTAATGTTAATATGTTCCTGCAATGCATTTGCTAATTTCATTTATTTTCATGCTGAAGGAAAATTAGTTATTATTTGACGAGTTTTGTGCAAATAAGCAAAACACACATTTCAAGTCTAAAAGTTATCACCTGTTCATTTTCAGATTACTTTTTTATTTGAAATTTATCCACCACCTTTTATACATTTCAGCTTACTAAACTTGAACATGTTAAATATCAAGCATACTTGATGAAGCTTATTCTGAAACATGTGACATGCACACGAAATTTTGACCTCCATAGCAGATAACAGGTCCTAAGGGAAGGATTTCAAATTTTTAAAGACAAAAGAATGAGTCAATGGCAGGTATATGAAAATATATGAAAATATATGAAGGTATATGAAAATATTCCCATCCTCACAATGGTAATTCACAAAATAATTTCAGTTGTATGGACACGGTATCTTTTTAAATATCATATAACAAGATGAGAGTACCCATAAACATATTCTTATGATATCTTATATAGATGGGATTTGCTTTTCTTGTATTTTTATTTTATTTCACATGACTTTGCTTGTAGTTTACAGGATTATGGTACCCATTTTCCTATCAAAAATTATCAAAAAGTGAATTTTGGTCAAAGGATTTTGAGGATACTCTAAGGTACCAGACACAATTTGAATCCACATATGAATGGTATATGTCATACAACTTACCTTTTGCCATAAGGATCTAGGAATCCTGGTAGCATTTCAATTCCAAGCTGGTCCAAATATGTGTCATTTAATTGTCTACAAATATAAAAGTTGCAATTCAAAAAGATTCGAGGAAATATTTAAATTGTATTGCAGCACCCGAATAATTGTTTATAGTTAATGGGGTAAGGTTATGAGCAAGATTCCAATATATCTAGATATATAAATGCTATGGTGTTTTTATAATGTCAATAAGATGGTGCATGCAGTGTTGAAGACTATGTCATAATTTAATATGTATATGTGTGTGTATGTTGTTATCGCTTTGAGACAGAAAAAACAATTCCATAATTTAATCTCTTGTTGTATAAAGCTTCTTTTTACAAAAAAACATTTTTCAAATTTCTTCAAGAAATCTTGTTATGAAATGTATCCGGAACAATTTGATGGTAACTGTTGTTTTTTCATATCTAATTAAATGCAAACAAATATATTGACACTATCCTATAGCTACCAGAAACATATTCCAATCTGGACAGGTGCATTTTGTAATTAAAAATACTACACATAAGGATGTGAATGATTTAACATTTCATAAAATTGTATGTTAATGGTTTGGCAATGCCAGTTTTGTATGGCACTAATATAAATACTAGTGCAAAAAGAACTTTTCATAGGTTGTCCTTCAGTAGACTCTGACAAATTTGATACTCAAAATGTCAGCCAAAAATATCCCATTACCTAATATATTCAATGTCAGAGATGATAAATGCATACTCATTGAATAATCTGCATAAGTAAGCAGACCTGATACTGTATTTGTATAATTTTTACGAAAATATTGAAGTGAAATGTTTTAAATCTATTCCATCTTTAAACAAGAGGCTGTCACAACGACAGCAAACCGGATTTATTAACATTTATTTGTGTCCTGGCAATATCACAAGAACCATAACTGATGAATGCTGAAAGTGAAAATCGTCAATATCAAATTTGACCTCCATTTTGTAGTCAGTATCAACATATTAAAATTTGAAAAGCTTAGATTGAATGGCTCATTAGTAAATGCAACAACGTGAATGGAAACGCCATTTTACGATCTTTCAAGAACCATAACTCCTGAACGGTAAAAGTCAAAATCGTCATTATTAAACTTGACCTCTATTTTGTCATCAGTAACAACATATAAAAATTTCAAAAGCTTTGGTTGAATGGTTTATGAGAAAATGCACGGACACGACGGGAAACACCATTTTTCAATCTTTCAAGAACCATAACTCCTAAATGTTAAAAGTCAAAATCGTCATTATTGAACTTGACCTCCATTTTGTCATCAGTAACAAGATATTAAAATTTGGGAAGCTCTGGTAGAACAGTTCATGCGTAAATGCACGACCACGACTGAAAACTCCATTTTTCAATCTTTCAAGAACCATAACTCCTGAACCGTAAAAGTCAAAATCATCATTATTGAACTTGACCTCTATTTTGTCATCAGTAACAACATATAAAAATTTCAAAAGCTTTGGTTGAATGGTTCATGAGAAAATGCACGGACACGACTGGAAACACCATTTTTCAATCTTTCAAGAACCATAACTCCCTAACGTTAAAAGTCAAAATAGTCATTATTGAACTTGACCTTTATTTTGTCATCAGTAACAAGATATTAAAATTTGGGAAGCTTTGGTAGAACAGTTCATGAGTAAATGCACGGATACGACTGAAAACTCCATTTTTCAATCTTTCAAGAACCATAACTCCTGAACCGTAAAAGTCAAAATCATCATTATTGAACTTGACCTCCATTTTGTCATCGGTAACAACATATTAAAATTTGGAAAGCTTTGGTAGAACAATTCATGCGTAAATGCACGGACATGACTGGAAACTCCATTTTTCAATCTTTCGAGAACCGTAACTCCTGAACGGTAAAAGTCAAAATCGCCATTATTGAACTTGACCTTCATTTAGTTGTCAGTAACAACATATTAAAATTTTAAAAGCTTTGGTTGAACGGTTCATGAGTTAATGCACGGACAACATTTGATAGCCGCCTGCCCGGCCGCCCGTATTGTGTAATACTGTGGATTCATTTATTTTCGTGGTAACCAATTAAAGTGGATGAAGGAAAACTTGCATATTCGTGGAAATTTAATTTCATGGTTTTGCAAAAGTCTTCATCCAAGCCTTTAGAAAATTGGCTATTCATTGAGCATTTAATTTCGTTGTTCATATATACCAAAAAATCAAAGAAAATTGGCATCCAAAGAATAATTTGTCTACATTGTGCTTTGTTGGTATATTGACATCATAAACAGTAGTCATCTGGAAGCAATTCTGAATAAAGTGCATGCATCTACAGCAGACCACTTGAAAAAGGCTAAGGAAAGCAGGCGCTGATTTGGATGATCAATGCATTTGAATGGGGACATGTAGTTGGAACCCCCCCTCCCCCCTTTGTCCTGGGTTAGGGTCCCCCCTTTTAAAATGGCTGGATCCACCCCTGCAAAGAGAAATTGTATTGAAAATATATGGAGGATGTTTTTAAGGGACACAGATGATGCCCTCAGTGCATTTAAAGGGGGCATTACTCTAGAATTGTATAAATTCAAATATGATCTGACTTTGATGGTCACAAGCAATGTGTATATTCAAGTTTTATACCATTTGGGTAAGGCAAATTAAAGTAAGGGTATGTAAACAAAAAATTCAGCATTTTTTCTATTTGTAAAGGGGCATAACTCTAGAACAGTAAAAGTGATACCACCCAAATTTGTACTTGATCTGTGTTTTGTGGTAACAAGCATTGTGTATAAGTTTCAGAACAATTGGTTGAGACAAATTTAAAATAAAGTTAAGGAACAGAAAATAATTTATAGTTTGCTAAATTTCCTGAAACTACAAAGCATTTTCAAGTTTTAAAATATCAAAAAAATATATATATTAGAAAAATTAAATTATAATATAAGCTAACTAAATTTTTATTTCACCAGTCACCATCTTATAAAAAAAATATAAAATGTAATAAATAACATAATGCTGTACCTTAAGCTTGGATGCTATATAAATATACAAAGTCTGAATACATTTACAGGCAGGAAGTGTGCAATATATATACGTGTAGGCACATAAAAAAAAAGTTCCATCAGTAAAATGTCTATGAATTTTATAGTTGTGTGCAACTAAATGTTTGCATATAATATGCATATATATTATGTAATGTGAATATAAAATGAGTGCATGATTTTCTTTCTTTTTTGTAATTAACAAATGAACTGTGAAATCACCTCTGCAAAACCAAGAAATCAATGATATATACAGTCTTAGGGTCAAAAGTGATTGAGAAATCCCAAATTCCCCTATTATTTCATATAAAAACATTGTCAAAAACTTTATTTGTGGTCGTTTTTGATGAAATTGGTATAAATGCTTAAATCAAATATGTGTAGTTTTTTACGATAATTATGAAATATCCTTATGAAATGTCATTACTAAGAAATTGTTACTTATATCCAAATATTAAAATTATGTGTATATTTTCATGCAAAGCCATATGATTTATTCCTATTTCATATTTGTATTTTAATAAACAGTGATTTCTATAGATCTAAAAGCATATATCTTAAATATACTTTATATTTTTTTCAAGAAACTTCAGACATTTCTGTACTTGAAAACAAAATCCTTCAATTTGAACAAGTAAAACTTTAAAAAAAATTGTTATTCAAAGATGAATTATTATATGAAATAGTAAGTAAATTTAAAGTAGGTGATATTCTTTTGACCTACATCTGTGCTATATGACAGCCAACTTTGAAATCAAAGGAATCTAAAACATGACAGATGAGAACAAATATCTGTTTGATACCTACTTCCCATCTACAGCATCAATAATCTTTGCTTGAATTCCTAATTCTTTAAAGGCATCTAACATTCTCTGTCTTCTCTCTGGTCTTCTTAAAAGATTGATCATATACACCTAAAAAGAAAATCAACTTATTTAGCATTTATTATTATCATAAACTGTTGACACAGAAAAATGTCTCTCCTGTTGGCATAACATTCAGGAAGACAATCTGATGGACAGCAACATTGCTAATAGTTATCAAAAGTACCAGGATTTTAATTTTATACGCCAGACGCGCGTTTCTAAAAAATTCAAAGTTGATGGAAGGGCCTCGAAATGGTTTTACAGACAGCAAAGTAACTTAATTTTATAGAAAATATTGTCTATTGCCAGTAGTTCCTATCAAATTTACTTAATCAGAAATATTAACATGATATTTGTTAACTGGTTGTAAGTCACTGGACCATCACCTAGGGGGCAGGGCCTTAAAATAGTAGTCAAACTGATATGTACTAATAGTAATGCAAATTCATATAAAATATCAATAATCAGTCACAAGTAGTTCCTAACAAACTTATAAATCATACCATACCTGATCAAAACCTAGTTTATCTGGTTCAGGATACTCAATAAATACATGAGGGGTCTTTATCAAACCTGGTCTATCAACTGTTAAAAAAATATAATTTTCATTAAAATCAGCCTGTAACTTTTAAATATTAAAAGATGAAGGCAGAAAACTAAAATTTGAACTGCTTATTGAAGTTTTTATATGAAACACAATTTTAATATGCAAATAAATTTTTACTTGTACTATAATATATAAATTTGTCTTTTATGAAACCAATGAGTAACATGTAATTCAAACTGTCTTAGTCCTATCATGCCTATAGACCTGAGGCCTTCAGTTATAAAAAGGCTTGTGGAATTATTAAAACATAATAATTAAACTAATAAAAAGCAATTCTTTTATATATATCTACAAGATATAAGGTGAAAATCTACCTGCTGATATAATTCATTACTGTTACCATGGTTATATACTGTGGATTCATTTATTTTCATGGATATTCGATTTTGTGGTTTGGCAAAGTCTGTATAATTTTGTTCCTTTAGAAAATTTGTAATTGTTGAACATTTAAAAATTCCTGGTTCCGCTAAACCCACACAATCAACAAAAATTGGTAATCAATGAATAATAATGAATTCACAATATTTATCAAAATACTGCACATGCTTTTCAAATTTAAATGTGAGCTTTAAGTTTTGCAAAAAACTATCCTGTCACAAATTTTGCAAAAACAAAAACATCACAAAAATATCTTAATCAAACAATTCTACCAAGCTGCAAGACAATATGTATGAGGGTTAGAGTTCCAATTTATGGAAATATTTAAATATCTTTGCATACCTAATGCACTAGAAACAGTTACAAGCACTATTATAATTTGGTACAATAAACTTGGTTTATAAAACATCTCTATCCTTGTCCTGAGATATTTTCTCAAAGTATATATTCCTGAATACTGAGAATATAGTACAATAAGTCAAGAAGCTATTAGGAAACATATGTTATTTATTCAAATATTGGCATCAATTTGCAATACACCACAACTGTTCCAGTAATAAAGCGTTTTTATTTTTACATTTGTGGAAATAAAGATTTGTTTTTATTTATAAATTGATGAGCCAATATCTAATTCTAAAATATTTCATTAGAATGAAGGTCAACCAAAAAAGTTACAAATACTTAATTTTCTCCGTTATTAAAAGGAATATAAATTTAAAACTTTCCAATTGTGTTTTATATGTTAAGATGAACATAATAAGATGATAAGTGAAAAATCATGGAATTTCCCTTTAAATACATTGGTGTGGTAATTTTGAAATGATCATGATGATGTATAAAACACAGGTTTGAAAAGTACAAAATTAAATACTGGGACAACACTTATCAAATAAAGCCAAAAAATGCACTGAAATGGAACTGTTAAAATATCAACAAAAAGGGCAGACATACAATAGTATTATTTGTTTTCTAATTTCTTTACAATTTATAACAGCTTTACATCAATATTATGATTACAACAATTTAACTCGTTATGCTTCACATACTGGATAGGGGGCAGATTTTTTTAATAGAGGTATATAACTGGAGTTAGTATAATAGTAAGGGACATTCTATGCATCTTTCATAGCAAATGTTCTGTTTTACTTATATAATTATGTTTTCCTGTATTTTTTCTACCATTTTTACCTCTAATATGTTAATCTTCCCCTTATTCAACATGGCTGCAATTTTTTAGAAAGTTTGAGGAATAAGAAGATTGATTGGACAAATATATAATCAAATATTCTTCTAATTGAAATAAATAGCCGAAACTAATGTGGTGATAATTTTAAAATTGTTCATAGATGATCTCAAGTAAACAAATCTTTCTCAATAACCAACCTGACTTTTTTGATGTAACAAAAATCTATTAGTTATAATATACACAGGTACAAGATGAGGGACACAAGCTGCTAAGCTGTTAATTTTCAATAGAATTCTCTACATGAATCCCCATTTCAAAAAAATATTTTCTCTAACACAAAAGAATTTTCTATACCTATATATATTAGTACATATTTGGGCAATGGATAGGGTCAGTTGTTAGCCCTATTCTTGACAAATAAATACAATTTACACAATAGCTTTTAAGTTTGTAGGTTATTAATGTCATTAGGTCTTATATTTTTATTTAGTATATGGTACAAGCTTTGTAAAGTCTAGAAAATTAACTACTAATCAAATTCTATGTATGATGCAGTTAGAGGTAGATATTTTATTAGTTGGGTACTGTTGATTAATTTAATTTTGTGTGTATCAATTTTCATTGGTTGAGGAAAACTAGTATTTTTGTGGATATTTGATTTCATGGTTTTGCCAAATTCTACATAAAAATAGAAAATTTATAATATGTTGATCATTTGAATTGGTGGTTCACATGTACCTGCAAAACCCACGAAAATTGATATCCAACAAATAATAATGAACAAGAATGTGTCCATAGTACATGGATGTCCAACTTGAACTATCATTTTCTATGTTCAGTAGACCGTGAAATTTGGGTCAAAACTTTAATTTGGAATTAAAATTAGAAAGATCATATCATAGGGAACATTTGTACTAACATGACTAAGTTTCAAAGTTGATGTAACTTTAACTTCATCAAAAACTACCTTGACCAAAAACTTTAACCTGAACTTCACACTATCATTTTCTAAGTTCAGTGGACCATGAAATTGGGGTCAAACTATAATTTGGCATTAAAATTAGAAAGATCATATCATTGGGAACATGTGTATTAAGTTTCAAGTTGATTGGACTTAAACTTCTTCAAAAACTACCTTGACCAAAAACTTTAACCTGAAGCGAACGAACGCACGGACGAACGGAGGCACAGACCAGAAAACATAATGCCCCTCTACTATCATAGGTGGGGCATAAAAATAACAAAAAAAATGAAACTGGTCAAAAATGAAGTTAAGGTGGAAAATTTTTCACGTGTCAATGCAGTTAGGTGATTATATAATTTTTTTTCGAATGTATTATCATCCAAATATTTTGATCTATTGGGGTTGAACAAGGCTTGCATTGGTGAAAGTGATTATGTGGGGATGTGTCATAAATAAATGAGAAGGTGGGATAAGAATTTAGTAATTATTCATTATATCCTAAACACTAAATATGTAAAATATGACAATAGAAGAATGTGTATAAAGTGTTGCTAGTCCAGGAATAAAAAAACATGGTAGTGAACATATGAACTCAAAAGGAATAGCTCTGAACAGATGTTTTATCAGTTTCTCATGATATCCATGCATCAACTGTCAAAGGATTCCAAGCAAGCCTCAAAGACAGGGAATGTCAAAATATGGTAAAAATACTATAAACCATTCAATTTTCATGAGAAAAAAAAAACCATACAAAACAGTTGGAGGGTATGTAATACTTAAACACATTTTTAAATAAATACATTAACAATATCATAAATTTGAGAAAAAAAATTATTGCAAAATCAGATATCAAGATTTCCAAATAGTTATCTGCAAATAGACAACTATTTTTCAGTTCAAAGAAACATTCAAAACTCAGCTCATGAGTTAACAAGATAAACCTGTGAACTGCTTTCTAAATGAACTATGTCTCAATACCTTAATCCTCAAAAATATACCCTATAAAATTCAATGTGAAATATTTAGCAGAGTATAGTACACACCCTCTTTTCATACCCCAAAATCATGAAAAAAAGTTGAAAAAAATAAAAGTCTAGATCACTGTAAAAATTCTTCCAACCATAAATTTATTAATAAAACATTTTAGAAAAGGCATGCAAAAAATTGGACTTAGCTAAAAAAAAAACAAAAAAGCCCAAAATCCAGTCTCCATCATAATATAAATTACATGCAAAATTATATGAAAATCCAAATCATCAAAACTATTAACTATAATTATGACCTAAATTGTATCCCTCCATTAACTTACGTTTTAAACTTCAACACAAATAAGCAAAGGTCAATCATTAAAACATGCGAAATAAAAAGAATTATCATTTGTGTAAAATATGGGACTGGTGTCAAGCGTTTAATATGTAATATTATTGTATCTAAAAGTATTGAACATAATAATGCATATTTTCAGGGAAACTCTGAATACGAATAAAAAAAAAAATCTGTTGAATTCATATTACCATTTTGTGAAATTAGAAATACATATTCATCTAAAATTTAATCTATTTTAATAAATTTTGGTACAAATCTAATGATTTGAATTGCTGAATTTTGGTCAACATAAATTTCCACTTTGTTGACTTTGATCAACATCTTACATTTGCCTACATGTCCATGCTTGTTACAAAAATGTAAACAATTTAATATTATGAATTCATTCATGCCATTTTTTTCAAAATACTCAGAATCTATCAATGTATATAATCACTGTTCTTTGGAATTTTTGGATTTTTGAATTAATTTTTTTAAACCGAAAAAAATTCATCCTATAAAAGCAAACTAACAGTGATTAATATATATCATATTGTATCTAACCTGGAAACTTTCTTCCTGTGAAAACCTCGTCAACATGGTTGGCATCTAATTTTATATAAATTGTGACATAAAGAAACAGTTTCATGGTGAATAATAATTTTAATACTGCAGCTAGAAAACTTCATGTCTTCTTTATCTACCAAATATAGTAACATAAAGATATTTCGTGCAATGTCGATTCCGTGGCAATTCACATTTCTACATAATCTAAGGTTAGTTAAGGGATTGCAAATAACTTTATTTATGTTTTACATTTTAGCTGCAGTATACAAACAATATTAAGTCAATGTCTGAAAAAATATCAACTGTTTTTGTATTCAGCACGAAGCTGTTGAAGGGTTGGTTGAACCTAATTAAACTCATAATTTTGTTTATGTAAAAAAAATCACAATAATAGATGCATGCAATAATTTCTGAATATACAGTATACAAATTTTATTTCATAAAGATCTGTTTATGAAAAATTGAGTTAGACAGAGTAATGGACAAAAAGGTGGACAACTTACTAACACAAGTGGGCTTCCCTCCAATGAAAATTTTGCAGAAACAAAACTATGTATTTTTTATGTGACATCATGATAAATGGTTACCATGCCTGATGATGACACAATTTTTATTTTCTTAGATTGTCAGGTGAGTTTAGCCCAAACTTATATAAATCCATCTCAGATTATGTTACAATGAATGATATTCCCACCCATCACCTAATTAATGTAAATTTCTTTTGGTAAGATTTTCAAAAGCTTCTAAAATCTAATACTGCATATCACCTTTTCAACACAAAAGACTTTTTTTTATGAACAATACTTTTTCATATTTTCACTATTTGAAACATATCATTCAAACACCGAATTTACTGAAATTTTTTAATTTTATTAAATTATTGCATGACAATCGAACCAAATATATTTTTTTCATGTCAAATCTCTATTTTAAAAAGATGTGTTTTTTTTTTGTTCATTTACAACTTGAAAGTAATTTCAAAATATGTTTCACCTTTTCCTTCATTTCATGCTTTTTCAAAGTCAAAAGCCGGTGTAGTGGTTAGTGCATCAGACAACTAACACAAAGGTTCCTGGCTCGATTCCCGTTTGGGATGAAAATTTCAGGAACTCAATTTTCGGCTCTCCCTTGACACCATCTGCGAGTATGGTATTGAGGAAATGATGATAGTCCATCGGAAGGGGACGATAAGTGGCTGACCCGTGTTAAGAGAGAGCCATATCTCTTGCACGTTAATGATACCCTTGTAGATTTCGAAAAAGAGTAGGCTAATGCCGCTACAAGGCAGTACTCGCACCCGCAAAGTGGAAAGAGATTAATATAAGTTGCAAAACTTGTTTCCCAATCCACTATAAATAAATATGTTTAAACTAAAGATAATGTGCCATTAAAAACAATCATTGACAATATACACAAATAAAATATTGATATGGTATCTATTTAATCTTACCTCTAGCTTCTAATTTGATATAAGTAAACTGATCACTTTCATCTTGTAGTGTATTGTGTTCATCCAATGGTATCATCACCGTTCCAAAATATTCTGTATTCAATATGTGCATGGATATATCTGAAAGTACATCACTGGACGATAATTAAGCAATCAAAAATCAATCCATCAAAAGCCTTACTATGTCTTCTTTTTTTTTTAAATTTCATACTGGATAAAACTATATTGAAATCCATGTTTCTTCATATATGACTTTAGCCGGCGAGATATGAATTGTATAGTATGCACTTTTAAACTAAGACTAAGGGAGATAATCTAATATAATCTATTGTAAAATGCACTCCAAATATCTGTCCTTGTAATAAGGATGTGAATTCCAAAACTATATTTTCCTTTTTCAATGTCACCTGTATTGCAAAAGAATGATGATATATCTTATAATCATATATACATGATATAGGTTGCCACACATCAGACATTTGATAAAACTGAAATTTTGTACAACTCTTTTTAGGACTACTACTTTATATTAAATAAAAATATACACTACATGCGCTAGATGAAAAATGTTTCTAAAGTTTCAGAAATCATGACATTTTACTTTTTTGTACAAAACTCTTACTTACAGTTATTATTTCCAAATTCATCCTTTTTAAAAACAAATCTACAAAAAAGCTGGGCAAAACTGTCAACTCAAAAGGACATAAAAAGGAAGTATGTGTGGAGAGCTTTAAATCTGCTCTCATGAAATGTCAGTAAAATCAACGGCACCTTCACTCCCATTGTATAAAAGCGAGAATTGGTAACAACGATGTACCCATACAGATATACAGAAGTATATTATTCAACACCTGTAGTAGTGTGACCTTTCAAAGAAATATTATCTTTCAGTGTAACTTACCAGCATTTTTCACTGAGTGAGCAAATATAATTATATCATCTTTAGGGCCCTTATATTCTGCATGAGCTTTGTACGTAAACTGTGGTGAAATAAACATTATCTTTCAGTGTAACTTACCAGCATTTTTTACCGAGTTAGCAAATATAATAATATTATCTTTAGGGCCCTTATATTCTTCATGAGCTTTGTACGTAAACTGTGGTGAAATAAATATAATCTTTCAGTGTAACTTACCAGCATTTATCACTGAGTAAACAAATATAATAATATCCTCTTTAGGGCCCTTATATCCTTCATGAGCTTTGTACGTAAACTGTGGTGAAATAAATATTATCTTTCAGTGTAACTTACCAGCATTTTTCACTGAATGCGCAAATATAATAATATCATCTTTAGGGCCCTTATATTCTTCATGAGCTTTGTACATAAACTGTGGTGAAATAAACATTATCTTTCAGTGTAACTTACCAGCATTTTTCACTGAATGCGCAAATATAATAATATCATCTTTAGGGCCCTTATATTCTTCATGAGCTTTGTACATAAACTGTGGTGAAATAAACATTATCTTTCAGTGTAACTTACCAGCATTTTTCACTGAGTGCGCAAATATAATAATATCATCTTTAGGGCCCTTATATCCTTCATGAGCTTTGTATGTAAACTGTGGTGACACAGATCTGTGCATGTCAATCAATAAAGCTGTATGTACCATGGGAACTGGAAAACAACCTAAAGTCTTTCTATCTACAATCTCAAAATACTCTGGTACTCTCCTGTAATACCCCTGAAAAACAAGCAAAATTATCAGTGACAGCTGTTAAAATATCAAGTGATAAAATTGGTGGCTTCATATACATACATATCCTTTCATCTTGTATTTTTAGAAAAAAATATTGATTAGTTTGATGATTATTTTTCTCTTGTCTGTCTTACTCAGCATTTTAGTGTGAAAAAAATATATATTATACTGTAAACTCAGAAACTATTGCGATGCTTATAATATTGCAAAAAATGTGACAGGGTTATAGTTGCAATAATTTAAACTGGAATTTTTTAAATATAAATTAAACAGGATTTTTCTCAATTTTGCAAAGATAAAAATCGCATTTCAGTCAAAAATGACAAAATCGCAATATAATAAATGCCTGCAATAATTTCTGAATTTACAGTAATTAGCTAGGTGAAAAATACAGGCTTGCTCAAATTATGAACTAAATTTTAGATAGCTTTCTAGAACTGATTGCACTGGCATGTCTGATATGGTAATGAACTGTATAACCAAGTTTTGATTGGAATTTCTTGTGTTCAATATTTGGGACAATACCCCTAATGCGCCTTGAAATGAGGAACACAAAAGTCACGTGTAAACAAAAAATCTCTGTGTAGTGATATTTGACACATTTCTATGATAAACAAATGACTGAGCTGAACCATTAGTGTTAATTTAGAAAGTAGGGGAACACAGAATAAATGTGTAAAAACCATGGAGCTATTAAATGTGTTCAAAGTATTAAAATTTCAAAGAACTTATTGTGTTAAAAATGGGATTTTTTACAATGAGGAGCCACATCGCAAAAGGATTCTCGGGGTTTGCTAAATTACGGAAAAATGAATCACACTTTGTACCCCGAAAATTTAACCACATATGTAAAAATGTCTCAGCTTCGAAACAAGCCATCATACATATACAAGTTTACGATATGGGCTGAGCAACAGAAGAAAACGTTACCATTACGGCCTATGGAGAAACAATTGCGCATATTGCCCCATTTACTTCAATGCATTTTTTTTTATAAATCTTAGTCATGTAAGTTGTCAAATAGAAAGTGGTCTGAACAGTCTGACCCTAGAAAATACCGTCCTAGATAATGCGGCCAAAAGTTCATCCCCATGCAGTCTGCTCCGATTAAATTAATGTTTTTTGTTTTCTTATACTTAAAAACTGGTTAGTAATAAAAAATGTATATGACGCCCTTGATTTATTTTTTGATAATATCTTTACATGGACAGATCAACTTCTGGTTTTCTAACATAAAACAATGAATAATCTTGTTGTCACATAACAGGCATAAATGGTAGATATATAAAAATTTAATTGAGTTGTGTGAATGGTTATTTGGTGAAAATAATAAGTGGCTAGATGTTAATCTTCAGGGGATAAAAAAGGGGAGGGTAATTAATTTGATTCTAAACGGCTTCCAATTTACTGTATAAACATGCAATATTTCTATTGAATTTATTGCTTCAAAACATCTTGAACAATTGATTCTTTGTGGATTTTTTTTTATGCTTTTAGAGGATTTAATGCTTTGATTAAATGGAGCTGCAAATTTTGATAGGTGCAGATTTCAGTTTCCTTTACTCAGCAATACTAGTTGGAAGAACAGAGACAGCAAATTTATTTACAGAAAGGAGAAGAACTTATCATCCTGTATCCTTTCGCAACTTACCCAAGGGTAATGAATAAATAAACCAGGAATTCCAGTGATGTCAAGTATGTGCACAAAATTCCAGTATATCCTGCTGGGATTTATTTCAGGATCCCCTCTTTTTCCCCCGGAATCCCAGTATATACCAATCAAAATCCCACAATATCCCAGTATATTTCCGCTTGGATTTATTTCATAATCCAAATATCCCAGTGGGATCCCATTATATTTCCACCACATAGGAATCCTGCTTCTTTTGTGAAAATCCCGAAATTTTATCCCAGTGGAATAAGATGGGATCCAATTGGAATTCCAGCCAGAATTCCAGTGGGATCCAAGATTTATTTTCTCCTTGGAAGAACTCTCATTTGACATTAAAATTAGAAAGACCATATCATAAGGAACATGTGTAATAAATCTCAAGTTGATAGGACTTCAACTTCATAAAAAACTTACCTCAACCAAAAACTTAAACCTGAAGCGGGACAGACAGACGACAGACATGACAGATGGACAAACAAACAAACAGAAGGAAGAACAGATGCACAGACCAGAGAACATAATGCCCATAAATGGGGCATAAAAAGGGAATCTTTATATATCTTATTTTAAAATTTACCTCATCTGTCATTCCTCCCCAAAAGTTAGAATATACTTGTCCATAACTGGCATTTAACATTGGTCCAACTATAATCCTGTAATAAATAATTTCAAGTTAGAATATACTTTTCTCTAATTTTTGTGCTATTTTCACATTTCCTGACGGTGTGAGAAAAATATTTCTCTCACTAGTGAAAATTATATTCTCAGCAAATGATTGGTTGTAATTTAATTGTGACGTTAAATTTTTTAGTTTTTTTTTATGAATTTTCTTGTTGTGACGTCATGAAAAAAGCCGACCATGCCTGATGACGTCACATCAAAAGTACACAGCTTTCCTAAAATCTTTCAAAAAGGAAGGATAAAAATCATTAGAGAAACAGATTCCACCACTGTAACTTGTGTATTACGATATTTATCCACTCTCAACAGTTAAACTTTAATTATCTAAAAAGCTTGGCAAGCCTTGCGCTTTAAATATTAAAATTTAACTGTCTGGAGTGGAGAAATGTTGTAATACAATTGTTGCAGTTGAGGAATCTATATGTCCATAATGTGCATTTAACATTGGTCCAACTATAATCCTGTAATAAATAATATCAGTTTTAGTCAATTCAAATATGGATAGGTTTTGATTTGGAGTTATTTCCCTTGGCAGTCATAGTTGAGGGGTTGATGGTTGATTTTCTAATTTGTTTAAGTATATACAAACATTTGATATATACAAGTCTGATGAATCAAGCAACATGAGCAAAGGCTAAATAAAATTTAAATTGTTCAGAAAACAACTTTTCTAAAGTCTAGCGATCAGCTGTATACCACTATTGAATTTGGTTGCATTATGAAGGAATTTGAACATATAGACCTTCAACATGGTGACAAAAGGGAAGTAACTCTTGATAAAGTTGTACAAATCGGAATATTATCTAATGTTGCTTCCCCCCTTATACATAATAAGTAATAAAATGACTTGTCCAATTAACAGCTTTGTAATTAGTATTAAACATAGTGGATTCAGAGCAAAAAAATCAGAGAATGTTAAAATTGAAAATAAGACATGAGGTGAGGCAATTCCTAACCAAATGAAATCTGAAAAAAAGAGCCATACAAGAACTGTTTCCATCAGAGTTGGAAACTTTGTTTCAAACTATAAATTAAATTAATGAAGTGAGAAATTATAGTTAAGTCCAAATAAATTTCTGTCATAAATCAAATATTAACATGATTAACTTTTTGATGAATGATGAGTGAACTTTTTTCTTATTAAAAGTTTATCTTACTTATCTGCCTGAACTAACAAGGACAAAGTTTCTTTGTTTTCTAAAATAACATCTGCATCCAACATCTACAAACAGAATAATATCTAATTAGACATCATAAACACACATTGTAAGACAACTTTTTATTGTGTATGCATTAAAGTCCTATGAAACTTCAAACTAAAAAAAAATTAAATACCTATGTTTTTTATAGCTGAATTTAGTCTAAATAATTAGAACGTCTTGCAAGGCTATTTTTTTTCTTTCTGGGACACCTTCTTGGAAGATAAAAATAAAAATAACCTTGCAAGATGTCATTATCATTTAAACTTAACTAAATTGCTAAAACTTATGTACATATACTTTTTCACAAAAATATACTAATTTGTCAAAATTTATAAGAACTTTGCATATTTATAATTGTTCAATTCCAGTAAACAATTCGCCCATATGTTTTCCACATGCAGTTAACTCAGCATGACCTTTCTAATAAAAATCTAATGATTGCAATACGCATGGATCTGTCATTGAAATAAACTATTATCTTTTGTACGTGAGTGATATACATGTGCTCAATATCCATGCTTCTTTGTTGATTATTTACTGAGGTGAAAATCTGTAAACTACGGCTTCAAAACACAACAATTAATTAACTGCAATATTTTCAAATCATAAAAGCCCAAGAGAATAAAGACTTTTATACAATATGGATACGATAAAATGATAAAATCATGCACAGAAGACTAAGTTTGATGTTTATGATATATATACATACATTGGTTCAAGAATTGGATAAACAATATTTTTCTTCAGTCACTCGTTTCAGATGACTTAAATTCTTGTAATTCCAGAAGTAACAATAGAATAAATTTATAACATGCCACTCCTTCAGATCAGGGGTATATACCTAACCATGCTAATTGAATCCATATTATTTACAGATCAATATCAAATTTAAAACAGAGGCTTACCATCATTTCTTAAAATTATAAGATTAATTTGCTTACAAATAAGTAATCTGACCAGTTCTCTCTTGCAGCCTCTAATGCTTGATGTCTCAGATCAATCACATGTGCAAATCTTTCATCTGTCCAGTCACACGGTCCAGTTTCTTCATCAAACCCTACAACACAAAATCAATTAATTAAAAGTGAATAAAGCTGTCTGTCCAGTCACATTTGGTCACATGGTCCAGTTTCTTCATCTAACCCTACAGCACGAAATCACAAGAATAAAGTGAATAAAGCTGTCTGTCCAGTCACATGGTCCAGTTTCTTCATCAAAACCTACAGCACGAAATCACATGATCAAAAGTTATAAAGTTTTTTGTAAACTACAATACAAGATTGTCCCAAGTCAGTAGCCTCTGGCCTTTGTTAGTCTTGTATTATTTTAATTTTAGTTTCTTGTGTACAATTTGGAAATTAGTATAGCGTTCATTATCACTGAACTAGTATATATTTGTTTAGGGGCCAGCTGAAGGACGCCTCCGGGTGCAGGAATTTCTCGCTATATTGAAGACCTGTTGGTGACCATCTGCTGTTGTTTTTTTCTATGGTCGGGTTGTTGTCTCTTTGACACATTCCCCATTTCCATTCTCAATTTTATTAAAAAATAGAAAATGCAAAAAAACAATTTAAAGAAAGACAAACAAAATAATACACAGGAAACCAGGCAGAGAGCAGCATTAACCCCAATGGCAGGGTAAGCAGACAATGCTCCACTAATGGTACCCATCATTTTGATGTTTTATTTACTTGTTTGATACACAGTGGCGGATCCAGAAATTTTCATAAGTGGGGGCCCACTGACTGACCTAAGAGGGGGCCCGCTCCAGTCACGCTTCAGTGATTCCCTATATAAGCAACCAATTTTTTTTCCCAAAAAGGGGGGGCCCGGGCCCCCTGGCCCCCCCTCTAAATCCGCCTCTGATACATGGACCTTTAAATCAATAAAAAAAAAAACCACCTTATTAAATTTTTTAAGTATTGAAAGATTGGAGTAACAATACAACTTTTTTCTATATTTACCAATATTTGCTTGCAGCTAATATAGACATGTCAGATAAAATTCATTATTCACTTACATACCAAACAAGCAAATATAAATGTCATCAATGATGTTTGCGAACTTGTAAAGAACGCAATTAAATAGTTCAGCTGTAACATTTGTAATTCATTGTAAAACTGCATGTGTTATTTTCTATAGGAAGTTCTACATGTAGGGTCCTAGATCATTTCTTTATTCTTTAATTGTTTAAACAATTTTTCTCTATTCTTTCTATTTTTTACACTCCATAATTCTCTATTCTTTATTTGTTTTGCCTGTTCTTCTCTCATCTGAATTTATTTCTAACCTTTTCCTATCATTCTCTATTCTTTAAACCCCCTCCAGACCCCAAAGGCACTTGTCTCAGAAATATTTTTTCCTATATACCTTAATAAAAAGTATGTTATATTAAGGTATATAGGAAATTTTTTTTTCTGAGACAAGTGCCTGTGCCAGACCCTCTTGAAGTTAAACACTCATTAGGAATAGGATCCCAGTTACAGTAACCAGTCCGGTACCCACGAATGTAGTTCTTAAAAAAAAACTATAACTTCTCTCTAAAATGGTGTAGTGTTATTATTACACAAGTTCTGTAACTGAATGTAGATTTATTTGAAAGGGAAGGCATCCTAGTTTGAATTTCTGTAAAAAAAATGATTGATTTAAATAAAATCTGGCGTCAGTGCATAGAGTAAATTGTCTAAATTCTAGCCTTTATTCTTCACCGGAAGTAGACTGAGTGACCCTGTTGTCAATCAAAACAAAATTTTGCAATGGAATGCCGGTTATGAGGCACTGAGATTGCACTCAGAAACTTGGAACCTAATGCCTAACATGAAACAGAAGTCCCAAGGTGGCTATCAAAATTATTTAACGAACAGCACCCCATTTATTTACTATGACTTTCAATGCGTTTCAATGTTTCAAATAACTGGGTCCCCGTTCCATTAGCTTCAATACACATGTTTACTGCCTACCTACTTTCTAATTATATTGAAACTAAGCTTATATCAATTATGAAATAAAACAAAAAGGTAAACATTTAAGATGTTTTAATTCACAAATGTATGTGTAAAACTGTAATGTATTGTTAAATATATTCTGTAATCTCTTGTTATACATGTACATGTTATACAAATAAACATATGCGTGTTTTGTGTAATCTGTTTACACAAACATTGATTTAGCTGTTGAGCACTGCTGCTTGAGTGTTTTCAAATAGATGCTAATCTAAAACCTGCATAATGTTGTTTGCCATGTTTGTTGCCAACTGTGTAAGTGTACACAGAAATTAAAACTTGTAACGAAAACAATTTACATGCACATGAAAAAATCTATAATTCAAAATTGCAGATATTGTAGAATGCCTAAATATGCATCAGGTGTTGTTCAAGTTGAACAGATATAAACAAGAATGTGCCCTCAGTACACGAATGCCCCACTCGCACTATCATTTTCCATGTTCAGTGGACCGTGAAATTGGGGTAAAAACTCTAATTTGGCATTAAAATTAGAAAGATCATATCATAGGGGACATGTGTACTAAGTTTGAAGTCGATTGGACTTAAACTTCATCAAAAACTACCTTGACCAAAAACTTTAACCTGAAGCGGGACAGACGGACGGACGAACGGACGGACGGACGAACGAACAGACGGACGGACGGACAGACGCACAGACCAGAAAACATAATGCCCCTCTACTATCGTAGGTGGGGCATAAAAAGAAGATGTGGTATGATTGCCAATTAAACAACTCTCCACAAGAGACCAAAATTACAAAAAAATTAACAACTATAGGTCACTGTACGGCCTTCAACAATGAGCAAAGATAGGTGATTTTCAATCCTGGTTGATTAGACCATCATTGTACATTTGTATATATATATATTCTGTTAGCATGATTATATAAATAGACCTGCTTTGTTTTGTAAGAATTTACATTCAGCTGCATAATCCTACATGCATGAAGTTTCTGTGATGTTATTATGGTTATATATTGTATCTGCAATTTTAATTAAAAATCTCAATACTAAATAATTTAGTATTGAGATTTATCAAGAATGGACAAAAATGTGAGTATTATTATTGCAATTAAAAAAAAATGCATACAGATCTATATCTAAGCTATTAAAATGTGAGTTCTTATTGAAGCTATCCTCACCCAGTGGCATTATTCATATTAATAAAAATCTTGCAATAATTTCTGAATTTACAGTTTAGATACTTAAACATGTTAAAACAATTTGGAAAATTGAAAAATATATGATCATAATGGTTAAATTTTTCTAATTTACCTCTCGAAAGTTTAAAAAAAACCATCAGAAAAATTACCTTGAGTATTTGTATCAATTCTAAGATTAACAAAATGGTACTGGTCTTCTACAGCAGCTAACCAATCTCTTAATATTCTATTGGAGTCATCCACATTGTGGTCACTTCTTATCCTGCAAATATAAGTGGAAAATCTGTTATGACTAGAACTGGAGAAATGTTTTATCATGTTTATCAGTGAGCCATGATGTAGCTCATTTAAAACATAAAACAGCAAAATTGTTCTTGAATTTGAACCACTCAACAAACTGGCATGTGCAATAATGAAATTGGGAATAAAAACAGGGAATGTGTAAAAAAACAACAACTCAACTAAAAAAAAGTACAAAACAGCACAAGGCCACCAAGTGTAATTTCATAGACCATGAAAATATCATTTGTCTGTTATCTTCAGAACACTGCTAATTTACAAATCCCACAAGAGGCAAATTCTTAGGTGTAATACCACCAAATCATGGTACGTCACATCCGGTTGCATACGAAAGTAGGTCTAAAAAAATATTCCCTTGAATTTGACCATTGTAGGTAATTAATCCTACATTTTATTGCAGTAAAACTATTTCTGTGTCATAAACATATGTCTTGGGTATTTCAAAACACCATTATTTTCTATTTGTGATTTCTATAGAAAAATTTGTAATCTTGAGGTTACATGGTGACTAAACCTTGTACACAGATAGAATAAGGGGAGAAATTTGATTGGTTAACTTACAATGATGGTTATTTTCTTATATGCAATGAAATGTTATGTGAAACTTTTTCTATAGAACTGGACATGATAAAACTTTACTCATGCCCAGTATTTCTTTATTTGAAACAAAGATAAATTCTGCACAATTTTTTGAAAAGTGCAAATTTAACAAAGACTAATAGGGGAAAATCAATGGTGGTATTACACCTATTTAATATGGGAAGCTGTACATGCACTTATGGCCTTGTGAGTAATCTCATGTGTTAAAATTTCTTGCTATTTAAGTGAAATAATACAAAAAATGAAATATTCTGAGTGGATTGAGTCTCCAAAACACATTTTATGAGAAAATTGTCTTGAAATAGGACTGTACCATGAATATTCAGTTGACAGAACAAGCCATACTAAGTGCATATATTTATTTTTTTGGAGGGGGTGGGCTTTTTCTCCTTATTTCTTATATTTTGCTATGATATAACATTTTCCTAGGTAATACTTAAATAAATATATAGTTATAAGTAGATGAAATTATTTTTAATGTTGTAACGACAAGTTATTCACTAAAAGAGAAGCCTTTTATGTCCCTCTTTGGAACGCGGCGTAAATTTAATTTTTACGTAAGGACTTATTGAAACCTTCATGGAGACAGTAAACTTTTATATGGATTGTTAATTCTGCTAAAATTCTTCAATTACTCATTTCTTATAACATTTCCACCATAAATGATTGAAAGTTACCCCAATATTTTTATTTATTGGCCTGAAAAGTTGAAATTTTGAGGAAATGAGAGGTATAAATTGACCCAAAGAGACCTTATAAAGAAGACAAAGAGGTTTATTAGTGGTATTTTATGTTCCTTAAATCATCTTGTGTATCATTTTCAACTGTTTGTAGGCAGATAAGATAGATATTTGATCATTTATTGGTCCACACTCTATTCTATCTTGATGTGGCTTGGTTTGGATTTGTCGAAGAAATTTTGCTCGAATCGCTGTAGATGTCGTCTTTCAATATACTAGATTTTTCTCAACTATTGAACTGATTATGACAAAACTTGACAGAAATGCTTGAAATAACCAGTATTACAAAGGGAAAAAGTCACATTCAGTTTATTGAACAAAAAGGTCTTCTTTAGGTGTAATACCACCAAATCATGGTACGTCACATCCGGTTGCATACGAAAGTAGGTCTAAAAAAATATTCCCTTGAATTTGACCATTGTAGGTAATTAAGGGGGCTCGCGGGTCTAAATCAAATTTTTTATTTAATATAGGATTTCTCTTTATTTTTCTATAAATTAACTTTATCTTATACCCAATAGAAAAATAAAATAAAATAATGGGGTCACCGTTCATTTACGCTCACAATCTGCCTTCGAAAGAAGCATACACTTTTGTTAATGTCCCTTTTTTTTGTTGAATTAATAGCAGAAATAGCGGTTATATCGAAATAAAAAAATAACTAAATTACAGAAATCGCTTAAATTTTACAATTATTTAGTTTATGTACAGCTTCATCGAAAACAACAATAAAAAATATAGGTCACCGATGAGTATAAAAAGATATTTCAATTTTAATGCCAAAAAATGGCATTTTTGCACCAAAGGGAGATAATTTAGAGCATTTTCAATTATATATACATTTTAAAAGTCACCTGGGGCCAACACGAATTGATTTTTTTGAATGATTTTTGTACCATATGATAAAATCACAACTACTAAAGGTAATAAATAAAATTTGTAATGAAAAATAAATGTTTAAATTTTTTCTGAAAATCTTATACCCGTGAGCCTCCTTAATCCTACATTTTATTGCAGTAAAACTATTTCTGTGTCATAAACATATGTCTTGGGTATTTCAAAACACCATTATTTTCTATTTGTGATTTCTATAGAAAAATTTGTAATCTTGAGGTTACATGGTGACTAAACCTTGTACACAGATAGAATAAGGGGAGAAATTTGATTGGTTAACTTACAATGATGGTTATTTTCTTATATGCAATGAAATGTTATGTGAAACTTTTTCTATAGAACTGGACATGATAAAACTTTACTCATGCCAAGTATTTCTTTATTTGAAACAAAGATAAATTCTGCACAATTTTTTGAAAAGTGCAAATTTAACAAAGACTTATAGTGGAAAATCAATGGTGGTATTACACCTTAAATTTAAGGCCTTGCACAATTACTCATAATCTTTGTGCAATTAGCAGTCAGTGGACTTTTAAATCACTTATTTGAGTAGCAAAATCGAGGTTTTGTCACAAATTAGGATTTTGTATTTTTTTCAAAATTTTAAACACATAGGTTTAAATACAGGCCATTCATTAGGAGGCGGTACCCGGTACTTTTACCCTCCTATACTATTGACAAGTACCACCTAAATGTAGGAATTTTTATATAAGATATTCATGGAATAAACTGAAAAGTACCACCTAGAAATGTGGAAAGTACCAGTCAACATGAAAGATAATGAAACCCCTGAAATAATATCTTTTAATTAGTAAAATTAAAAAATATGAACTTTTTGCTTCTTTTAAGTACAAATGTAGCAAGGTTTATGCCTTTGATGCTATCATTTAGCTGAAAATTCTATTTTAGTTGAAAAAATGCTATAATAATGGCTTTACATAATGAACTGATTACTTTCTTCAAAGATTTTTCACAGCAGTGGGAGTATTTTTCCTGTAAAGTTCAAGGTTTCATCTTTCAGATTATGTAATAAAATTCTACTGTTCGCGATAAAAATTTCACTGTTCGGGGTGTTGAAATTAGTGGGGGTTATTAACAGAATAATACTTAAAGAAGTGATTTTTGGGAAGGAAATTGAGGTCTGATACTTAAACAAGTGATTTTTATGTCATTATCCTAGATTCAGTACAAGGTCATCACCTGAAATGACTTGGTCATCCTAGACAACACAGATGTTGGTTCTGATAAGTTTAGAAATATAATTAGTCCCTGGATCATTAGTATTCTATATTTAAAGCTACAATAAAATTAAATCACTTCTTCTTGTGATTAATTTGTACTACTTAAATAGGTGATTATTAAAGAAAGACAACTCTAACTTCCAACCTTTATGGAAATAATGTTACTTGAATCAGTGATTTAAAAAATCACTTGTTAAAGTAAGTCCCCTGACTGATTAGTTTGTTTTTTAATCAATGAGATTAAACATTGAACTCATATAAAAAAAAATATGAACTAACCTGTCCAGAGAAAAATCATTAAAGGCATGTTTTTACATCTCAAATTTCATGAAATAAGAGACTTTTAGCTGAGGGATTGTAAAAAAAAATTACTTACACAAGTTGTTTTTTTAAATAAAGGGGAGATTATTCAAAAATTATAATTAGCTAATATATAAGTGTATTATTATTTACTCTTTCAAGAAGAAAAAAAATCACTTACATACATGTACAAATAGTCATGGTAGTGCTCGTGACTGACACATAATAATTCAAGCTGTGTTGTAAAAATATTTATTACTTGTATAAGTAAATTTGGGGGAGATTACTTAAATCTTATATGGTTTATGAAAATATCATTTACATCTTCAAGTAAATAAACATGACTCATCCTTGTATTAAGAATCACCCCTGACTAATAGTAAATACATATATACTGTAGGCACAATAGATCGACTGAATATCACATGCATAATTTAGGAAACTCTCAACAGATAACACTTCTATACTGTAATCTGCAAGCTGTTTGAACATTAATATCTAGCTCATACACATGGGTGAGCCTATTCATGTTATTAACCCTTTATTTACAATGTAATTTTTACTTTTATCTTCATGTAAATAATTACTTCATGCTGAGAAATCATTCTAAAATATTACAAAACACTTTTAAAATACATTCATCTTTCTTCTTTACTGAGTACTCAACAGTGTAGCACACATGCAATATCTTACCACAAAGAGATTCTATTTTTGGGATAATTCAAATTCTCAAGATGACCAAAGAACCATGGGAGAACGTGGGCTTTATTCCTTATCAAAATCGCAATCGTCACAGTAGGTTGTAAATAATCATTGCTTTCTTCTGAGTCACTATTGACAGCTAGCAAGGTTGTACTAAGCAAGAAAAGTAAGGATATACAGCGACACGTCAGCTTCTCCATCTTCCAAAATTCTGATACCGATTAGGGATGGGGAGAGGAACGACGTGAACGGTCTTATCTTTGGCATTGCGTGTACTATTGAGATATTTAACATAAACAAAGAAAAAGAAGTTTTTTTTCTGTACAATTTGTTAATAACTATTGAGATAGAGATAGGTATTTCCTTTAATAATGTCCCGAAGACAACCTAGTTTAAAGGTAAAAGTGTGCATTTTCCGGAAATAATGCGCTGAAAACCCGCGCACGGCCCCAATTTTATTGACACCCTCTCCTTATCAGCTGATTAGTGTGGTGTGTGGTAATTTGTTAATTTATAGTTTATATCGTAAGCTTTGTGTGTTTTCTCATACAATGAGAATGTTTAATTGCAAATTTACCCCCAGGCTCCTAGGGTGTCTTTATTGTTGTACTTACTTACTTACTTACTTGCTACATAATATCTGGAATATGTATAAATTAATACTAGCAATGTCTGCAATGGGGAATTAAAATATGTCGGGTTGTTGCCTCATATGGGAAGAGTGTCATGCTTGCCTGCAAGTTAAAATCCCTAAGAGTATGTAGCTGAGAATTCTAAGGGGAAAGATACATGTATATTATCCTTTGCAAGGCAAATTTTAGCCTCTTTCCAACTCATTCACATTACTTTTCATCATTTGTTCATTGGTATTAAACTTATTTTACTTTTGCCTTTCATCATGGTCTACTGACTTTGCTGCATGTATAATTGATATATTGTTATTTTATTCTTTTAAATGTGTGTAAAATATTTGCTACTGTACAGGAAGCAAACAACAACCAGTCAGTTATAACATGTATAATATATACATGTACATGTACATTTTTGTACATACACATGTTACCAAATCTAATCAAATATGCATAACTATGATAACTAAAAAGATTAATTGCATGAACAAATCTACATTTCATAAAACTACATAAATTACAAGATAAACGCAAGATCAAAAGAAAATCCATAGTAATATTAAATAAAAACACAATCATTATAGAATCTTTACAGTTGATATTCTACATTCATTTGTCATTAATTCAAATACTTTTGTGAGGAAAAACTACAATTATGACAATAAGCATTTAATAGTAAAGATGTAAGCCTGCTTTCCCCCAAATGCAGATCAAATCAATACAAAATTGTTCCACAAGGATGTAAAATTTTGAATTCCTTTGAACAAAATGTTGAATAAAAAAAATTAGAAGGACACCGTTAATATTTTTGTTTCAATAAACATGATAAAAATAGAATTGTCTGAAAAACATGTAAAAACAATTAGATAAATTCTACATTTAATTATTTTACAGAGAGAGTATGATTTCAAATGAGACAAATCTCCACAAGAGACAAAATAATACAGAAATGACCAGCTATAGGTCACCATATGGCCTTCAACAATCAGAAAATCCAATACGGCATAGTCAGCTATATAAGGACACAAAACACAACCCTCCCCCTCCTGGGACATGCACTGGTGTAACAGTACAACATAAGAACAAACTATTTTTAAAGAGGAAAACCTGTTCATTATGCCTTTAACTTTTCAGTGGCTGTCAGTATGACTAGATTATGTCCTTAATAATGAGAACAAAATGTATGTATTTAAGCAGTAAGTATATGACAAGTACACAAATGTATATGACAAGTACACAAATGTATATTAGTATGCATCACATGCTGAAATTTCTAGTCATTCTTTTCGTAAAATGTGTGCATACATTTTTTAACAACTTGTTTGAAATTGTAATTGTAATTTTCCAAATTTTATATCATTTATCCAAAAAAAAATTATACACAGATATTTCTTACTTGAAACAAATACTTTTTCTCCATTTTAGATTGAAAAATGACATCTGCGGGTTAGTATACTATTTTTATTCAGATTGTACATTTGATTTCATTGAACATGTTGAAATTGACAGTTTTTTATGACTAGGACCATCATATAGATATAAGAAGATGTGGTATGAGTGCCAATGAGACAACTAAAGAAATGACCATATCAAAATTCAGTTATCCGTTTGCCTTAAATTCATATGTCTCAGACTGTCACAACTTATTTTAACTGATATCTTGTAATACCAGGGCCGTAACTACATTGAGGCAAATGAGGCAAATGCCTCATGTTGAAAACTTCAAAAAAAAGAACTGAAACAAAAAAATTGTCTTCATATCAAATTGTGTTCACGGAAAGTGTCTTGCAAAAAAGAAAGTTCTCTTCACTCTCTGCTGTCGTCCCTGCATGTTTTTCATGATCCATATTTCTATTTTACTTTTAGTTTTGTTTTCAGAGTTGATGGTCTATTGTTTGTTATTATGTGTCCCGGGTTTGTCTTTTGTTCATTTATTGTCCTACTTTGTGACGATAGTCTGAGGGTTAATTTCCATTTGTAAACGTGTGGTTTTGCAATGTTGCATGTAAGTCAGGGGTACTACTTGTACAAGTGTATTTTATTTACTTGAAGAAGTAAAAAAAAATATACACATATAAGTAAATAAATAATGTTTGAATAATCTCCCCTTAATTTTCTAAAAAATTTACTTGTATAAGTAAATTTTTCTTACAATCCCACAAAAATCCTCAAGTTTTGAAATGTAAAATCATGCCTTTAATGATTTTTCCCAGGTTTGCTCAAATTTTTTCATTAAAATTCAATGTTTCATCTCATTAATTCATCAAAGAAACTGATTGAGCAAAGATCTTGTATATTTGCGCAAGGCAATTAAAAATTGCTCTTTTGGGGCTTGTAAATGAGCAGTGTTATGAAGATAACAGACAAATGGGATTTTCATTGTCCATGAAATTACACTTATATGATTAGTAAAGACATCTGTAAAGGGTACACAATTTAAAATTCTATTAGAGCAAAGAAATCTTAAGAATTCAAGAAAAGAAGAAAGGATGATTTTTTTACTTATACAAGTAAAAAATTCTAAATGCCTAAGGGACATAACTAAGCCAATTTTTTTTTTACCTATACAAGTAAATAAAATTCACTTGTATAAGTATCCTACAAATTTACTTATATGTGTATATTTTTTTTTACTTCTTCGAGTAAATAAAATACACTTGTACAAGTAGTACCCCTGACTGCATGTTAACCGATGTCCAGACATTGTGCGACAAAAATATTTTAAGAATACACGATGCTACTGGACACAGAAAAAACTGGTCGTTTCTGAATGGGGCATTGAACTTGATATCAAAGAATACAAAACTGACTCTTTTTGTAGATAAAACTAAACAGCTGACATGGTTTAAATTAAAGTAAGACGACCAATTCATCGGTATCAAATCATCTATAAAAAAAAACATCACTGTATAGCTATATGACCTTTTACATTGAAGGATTAAACTTGCATTAAGTCTTGTTAAGACCCTTTAACAGAAAATAAAGGAATATGGAGAAAACGTACACGGGAACTAATCTCACACAAAGTCAATGCATAGAAAAAATACAAATGACCAATGTTCAAAGTTTTTATTCCTGTTCTTCATCTTGGTAGTAGACGGAGAGTTTTCAACAATAAAAGAATCATTAATACCGTAAAACAAGGTCAAGATGGTTCTTAGTGTCGACTTAGGCAGTACTAGTACTTAAAGTATATTACTGCACTGTCACTATGTTTAAATCTAGTCATTATAAAATCACCAAAGTCTAAGCACAATACAAAACAAGAACAGACAGACAGACCCGGTTTTTATGACTATGAGACTTACGATTTTTTGCTTTATCCTACATATCGGTCTGCTAATGATGTTGTCCCCGTAAAACCTAAAAGTCCCAAATTACAATGAATCTACGTATTTGCTTTGAGACCAGCATATTGTCGGAGAAAAATGGCTAAAATATTAATTTTGTTTCAATGTTAGAAAGAGTCTGGGAAACGCTCAGAATGCATGATTTTGCGTTATTTTTCTCACAGCTTCTGGGTGTCCTAAGCGGCCCCCAGACCCCCCCAGACCCCTCGCCGAAAAAAATTCGCCTCGCTACGCTGGGCATATATATTTTGCCTCACTATTAACAGAGGCTAGTTACGGCCCTGAATACTGATCAATAATGACAATTGCGATCACTGTCAAATATATATGATCACCATGGTAATAACTTTAAAAAAAAAATCATTTCTTTTTGGTGCAAAAATATTGTACTTTGTCATATTGAACATGTTCAGGAATTGTATTATAATTGATCACACATTATTTCATATATATCTTCTTGGCTAATAATTACAGTTAGATTTATGTTTCATTATAATACGTTATTCTGATTGGCTAACTAGCAATCTCGTGATATTCCTTAATCAATTGCATTACACAATGCAACTTTTCATTCATGATGACACGAGGTCCCACAATAAAGTGCACAGGTAAATGAAATAAAAACTTGATAAAAGGCGTGTTTTCACGATCCTATAGGTAAAAATGTAATTATAAGTATTGAATGCTTTTTTTTGTAACTTTATAGGGGTGTAAAAGCGTTGACCGTGCGCACATTTTTAGTATCCATGCTTCATACAAAATGTACTTCGGTCAACGCTTTTACACCCCAATAAATTTACAAAAAAGAGCATTCAATTCTTAATTAAATGTTTGGGTTTGAGCTTTCCTGATGACAGTAAATCCAGAAAAAACACTTCATATACATAAAATTTGTTAGACAAATGTTGTTTTCATTTTTTTTGTCTGACACACACACTTCATACACTATATTCTTAATTGACAGATGTGGATACCAATTTTGTGGATTGACAAAAATGATTGAGGAAAATTTATATTTTGTGGAGATATCATATAGTGGTTTTTCATATTGTTTGCATATACACATGATACAAGTTAAGCATGTTAAGTCTGTATAAAATTTGTACTTCGTACAACATGACAATTTGTGAATAATATAAACCAACCGAAGATGGTACCAAACAAAAATTATTGAATCTAACCTTACATGTATATATATATATATATATATATTTATTACATACTTAGTAGTAAATACAGATGAATTGTATGTGTAATACAATCATTGGCAAGCGTGCTGTATCAGCCACCCGTGATGATATCGATATCAGCACGGTTGCAAAAGCTTTATCCCACCTTTAATCTGTATGACCTCACGTCATCGATTGCAATCACTGTTGCAAAGGCTTTCAAATCCCTAATTTGTATGACGTCATGTCAAACCTATAATCTGTATGATGTCATGTTACATAAAAAACATCTACTTGAGGTATATGTATATAATAAAGTGTATATGATATGGCTTTTTCAATATCACACACCATATCAACCCTCAACCAATATAATCCCTCGAGCAGAGCTCTTGGGATTACACTGTATATTGGTGTCTCGGGTTGATACAGATGCGATATTGAAAAAGCCATATGATATTCTCTATTTCTACAGACAATTGAGTTTACAAATAAAATTGTATAATAAGAAATATATTTTGATTTCCTTTTTTATTGAGAATAATTTATTATAGACTTCCAGTTTTCACCTGACTTTCAACCGTCAGATAAAATGAAGGAAGACTTTAAAGAACATGGGTATATTATGATAAGGTAAGTATAGGAAAATAGACAGGTCTAAAAATTATGAAAACAGCAGCAAAAAAAAAACACTTAATATATCTAAAGTTCACAATTATTATCATCCATGTATAAAAAAAATACTTGTAAAGTCAATAAGGCAACAAAACAGAAAAAAAATTAATTTGAAAAGGTCTATATCACATGTATCATTTGACCCATGATGAATGATTTAAGCTTCATTAGAAGAATTAAAGTAAATGTCTGTTGCCAATCTGGCTTTAAATCTCTTGTTTCATGATCCTATTTTATTTCTGAAAAATAAAAGTTGAAAATAGTTATGCTGTTTCAGTTTTAGTGTTTATTATTTAAACAATTTTTACTGCATGAACAGTGTTTTATAAAAAAAAAAATTATTACAGTGAAATTTTTAAGAGTTTCATCATATTTACATGTAGCATGTTTAGTCTTTATAATTAACAAACAGGTTCAGTGTGTTTTTTCCATAAAAATATTTTACGAGAAAAAAAAACAGGGTTTTTGGTAGGGTGGATATACATTTGTACCAGAGTAGCCCCTTTAGGTCAAAAGATCGGTTTTGAAAGTATTTCTTGTCACCATGTCTTTCTATGCAAGTTTTAGATAGTTGGATGTGAACATTTTTTTTAACTTTAAAGGTCAAAGATCACCCACAAACACCCCAAGGTCATAAATCTAATTTGACAACATTGGAGCTGCATGACAGACAAGTGTGAATATCTTTAGGTATCAATCCGCTAAGAACCCTCTCACATTTTCTACTTGAGGTGTTAGTTCACCATTTATAGCTAATTTTTATTGTAAAAATTTTCTTGAAATGAGTTGCAATTTTATTACGGTTATTTTGTGACACTTTTTTTCTGAATCTTTCAAAGTTTTGTATCTAACATATTAATTCCAGAAAGCCTTAGATATAAATCGTGTTTTTTCAGAGGACTTCTAGACAAAGATGAGCTAGAGAAAGTAAAGGTGGCACTAGAAGACAATGATGCAATCAGAAAACATGCTTTTGGGGTATTTTAATAACTATTTTATTAAGTCTCCCAAACAAAGTTTGGAAACTTATTGTTTTTGCTCAGTTCTTATTATTTTTATTATTCTTCTTCTTCCTCTTCTTCCTCTTCCACCACTTTAAAAAATGAACTAAACCACTTGTCAGATTGACTTAGGATTTTATAAAATGGTAGATTTATATGTCTAGGTGAGCCATCAATCTTTCGTTTGTGCATTGGGGTCTATTAAGAGGTATTTTGGGGGTAGAAAGGAGGGATGGGTTTACTATAGAACCCTATGGGATTTTATTTTCTAAAATTTTCAAATGAATAAAACTGTAAGTGATAGATACATGCAGTCTTCAGAAATGATTATAGGACAATAATATAGGGGAGGTCCCTGGGGGTTCATCCCCATACCCCTTCAATTTGAGAATATGCTTACATCTTGTAAACGGTCCAGATCCCCACCCCTAAACAAAATCAAATCAAATGAAATTAAAGGCAGGTGCCCGGGGGTCATCCCCACCCCGTTTAATTTGATAATGTGCTATTATCTTGTAAACGGTCCAGATCCCCATCACTAAACCATATATATTCTTGTAGGGGACAATAAAACAAATGAATTGAAATAAAAGAAAAGTCTCTAGGGGTTCACCCTACCCCCTCTTGTTTAAAAACTTTTAAATGGTCAACATCCCATCCCCTAAACCATATATATATTCTTGTATGGGACAATAAAACAAATCACATGAAATTAAATGGAAGTTCCTGGGGATCACCCCAATCCCTTTAAATTTGAGAATGTGCTATTATCTTGTATTAAAACGGTCCAGATCACCACCCTTAAACCATATATATTCTTGTAGGGGACAATATAACAAATGAAATGAAATAAAAGTGAAGCCCGGAGGGGGTCACCCCACCCCCTCTTGTTTGAAAACTTGTAAACAGTCAACATTCCCACCCCTTAACCATATATATTCTTGTAGGGGACCATAAAACAAATGAAATGAAATAAAAGGGAAATCCCTAGGGGGTCACCCCACCCCATCTAGTTTGAAAACTTGTAAACGGTCAACATCCCCACTCCTAAACCATATATATTCTTGTATGTGACAATAAAGCTAATCAAATGAAATTAAAGGGAAGTTCTTGGGGGTCGCCCCACCCTGTTCAATTTGAGAATGTGCTATTATATATCTTGTAAACGGTCTAGATCCCCACCCCTAAACCATATATATTCTTGTAGGGGACAATAAAACAGATTAAATGAAATATAGGTAAATTCCCTGGGGGTCACCACCACCCCCTCTTGTTTTAATACTTGCAAATGTTGGAGATCCCTACTCATAAGCCATATATATTCTTGTATGGGACAAAAAATCAAATCAAATGAACATGGGACCATATGAATGGCGAGTTATGGGAGCTCTATTTGGGAGACTTCGTAACAGCATCCTGTTACAATTACTTCTTGTTCTGTATTACTATTCATTGGAAGATGACATACATTGTTGCATTAGTCTTAACTACTGTTCATATTTTAATTTACTACAGATTCATATTATTAAGTTGTTCTCCTTTTATAGCAGTCTGAAATGATTTGTGTAAAACCCAATATATCTTCAGTCAGTTTTATGTATAAGGATACTTGTGAACAAACTGTTGCTTCTGTCATTCATAAGTATAGCCTCAATACTGCACAAAGAACATTACATAGATAAACTTTTTCCATAATGTACTTACATTTTACTTCTATAAAACAATTCTGTAAACTAACAAAATTTAGTTATTAATCTATTTTTGCATCTTTCGGTAGTAAAAAAAATATAGCAATGATATTGTAGCAAATATGTTAAACTTGGATCTTTCCTTATTTAACTACGGCTGATTTATATGATAACTTTTGCTAAAAAGTCTTCAAATTGACCATGGAATTCAAAATTGTTAATGTGAATGAAAAAGAACTAGAAGATGTTTTACTTGTAAAAAGTAAACTATTAAAATGCAAATATATTTTGTTTAAGGTTGCAGATGGGAAAGGGAGAGAAAGCATGATGGCACTTTGGAATCATCCAGGTTCTGATGTCACTGGTATGGTGGGAAGGTGTGAGAAAGTTGTAAATACATGTGAAAAGGTCATTATCATTTAAGAGATTATAACATTGTATTTTTAAGTTTGGCCTAAGTCAGACATTGGTTTTACTTTTGCAAATTGAGTTCACTTTATAGCAACATTTTTAAAGATTTTTTTGCACACCAAAATGTCAATAAACTTTCCAAAAAGAAAACTAAGATCAAGCTACAGTAAAAGGGCTATGTCACTGATTTGGTAAAAATTTGCATACAACTTTGTCCTTGTTGAACTATAACTGAAAATCGAAAAAAAAGTATTCATTTATCTTGTTTATCAGCTGAAATATTACTGATACTGTGAAAGTACTTTAATTCGTGGGTACCAATTTTCTGGATTTGAGCAATATTTAAAAGTTTGTCGGTTTTTAAATTTGTGGATTTTAGTTTTCTTTAAAAATAAAATTTAAAAATTGAAGCCTTAAGAAACGAAGGTTACAAATAGTCTGGATTGAGGAAATTGCAAAGTAAACATTGAACCGTAAATCGTAGTGATAACACTAATTAACACATGATAAAGTGATCAACAGATTAAAGACCATCAAATGTGTTAATTGGGCCATAAACATGTCACCTAAAGAAAACAGTAAAATAAAAAATGCTATAAACGTATCTTGAAATGTCAACATGAAATTATTATTTCCCATACGTACGAGAACTATGAGGATATGAATATGAACACTTCATTAGACTAGCATATCAATACCGGAAATCTGACTTTCATCAATCAAAAATATGTTTTAAGAGAATTAAAAGATCAAAAGTTGTACAGTTTAGGTTATTTAAGATTAAATGGGTATTATCCTGCATGCAGTTGTAGTTCTGTGACTGCTATTAAAGTATTCTAAGATTTGGCGTTATTCAATATATTCTCTAGAGCATATCAGTATTCAAACCTACCATGTCTTGATTTGGACGATGATTGTTTTATTTCATTGGACACTTAAATTCGTGGATAAAGTCATCCGGCAAAAACCACAAAAATTGGTACCCCAGGAATAAAAGTACTTTCACAGTAGTATACTTTCAAAAAACGTGAACATTTGTATAGAAAGCGCATGAAATCAACAAAAAACCTTCTTAAAATTTGCTGTAAAATTATCAAATCTCTGTTCCTTAACTGTAAGGGGGGAAATAGAGGCTTCTTTGGTACTTTTATTTACTAGATAATGAATTTTTTATTTATTATGCATAATTCATTGACTAGAAATAACTTCACAGTGAAGTCATTGAATAAATTACATTTTTAAGTTATTAGTAATCCAGAAGTGAAGTACATTTTGTAATAGAATCTGTCTGCCTATTTCATTGTTCATTGCAGCTTCTTGGTGGAGAAGTCTACCATTATCATACAAAACTAATGATGAAAGAGCCGTTTACAGGAGGCAGCCATCTGTGGCACCAGGATTATGGGTAAAAATCTTTAAAAAACTGTCTAGTTGTTATCATTTATGATATATTTTATGGATATACGAAGATGTGGTATGAGTGCCAATAAAACAACTCTTTCATCCAAGTCACAATTTGTAAAAGAAAACCATTATAGATCAAACATGTCAAAGTACAGTCTTCAACACGGAGCCTTGGCTCCATCTGATCAGCAGGCTATAAAGGGCCTTAAAAATGACATGTGTAAAACCATTCAAACGGGAAAACCAACAGTCTAATCTATATAAAAAAGGAGAAACACTTATGAACCACATCAACATATGACAAATACCAAACATCAGATAGTACATGAAGTAAATACAGATAAATAGTATGTTTAATAAGATCTTATATTGTCAACGGCATTCATGCTGTATCACCCGTTTATAATGATATTGATATCAGTCACATCATGCTGTATCACCCGTTTATAATGATATTGATATCAGTCACATCATGCTGTATCACCCGTTTATGATGATATTGATATCAGTCACATCATGCTGTATCACCCGTTTATGATGATGTCGATATCAGTCACATCATGCTGTATCACCCGTTTATAATGATATTGATATCAGTCACATCATGCTGTATCACTCGTTTATGATGATATTGATATCAGTCACACTTGTAAACGCTGTATGATGTTACATAATAGATATCGGTCAGGGTTGAAATTAAAGGCATTATCAAACCCCTAATCTGTATAAAGTCATGTCAAAGATTTAAAAAAAACATCTACTTGAGGTATATAATAAAGAGTATAGTACAATGAAGTAAGTAAGTAAGTAACTAAAGTAAGTTAATTATTTATTGTAGTGACATGTGTAAGTATTTAAAGATTATAAACATATGATAAATATATCATATACCTGTTTATGGGACGTATTAAGGTATACCTCTGTCTGTCAGTCGTCATCATGTGGGACATTAACTTAAAATTTTTAGGGAATTATTTATATCTATTGATGTGAGCTCCCTTTTGGTTTTTATAAATTTCTGATATGACATTGAACTTTATTCTTTCAAAACGTGACAGGTATATCATGTGCTCATGGCACAGCTGTTAATTCAATATCACACTATGTTTCAACCCTTAACCAATATAATCCCTAAAACAGAGCTCTTGGGGTTATATTGGTGTCTTAGGTTGATACAGATGTATTTTCCATTTAGAAATTCACATCTTTCATCTTGTACTGATTAGAAACTGTCGTCTGGTGAAACTTTTGATATGTAAATTATTTATAATATTGTAGTAATTGAATTTGAAGTTTCTTTTGAAACAACAAAACTCACATTTGAAAATTGAAAAATATCATTTGTATGCTGTATAAGCTGTAACTTCAATGTCGTTTTGATTAATCCCACATTTTTTAATATTATTCAACAATTTGGAAAATAAATGCTTGCTTGTCTGAATTTACACTAAAGTTAAGGAGATGTGGTTTGTTGACCTTAAATACCAAAGGATAGAGAAATATCAGTCCAAATGTTTTGTTCAAATGCCTACCACTGTTCATTGCAAGTCAAGTTTCTTGAAATGGGTTCTTTGATATATTTTTAATCCTTTTACCTCTGGATTCTCTGGTAAAATTTCAGAAAAAAAATCAGAATTTATATTTTCTTGAAATAATTTTTTTGTTATAAATTACTAATGTTATTTTATTCTTTATATATATTTTATATATTGTAGATATTGGTATAAGAATGGTTGTTTGTACCCAGATATGATGACAGTATTTATTGCAATAGACAAAATAACAAAAGAGAATGGATGCTTACAGGTAACAACTTTATTTCAGTTTTAACCTTACATGCACTAATTCACCAATTCCCTTGCATGAGATCGTTCTTAAATTTTTATATGAAAAACACTTCAAAAAATTGTATTATGCTGAAACCAGAATTCACTCCTGTTAAAAGTGAAATTTGTTGTGCATCTTTATTGATGAATTGTCAATAACTAAAGTCGATTCACATAAGTTACAGTATACGTAGGAATCAAAGTGTCAATCAAATGCTTTTCTTGGAGTGTCTATTTTTATATCTTTTATTTTTAATTTTAGATTTTACGTGGATCACAGGTTTGTGGCAGAATAGAACATATTATGGTTGGAGGTCAGACTGGGGCTGATATGGAGAGGGTTGATCAACTAAAAAAGGTCCTGAAGTTAGAATATATAGAAATGGAACCAGGTATTACTGTTATGTCATTCATTTATAAAAAAAAGTGCATATAATATGACATTCACTGTTATTAGAATATACATCAAAGACAAGGACTTTGACATTTTAATGATATGTAAAATATACTCAAACATTGTAAAAGGAATGAATATGCTTAAGATTTATAAGAAAAACCTCTCTGTTTTGGTACTCCCATTTCAAAAGTTTTCTGACTGACTGGTCTTGAAATTTGATATTTTACAATCAAATTGATTTTTATTTGAAATATATGCTGGCAAATTATATGGTTGCATCTATTGTCCAATTGATTGTTATTGCTGAAGATGTTATTGTTAATCTGTGTTAAAAAATGAGAAGATAAAAAACATTAGTATTAAAAAAAAAATCCCAGATAACACCATAGCTATAAAGAAAAATGTTTAAAAGACAAACTGCTGAAACACACCAGTGAAAAAATACAGAAAACTAAAAAAAATGAACAGAAACAAATCTTGAAATGAACTAAGGTTTTCTACTAAAAATTTGAAAGGTAATCTTCTACAGTGCTGTCTATTTAAGTGAGTAGTGTTAGTTAGTAGTCCATTTTTTTTCTCCTTTAAATTGTTTGTCTAAGCTGGGCTATTATAAAGCTTCCTAGTGTTTTATTCATTTATTTCTTTTTAACATTATATATATAACACTAACATGAGAGGGTGATAAAGCAGATTATTACCATGAGAAAACATTGTCAACTGTGTAGGAGCCAAGGAAGACAATATTTTTTGATGGGTAAAAATTGGCTCTATCACCCTTTTATTCTATGTGTTATTTAATTTATTTTACTGAATGTTCTATCCTAATGTCTTTTAAAATTTAAAAACGGAAAGTAGATAACTATGACGTCATGTACATAAAACTTTACAGTTATTAGAAAACATCAAAAGTGAAGTAAGATAGGGCTTTTATTTTGATAGTCTATGAAATAGGTTTAAGTCCAAAAAGTAGGATATTCAAAATCTTTAAAGTTATTGACTTAAATTCAATTCCTAGCCCTTTCAGTTATTGATGTTTATTTGGTCTGCTCGAGAGGGTTTCATTCAAAAAGTTATCTCCTACTATGCCATGGGATAGAATAAATTATCTCCCTTGCATTAACCAATCAAAATCTGTGTCATTTTAAGTTGAAGTATAATAGATATCAATTGGCATTTAGAACTATACAATTATTAACATGATATATGAAATGTATAGTAATGTATATAATTGATGTTAATAGGTGATGCACTTTTCTTCCATTCAAATTTGTTGCATACGAGTAATGCAAACGACAGCAAGTACAGACGATGGGCATTTTTATGTGCTTATAACAAGAAGAGTAACGATCCTACTATTAAACACCATCATCCATGCTACACACCATTAGAAAAGGTATGTACAAGTGTCAGTCTCTGCCTGATTAATGTATTGTTGATATTTAAAACCACTTTCAGAATATGCTTTTATCATGGCAGTCAGTTTTTATTTGTGGAAAAATAGAGGAAAACTGGCTATCCTACACACCTTGCCATGGGCAGCTTTCAAATTCAAAATCTCAGTATTGCCAGGCTAGTGATCACTGAATAAAAAAGACCACTTGGTCACGGAGGCCCCTCCCTGTAATACTGTATATTGTCAGTTTTACAGGTTACAATTGGCTACTTTAGTTATTTGAGCCACTATTAAGTTGTGGAATTTTCTCTCTGTGTTGAAGATTCATATTGGTGGCCTTGGGCTGTTTTCTACCCTTTGGTTGAGTTTTTGTTTCTTTGACACATTCCCTGTTTCGATTCTTAATTCTGTTCCTTACAAATAGCAAACTTAATTTTGGCTATTTCATATCACGGTGTAGGATAGGCCAACTAAATTAGTTTATTAATCGTTTTACTTATTAATATTACATAAAATTGAGAATGTAAATGGGGAATGTGTCAAAGAGACAACAACCCAACCTGTCTTTCTTCATGCAGGGAAATTTGTAACAAACCAAAATTATAAAAGAAATAACAATATTTGATTGCTACTATTATGAATTCCTTATATTATTTCTTATTTTTGTAGGTACCTAACAATGCCATTAAAGAATGTACCAACTTCAGCGACATATCAGGAAAAGACTTTATGGATCCTACCAAAGATAAGACAATCAAAGTGAAACCAAAAGAAGTGGAAACAAACTGAAATTTCATTTCATTTACATCTTCAAATCCTCCAAGATATTTGACCTAAAAAAATCTTGTATTAAATAAATTTATATATTTTTGTACTGTTTTAGTTAATTGTTATTGTCATGTTTCAAAATATTGAATTTGATGTTTAAGATTTTAAATATTAAGATACAATAATTACATTAGATGTATGTTTCATTATAATACTTTATTCTGATTGGCTAACTGCACATCACATGTTATTCAATAAGCAGTTGCATTGCTCAATACAACTTTTCATTCATGATCATATGTGGTCCAACAATAAAGTGCACAGGTGAATTAAATAAAAAAATATATGAAATTCTTGTTTTCATAATCATAGCTAAGAAATGTAATTATAAGTATTGAATGCTTCTTTTTGTAACTTTATAGGGTTGTAAAAGCGTTGACCGTGCGCACATTTTTAGAATGAAGCACAGAATACAAAATGTACTTCGGTCAACACTTTTACACCCCAATAAAGTTACAAAAAGAAGCATTCAATTCTTAATTAAGATTTATTTTTTTTATCAATAGTACTGGTTTTGTTTTTTGAGTCACAAATGCAGTTCAATTAGAATATCTTATCAGCTTGACATTTTCAAGAGAGAAGATATTTTCAGGAAGGGAAACACTTATACAGTTAAATGTTTACCTATACTGATTATATCATTAATTTTGGGCTGTCAGCTTCACAATTGTAAGTTAAAATATATCATGTATTTCATGCTCAAGTTATTTATAAAAGGTAAAATTGAAGGCATTCAAATCAAAAGTTTAATTTACAGTTGACTCATCATGCTGTATAAATGTGTTTCCATATTGCTTTATTTGTAGTAAAGTATATATTTTTTAGAGTAGGATCACTGTAACATGCATCTCATAAGAACCACTTTAAGCAAATCTTATGTTTTCTCATCTCGTGCAGAAAACTCATATTATTTTGCATTGTCATTTTGGAGACTTTTATAGCTGACTATGTGGTATGGGCTTTGCTCATTGCTGAAGGCCGTACGGTGACCTAAAGTTGTTAATTTCTGTGTCATTTTGGTCTCTTGTGGAGAGTTGTGTCATTGGCAATCATACCACATCTTCTTTATTTGACATCTAAAATCTTATTATTTTTGTGCCAGACATGAGGATTTTTTTTTGTCCTGTTTATAAAACTCATGAGATAAAATATTTATATATTATAACTTTTTAAATTTTTGCTTGAGAGTTTCTAATGAAGGTAAATCAAAAAGCGTTTTGAATTCACCAAATTAAATTAAAGATAGGTTGTTTTTTTTTACATTTTATTTTTATACAAATACATTTTGTGAATTTCAACACTATACCTATAGGCTATATATCATGTATATGATGAATGTGTTTATAAGAAGTTGCCTTTGCATCAGATATTTTTTATTTTGTTCATTATAAAAATAATGTTGAATTATAATGTTAATAATAGTTTTAATACTATGTTAGTTTTTATCAGTTATCTTTTTTGAAAGAGACTTTTTAAATTTATTTGAGATTATCTTTGGAGATTTTGTTTCTAAACTGAATAATGGATGTGAATTCAAAACCTGTAGATATTGTATTTAATGATTTTATATATCTTATTTATGCTTAAATCATATATAAATAAATAAGAATTAATAAGGATCTTCATTTGTATTTATAAATCATCAAAACAAGAATACATTGAATATAATTTACTTGTTTTCCCAAGTGTAACAGCAAATATAGATAGAACCCTATCATTAGGTGCGTTGGTTTTATGTTTAATCATGTCAAAGTTCTAAGGAATTTTATATTAAATTGATCAATTTGGTTGTTGGTATTGGTTTAATTTGTTGATATGAGAGATTTCTTAGGAAAGGGTTGCATCATTATTTTTACATTTTTCTATGATATAATACAGTTAAAATGTGAGCCTGAACACAAAGTCAATGTGGTAGCATTGCTTTGTTATTAAAGTATCTTGATAGAATGATGATCTATAGAAAAACACACTGTCTTGCAATCTTCATGTTTTGCAAGAAGCACATTAGTATAAAACAGTAAACCAAAGTTGTATCTCTTCCTACAGAATATTGGGTATTATTACAATTGCGAATCAAATTTCAAATTTATACATCAAGTTTGCATACTAGTACCATACAAATAATTCCCTATTGAGTTTCATGAGGATTTTTTACAATGCAACAGTTACAAAAGACCAAGTAATTAAAAATTGAGAAAAAAACTTCACAAATTTGGTAAATATTGGAAAACTTATGAAACAAATTATTAAAATATAGAAATATCTTTGGATCATTTAGCATGTTTTTATAATTTTGTCCTTTATCTAAACCTATTTTGTTGAAAGAAAAATGAATAACCACTTATCAAAATGATTATTTGAAAATAATAAATGTTTGAACATTCTATTGATTCTGCTCTGATACAGAAAGTACACATTTTAGGTGCAATATAAGTCCACTTGTTATATGTGGCAAACATCTGGATATGAAGTCATAATTTAAATATTCACAAAAATTATTTCTGATTATCAGCAAATATGAAAACCTTCCAAAAAAAAGTTGATGAAAAGATACAAAGCTTTTTTACGTTTCATCTATGTTAGAAACATTCTGGTTGTGGTTAAAGATCACACCTATAACTTTTTAAATCCATCCTGGCAACATAAAGACCAGGACAAAAGAAGAGTCTTCATGTCAATAAAAAGACAGAAAGCAAAATATTCATTATATGTTTTTCTTTTTCCTTATTTTCTTTCACAAGTAAGTTATATATAAGTTGGTTCAATGCCAATAGTTTTTGAAGATCCAGCTAAACTCCAACATGAAATTATCCAAAAGATCAGGATCTTCAAACAGCAACAACTGGTTTTGCAATTTTCGAAAATGCGTAATTGAATTGAATAAAGATGGTATGTTGTGTTATTTCTTGTCGTCTTAAGTATGGCTGTTGTTGAAATTGTCAGATTTGACACCTGCTTCATATGACAATGTCGACATCCGATAGTTGTATCTGGAGTTTCAAAATTAATAAGTTTCATTCAATTCATATTAGAACATGTCTTGGTCTTTGAAATGGCTGTCGGTGATCATTCAAACTCATAATGATTCAGGTGAATCTTCAATAACTTCTTCAAATGACTGAACAACTTCTCTTATCTTGGTGCCACAAGTTCTTCATTATATTCCTAATATTTGGAATCAAGTTATATGTGATTATTTAATACTGTGCGTTTTCTTATACATCAGAAGGAGCAATCATCAACTTACAGTGTACCAAATATTAAGCAGTTTCGCCCTCGTTACACAGGTATCGGAAGAGAATGAAGACGTATATATATACTCTTTCCGAATATATTTAGACTTTGAGGTCGTTGATACAAATCGGAATTGAGGAACTGATTGGTTCTATGAATACCATGCTTCATCAATCTTTAAAGACCCAAATTTTGCAAAACACTTCTCCTACCTCGAAGACATATGTTTTATTGTTCTCGCATATACTACCCCAAACAACATAGTTTTTGTGTGTAAATCACATTACATAAATTGTTTGATAAATAAATTAGGTATTAAAAATTCACTTGAAATCTCAAAATATAACCCAACGACACTTTTCCAAAAGAAAATCCTAAATAGTCATAGCTCTGTTCTATGTTTCTTTGGAATTTCAAACAAAAACGACGAACTGGATCTTCAATCATTGTATTGGGTAATTAAACTAATTAAATAATAAGTGTCCTTACAAACCACGATATATAACTGAGTCTTGTAAATTGCTCCTCAAAACCTCTTTGGGAAGAAAGAAAATAAGTTAACTGTATCCTTTAACTTTACTTTCAGCTATTGTCCGCTATATAAATGATGTTCTCTCACTTAAAAATTCAAAACTATGTTTTAACGCATCCATTCATCGAACTTGAGATAAAGGATACAAAAGATAGTTAAGTGTGACTCATATCTTGACTGACATCTAGAAATTGACAATGAGGGTCTGTTGTGACATTCAATTGTACCCGTAGAAAACGTATTTCAAACGAAATGTCACATTCTATTTTTTTAAGAAGATGTTTTGTACCGTGCCCGGAACTTTAGAAACGATTCGGATAAACTTATCAATCATGTAAATAAAAAAAGGCAACAGTAGTATACCGCTGTTCAAAATTCATAAATCGATAGAGAAAAAAAATCCGGGTTACAAACTAAAACTGAGGGAAACGTATCAAATATAAGAGAACTACGACACTACAGAGACACAACACCGATATGTAACACACACAGAAACGAACTATAATGTAACAATGGCCATTTTCCTGACTTGGTACAGGGCATTTTATGAAAAAAATGGTGGGTTGAACCTGGTATTGTGGCATGCCAAACCTCCCGCTTTAATGGCAGTGTTAATTACAACTTACATGAATAAAAGTATTCTAAAAGGTTACCAATTCAACACTTAAATGAATAGCAAACTCAATTTTAATGTAAAATACATATGAACATTCACGGATCTACAATCCGTCGATACCTGTATATTGGCATTGCACAAGGTCATGTTTTTTTTTTCTGTCGTTTTTTTACGTCTTTACAATAACTCCATAGGATGTGCATGCGTTATGATTGAAAATTTAGTCTTAGATATATGATATGTTTAAGTTGTATTGGCTTTAAATTAGCTGTCAGTAACTGCCAGTACTCTCAGATCTGTACTTTTGACTTTTTGTTGTTTGAATGTACAAGTATCCCGTGCTTTTGGTAGGTGTATTTCTAATTGTATCTATGAGTGAAGCCTTTTTTCATAAGAGTCCGGACATTCAAACTTATAGTTCGAAAACAAACTGTTAACGCCATGGCTAAAAAAAAAGACTAACAATAGTACACAAGCAAATAAAATAAGCAACACGAATCCCATCAACAACTTGAGATGATCTCAGGTGATCTGGAAGGTTGAGCAGATACTGCTCAACATATGGCATCCGTTGTGTTGCTCAGGTTATTACAAACATGGTAAATATTCTAATTCGGTAGGTCACATTCGTGGAAAGGGAACGGGGTTATATGTACACCACCAAATTTTTATAGTTCCTTCTTATGATTGACTGTTACACCACTGTCCCAGATTACGGAGAGGTTTGTAATCCCGCTAAGATGTTTATCCTTGCCAGTTTCTACATGCACGTGCCTGTGCATTGCATGACCCTGTTTTCAGTTGCTGTCGTTTGTTACTGCGTTACATATTTGTTTTTCGTTAATTTGTTTGTTCATACATTTGTTTTAATTTTTTCGTTTGAATAGTTTTACATTTGTCATTTCGGGGCCTTTTACTGCTGACTATGCGATATTTGCTCTGCTCATTTTTGAAGCCCTTACAGTGACCTCTAGTTGTTAATTTCTGTGTCATTTGGTCTTATGTGAAGAGTTTTCTAATTCGCAATCATACTACATCTTCTTTTTTTATAAGTAGTTAATCTACTGTATCCGTGTCAATACAACACTGGGATTGCGAGTTCAAATCCAACACGTGGCAGGTGCGTTCAAATCCAATCCGAAATGGACAGTTTTCCAGGCAATGGTCGGTGGTTCTTACTGGAGTTCCTCCAACAATAACCGAACAGCCACTGACAGTGTTGAAAGCGTCATTTAACACCAATCAATAAATCAAATGGCAGTTACTGAAGGTGAAAGGTCAGCTATATTAATACAGAATAATTTTACAAAAGATTCTTTCACTGATCATTTGATCTTTCAGCATTGTGAATGTTTAATCCATCACATTCATTATTTTGTGATGAGATCACTGTTTAAATTACTCTCAGTAAGCATTATGTCTAGTTTGCAATATGATTGTTCTTTTAAACGATGATTAAAATGTAATTTCAACCTCAATATGTTCATAACGCAATGCATTAGTTTGCGAGATGTAAGCAGGTACATTTATTATTGTGTATTTATGGTAATACATTTGTCTTTTTACTGGTGTTCTAATCTCGTAATTCTATAAAGGTTGATTGATTGTTGATTGCGAAATCTATATACCATGTTTCATCTTTTTCTTAATACAATGGTATGTGTATGTGCATCGAATGACCAAATTTTCATTATTTCAGTTTCGACTTGTTTGTGGCTTTTTTTTCTGCTAAAGAGTATACTTATCCCATATTTTTAATATTTCAAACATGTACAAAGAAAACTAAATTTTAATATTTTGTTGAATTACAACAGCCAATATTTTAAATCTTTTCAACAATATATTGATTTATATTTTGAATGGACTGTTAAACATATTAAATTAAATATTTTTCCAAATAAGAGGCATGTTGAAACCAAAGTTTGAATTCAAACATATGATTGTACTATACAATTATGTAATGCATGACAAAAAATGTGATGATTATCGTCGTCAAAACTCCAAGATTGCTTCAATGCTGTTTTTCTCTTTTTTTTTCTGAAAATTAAAAGCTGTTATGCTTGTTGATTGTGTAATGTTTTATGAAAGAGTTCAAATTCCGATATTTTCGCAACATATTTTCTTTTTACAGCCAATCCCCTTTGAAAATCATAAACGTTTGTAAAAAGAAAACCAAAATGAATAATCAATACTGCGTTTCAATCTCTTGATCACTTATAATAAGTCAACCAATGCATGCTATTCATTCAAATGCATCAAGAGAACTATGGTTGTAAAGATATCAAATATTTATTGAACTAAATCATAAATATATCTTCATTGACAATTAAGAGCTGACGACATGCCTTTGATAAACCTAATAGCTTATTCACTATTCCTTGTAAAATTCTGTATGTTATGGATACACATCAAACAAAATCAGAATACAGTTTGAAACGGACAATGACAGAAGAGTACCTTTTGTTGCTAGTGCCAGTTTATGTTCATTGAACGAATACTGTTGCTTATCAAGTTATGATAAGACATACAAACAATGTAACTTGTACACGAATGCAACTCTGAGATTGAGCCATGGCAAAATAGAAGTGTCATTAGAAAAAAAAAGTAATTCGTAGGGCTATTCATAATTTTCAGTCATTTTTGTCATTGTCAATACCTTTCAGCTATAAAAACTTCATTTTTCACATGATTAGTTGTCACTAGAAAGATGTTGATAACGATATAAAAAAATTGCAAATTTAATGATTGTAGTGCGATCTTGTAGATCGCAGTAATGTAGTTTTACGGTCGTGGTGAGTTCCTCATTATCGAGATGAGCATGGCCAACTTTGAACATATTCAAAACAATCGTGGTGCGGTCGTGGCGAAATAAGGTCGTAGTAGAAGCGTAATGAGAGTGCAGTAAGGTCGTGGTAAGATCGCAAAGGTCGCTGTACGGTCATAGCGAAAGCGCAATTTTAGTGGGAGAGACTGCGCTACGATTTTACAACATTGCTACTGCTACCTCAATACGACCATCACGTTCTCAACGCGAATCAACCACGCTTCTATTTCGACTATACGACGTTTATATCAAGCTGTTAAAGACCATATTACGATTCTAGCACGCTAATGCCGTCCTAATCACGCTCTTCATATGACATGACTACGTTCATACTACCACAATTTCGAGTTCTAGTCATGCTCGTTTTTATTATGACATAAAACATTTAAAACGCTACCCAGGTTTTGTTTATCTGTATGTAAAAATTAAAATTACAGAAATACTGACCTGTGAGAAAAATTCAAAACGGAAAGACCCTAATAAAATGACAAAATCAAAAGCTCAAACACATGAAACGAATGAATAACAGCTGTCATATTCCTGACTTGGTACATGCATTTTCTTACGTATAAAATGGTTGATTGAATCTGGTTTTATAGCGCTTAACCTCTCACTTGTATGACAATTGCATCATCTTCTATTATATTGACAACGATAAGTGAACAAAACAAACAGACATAATGGATAAAACTCTCAAGATTTAGGGTATAAATAAATGTCCTTTGTATATAACGGCTCAACCATGATTGATATATCTTTGTCGTCCCCACTCCCTTTCACTAAAGAATCGTTATTTCATCTTGATGGACCAGTAATAGGTTGAGATTTAGGTTTAATTGGTCGTTCCGAAATTTCTACTGGATCAGGATTCGTTTCAGAGTCCACTCTGCCTCTTCTGCTACCCATACCAAAGCACCTTACAGCCTGGTAGATTTTGGGGGAATAACTGTATTATTTACGATGAATCTTCGTATTAAATGAAAAAAAGATGGAATGGGACAGTATTTTTATAAAACACGATGCTGAAATTATTGCTGAGAGCGGTTTGAACGTGGTATGATAGAAATATGATTGTGATGAGAGCGTGCTATAATCTTAGTAGAAGCGTGATAAGATCGTGTTGCAATCGGATAAATCATGGTATGGTCGTAGTGAGAACGTGAAAAGCGTAGTAAGATCGGCATAATTGTAGTGATGTCGCAGAAAAAGTATGATGAGGATGTGGTATAATCGTAGCGGGATCGTTGTAGAAGCGTAATGAGGACGTAGTAGCATCATGAAAACAACTATTATTTACATTTTCATGCCGCTCGTACCGCGACCTCAATTGAATATAGTTTTTGTGTTGTTGTCTCATTGACAAACGCGCAAGTTAACATTTTGTTCTAACAAACTCAAACAAATTAAATAAGGGTGTTGTTTCTGACTTATTCACAGAAATTCAAAATTCTTTGGTTTTATTAATAACCGCAATGAAATATTTTGCCCGCCATCCCTCATTTTCTTTACATAATTGTATTACATACAGTTTAAGAAGTCATGTTCTAAGATCTTAGAAAATCCTTCTTTATATTGTTTTTGAGAGAAATTAAAAAAAATACGTCTGTTAATTTTTCTTTTAAAGAATCACTCACTTATCGTCATTGCCATAATCATGATAACTGATGAGGGTATGATGTAGTTTTGACATATGCATTCACATTCCATGAAGTTTGTCTTTCTATTTTACATCAACTACGGCATCTTGTTTGATAACTACGGAGAACAGAAGTACTCGATACATAACATTGATATCGTGTCTAAAATATTATTTAAGTATTATTTATTCTTTACAACGTGCTGTTGAAATTTTTATCTTATTAATTTATGTTGTGCCAAATTTCCATATGCATGCATTTAAAAAATGGAGATGTGGTGTATTTGTCAGCTCGGTAACCGTAATATTAACTCTAAAGTAGTGTCTAGTGTTTTTTTTTGGTGTAAATGCGCATCTAATGCAGTAAAAATGGTACCGTTGATGTTTTAACTACCACCGGGTCGATATCGTTTGGTGATAGAAGGAATCACGATACTTTTAGCCACTTTTTATTTGTTACTTGCATGAAAATACGGAAATTGTTTGAATGTTATTATTGCTGATATAACTATTTGAAATCTTTTGGGAAAAAAGAAATATATCTACCTCACGCCAAACTAAGATTCATTGTCCTACTGTTCATATATTTCAGGTCCTTTTAGTGAAATCAACTCTTCAAATTCTTTTATTCGGTTTAGGATGTTTAAATATTTTGGTGTCAGCTCCTATTTATGTAAGGGTATCTAGTGTTTAAATGTAATTCTGGTTTTGTAAGATTGGTACCGTTTATGTTATTTCAGCATCCAATCCTATAATAAAGCGGTAGGTTTGTGTGTCCATTGCAGTAGTTATGTGTTCTGTTGGTGTGTACGTATGTCCCAAAATTAATTTCCATTCTCCAGTCCAAGTGGAAAATTGCTGTTTCTCTTCTCTAACTTAAGTTTGCCTCAACGTAATGGTATGGATCTTATACACTCTACTAATTACCACAGAAATCAGTTTGATTTCGAATTTTGGTGACAATACTTTTTATCATTCTTGAGTTATGTTCCTCAATTAGGTAATACGCAAGCGCAATAACAAATGTTGTTCATAGGCACATCCTCCGTTACATTTATTGGCAGATCGAGCCGGAGTGTCCAAAGAGACCTTCGTTTAGAAAAATGGAATTCATGTTCAATTAAAAAAAAATGCACATTGCCACTAGTGGTTGACGAACTCACAATCACTGTGTTTATGAATGAATTTTATTTCTCATAAACTACAAATTACATAGTTACAGAGAATATATAAACAATTACATTAAATATTGAAGCACATGTGAACAATACAAACATAAACATTAAATTACAAACTAACCAGGAGGAGTGACCCTCACATTTATAATTTTTATAAATCTACAAAGTTTTTCAAGAACAATATAATTATTAGAGCTCATCAATTGTTGATATTTCTTGATTTAGAGCATTACATGACATAACATAATGATATTCAAAACTTCTTCTCTTGATTCGCAAAGATGGCACAACCTATCATTTCTTGATATGTTATTCCACCTTCCCGTCTCGATAGGTAATCTGCGACTTCCACATCTAAATTTACACAATATAAATTGATTATATATTGACAATTTGGAAAAATAGCTTTCTAATTTAATATCAGTTTTAAAAATTCTATAACATAAGCATTTAGGAGTAGTGCTATTAATCGGCGTGGAATACTAAAACCACCCGGGCAGCAATGTTCAACCGATTAAGACAAGAATTAGTTTATTAGTTTCGTAGAAATCGCAATCTAGACAAAATTCTGAATTACTGACACGTTTATGGAACTATAAGTATCGTATAACGTGTCTATTATTAATCTATAGGATATGCTGGATGTTATACAGATTATTGCCCAAATCAAGGACTCATACTGGGTGATAAGCTGATTTAAGCTCAGAGAAATGTAACAGTTTATGCCAAGGTTGCCGATATTTGGAATGGAGGTTAGTTCTCATTATTTCTAAGCATAAAATATTTATAACATTAGATTAATATAGTTCAGTCGAACCTCGTTGTGTCGAACTTGGTTGTGTCTATAACTTGAACGAATCGAAGAAATTACTCGGGTTCCTGCAAAATTGCCGTTTAATCAATATACAATAATGGCCTGCTGAGGAGGTGAATATCCAAAATGGTCAAACAAAGAAAAGGTTATTCCACGTGCGCTTTAGTTTTTGGTTGTTCGCATTACGCAAAAAGTAAATCCTCTTAATATTTCATCAGAATAAGTTTTTTACACGAAATAAAATTATTTAAGGGTGGTTGATAGGAATTGAAGATCTTTTCCTAAGTCCTTGCTTTTTCGGTGACAGCCAAAACATTCATTACTTTAACAAAATGTTTGTTCGATTGATATATTGATGATTGGTTAAAAAGAAATTATCATAACAAATCAAACGAATTTGATTTTATTGTTATTTAGAATTCTGATGAATGCTTCAGTGGGAACAATATGGACACGATAACATTGCCAAAAACACCAGAAAGGGATTGCAACGTGGCATGTGCTGGAGAAAAGACCCAAATGTGTGGTGGACCTTGCAGAATATCAGTATGCTATGTTTTAAGGTACGTTTTACTATATAATTAGTTCTTTGTGGGGCATTGAGGCCTGGTATGATTTGATATATAGAAGATGGCATTTAATTTCAACACGTATAGAAATAAAAGGAAAAGACGCAAAAGTTTTGATATTTTACAAAATGATAAAAAAAAATAATGAACTGCATGCCTGCTTCGGAGTGATCAAATAATAATTCTATAACATTTCATATATTTGTCAACAGAAGTTATTATTTACTTTATTTATCTTTTAAAGGGACTATGCTTACGAATAAACAAAAAACGTTTTTATCCCCGGTAGTCTTGATGATTCAATGTAGGCAGCTATGTACTTTTTGTCAAATGTGTAAACGCTAATGTAAAAATGTGATATCACAACTAAGAATGACAGTTGAATAGTGCCAGACTCAAAATTCTTTCATTCTGGCTTTAGTTCGTCAAATGTGTTCAGAATAAACGAAGGTTTAGAACATGAACGATTTTCGCAACAAAAAGGGTTTCATTTAATCTTATTCTGTAACACTAGGGTAATCCACCATAATCTACTTTAGAAAATGCCTTTACCAAGTAAGGAATATGACAGTTGAAATTCATTCGTTTGTTGTGTTTTCGCTATTAATTTTGTCATTTGCTTAGGGACTTTCCGTTTAGAATTTTCCTCAGTATTTTTGTTATATAACTTTTTGGATAACATATGGTGAATTCTGTTTAATATTTTCCTGTTTTGTACCAATGAAAGAATTTGGTACAAATATTTATACCAATGAAAGAATTTAGCAGTGGTTTTCAGTTAATTTAGTAACGGAATATCTTATTTCATCCAAGTTATACATCGATAACGTTATTTGAGGTATACAATGTCACAACAGACTATTACAAAAAGAGCAAACAAGAATAAAATATAAAAAATTGGAAGTTGGTGGCACATGTTACAAACGATACATCTCATTTTCAATTTTATGGTGACGTTGTTGTCAGAGTTTGTTAATTCAGATACGATTAATGTTACCGGGATAAGCATTTGAAGTTACTCATTCTTAAAGGTTATCAATTAAACATTTTGATAAGATCTTTGAATATTTACTTTGCAGTTACCTGTTAGTGCAACAGTAGTAGGTCGCTACTAAAATTGTTTTTGGTTTTGATTAATATAATATAGATTAATATATTTTTCTATACAGCTATGAACACTTAAGGTTCTACATCCTTTTCGATACTTATATTTTTTTGACATCTGATAGATATATTTCTATGCAGATTTTCTTGATAATCGCAATGATTAATATCGTATGTTTGTCCATTTCTAATTCTTTGTAGTTTTTCTATGTTTGTTAGTTTCATGTTGATCTGATGAGTCAATCTTTTCCAACTTATGTTTACGTTTTATTTCATTTCCTGAATTTACTTACCTTACTTTCACAATTTTAGCCATGGCGTTGTCAGTTTGTTTTCGATTAATGAGTTTGACTGTCCCACTGGTATCTTTCGCCCCTCTTTTTTTAACATATACATTGTAGTATGATTTAGCTTTTTTGAACATTTCAACCCCGTATCTTACTTCAATTGCCTGGGAAAGTGTTGTCTTAGTTTGCAACCTGTAGTATTTATTTTTCTACATTTTTCTACCCTTTCGATACACTTGAGTTTTTATTTTGGGCTATTTTAATTTTTCTATGAAGCGTTTTGTGGACTTGTTTGTCTTTCGTCGTGCTTCGTTGTTTGCTATGATGTTGTCAGTATCTCTTCGACTTTTGAAATTCGAATGCATCTTTGGTATCTGGCGTCTCTGTATTAATTGGTATTTTTTAATGATTTTATCTGCATTTGAAAATTAAGATGTTTTTTGAATAACGTTATTTTTAAAATTCACGTGAATTAACACGAACAAAAATTCATGTGATTTTCACGTGAAACTCACATGAGTTACACATGATTCTAAATTCACGTGAAATTGATGTAAGTGAAATTTGCCGGTGTGTCCGGTATCATATATGACGGACGTTCGGTGTATTTTATTGCTTACAATAAAGTCATTTTGTCGCTAATAAACATTTGCCTCACTGGCTATGATTTGTCGTGTTCCGGAAGGAAACACGAGCTCTGCTCTAGGGTAGAGAAAGTCTGTTTTGCTTAATAAACATATCACTGCTGCATAATGCAGGTTATTTAAGAACCAATCGTTGATAAGCTGAGTTAAGGCAGCATTGCTTTGCATGTTAAACAGATTAAAGCCCCATCACATGTTGTAAATGTCAAAAGTCAGGATAACTGGACCAATGCGTGTTTGATGTTGCTTACCATTGCTGGTTCGTATATTTTGTCAAGGTAGACGAAATTTTTGGATTTCTGTTGTATGTTTTACTGATTGACATTTTTGGTAATTTCTAGAGTCTTTTGCATGCATTTTTTGTGAACAAAAAGAATCGTTAGGTTTCCAACTGTCTGTAAACACGTTTATCATTTACCTTCTAAAAGAAACCGAATCCCGTTTAAGCACTTTAACTTCCTCACCAACAGGTACAAGTACTTTGGTACAGTTGATTTGGAAATGTTTTTTTATTTTTATTTTGTGAGGCATTCTTATTGGTTTGATTGGCTGAAAAACGCGTCTGGTGTTTAAGCCTGGTATCATTGATGATTTTATAAAACCTTACTGCCTTAATTTGACATTCATTTAATATAAACACTATATTTGCTTGTTTTTGTTTCGATTGAGATTGTGAGACGGGGGTGACTTGTGTACCCCTATTTTGACGATTTTACCTGTTATGTCTGTTTTGTTCACACATCGCTGTAAATATAATAGAATTTGATGCGACTGTCATACAACTGAGAGTTTTAGCGCCAGGTTCAATTCGCATTTTTCTACATTTAAAAATGCATGTACCAAGCCATGATTTTGCCATTTGATTAGGGACTTCCCGTTTTGAATTTTCCTCGGAGTTAGTATTTTTATGATTTTACTTTTTGATATCATATCAGTATTACACATACGATTTTTATATACAGAAAGATTCATTTAACATAAAAAAAAAATCAACTGCTGTTGTCTGCTCTATGGTCGGATTGTTGTCTCTGTGGAACATTCCCCATTTCCATTTTCAATTTTACTCATCATACCTTAAAAAAATCTCACATTGTACAGATTGTTTATAATATAAAAACTTAATTATTGTATTCTTCGCATGAGATTCTTGCGCTCTCTGTAGATTCAGAATCCTTTTTTAAAATTACCATATTGAATATTTAATGCGTTTTTATATACTATTGTATCTTTTATTTTCATTGCAGGAAATGATAACGATATGTTACCATATCATTATCCACTGTACAACTATGAATGTAAATTTACAGAAGAAGAAAAAGAAATTTGTGAAAACAATTTAGAAAACGAATTTGCTTTAGAGACTTTGAATTCGATATTTTAAGAATGCTGTTTTGAAAAAAGAGTATATTTCACTAAATAAACTTAGTTATCCTCACGTTTAAATATAAAATTATCTAACCTACAAACACTTTATGCTAGCGGTCAATTTTAGTTTTATCCTTCGAAGAAAGTTGAACTAAAAACAAAAGGATGAAAAATTTTAATTATAAAAAATATATAAATCTTTTAATCGGTATGTAATTTTTCATAAAAGCCTTCTTCTTTGTAATACACAGTGTCTGAGTGTATTCTTCCAATTTATACATCATGTATTTTGAGTTGGTCTTTCAACTGCAATTACTCGTGCGTAAGTTTTATTCACCTTAAATTACCGTTTTTAGAATTTGCAAAAGAGGGACGAAAGATACCAGAAGGACAGTCAAACTCATAAATCGAAAATAACTGACAACGCCATGGCTAAAAATGAAAAAGACAAACAAACAACAGCACAGACGACACAACATAGAAAACTAAAGAATAAACAACACGAACCCCACCAAAAAACTAGGGGTGATCTCAGGTGCTCCGGAAGGGTAAGTAGATCCTGCTCCACATGCGGCACCCGTCGTGTTGCTTATGTGATAACAAATCCGGTAAATAGTCTAATTCGGTAGGTCACATTCAGGAAAGGGAAGGGGATTGTAGTTACGACGTAAGGAACATATCCGATATCATTTGTGATACGGTTATTCCATAACTGTCAACCAACTCGTGATGGCGTCCGTAAAATTTACGAAGGGATGATGTCAACTTCACCATTTGGAACTCTTGGTTTAATAGCTTCCTTGTGAGCAGCAACCCTCTATAAAGAAAATCATGATAGGAAATGCAAGCACGGGAATATCGTATCAATTGGGAGATGTATACCCCGTATGCAGGTGCTGCTGGAATGTTGCTACTTAGAAATGGAAAGTTCACAATTGGAAAGCTGAAATCATCTCTTTTGTCGTAAAGTTTTGTTTTCAACCGACCCTCATTGTCAATTTCTAGATGTAAGTCAAGATATGAGGCCGACTTAACTGTATCTGTAGTATCCTTTATCTCTAGCTCGATTGGATAGATGCGTTCCACATAGTCACCAAATTTTGAATTATTTAGTGAAAGAACATCATCTATATAGCCAAAAGTAGAGTTAAAGGATAGTGTTAACTTCTTATCTTTCTTCCTAAGAAGTTCCTGCATGAAGTCAGCCTCATAATAATAAAGAAACAAGTCGGCAAGTAGAGGGGCACAGTTTGTTCCCATTGGAATGCGGACAGTCTGTTAAAAAACACGTCCTCCGAACGTAACAAATATGTTGTCAATCAAGAAATCAAGCATCTTGATAATATCAGTTTCAGAGAATTGTTTGTTCGAATCAGAGTGATCCTTTACAAAGTAGGATTTAGTTAGCATTATAATTTATGAAGAACTATTGATGAGCATGTCACAAACACCCACATAGTCAACGGAAAACATCACATAAATATATAAACAGAAATTGAGACATCAAATAACAAGGAATAAGGACAAGATGTTTTTAAATATAGGAAGATGTGGTATGAGTGCCAATGAGACAACTCTCCATCCAAATAACAATTTATAAAAGTAAACTATTATAGTTCAAGGTACTGCCTTCAACACAGAGCCTTGGCTCACACCGAACAGCAAGCTATAAAGAGCCCTAATATATATTAATGTAAAACCATTCAAACGGGAAAACAAACGGTCTAATCTATATAAAAATGAGAAACGAGAAACACGTATGTACTACATAAACAAACGACAACTACTGTACATAAGATTCCTGACATAGGACAGGTGCAAACATTTGAAGCGGTATTAAACGTTTTAATGATACCAAACCTTCTCCCTTTTTCTGAAACAATAGAAACACCACACAACATCATAACATAGAAAAAATGAACGGCTTAAATCAATAAAAACAAACGCAAATTAACACACAATGAACGAATAAATTTGATCTTAAAATTTGTTTGTTTTAAAAACCCAGTCTTCCTCCTTTTCAAATTTCGACCAATGGAATAATAAAGTTTACAATGGAAAATGAAAATATCCAGAGAGAATTATTTCACGCAAAAGTTTCAACCATGGCTTATATCTCGAAAGCGAGCACACAGACTGGGAATTGTATAAAAATGGCTTTCTGGTTAGGTGAGGTCAATATATATTATGTCAGTCTATTAATGACAGAGAAAAAATAACGTATAGTTATTATTTTAAGATACAATTAAAAACAAAATCTTAAACTTCGTCAGAAATTCCGGCATATAATATAGTACGCCAGACGTGCATTCTGTCTACATGAGACTCAAAGGTGGCAATGGAAACCCTAAAAAATCCAATTAAGTGCATCAACTATTACTAATGCCATGATTGCTTTTGGGTTTAAACGTGTATTGCTTATAAATGCTTCATTATTCTATGCTTCTTACTGTTTTAACAGCACTATTTTGTTACCTAAGATATGAGTATAAGGGATATTTTTTTTCTATTTTATATTCTTGGTCTGTTGCTCATATGATGAAGTACAAATGTAGGTGAATGTTGGCATTAATATTTTTTAACATACACTATAACAATATATCATTTTACCAGACCACGGTTTCCGGAAGTAGTCAAGAAGACAATATTATGTTTTTCAGGGGTTGACAGGATACACGTGATCGTTGTTAGTTTCAACTTCAATATTATTATGCAAGCAGATGTAATAAACAATGATTTCATACATTATTTTTTTTTTGGTTTACACTTTGTATAGGGCTTTATTTATGATCTTATTCCGGAGTGCACAATTCTTATTCTACATATTTCACCTTTATCAAAATTGGGAAATCTGTTTGGTCGTCCCATTTTGTTGTAGGGATGTTTAGATTAAGTGTCGAGTTAATATGTATATTATTTTGTGTTGTCTGCGAGAAACAAATCATTTTTCTGATCTATTAACTAGATTCAAAACCAATATAGATAATGTTAACATATATATTTTATTGAACTGTGTAAATTAATCGGAATGCGAATGACAACATGCACCTACAATTCTTTTGTGTGTTTCCCGTTTCGGTAACACATGACATTTGCGCGGGAACTTCTTACATAAACATCGTTTTTGGATTATTGAAACATGTGAAATGTACTGTAACAGTTATTGATTTTTGGAAGTAATGTGATATTATTTATTATTCAATAGTACATAATTTTACGTCAGGTTTGTATACATTAAGTCTCTGGTCAGTGGCGGATCTAGGGGAGGGGGATTCCGGAGGTTGAACCTCCCTTTTTTGTTGACGATCAATTCATTTGGATAGGGATATCAGTTGGAACTGACCCTTTATCCTGGGTTAGGATTCCCTTTTAAAAATGGCTGAATATGTCTTAGCTAGTCAAGTCAGAACCGAAACACATCAGTGGCAGATCTAGCCATTTTGAAAGGGGGGTCCAACCATGTCCCCATTCAAATGCATTGATCACCCCACAAAAGGGGCGATTCCAACCGGGAACCCTCCTGCTGGATCCGCCACTGCACACTACTCGGACCTATGTTATTTTAGTGAGTGATGCGAAAAACTCAATTTACATTAGGTCCCCCTTTTTGAAAACTTACTAAATTCGCCTCTGCTTATCCTGGGTGAGGTCCCCCTTTTAAAAAATGGTTGGATCTGTCTCAGTTACTCTAATCTAAACTGAAACACATCAAGGGCGGATCCAGCCATTTTGTGAAAAGGGGGGTCCAACCATGTACCCATTCAAATGCATTGATCACCCCAAAAAGGGGGGTCCAACCATGTACCCATTTAAATGCATTGATCACCCCAAAAAGGGGCGGTTCCAACTGAAAACCCTCCCCTGGATCAGCCACTGCACATTACTTGGACCTATGTTAGTTCGTTGCATGTAATTACTTAAGTGATGTGAAAACAACTCAATTTACTACTAAACTCCCTTATTAATAAAAATCAACTTTATATAAAAGTAAACATGTTCATTATATTTTGCTGTGTGAAATTGCTTATGCGGGAAAGACCCATTACAACCCGACCATAGAGGAGACTACAGCTGAAGGCCACCAATGGATCTTCAATGCAGCGAGAAGCTCCCACACCCGGAGGCGTCACAACAAACCTGTTCTAGAAATAATTTGTGAATGAAATTGGTAAATACAGTTATTCTTGATCTTCATACAATTTAAGGGCATTTCCAAATGTTCCTAAATATAATGCTTTATGCATCTGAAAAGGGTTGAAAATAACACTGAAAAATCATCGTTTTTCCTCTAGCATAGTTTGTACGTGCAGTATAGGTGTATTTTAAAGGCACAACAGTAAAGCCGCCGTATAATACTTCAATCGAACCGATTTACTTTTTGAAGTTTAATTACTATACTATATATAAAAATATTAATTTTCGCGAACCATTTAGGTCACGGAAATTCCAAAATATGGCATCAGTAAGGAGAGTTGTACATATAATGTGAATACACAGAACCCCCATCCAATTCATCTTTCACTAAAAGTATTCATCATTTTCTATTTTATATGTACTAACAATTATCCATTTTTCTATAATTTGGATTAAAATGTGCAAAAATCTGAGTTAGAATAGGTCGAATGCCCCAAAAAAACATTCCCTGATTGGTTGAAGCACTGTGGCGTCGATGTAAAGCATAGCAAGCCTCGATGTAAAGCACACGCTTCACAGGAATAATTAAGGAGAGTTTTACAAATAATGTGAATACACAGACCCTCAATTCAATTTATGTATTGCTAAAAATAATCAAGTGTTCATCATTTTCTGTTTTGATTCTGCTAACAACATTCTATTTTTTCTATAATTCCATTTGAAATATGTGAAACCCGGCAATGAAAATAGATGGCCTCAATGATGTAAAAGCAACCCAAAAAATTTCCGTTAATATGTTAACATCTTGAACTTCGACCCTGGGTTCAAAGGGTTAATAAACCGATTCACAAATAGAGATATTCTTTCGCTCAAGTGAAGTATACAGGCAACTTCGTTTACAGAAATATATACAGACTTTATCAGTAATATATTGTCATGCTTCTGCATATCCACGTTTTTTTGTATGCTGAACTTCAGTCAAATTCAATTCTATACAAACTTTATTACGTAAAGCAATAGGAGTAAGAATATTTTTTGCGCCAATTTAACCGTGACCAGCATCAATGTCAATATCAAAATTGTTTATCGTAATCATTGTGAAATTTCACTGACATATATGGGTCATATATCATGTATATAGGGTTTATTAATATAGAGTAATTTTGGTTAGTATGGCTTATTTATGTTAAAGTTCTCCAGATGTGCTTCTCTAGACATCTTTGACGGTCAGTTTAATCCCATTTATCTCAATATTATCCCAGATGACAGAAATGTCAACCCGACCTATTCGTGTCAAAAGTGAAAATCTAATCTATTTGATGAACTAATTTCTTCTAAAACTGTACATGCATTATTTCTGTATTATTTGATAACCAATCACATTTGCTTTGCATGATAATGGGTACTGTTTGAGCGAACTGTCTAGTGTACTGCAAGATCGATGCAAATTGTGACGTCAGTGAGTGATCACGTGACATTATTATTTGTAAACAAACCAGCTCTTCATATAACACGTGTCTCAGTCTGAACTATACATTCAAAGTGCAATCAACATGATCAATCTTTCAATCGCTATTTTATGATATTTTTGTGTCTGTTTTTTGGTTTGCATATCAGTATTCGAAGTAAACTCAAGGTTATTATATAAAATTATTTGTCTCTTTTCGTCTGTAGTACATGCGTTTGAGGTCCGGTTTAATTTGTACGCATGAAATCTCTAGTCTAAGAAAAGCTGGTGATAGAACCTTAACCAGATAAGCAACTGTCTAGGGCCAAGTAAGGAAGGTGAAAAAAACAGTATTGGTACTATTACGCAGAACCATAAACAGATGCATAGACAGACCCAGGGGGTGGCAGTGGCAGATCCAGAACTTTTCATAAGGTTGGGCCCGCTCCAGTCATGCTTCAGTGATTCCCTATATAATCAACAAAATTTTTCCAACGAAAAGGGGGGAGGGGGTCTGCCCCCTAGAACCTCCTATTGGTGGGAAAAATTTAGTTGATTATATAGGAAATTGTCAAAGCTTGACAGGAGTGGGCAGCCCTTTGGAAAGTCAGAGGCCACCCCTTTATGAAAAGTGCTGAATTGCCACTGAGATTTGCAGGTTTTCTTTGTAAAGATACCTTAAAATATCAACAACTCTGACTGAGTACACAATTTGATTCATTTTAGCTCATTAGCTGGGCTCACTCGCTAAAAATATTCATTGCGGCTCACTAGCAAATATCTCACGATACTCATGTGTAGAAAAACTGATAATCTATACATGTGTGTGAGGAGTAGTTAGCTTAAATATAGCTAAATTTGGAAAATTTGAAAATGACTTGGGGAATGAAGATGTAGTAAAGACCGAATATGAGTTTTGGTCTTATATATGTGTACAAACATATCACTGTTTCAGTGGCAATGGTAAATAGACACTGAAAAGTCTTGGATAACATTTTATAGTTTTGAATGTTTCTTCATCAGTTGACTTAAATTAGGTGTAGCCAGGAGGTGTGTTCTTATTTCCAACAGAGGAGCGCTCAACCTATATCAATTTGTGCATGAAGCAAATTGATAGTTGCTAGATACTGAATGATTATACCACAAGAAAGTTTTAACCTGTGCATACTTAAAATACGATAAAAAAAAAACATGTCTTTTTCAGGACTTCTGATCCAACCATGTAGTATTGGATTTTATTGAGATATGGTTTTGGTCAATGGATGTTCATGAAGAACCTGCAGTACAAAGTATATCACTGGATTTAGCTCTTTGTCTAAGTGTATTATTAAAGTACTTTGCTTTGAGCTCAGTTCATTGTTATGCAATTCATTCTTTGTGAAATAAAGATTTGACAGACAACTCTCATGTACAAGGATTTGTCAAAGTAGTATCACCTCTTTCTTCAATGTAAGTAATAGGGAGATAAAAAGCATATATCGATTTGAACCAAACATTATATGTCCTTTGACCAAATTTTATAAAAAGAACAAATTTACCCGACAATGCTACTCCCGCTACTAGCAATATGATGCTAGGTTGTTTTAATACATCTGTACTGCCAACTGATGACTTGGTCCTGAGTGTAAATGGTCATTCGATTATGTTTAAAAAAAATTATAAGGCCTATCTGGCCTAATTGATTTCTAAAACTATGTTTCATTGTACATGTTCAACATTTTTTATTCAATTATTTATTTCTAATAAATTTGTGTGAATTAACATTATAACAGTACATGTTAATTACTACACTTTCATACCACAACAAATACTGTATTTGTGGTACATGTATCACTTATATTTGTATCTATATAACAAACAAAAATGAAAAGAGAATAATTTTGCAATACCTTTTGAATACTATAACTTTTTAGATATTTAGACATATTAAGACTAATTAAGTAGATGTTGATAATATCCACTTGACATGCTTGAGATTCTTTTAGATTACTTTTGGAGCAGTTTTGAGTCTTTGAAGCATGCTAAAAAAAGTTCTTTTGGTGAAATCATTTTCATATTTGTCAATTTTTTTTTGCCTCGACCAGCTTTGGAGGAAATATTATCAAAGGATTGATAAAAATCCGCACAGAAGTTTACTTCCTAGCTCATCTAGCCCCTATCATCTTGTCAGGCAGTGTCATTACTAAAAACCAATAAATGTATTCTAATCCGAGGAACAATTCGACCTTTTAACAATTTTGTTTACTAATGATACTGACGATTCTCCACAAAGTAATATAAATAGAACCATACAAATAGTAAGCAAATACATATAAAAAAAGATATGGTATGATTGCCAATGAGATAATTCTCCACAAGAGACCAAAATGACACAGAAATTAACAACTACAGGTCACTGTAAGGCCATCAACAATGAGCAAAGCCAATTCCGCATAATCATCTATAAAAGGCCCTGAAATGACATAAAAACTAGATAATAAATAAACAACACTCCTAATGCTCAGATTGTTTGTCATCGTTTAACACAACTAATAACACCATATAGGAAAAACATAGAACTCCTTTTGTCATAAGACACTGTCAAACATCCAAACATACTATCCACACTCATATGTGTCCACACTTGTTTAATATATAAAAATATATCAACCGAAAAGGGGGTTTCAACCCCGGAATCTCCTTCTGGGTCCGAAATTGAAACACTATTTGTTATTGTAATGTGACAATAAATTGCGCAACTTTTACAATACATAGGGAATGAATATTTGAACAAACTAACAGAATAAGGACATTACATATTGCGCATAGATATGTGGGATTTTGATAATAACCATCGATATGCTATCTACAATACATTTTTGTTAACAACGAGATGTCAGGATACAAACTGGAAGTAGCTAATTACACAGGCAATGCAGGTACATGTAATGTACATATGTATTTCATGATAATTTAAATAGAATATCATAATAATAATTATAACAACTATATGGATACTGAAAATCTAATTAACAATACAAAAAAAAAATATATTCAGCACGGATAAGGAATAATTATATTTTTGATTGAGATATTCAGCTTTGAAAATTGGGGGGGGGGGGGAATCGCTAATTGCGTGATACGAACAACATATTTGGAATGAGGAGTAAACGATACCCCTACCCAACCCAAATTTAAATGATCATTCCCTACATTAAAACACTACATTCTCGATTGTCCCAATTTGCTCTTTACTTTCATTTTTAAATGTATTAAACGAACTACATTATGGCCCTCAATGACCTTCTTATTTCTTTTTTTTTTATTTTCTTCGTTATTAACATTTAAACAGCAATTCTTTCCTATTGCTCACATATTGTAATCTTGTATATGTTCAAAAGAGGATAATAGTGATAATAATTGTAATTATAGTGTACACTACAATTTTTACCTGTAACGACCTTAACGTTATATTGTCAGTTAGAAAATATTCAGCAGGAATACGGTACAGGTTTGTATAATTACATAATATATTTTTTATTTTCTTCGTTATTAACATTTAAACAGCAATTCTTTTCTATTGCTCACATATTGAAATCTTGTATATGCTTTTTAAGGGGATAGTATTGATAATGATAGTAATACATATAGTGATCGCGACAATGTGTACTTCATTAACGTTATATTATCAGTTAAAACTATTCAACAGAAATACGGTATAGGTTTGTATAAATGCATAATATATTTGTTTGAAAATCATTTTTCAGACACCAACTAGGTAGTAAAGGTGGTACCAAACACTTTGACGAAAAGTAAGTTGGCTCGTTTTAATTTCATAAAATTTAAAATTATTACTTTGACCAACTCTAACGGAAAAAATTCATTGGATGTATTGCAGTTTGATAAATACTAATTTAAATAATTTGGAAGCTTAATACTTCCTTATCAATAGAACATAGTTAAAACATTCAGCTGACTTTTACAGAGTTATCTCCCTGTAATGTAATATACAAGCTATGGCATCAACATTTTATTTTATGCAGGTGATTCATTCGGTGTTCATAATGGATATAAATTTACTACAAGGGATAGAGATAATGATTCTTACCGCCATAACTGTGCTGAGATGTATAAGGGAGGATCGTGGTATAGTAAGTGTCATAGCTCGAATATTAACGGGAAGAACCTAAAGGGAAAACACAGTGATCATGCTATTGGTGTCAATTGGAGTCATTGGAAGGGATATAACTATTCATTGAAGGCAACACGTATGATGATTCGGAGCGCGAGGCATAGCAAAAATTAATCAATAAAAAAACTAATACAAATGTACCTTGATTTCAGTTTTTCACTAAAATAATGGCGAAATTTATTCTCTTAAAGAATAAAAGCTACACACTACGAACCCTATTTGTCTGGAGCACGTTCTGTCCAACACTTTTGTAATGGATATTTTTCGACTTCTACGGCTTTTTTATTTTTTGAATGGTTTTCATTTATCTTGCTGTTTGTTTTCGTACTCTTTTGATGATGCGACTGTCATACAAGTGACTAGTTTAGCTAGCTAGAAAACCAGGTTCAATTCACCATTTCCTACATGGGAAAAGGCCTGTACCAAGTCAGGAATATGACAGTTGTTATCCTTTCCTTTGAAGTGTTTGAGCTTTTGATTTTGCCATTTGGTCAGGGACTTTCCGTTTTGAATTTTCCTCGAAGTTCATTATTTTTGTGATTTTACTTTTTCCCCTCATGAATTTTATACGAGTCAAGTTTCTTGTAATTATAATGTAATCGACATTACTGAACCAATGCATACATGAATGTTAAACTAAACCCTGTAAGTTTGTTGCCGAATGCCACGGATCGTGATATTGACAAATAATCAAAAATTCACTTGCATACAAAAAAAAATGTGGTATGATTGCCAATAAGACACAAACAACTCTCCACATGTGACCAAACGAGACAGATATTAACAACTTAAGGTCAACGTACGCCTGCAACAAAATGTTAAACCATTACCGCATTGTCGGGGATAAAACTCACCGAATATGACTTTTTTTTTAAACAATTCAAACGAACGTTTCTAACGGCCTGATTTATTTACAAAACAATAAACCGAAAAAAAATATGATATACAGCAACAAACGACTACCAATTACAGGCTCTTTATTTGGACAGACAAATACAAAATGTGGTGAATTTAAATGATTTTGAAGGCGCTCCAGCCCTCCCCTAGCCTGTGACAATGGTGTAACAGTACTACATAAGAAGAAAAAATAAACATTACATGAAAATGGTTTAACTCATCAGATCGATACATAGCAGTACGTTTATACAGAATTTGGTTATACGAAGGATGATTTTCTAGAATTATTAAAATATTCACTCAAAAAAGGAGGGTCCTCAATATGTTAAAACTATGTCCGTTATAAAGATTGATATATAAAGGGCCCCAAAGGTCTTATATATATAAAATGAGAAACGAGTATCATCTGTTCAATACACCAACAAACGACAATCACTGAACAACAGGCTCCTGAATTAGAACATGTGCATACAATTACTTCAGATTTAAACGTAAAACTTTTAAGTCGAAAATAAAATGACAGCACCATAACAAGACCCAAAGACGAAAAACATTACACAAAACAATGTTATTAACATAGAAAACAAAAACCTGAACAACACAAAGCCACCAAAAGAGGGCCGACGGAGGGGTGATATCAATGGCTCTAAAAGAGAACAATATGGTGTTGATTTGAGTGAGCACAAGATGTGATAGTGCATTCCTAGTGGTTGCACCAATGGGTGCAAGCTTTCATAAACGTTGCCTGTTCGATTCACAGAAAATTACAACACAAAGATCTAATTTATGGGGTTAAAATCGACTGTAATCTTATCATTTATCAAACATAATTCAAACTGATAAGAATTGAATTTCAAGAACAAAAGACCATGCTTATTATCACATTACCGGGTTAATAAAAGGCGCAATTGTTTTTATTAAATAGAAAATTGTGTGGACTTTAATGGAGCTTATTTTGTAGACTTAAGCGGAAAGTTATTGGACTTTTAAATTAGCAGAAAATTGTTGTGAACTTTATCGGTGTTGTGGACCTTAGATGAATTGTCGACTTTAACGGTGCCACATGGATTATTTTCCTTTCGTACTTATTTTTTACTTACATTTGAAGTGCTAAAATACGAATAAATATTACAACCAATTTTGTTGAAGGTTATTTTGTTTTCGGATTTTTAGTCCGACTTTTCATTTCCAAACTCATCTTTTTTTCATTGGTACATGTATCGAATTAACCTAGTTCTATGAAGAGTCAATGACATGTAAAACATATAAGAATGTTTTAGAATGCCAAACCTGTTTTGAGAAAGACTGATTTCAGTCGATTTAATGATCAGGAAAACGATGCCTCTCGTATTACATACATCACGCAGCAACATTTGTAAAAGTCTATAATATAATTACATGGCAGTATATGTAGTCAAAATAGTAGTAGTGATATTCACATGTATTTGTTAAGTTTTGCAATCAATATCGGAATAGAATGCATATGGACTTATTGTTAACTGCCTTTCTTCTCTCTTTTGTTCAAAGCTATGGCAAGGAAATAAACAAAGGTAGGAAATTGCACTATAATGTTTGATTTGATGATCAAATTGATTTGAAATCAACGAACATATTTACAAAGAAAACAAAATTAAAAAAAGTACCAAGTTATTATTCCATATTCGTATATGATGTAAAAAACCATTACACATTCTAAAAAACACGTTTGAAATTTTATTTTTCTATGACAATTTTATTGAAAATTTTCTGCAACGAAAACATTGTTTTGCAGCTTTACATCAATATTGTTTAAAGTTTTCGAGTTCATTTCTAACATATCTATTTTGTTGAAATTGAAATAAGATGTCTTCATATATTTATTATAGAGAAATGTGTCAGGGACGTAGCCGACAAAGTTGCTAATCTTATCACAGAAACTACGAATCAGTGCTTAGTGTCTTCTTCCACAGGTAATGTACTACAATTAAAACGAATCTTGCACATGTGTTTATTTGGGTCGGTTCTGTCAAGGTTCTGTCAAACATTATAAAAAAAATATTCTTGCTTGAACCATAGGTATTAAAAAAAAGATAAATTGAACTTTACGGATAAAAAATGTTCTCCGTCTTCAAAAATAGTTTACTTTAAATCAACAGTTTTGGCAAGCTGTTAAAAAACAAAATTATTTGTCATTTGAAAATGAACTAAACGCATAATACATTTCGTGCCTCTAAATAGCTTTTTTTTTTCTTTCTTTTTTTTTCATCAGGAACCGGCGAACTTAAAAATTTGTTTCGTCAGGTAAGCGTAACTATATTATATGACCAATAAGGAAGTAAGCAGAATAACAAACTGCATTCATGTTCAACTTTGCTAGAGCGGATTGAAACCTTTGTTTCTTAATTATGAAATTGATAAAATATGACATATTTAAGAGTACTATCATCTTTATTTTTAATTTTTATATACTATATAGGTTTTGGCGCTCGACCTTCCGACTGTGGTGAATTGAGAAAGTCAGAAAATAAAAGTGGAGTATATAAAATATATCCAGATGGAACTTCCGGTTTCAATGTCTATTGTGATATGAAGAGTTTCGGGGGTGGTTGGACGGTTCGTAAATATATATATATATAGAAAGTTGTGCCGTATACGAAATTCCGTTTTAAAATTGAAAATATATTGATTATGTTTATGTTTATGTAATTAATTCAAAAAAATTATAGACTGTAATAGTTTTATCTTATTTAAACCAGAGATGTATAATAAAAAAATCCCGATATAAGTACAATTGTACGGTGATAACATGATTCATTTTAATATGCAACAACAATGCCATAGAATCGTGAAGAAAGAGAGAAAGAAGACAGCAATCCAAAAAATAAGAACTGCTTTGGATCATGTCACAAACATCCACATATTCAAAGGAAACAGACCATAAATTTATGAACTAAGCCTAAGATATTCATTAGCAAGCATAAGGGAAAGATATCTGGTGTTTTGAGAACACAGCCCTTCTCTGTCTCCTATTGTTTGTCTGTTTATCATTTAATTTTTAGCCATGGCGTTGTCAGTTTATTTTCGGTATCTTTCGTCCCTCTCTGAAGTTTTGATGAATGGTTTAGAAAGGATACAAAAGAAAATGAAAATTATTTCCGAAAATCATTAAATTAATTATATCAGTATGATATATGGCAATTGTTATCTACAGTTTGTTTCTATCAATGCGTTTGTTTCTGTTACAGTTCAGTGTTTCTATTGTTCCGTTGTTTCCCTCGGTTTTAGTTTGTTACCCAGATTTTTTTTTTATTTTGACTATTGAACAGCGGTAAACTACTGTTGCCCTTATGATAAACAACAACCAATGTCCGGGAACAGCGTACGATACAGTTTTGATTCGATGGTGATATTTTTCGATGATTTGCATACAAACAAGTTTCAAATGTTATTTTTTAAAGGGGGGTCAATGCAATCGTTTTTAATCTAATGATAAAAATTAGCCTTGAAGTGCATGTTCTCTAAAAAGTTTGACATCGCGAATAATTGAATGATGCATATACGTTAGCAACGTCTTTATCTTCCCTGTAACTATATTTTTAGCCCTTGATTCGTAAACAGAGTGTTTTGTGTGTAAAAATAATTTCATCAACACAAACACACTACGAGTTTGTTCAGCTGTTTTTAGACATGAAAGTAGAAGCATAATTTATTGTTGAACACACAGTAGATGTAACAAGTATCCCCTGAGTAATAGAACTTCTCTCATTCATTTAACGAAGACAAAGGAGTAGGTCCGGTAAGGGCCGATTTTGGCCTCAAATTTCAGGTTCATCTAACGAAAGTTTTTGGACACTTTTTAAACACTTAAGTGTCTATTTCAATTGATTCGATTAGTTTATGTGAAAGATTTTAAGTGATTTAGTCATTAAAAACGCTCTGATTCAAGCTTAAATATGAAAAATCTATCAAATATGCCAAAAAACGTCACTTTTCAGACGGTTTTTGTCAAAAATGAAGGTGGCCGCATCCGTGTTCATCCTCAACCTTTATATATGATTTGTATTATCATCAAATACAACTTACATTTCAATATTATGAATGAACACGAATGCGGCCACTTTCATTTTAGACGGAAACCGTCTAAAAATTAACCAAAATGCTAAAATTTTGAAGATTTCAGAAATCTATCATGACTTAATGATGCTAGAACGCGATATTTATCCATTGTATGTGGTAAAAACAGCTCATATTTATGTAGCAGAAGCATTTTACTTTCCAAAATATAGCTTAAAGATTACATTTTCACAATTTTCTAAAACTGCTATATTTTGGGACCAAAAAGGGGTCTTACTGAACCTACTCCTTTCATTCATTGCTGAAATAATATTTAAAAGGCATGCTCTTCCACAGTTATTCCAGCGAAGAACAAATGGTTTTGTTGGATTCTACAGAGACTGGCCGTCGTATAAAAATGGCTTTGGGAATTTAAAAGAAGATTTCTGGTTGGGTAAGCTTAATATAAATTGATGACAGCCTATTTGACAGAATAAAATATATAAAATTAATTTTCAGACATTTAAAACAAATCCAAAACCGCTTCAAAGATTCCAGGCTCATATTTGAGAACACCAAATGCACGTTTTGTCAACATGAGACCCATTAATTGGCGCTAAAATTAAAAAAAACAAATGTTAGCATTCCAAATCAGTTACAATGTTGAAACAAAATTGAAAAACAAAAATAAACTAAACTTAGCTCCGACTATTGTAATGTATGCATATAGAGGAAAACATCTAAGGGCTTCGAATGATTAAAATATTCTAAACTTCTTACACTTCTATAACAGTATTTTTCTTTCTTTTTAAAGATATGCGTAATAAGAGAGTGTGTGCGGTATATTTACACTGTTGCACTATTGTTATTAATAATTTATGAAAAACATGCATTTTTTTTCAAAAATACTGACACATGTTTTTTTTTATAATGGCAAATGTGATGGTTAGTTGTGCAATTAAAATTTTAGGGAATGAATATTTGAACAAACTGACAGAACAAGGATATTACAAATTGAGGATAGATATGTGGGACTTTGATAATAACCATCGATATGCCATCTATAATACATTTGTTGTTAAAAACGAGATGTCAGGATATAAGCTGGAGGTAACTGGTTACACCGGAAACGCAGGTAATGTACTTCATAATGAGTGTAGTAGAATATTATAATAATAATTATAACAACTATATAGATACCAAAATCTAATTAACAATACAAAATAATTTATAATTCATATATAAAATTATGCTCTTCCGACTTAAAGTATCAATTTTACATTCTTGATTTTTTTAATTTCGCCTAAGTACATCCTTAAAGCATACACATTTTTTTTGCAGGTGATTCATTCGGCGCTCATAATGGATATAGATTTAGTACAAGGGATAGAGATAATGATACTTATGGCCATAACTGTGCTGAGATGTATAAAGGCGGATGGTGGTATAGAAGATGTCATAGCTCAAATCTTAACGGGAAGTATCTAAAGGGAAAACACAGTGATTATGCTAATGGTGTCAATTGGAGTCATTGGAAGGGATATTACTATTCATTGAAGGCAACACGTATGATGATTCGGAGGGCCTAGCAAAAAATAATCAATAAAAAACTAATACAAATGTACCTTGATTTCAGTTTTTCACTAAAATAATGGCTGACTTTGTTTTCATAAAGAATTAAAGCTACACACAGGGGTTATCTTGTTCTTTCATAATACAAACATGTTTTTCGTGTTCTTTCGACCTTTTAATATGAATGCTGCAGTATATTTCCATTGAGCATCTAACTACCAACCCTAATTGTTTGGAGCACGTTTTGTCCAAAACGTTTGTTATAGATATTTTCGACTCCTATGGGTTTTTACTTTTGCATGTTTTTCACTGTTTGGTGTCTGATTTTATCGACATTACTGAACCAATGCATACGTGAATATTGAACTAAGCCCCGAATGCAAGTTTTATATATTTATTTCGAATATATAACGTATTATTAACAAATAATATTTTAAGCACTGATTTGTTGATTGAAAGCTAATCAACTTTTAAGTTTGTTGCCGAAGATTACCGGATCGCGACATTGAATAACAATCAAAACAATGCAAGTGGAACACTTGAAGAACAAGTGAAACGATACAGCCAATTGCAAGATGAACAAGATAGTTTCCATGCCTAATAATTCGGTATTTTTAAAAACTTTCCCATTCCTTACCTTTCCATAATTCTCTCCGCTCCAGAAGTCTCATAAGGCCTCCACGCTGCTATTTCCCCAATTTCTATCTGTTGCCGCTGTTCTTGCTACGTTCCAACTTGTCCATACTTGTTGGTTTCTTTCTTTCTCTGTTGTTCTTCTCCATGTAGTTTTTGGCTTCCCTCTAGTTATTTTCCCTTCTGGTGTCCATTGTAGTGCTACATAATTGTTCTTGTCTCTTTCAAGCCTTAATTTGTGTCCTATCCATGTCCACCGTCTTTTTCTTATTTCACAACTGATGTTTTCTGGTGTAAGCAATTGTTTCTGGTTTCTGTAAAAAGCTCTTTTTAACAGAGCTAGGTTGTTTGCCCAACGTCTAAGGTCCGCTCCGGTGGACCGGATTTTCTATCTAGATAGTCCTTCCCGTAGATTATTGCATTACCCTGCTAACGGTTACATCTGTCCGGATCTTTTTCTGGGTTGTCTTCCATAACATTTACTTCCACAGTCACCCACAAGGCAGTGGGGCTATTTACTTATAGCTGGGGATTTAGTTTCAGACACCAGGGTATATTCAATCACCGATGAGCCTAGCATGCCTTGCATCTAGGGGCCAAACCTCCTCCGAGACCTTGTGGTCTTGCCTTGGGCCTGTTAGGTGCCCAGTTTCCATTTATCCTCTCGTGGGGGATCTTATCTGGGCCATGTAGGTCTTACTGCATGAGAGGCTGTAACTGTCAGGAAAGACTGACGCACTCGGCTCTCCTTTCACAGCAAGCTACTAGCCAGTGATAAATGCTAAAAGCAAGAGTGATAAGCACAGACACAACAACACACATACAGGTGCGCATCACACAGTCATAACATTAGCTAAATGATATTTTGTAAAACACTTGTTCTCTAAAAATAAGTTGTTACTATTTACCTGGCAGTTCACTTTTATTTACATTTTTTCGTCACGATTTTTCTTACGATTTTTCTTTTGCACTTGCTCTATGTGTTGGCCGATTTCTCACTAGAGGTTTCGCCGTTAAGGTCACTGCATACGGGAAAATAACAGCAAATTAGTGTTCGGGAAGATAAAAAAAAATCACTTGCATACATAAAAGAAGATGTATGATTGTCAATGAGATTTACAGAGACAACACTCCCCATTTGAACAAATGAGACAGAAAAAAAATAAAGGCCGCTGTACGCCTTCAACAAAGAGTAAAACCGATAACGGAAAGTCAGTTATAACACTCCTTGAAATGACGATTTTTAAATAATTCAAACTAGAATTCTAACGGCCTGGTTTATTTAAAAAAATGAACCTAAAACAAATATGATATACAGCAACAAATGACAACCAATGAATTGCAGGTTCCTTATTAGAGACAGGCACATACAGAATGTGGTGGGTTGAAACAATTTTGAAAGCGCCAGCCCTCCCTCTCACATGGAACATTGATATAACAGTACAACATAAGACGACAATATAAAAATTAGATGAAAAGGGTTTAACTCATCAGATCGATACAAAGCAGAAATACAGTTAAAACAGTACATTTATACAGATTTTGGTAGTACGAAGGATTTTCTTGAATTATTTAAATACTGGTCCTAGATATGTTATATCCGTTATAAATATTGATATATAAAGAGCCCTTAAACAATTCAAACAGGTAAACCAACGGTCTAATCCATATAAAAATGAGAAAAGAGTATTACCTGTTAACTACACAAACACACGACAACCATTGAACAATAGGCTCCTGAATAGAACAGGTGCATACAAATGCAGCAGGTGAAACCGTTTAAAACTCATAAGTCGAAAAAAAAGTGACAACGCCATGGCAAATGAAAAAAAAAGACCAAAAGACGAACAACATTACACAAAACCTTATTGAAAAGTAAAGACACGAACCCCTCAAAAGGGGGCCGAGGGAGGGTGATATCAAGTGCTCTAAAAGGGAACACTTTGAAGTTAATTGAGTGAGCACGACATACGATTGGGCGATACCCTCTTTTGACCATCCCTAGTTTTTGCACCAATTGGGTTTTCAAAGAAAATAGTTTTTCAGTCTTTTCTTTTTTATGACAAATTTATGGAAACAGATTGTTCCTTTACAGTATTGTAAAAAAAAATACTACATGACATACTATCAACTGTTCTTCTGAAGTGGAGATTAACGCGTGTTTTTCGGTGTAAGAATGGTAGCAGTGATGGGAAGATATGAGGCGGTTAAATGAAACTTAAATTTCAAGTCAATGTGGCTTTGTGGAACCGTTAAAGTCTACAACACGGCTTATGTCTACAACTAATTTCTTCTTAAGTCCATAATGCCGCTGAAGTCCACAAACTGTCCACTAAAGTGCACAATCGGATTTCTGCTAAAGTCCACAAAAAAAAAACGGTTCAAAGTCCACACATTTTTTTTAATTAAAAAAATCAATTCGTCTTTTTTTTTTTTTTTATCCCGGTAGTCCAACAAAAAGCATGGTATTTTGTTCTGGGTTATATTTTTCTACCAGTTTTAATTATATGTTTAATAAATGAAAAGATAACAGTATCTGTAGGATATTTCGTTCCATTAATTTGATCTGTGAATCCTTATGACCAGATCCGTTAATCAAAAACATACTTAAAAGAGGGACGAAAGATACCAGAGTCAAACTCATAAATCGAAAATAAACTGACAACGCCTGAATAAAAAATGAAAGAAGACAAACAGACAAACAATATAAAACATGACACAACATAGAAAACTAAAGAATAAGCAACACGAACCCCACCAAAACCTAGGGGGTAATCTCTGGTGCTCCAGAAGGGTAAGCAGATCCTGCTCCACATGGGGAACCCTTCGTGTTGCTTATGTTATAACAAATCCGATAAATAGTCTAATTCGGTAGGTCACATTCATGAAAGGGAAGGGGATTGTAGTTACGACGTAAGGAACATATCCGATATCATTTGTGAAACGGTTATTCCATAACGGTCAACCAACCCATGATGGCGTATCTAAAATTTACGAAGGGATGATTTCAACTTTACCATTTGGAACTCTTCGTTTAATAGCTTCCTTGTGAGCAGCAACCCTCTATCAAGAAAATCATGATAGGAAATGCACGCATGAAAATATTGTCTCAATTGGGAGATATATACCCCGTATGCAGGTGCTGCTGGAATGTTGCTACTTAGAAAAGGAAAGTTCACAATTGGCAAGCTGAACTCATCTCTTATTGTAAATTTTAGTTTTCAACCGACCCTCAGAAACATACACAACAAAAGTATCGTGAAATGTTATTAATAATGTTTTAAAGTTGATGTTAAAAGACATGATTTGTGACATATGAAGAGATTTTTCTATCAAATATCCCCGCGAACCTACCCAGATGGTCGTCATTGCTGAAACAAGGACTTCTCGTCAAAAGATCATTTAAATATTATATGTTTCCTTTAAATCAGCAATGAGCTTATTTAGGTCAAGTGAGTGAAACAAGATTATCCTCTTGTTTAAATAATATTTAGATATGTAAATGTTGTAATATATTTCCTGTCATTTATTAAATTTTGATGTTCATTTTTTTACTTTTTGTGTATTATCAATTCCCATAAAACCTTAATAAAAACTAGAATAATGTTGACCGTCTTTCCCATCCTTGAATCAAACAAATCAATGGATATTGCTAAGACACGCGTGAGAGTAGCCATTTTATTTAGTCTTTCCTGAAATCAGGATTAAATGTTTAATTAAGTTTTTTCAGTAGAATAGTTTTGTCTACCAGTTACTGGGATCATTTTTCGATTTATTAGCCGCTTAGCCGGATGTACCGAAGTAAAGTTGGTGTTCAAAATTCCTGTGTATACAATGTAGTACTCTACAAATACATATTATCTCATCTCTATATTACTGAAAAATTGTTACATCAGCGTTTTCGATATCACAAACTAGTCAAAATATTTACTAAATTTTATAATCGGTACAAGGTATCTTAGGTATTTCACATCCCATCTTTTATGATAATATTTTGTACCAAGTCAGGAATATGTTAGTTGTTTTCCATCCGTTTGATGTGTTTTATCATTTGATTTTTTCCGTTTGATTAGGGACTTTCCGTTTTGAATTTTCTTCGAAGTTCAGTATTTTTATGATGATTTTTTTTAACATAGCAAAACAATTTCGGCATTCACCTACACCTCAAAAGTAACCAAACCTTTAAACAAACTAATTCAGAGGGAAATTCAATATAGTTACGATACTGTTGTCAAGTCAATAAAAATAGAATATTAAGGTATTGATATTGATTCACTCATAAGGTCTTTGCATAGTTAATAAACACATTTATTCTCAAATCAGTTGTTGACATGACACGAGTAGAGTAATTCTCACATATTGTATGATGGTACTATGATACTCAACCAAAAGCTGGAGGGATTGTGCCTAATTTTTATATTTTGACAACATAATCTTTAATTAGTTTAAATAAGGTCTGGAGCTGGCATGGAAGTAACTGATAGTAGTCCTTTTGTGCACCATTGTCATTTTGCTTTGTTTCTTTTTAGTTTAACTGTTTGGTTTTCTGTGTGTTTATTTATTCCACATTGGCGAATGGTATTAGGGGAAGGGGTGATATTTAAACTATCCTCTGGCCTTTGTTAGTCTCTTTTTTAATATTTAGTTCATTCATATAGGATTTGAGTTCAATGTGACGTCAATTTTTTTCTCTGAATATGTACATGTAAACATTTTTTTACATATTGGTCAGCTGAAGTCCGCCTCTGAGTGCAGGATATTCTTGCCGTGTTGAAGACCCATTGGTGACCTTTGGCAGTTTCTGTTCTGTGTGGTCGGGTTGTTGCCTTTTTGACACATTCCACATTTCCATTCTCAACTTTCTTGTATTATTTCTCATCTAAATCTTAAACATAGTTTATGCAAGTTCAACCAATTTCTGTTAGTAGTGTTTTGGTCAAGTTTGCATCTTCAACTTCTTTAGACATTGACCTTCAACATTTACGTTTAGCATTGTTGAAATGAAATCTTAAATACTAGTTCTCATCAGTGGTAAAACATTTCAGAGCAACATCTGCGTATATTTATTTTTTTCAATTCATCTTCAACATTCTGAAACAAATACCTTTTCCTTGTTGAAAACCAAACATACATGCAATCAAATGCGTGGTCGAAATCTGCCTAGCACCACAAATGATTGAGTGGAATTTTTTTTATTTATCAGTTTTTGATTTCATAGAAGAACATTATGATAAAAAGTCTATTTTTGAGATATATGGAAAAGTCTATTTTTGAGATATATGGAAAAGTCTATTTTTGAGATAGATGGAAAAGTATATTTAACAAAGCGAATTTGACCAACAGGTTGAACAACTGATGTTCTTAAACCTTGCTAACTGCAATTGGCGAATGCCAAATAAATGGATCATAAGTTGTAACAAGATTGATTTTAATATCAAACAGAGAACAAAAAAATTGCGGAAAAGATGGTATACCACAAACATGAGGTGCAAAATTCAGTACACCATATCCGGACTTAGACAATTAATGTGTCTTCAGTGATGTTAGGGATCGAAACAGTATTTGGAAGGCCATGCAATTTACATCAATTTATAACAGCCTCTTGTAAAGAGTCGAAATAGGATAAACGGATCATATAAACCCAACTGAAAACATAATACAGGCCCAATATATATATATATATATAATTGGATGCTTTTATCAGACATGCAAACAACGCCCACCAGTCAATTAAATTTACATATGAAATATCCGACTCTAAGATATCTTTCTTAGACACAACTACAACTATAAAGGACGGTGTCATATCAACAGTCCTCTACTGTAAACCTACAGATAAACATCAGTATCTTTCTTCCCAAAGCTGTCACCCCAAACACTGTACAAAAAGTATCCCGCACAGTCAAGCTCTCAGAGTAAAGCGGATTTGCTCCTCTGAGGAGGCTGTCCGCAGCGGTTACAGAAACTTCGCGGATTTTTTAAGAAATGTGACATAGATAAGGGGGTTTGCGCGTGCTAACAATAACAGCCGCAATGAACTGTTACAGTACAAAAAGAAGAGGCGCAGCAAAATAGTTCCATTTGTTTTAACATACAATCCCGCCTTTACTAACCTTTCACGTTTGATCCGTGCTAATTGGCAAAGTATCGCCAATCACCCAAAATTATCCAAAATCTTTCCCGATCCTCCATGACTTAAAATGAAAAAGACGAACAGACAAACAATAGTACACATGACACATAATATAAAACTAAAGCAACACGAATCCCACCAAAAACTGGGGGTGACCTCAGGTGCTCCAGGAGGGTAAGCAGATCCTGCTCCACATGTGCTCATGTTATAACAAAGCTGGTAAATAGTCTTCGGTATGTCACATTTATGAAAGGGAAGGGGATTGTAGTTACGAAGTAAGAAAAACATACGATACCATCTGTGAAACGGTTATTCCCTAACGGTCAACCAACTCGTTGTCTGAATTAAAATATCAAGGAGCCAGGGTTTTGTCAAAGAACGTATCGCCCGTTTTTCAAAAAACAAAGTTCATCGGAAAACACCAAGTCCAAATTGATAAATATTGTGTTTCTGCTTCACAAATAGTACAAGGTTCTTCCAAAAATGGGTTATTCTTTTTTTATAACTTTACTGTTTACATTTATTTGTCTTTGTGCTATCATATTTCTGTTGGTCTTATTATTTTTGAAGTGACTCGGTATTTGTACAACCCAAATTTGAATTTGAGAGATCCTTTTTCAGGTGGGTAATATTTGATTTGGACGCAAGATGATTTTACTATCAGTTCGGTACCGACATGATTTAAAACAAACCTTTCTTTAATTGTCTATTTAACGTTTAACTTTTTAAAGTTTAAACTTCCAGTGCTGAACACATTGTGCCACAAGCAGAGCTCGAACTCACAACATTGGTGAGAACATGATACATGTAGTAAGCACTTTAGATGTATCAATTCGATCCCCTGGTCCACAAAGTCTGCATCCCCTTTCCTCTTGACAATTATACTGTATTCTAATGTAAGATACTTATTTCATAATAAATTAGAACTTGGTATTCACTCAATTTATTTAATTTTAATATAATAATAATCAAATATTCTAAAAAAATACTGTTATTATAGAAATTAAAAAATAAGAATTGGTATAATACGATTTCCAATGATCAAAGGAAGGAAAAGCTAGTTCTCGTATGGTACAATTCCTTTTGTGGTCTTTCCTATTGTAATATTTCATCACCTGAAACATGGACTGATATGAGAAATTCAGTTGAGGGAAAACCTTGACAGGGACAAAGTATAGTTCTGAAACAAATAGTAATTGGGTTATTGTAATATCATATCCCATTGTAGGATATAACATCTGAATTAGTGCATTAATGGTCTTGCTTGTTAGTATTGCACTCTGCATTTGTTCATACAGAAAAGTAGATAACAAGCCAATTTGCAATAGAAATAAACAATATGATTGCCAGTGTAATGAATTCATTATATGTATTTTCAATAACTTGTTTTGCTACGCATCGAACACAGTCATTAAAGAGAATACCAACTTTATTTATATTTATAGATGGGATTTATTTTATTTGAATCCTATATCAAAGACAAAACAATCGAATTGAAGTCAAAAGAACGTGAAACAAATTAAAATTCTGAAAATTTTCATCAACATTATCAACATTATCAAATTCATGTGGTCTTTGAAAAATCTAAAAACAAACAATTTAGATATTTTTTACTATTTTAAGATTGATTTGATTTTTTGTGTTTTGACTTTTAAACACCGCATTTGAGTGGCAAGTTTGTATTGGTGGAGGAAGCCGTAGTGTCCGGAGAAAACCACCGACCTTTGATAGGAAAACTGACAATCCTAGTAAAGTAAGATTGAAGTCGAGTGCATCCGAATGAGTGGGGTTCGAACTCACAATCTCAGTGTTGACTGGCTAGTGATTACAGTAGTAACTACTTCGACCACTTGGCAATCGATGCCCCCACCATTTTAAGTTATTGTATTGTAATTTTTCAAAATGTTAAATATTATGTTTAGATATCTCATAATAAGATACGACAAGATTTTATTTGTTTCAATACATATGGTTTTTATGCATCTCTTAACTTCTATGTTCCAACGTACTTAATGGTTCTCTTTATCAAATCAAAAACTGTGCTTTTTTGAATTTTGAAAATCTTTGAATGTATTATTTTTTGTTGTTGTGACATGTACAATTCCAATAAAAAAAAATAAGCACCTTGATATTTTCAAGAGAAGAAGTCATGCTTAGTGCGGGAAAAACTACAGCAAGTATATTAAAGTAGAGGAAATAAGGCTAAATATAAACCTACATTGCATATAGCATGATTGTGCTATAAAGGGCACTTGCTTAAAACTAAATAATGCAATAGAGTATGTTTTTATTGCAAAAAAAATATTACTAGAAAATCTATCTACCTTTATATTTTTACATTCTTCTTTATAGTATTTTAAATTTAATGTATTGAGTTATATTCCCATGATGGTATATTAACCATAATGACTATTTTATAAATAAACTCATCATAGATACCAGGACTAAATTTAGTATATACGCCAGACTCGCGTTCCGTCCACAAAAGACCCATCAGTGACGCTCGAATCCAAAAGAGTTTAAAATGCCAAATAAAGTACGAAGTTGAAGAGCATTGAGAACCAAAATTCCTAAAAGTTTTGCCAAATACAGCTAAGGTAATCTATGCCTGAGGTAGAAAAGCCTTAGTATTTCAAAAAATTCAAAAACAGTTAATTTAATTTATGAATAAAACCATATCAATGACAATTCATGTCAGCACAATAAATGCTGACTACTGGGCTTGTGATACCCTCGGGGAAATAAATATCCACCAGCAGTGGCATCGACCCAGTGACTATTAATTAATAACCTAGTGTTTGTCAAAAAATTGTGATGAATAAAGAGGTTTCTTTATTTCTTTTTTGCAGTAAAATTATTTTTTAAGAGTTTTATCACTTTGACTTTTCAAGTGAATTTCCTCATCTCATGCAGAAGAAACAAATTATAAGGATAATTAATAATATATGACAAGTGGAATCTGATTTGCATTTAATATTTTATAACAATGGGATGTTTAACGACCTTGACTACCAATAATTGTCTCCAATAGTCGGTGATTTATTTTATCTTCATGACCTACATTGTACGTTAATGACATGGTTAACTATGCTGAGTTTGCATTTCGGTGGTTTTCCTTAAAAACCAAAGACCTCTTAAATAAAAGAAATCACCAATACAACAACTTGAATACGTAACATGCAGTTCAAGGTTGAGTGACTTTGGAAATACTTTAAAATGTATTTATTGTTGCTACTTAACTTGAAGAAAACTGTTCATCTTGTAATAAAGCTTATAAGATGAAATAGTGATGCGTCATAACTCATACCATACAAAAAATGGTTGAAAAAATATTTCCTTTAATTTGACAATAGTAGCAAATTAATTCTACTTTTCATTGCAGTAAAACTATTCTGAGTCAAAAACATGTATATCATATTTCAATGCACAACTCATTTTTTATTTCATGTATCTATGGAATATTTTGGATACTTAGGTTACATTGTTTACTAAAACTTGTACAAAGGAACAGAAAGGTGTGAAAATGTGGTTAACTTCCAGTGATTGTTATTATCTAATATACAATGTAATGTCATGTGAAATTTTATCTTTAATGATGGACAGGATAAAACTTTACTCATGCCATACAAGGATAAATTCTGCACCAAGTTTTAAAAAGTGCAAATGTAACAAAGACTAATAGCGAAAGAAAACATTTGTTGAATTACACCTTTTCAAATGTGTTTATCTTTTTTCAAATCAACTATGAATTTACTAAAAACTCTTCAGCTGTCTCAATTTTATATTGATCTTACAAAACACACTGTAATTTGGTAGTTGCTATATTGCGGTTAATGTGAGGTTTTAATTGATTGGTGAAGAACGCTAGAATTTTCAAGTCAAATTAAATTCAGATGATCACCTTTAAAAATTTGTAAAACTAGATCGGAAAAATGAAAAGTTTAGTTTAGCTTTGCAGTAAAATATCTTTTATATATTTCAAACAATTCTCTTTTTGGCAGAACATATGCGTTCTAGTGTGAATGTTTATTTAAAGATATCAAGTATGAGGATAATACAATTATATATGTGTTGCAACTGTCCCTGTACAAGTTATGTGTGTGTGGTGTTTAATAAAACGCGCTATCAGCATAGTGACAATACACCTGACAATAATAAACAGAAAATATAAAATAATTATGTCCAAGAATAATTTCACTATTTGTAAACGTTTACATCATGATATTTTGTATTTCCATCAGAGCCTGCATTTATGTAAGGAGGCAAAATGAAAATTATAACAAAAACAACATATTTCTGTTAAAAGCATGTCAGTACCATGTGAGGGTAGAATATTTAATTAAATTTCTTAACTATAGTTTAATAAAATAGTTACATATTTTCATGTTATTCATGTTTCTTTATCATTATGAGACTGACTTCATACAGAACTTCTTAGGAATTTTACGTAAATGATGTTCTTTCACTAAATAATACAAAATTTGGTGAATATGTTAAACGAATCTTTTGAAAATAAAATTATACGACAAAAGAGATTATTTCAACTTCCCAATTGTGAACTTTCCATTTCTATGTAGCAATATTCCAGCAGCGCCTCCATACGGAGTATCTATCTCCCAAATGATACAATATTCCAGGGCTTGTTTTTCTTAGCATGATTTTCTTGATAGATGATTGCTACTCATAAGGAAGCTATTAAACCAAGAGTTCAAAATAGTGAAGTTGAAATCATCCCTTCGTCATTTTAATGGACGTCATCACGAGTTGGTTGACCGTTATGGAATAACCGTTTCACAGATGATATCGGATATGTTACGTATGTCGTAACTATAATACCCTTCCCTTTTCACGAATGTGACCTACCAAATTAGAGTATTTACCGGATTTGTAATAACATTATCTACACGACGAGTGCCACATGTCGAGCAGGATCTGCTTATCCTTCCGGAGCACCTGAGATCACCCCAGTTTTTTGTAGGGGTTCGTATTGCTTAGTCTTTAGTTTTTTATGTTGTCTTCTGTACTATTATTTGTCTGTTTGTCTTTTTATTTTCAGCCATGGCGTTGTCAGTTTATTTTCAATCTATGAATTTGACTGTCCCTCTGCTATCATTTGTCCTTGTTTTATAGTGTATCTTAGTTCTTTTACTTTGTATTACACTTTGTTTACACTGTCTTCATTTGACAACACTATTCATAAGTGTACAATCAAACCACTTTGAGTAGGTAGTTTGACATTTGAATTCAACTGACATCATATTTGAGCCTAGAATAAACATACTTGAGTATTTACCGGATTTGTATAGTGATAATGCAAATGCATATTCTCATCCAAAATATCTGTTCATTTGCTTTCCATTTGCTATTTATTGCAAGAAAATCATATGCATGCATCAATATCAATTTCACATACGAAGTGAACAAAACAAACAGACATACTAGGTAAAAATGAAAAAAAAAGGATAAAGCGATAAACCTTGTGTTATAATCTTAACCGTTAAAATATATACGTCAACACAAGAAACGATACACAAGTTTGAACTAGCATACATTTGTTTTTCAAAACTGCTGTCTGTGCTATTGTCAATGAAGATTCAGTGATGGTGATTCTTTAATAACTTCCTCAAGTGACTAAATTTCTATTATCTTGATGACGCTAGTAGTGTTTATACATAGTTCCCCCCCCCCCCGAAATATGAGGCTTATTGTGAACGAACATTTATATCCAAACCAATGATCGTAATAAACTATTATGTGAAGCATAATAACAATGACAGTATGATGTTGCTTGTCGTCAATGAAGGCAACAGAAGTAAACCGCTGTTTAAAAGTAACAAATCGATTAACAGAAAATAATTTGGGTATAACAAACTGAACATAGGGAAACACATCAACTAGCAGAGAAATAAAACGAAGCAACACAAACACTCAGGTCAAAACTCATAAAGATTGATTAAATGTTTATTTTATCCTAAAATGAAAAGCTGTTATGATTGTTGTCAGTTTTATGTTTCATATTGGAGTCTATAGGTTGATTAGTACTTTCGTCAATAGTAATCAAAGGTACCAGGATTATAATTTAATACACCGTACCCGCGTTTCGTCTACATAAGACTCATCAGTGACCCTCGGATCCAAATAGTCATAAAGCCAAACAAGTACAAATTTGAAAAGCAAAAAAGTAAAATATTCTTTTAAAACCAATTCCATTTGAAAATCATAAAAGTGTGTTAAAAAAATCACAACGACCAATAAATATTTCATTTTAAACACTAGACATTCTGTAAGAATAAATCAACCAATGTATGCTATTCATTCAAATGCATCATAGGAAACTTGAATATGGTTGTCAAGATATCGATATTTATCTATTTACCTTATCAATCTTTCTTTATTGGCATTTAGGTGCTGCCGACATGTCTTCGATACAACATATAGTTTATTCAATTTTCCTTACGATTTCTGTATGTCATGGATACCCAGAAAACGAAAACAGAATGAATTTTAAAACGGACAATGGCAAAAGAATTGTACTAGGGGTATTATCAACTAACATCAGCACAGAATCTTATTTAGCATGCGCCAGTTTATGTTTATTGGATGAGGATTGTTGTTTGTCAAGTTACGATAAGACCTACAAACAATGCCGACTTGTAGCTGAATGCAACCCTGACACTGAAACATGGCAAAATGGAATTGTCACGAGAAAAATAGGTAAGTCTGAGACCTCTTCATAATTCTAAGTCGGATTATTGAAGTCTTCATAACTTCCACTTAATAGCTTTTTTAAGTTTTGACATTACTAGGTGTCCCTAAAATTGGGTATGTAAAATGCTTGATGAATGACTTTCTCATAGCCAATCATTCGTCGAATAGCCAGTGTTAAGTTATTTACATGTTTCAAATAATATATTGTTGATGTAAACTTTCGAAACACAAGTTATATGAATAGTCTTTAACTGAAGGTCAAACGGAAATCGTATTTTACGCCACTTTTCTTCGTCAAAAGATTTTAAAGTTTTGATGTCTAAAAATATTTTATGTATTTTATACAATCATTTGGTCTCGAGCGTAATGATATAGCTCAAAATATGAAACACTTTACTGACGGATCATTGACTATGTTTCCATTTTTGTGGAGTATTGGAACAGGGGTAATCATTTTGAGTATATATAATCATTTCATGAATATTTCAATCAAAAAAATGTATATTCCATTTTCACAGTGAAACGTAATGCAAGAAAAAACTTGATTATTTGAACTAACATTTCAAAGTTGTGATCATTTATTGGCATTTACTGATGTAATAGAAAATAAATGTTATTTCAATCGTGTAATAGAACTGGGTTGGATTGAAGTAAATTAATTTAATTGTTTCCTCATATACCGTATTATTCCGCGCTTCATGGGAAATTACCGTTCACAACTACAGGTCCGATTCATGCACTTGTAGTCCGACCCGTTGATGTGTATTATAGAAATAGGGACATGACCTTAGAGGAAATATTATTGTATACAGTTTTTGTTGCTTCAAACCCTCGAAATCAGGATATCGAAGTCGTTACATGTATTCTAATATGATTTCCATATCTATAAAAACTTGAAACGGATTGGTTAATTATAATTATTTTCTCTTGGTTTACAACTCGATAAACCATGTTTTCGAAACTACTTTAGTAACCGTCACTGTGATTTATTTAGACGCGATACTCATGCATGCAGGGATTTCGCGATTTTCACCAAAATTGAGATTGAAAAACAAAAATTTAACATTTGTTTCTATTTAATATAAATAAATTGAGAATGGAAATGGGGAATGTGTCAAAGATACAACAACCTGACCATAGAACAGACAACAGCAGAAAGTCACCAATAGGTCTTCAATGTAGCGAGAAATCCCGCACCTGGAGGCGTCCTTCATCTGGCCCCTAAAAATATATATATACTAGTTCAGTGATAATGGACGTCATACTAAACTACAAATTATACACAAGAAACTAAAATTGAAAATCACAATCATACAAGACTAACAAAGGCCAGAGGCTTCTGACTTAGGACAGGCGCAAAAATACGACAGGGTTTAACATGTCAAACTTCCCCCTATACCTCTAACCAATGACGAAAAGAAAAGTTGGTGAGATCCCAACCCTCCCCCTATACCTCTAACTAATGACGAAAAGAAAACGCATAACAATACGTACAGTAAAATTCAGTTCAAGAGAAGTCTGAGTCCGATGTCAGAAGAGGGAACAAAAGAAAATAAAAAAATTACAATAATTCATAAATGACAACAGGCTACTAGCAGTTACTGACATGCCAGCTCCAGACCTCAATTAAACTGATCGAAAGATTATGTCTTCATCATATGAATATCAGGGATAATCCCTCCCGTTAGGGGTTTATTATTATACCATCATAAATTATATGAGAAGAATATAACCCGTGTCATGCCAACAACTGGTTTTTGAATAAATGTGTTTAATTTCGATGCACAGACCCTATAAGGGAATCAATATTAAAGCCAATATATGCAATCTTTAATGACCTGACAATAGTATCGTAACTATATCCCTTCTAAATAAGTCTGTTTAAAGGTTTTGTTAGCTTCTGAGTTGAATATTTTTGTGCTTTGTAAAGAATATTACCATAAAAGATTGGATGTGAAATATCTGAACTTTTAGTTTGTATGTTGAGTTATATTTACGAATGATATCCTTGTACCGATGATAAAACTTAGTAAATGTTTTGACTAGTTTGTGATATGTAAAACCCTGGTGTAATAATTTTTCAGTGATACATAAATTTATTTCGTTAAAATCTAAAACATGTTACATACACAAGGGAATCGTACAAGTTATGATATATAAACACCGTAAGATGGTGACAAGGGAACATCACTATCTAAAAATAGATAATTAACGATAGCAAATGAAAAATCATGTCTTTTTGTATTAAGCTTCCCGTTAATGATATAGATATCACGATTGAGGAAAGGGCAGTGATCATTGTTAGTATTAGCTTTATTTAAAGTAAATTCAACAGGATAAATTTATTTAGTATACATACTGAAGTCGTCGTTATTGAGAGCCAATATATCATCCAAATATCTAAAATTATCATTATTTTTTTGTATCAGATGTTGTTTCGATTGGTCTTTGCTGATTTAAGTCATAAATTGTAACTCATAGCAATACAAAAACAGGTCCGCAATAAATGGTGCACAGTTAGTCCCTATTGGAGTTCCGATAACTTGACGATATACGGAATATCCAAAGCGAAGAAAAATGTTATCTAGTAAAAATTCAAGGGCAGATATAGTATCAAAGCATGTTTAATTGACATAGTTCTGTTGTATACATGTATAATAAAAAGAGATAATGCATTCTTTTGACCTATAATGGTTTACTTTTACAAATTGTGACTTGGATGGAGAATTGTCTCATTGGCTCCTATACCACTTCATCTTATATATATTTAAAGTTTGAAAATAAATGTATTAAATGAAAATTTATATAATATTCCGTGAAATTTCATGAAGGATATAACGAATTTACTATTAGTCCCCGAGGGTATCACCAGCTCAGTAGCCAGTACTTCGGTACTGGCATGAACATACGGATTTTTTGTGTTATTAAAATTTGCTGTTACAAAATATTAGAAATTATTATAAATTAAGGAATGTATCTCCCTCATGCAAAGCTCTGATTCCTTTCACGGATTTGGCTATACGTTTTGGACCTTTTGGATTATAGCTCTTCATCTTTTATATAAGCTTTGGATTTCAAATATTTTGGCCACGAGCATCACTGAAGAGACATGTATTGTCGAAATGCGCATCTGGTGCAAGAGAATTGGTACCGTTAATTTTATTACTACCACTGGGTCGATGCCTCTGCTGGTGGACTATTAGTCCCCGAGGGTATCACCAGCTCAGTAGCCAGTACTTCGGTACTGGCATGAACATACGGATTTTTTGTGTTATTAAAATTTGCTGTTACAAAATATTAGAAATTATTATAAATTAAGGAATGTATCTCCCTCATGCAAAGCTCTGATTCCTTTCACGGATTTGGCTATACTTTTTGGACCTTTTGGATTATATCTCTTCATCTTTTATATAAGCTTTGGATTTCAAATATTTTGGCCACGAGCATCACTGAAGAGACATGTATTGTCGAAATGCGCATCTGGTGCAAGAGAATTGGTACCGTTAATTTTATTACGTCATGACCAAACACGACGTCATACAAATGAAAATTTTCAAGCGAAAGATTATTCCGTTACTTTTACGCTTCAACTTAGGATAATATCTCATTAAAATGAAATTTTTAAGGTAGGAACTATTTCATTTAAGATTCTGTTGCGTTTATCGAACATTTGTGGATTTTAGAAAGCCATTATTGCTCTTACTCAATATCTTAACATTAAAATCCTGTGGACTTTTATTCAGTTTGTGAGTTAATCGCCCCGGTTTACACATAAATAACCTCTAGACAAAATGTGTTTAATGTACGTAGGTGAATATAAAAAAAAATATAAAGTGGATTTAAGCAAATCATCAATATGTATTCATTGATTATTCAGGTATAGACAAAAACAAAAGGACATAAGACTTAAGGATGTACGTGATGTATTTTAAATACCAAGAATTAAAAATTGATAAGATAAGTCGGAAGAGCGTCATTAAGGAAAATGTTTAAGGTAGCAATACACAGTTAGGAAAAAAACTTAAAATTGACACTCAAAATTTTTAAACACCCTCTTTCCCCTCCTGTCTAACAAAGAAGGCTTTATATGTGTGTTATGCATGTATATACTTATAGAAAGAGAATCTTCCATAGAATTGATTTCTAATGGTCATAAGGGTGAAATATAATCCCTCTTGGGTGTAACCATGGCAACAATCTGCATTTCTTAGATACAAAATATAGCAAAAAAGGGGGGTGAACATGTCACAAAAGTCTCCAAAATTTGGTCTAAAGGAAAATTTCAATTAATTACAGTGATACCTTTCCTGAATCCATAGGTTTATATCTATCAAGTGGTCCCAAAAAAATCATATGCTTATCTGCTCGTTTTTCCATAAAATTGAATTGAAAAGATCGAGCGCAAAATCTTTGTTGATAAACACTACAATAATGTATGGACCTGTGAACGGTACGGATAGGGAAAATACGGACTGTCAATCATATAAATGGCCTATAAAACATGTTAAAAACAATCTTAAAGTTCATATAAACCCACTAAGAAGGCTATATTATTCTTCAATTATCTTAAAATCAATTTTATTGTACAAAAACTTTCATATTTAAAAAATTCACAGGGGCCATAATGCGAAACTAAACTTCTAACTGTGTATTGCTACCTAAGTGTGTGATTATGTTTGTTTATAGAAACCCACTTGTGGTAAGTCAATGGCATTAGCCAGGCCGTTTTATTAGCGTCTGCAAATCTCATTTCCTAGATTATTTGGCCCCGCCTCTTCAGTCATACTTTTGCTTAATATGAATTGTTTTATAAAAAAAAGAAGATGTGGTATGATTGCCAACGAGACAGCTCTCCACAGGAGATCAAATACACATAAATTAAGAACTATAGGTCACCTTATGGCCTTCAACAATGAGCAAAGCCCATACCACATAGTCAACTATGATAGGCCCCGAAATGACAAATGTAAAACAATTCAAACGGGAAAACTAACGGCGTCATGTACAGAAAATGAACGAAAAACAAATATGTAACACATTAACAAACGACAACCACTGAACTGCAGGCTCCTGACTTGGGACAGACACATTCATACAAAATGTGGCGGGGTTAAACATTTAAGTGGGAATCCAACCCTACCCTAACCTTGGACAGTGGTATAACAGTACAACATAAGAACGAACTATACAAATCAGTTGAAAAAGGCTTTACTTACCTGATGGATACAAATAGAAATACATGGTTTTAGTTTGTAACTAGGCCAGTTTTTGAGGAACCACTGGTTCTAGAACAAAGATATTTGATATTTGATATGCAGTTGTATTAGCAATGGTTCATTTCAGTTCAATGGAGATTGTTTGACCGTGTATCTTCAGTCATGGTAATTGACTTTGAATATTTTGCATAGCTTGCATGTTAAAGTATTGCTATTTCAAATTCAGCATTGGCATTGTGATAACAAGTTACATAAAAGGCGAGACATGTTTCTGTATTAACAGTTTATGAAATAAATGTTCATGAAAAACAATGTTTTATATAGATTAGACCGTTGGTCTCCCAGTTTGAATGGTTTTACACTTATAATTTTTGGAGTCCTTTATAGCTTGCTGTTCAAAGTGAGCAAAGGCTCCGTGTTTAACGTCGTACCTTGACCTATAATGGTTTACTTTTATAAATTGTTACTTGGATGGAGAGTTTTCTCATTGGTACTCATACAACGTCATCCTATATCTGTTTATATTGAAATAGCTTTCGTAGACTAAATTATCTGGTTTTTTTTTTAACGCAACGGTTTTGGATATTTCAATTCTTGTTTCCCCGTAGTATAATATTTGACCTATTTTTCTTTAACGGTAAATATTGAATGTTTTGAATTTATAAAGGGATATCGTACTGTTATAAAAATGTAGGTACTTTAATCTGGGAGTATTTAACTCTTAATCACAGGAAATCAAAGCAAACTGTTTCGGTTGACCTATGTTAATGCGAGAAAAAGGAAAAACACCAATAGGTTTCATTGATATAAGTATATATAGATATAAGAAGATGGGGTATGCGTGCCAATGAAACAACTCTTCGTATGCATATTTTATATAATGACTTTACACACAATAAGACTAAGCTAAGCTAAATCATGCATACTCTGAAATGTGACTTTATTGGTATTTTATTTCAAATTTTTTACTCATTTTTGGTATCCGTTAATGCTTGATTGGAGTCTAATACCACTTGCAATACTATTGATCATGTCGTGGCCGTCAATTTGTAATGACTGAATAGCCGGATTGTCTGGAGGTGACTACCTACCAGCAATCTTTGTTCAATAAAATTGGAATCAAACGCACTTGCTACATTCGAGGTTTGAACTGAAGACCACTGTGCTGACAGGAGACTGAACCAGAATTTTAACTTGTAAAACCTCTTGGCCACTAAGTCATTAAGTTTGGTGACATGATTGTAGCATAATGTCTAGACTTCCAATATTTTTTTAAACCGATGATATAGTGGTATTGATAAAGGCACTGATACTGCTCGAGTGGTAGGAACGATCATGTTGATGTCACGCTGATTAGTTTTATGAAATGAAAACTTTACATTTAACATGTTTAAATTAATTTTATTTGAATCTCTACTACGTATATATAAGCACTGATACTAAACATAGGAGATGTGGTATTATTGGTAATTAGACAACTATCCACCAGAGATCAAGTGACTGAATCGTTATGAGACTGAAAACAAATTTACAGTTTTCTTAGAATTTGATAGATTTCTTTTTCTTGTGTATCTCCCGTATACATATGATTTTATATATTTTGACAAGTTAAGTTTATTTTTCAATTATTTGGAAAAATGATAAAACAGAGGTGTGGGGTCTATGTCAATGAAATTGCAAACCCACATCGCTTCTCGCTATAGCAACTTCAACAATGTCTTAATTTGAAAGATAAGACGATGTCAATTAAACAATGATAACTTCCAATCAACAAAGAAAATCATATATAATCTAATATTAAAGATAGTTAATAAATTTTGTTTGAAAATACAAGAAAAATCGAAGAATGTTAATTTAATTCCAAATTATGTATTTCAATCGATTCCGAAACTGATACCAAGGATAATTGAGAATTTATCAAGTGTAAAATTTATGGTAGTGTAACTTAAATCTAGTTATCTCATTCCGAATATTCTTTTATGTTTATCTGATGATATCGCATCGACTATTATATGAAACATATATTTACATGAATCCTCTTAAACGAATAGAACATATTATTATTTAACCATTAATGATTACACTTATCAAGTAATATACAATTAAATATGACATGTTTACTTCATTTAATATTGATGTACAATTATGATGAAGAAAGTTTTGTAAAATCGATATACTATTGTTGCCTGCACATAGTAATCAAATAAGTGCAATATCAAAATTATTTTGATAAATTTTCGTTCGTCAAATGGTATTTCTACATAAATTCTTCTGTCTAAAGTATTTTCGTTGATAAATTTGCGTTGACCGTGCTAGATTTAGCTTGATAGTAATGACTCCTCTAACTATCATTTAAATAAACTTATTCTAAAATGTAACCAATTCAACACTTTAGCTAAATATAAGATATGAACAGGCAGGTGACAATCATTAGTGAAAGGTAATGACTCCTCTAACTATCATTTAAATAAAGTTATTCTAAAATGTAAACAATTCAACACTGTAATTAGATATTTGAATATTGTGTTCATCGGAATGTATATTGTTTCAGGACTTTCAAACCCAACGTGATAATACTTTGTGATAAATTAATTTTGTTTACATACTGGCTCCCAGTAATGCTCTCTGTGTTCCATCTCACAGATACATAACTTGACAATATTACCAGTAAATAAACATGTGCATATTTTTTACATTGAAATCTGTGGTAAACTTTCATTCGAGGTAGGGGTAGTTAAAAAAAATAGTGTTAGTTTAAACTCTGAGAAGTTTAGGGCATATAAAGGTTGAAAATATGCCGCACAGCCCTATATTTTGACCTTTGAAAAAATTGTGGTGCATATGAACAGTCAATTCTAGGATAAGATTTTTTTCAAAACTTCATAGTAAAAGTGGTACAGTTTTAGCCGTAAAAGGAGTTCCTATGGAAAACTGCATTGTCAATATTTACAGAAATGCAACCTATAATGACTCCTCATTTAGCTTTACCTTATTAAGCTGGAAGTCAAATGTGTATTGTTTGATATTTAAGACAAAAAGACATGATTTTCTTATTAGTTGTTATTAGCATTAAACTAGCACACAGAAGCGTCGAGTATGCTCAGCTCTGATAACTGTGTCTTGTGTTTTTGAATGTTTTATTTGTGCTTTGCAACGATTTATGCGTTATGTTCTTTTCATCAGATTTTCATAAGATGTACGTTAAGAAGGCAGTTACACAAATGTCACAGTTGAGATGATGTTCTTTCACTAAATAATTCACAATTGGTGACTATGTCGAATGCATCTATCCCATTGAACTAGAGACAAAGGATACAACAGATACAGTTAAGTCGCCTCATATCTTGACTTACATCTAGAAATTGACAATAAGGGTCAATTGGAAACAAAACTTTGCGAAAAAAGAGATGATTTCAGCTTTCCAATTGTGAACTTTCCATTTCTAAGTAGCAACACTCCAGCAGCACCTGCATACGGTGTATATATCTCCCAATTGATGCGATATTCCTGTGCTTGCATTTCCTATCATGATTTTATCTTGATAGAGGGTTGTTGCTTACAAGGAAGTCATTAAATCAAGAGTTCAAAATGGTGAAGTTGAAATCATCTCTTCGAAAAATTTACGGACGCCATCACGAGTTGGTTGACCGTTATGGAATAACCGTTTCACAAATGATATCGGATATGTTCCTTAAGTCGTAACTACAGTCCCCTTCCCTTTCATAGATGTGACCTACCGAATTAGACTATTTACCGGATTTGTTATCTCATAAGCAACACGATGGGTGCCACATGTGGAGCAGGATCTGCTTACCCTTTCAGAGCACCTGCGATCACCCCTATTTTTTTCGTGTTGTTTATTCTTTAGTTTTCTATGCTGTGTTATGTGTACTATTGTTTGTCTGTTTGTCCTTTTCATTTTTAGCCATGGCGTTGTCAGTTTATTGTCGATTTATGAGTTTGACTGTCCCTCTGGTATCTTTCGTCCCTCTTTTAGATACAGAGTTGGTGCACCCGAAAATATGTTTAATCCCGTCATATTTTGTATGAGCCTGTCCCATGTCATGTTAGTGGTTGTAGATTGGGAATGTTTTTATGCCCCACCTACGATAGTAGAGGGGCATTATGTTTTCTGGTCTGTGCGTCCGTCCGTCTGTCCGTTTGTTCGTCCGTCCGTCCGTCCGTCTGTCCCGCTTCAGGTTAAAGTTTTTGGTCAAGGTAGTTTTTGATGAAGTTTAAGTCCAATCGACTTCAAACTTAGTACACATGTCCCCTATGATATGATCTTTCTAATTTTAATGCCAAATTAGAGTTTTTACCTCAATTTCACGGTCCACTGAACATGGAAAATGATAGTGCGAGTGGGGCATTCGTGTACTGAGGACACATTCTTGTTCATAATGATTTTTCATTTATCAGTCATTAAGTGAAAATAAGAATGTATTACATGTAGTTGAAATTATTGATTAATTCTGAAATAAATCATAGTCTAATGCAAAATGTATGCATATGAATAAAATCTTCGATTTTTTTCAACTGTATTTTATATAAAAATAATAAAAGTTAAGAATATCATTGTATCATAAATCTGAGAATTATAGAATAACTAATCGAAGAACTCAAACAGAGAAAAATATTCATCGAGTGAGCGAACCTCTGGACAACCCATGAGGGTGGTAAAGGGGGTTCTGAACACGGCAACACGTGAAATAAAATCGCATTAACATTGCACTGGGGGAAAATAAATATAAAAAAATCACGAGAAATTAAATCCTAAATATTAATGAAAATGTTCTACAAGTTGTGACTCAGCCATCCAAGGTTATCTGGAAGTCATTATTAATAGAAATGAAGACCCTGTGGTCACTTTGGAGCGTCTGTTAGTTGCATCTGATTCTTTAAAAAAATATTCAAAGTAATTTCTTGGATTCATGAACTTTATGTCATACCATACATATACAATATCCGGACAGACTTTGAATTAATCTGGTTAACTTTTGAATCAAATGCGGGACAAGCACGAGAATTAAAGAGTACCGACATGGATCACGAAAATAAATAAGGGGGAAAACGAAGCACACACATTGAACTAACACAAGAAAACGAGAAATAAACGTCAAAACGAGAAAACTCATGAAATAAAAAGGCCTAAAACGTTTGCACGAAAATAACCCTTTATCCCCCTAACCCTAGAGTGTATGAGGTAATCGTCAGTGTTCGGTCACGAGTTGAATATTTAGAAAAATTTATTGAAACTACTGATGAGAAAACACCTTTTTTTTTACTCACTCAAAGACCACTGTCGTGAAAAAAAACTTATTTATACAAATAATATTGAATATACTTAGATTCAACTCATAAAATATTACACACCAACTCAATGTCCTTTATTATTTATTCTATTTTCAAACTTGAAGTGTGCATGTTGTGAAAATTGTCAAGTCTCCTGATCGAACTATTTTCGAGGAAACTAATATGATGGGGTGAATTTAAATTTATTAAGACAAACACTCGATCTCAATATCTAGCTAATAGAATTTTTGATACGCAAACGTCAAGTTATTTTCAACAGGAAGCTGTGTTTTTTCGCCGATTTGTGCAAGTGGTTATCTCCCATTGATATCCCGAGTCAGAAATATATGAACCCAGCAAAAGGAATGAAAAGGATTTGACTTTGAAAAATCAGAGGAAAAACAAATGAAATTCGATTTACAACCATGTTATTATAGTATTAAGAAGAAATACTTCCCTTATTTTCAGAGAAGGATTAGATGTAAAAAATTGAATGAAAAATATAAGTAAAAATTAAGAAATGTAAAGTATTATTTTTTTAGCTATATTGATGTAAATAATATTAGATCTGGCTGATGAAATTTACTTTGAAATTTTTATATTTTATATTGGTATATGAGTCACTCCTTGTAGAATTTAAACACTTCTAATAATGTTCAATGCAATAAAACATATTTTATAGAATTTGAATAATCAATTTGAAAATAATTAATAAATAGTACTGATCATTTATATTTCATATTCTTATATAAAGTGGGACCAAGAGTCACATAATAAGTTTTTTCAAAGTAAAAAAGCCTTTAAACGGAAGCCCATGTTTCTTAATTAAACATTACAGTACTGCCTAGAAAATATCCTACAAAAAAAAGTTTACCAAAAATATTCATTTGACAGAAATTCTGTAAAAAATAATACTTAAAGTTATAAGTGAAAGTGACATAATTTTGAATTTTAAAATAATTGTCATTATAAAATTCAATAATGAGGATAGCTAGCACAGCTTGAACTAATAGCCCTTGCCTAATTTCTCATGGTATTTTATAGATTATGATTGAGAAAAATGGGGTTCTACTATTCAGGTTGCTGTATCGGCTGGTATACATATTTATAAACAAAGTATTGTATATTTTACCTTAATAATGGGATATTTAATATCAAAAATGAAAGTTGTTGGAACAAATCTTGTTCCTTTTACTTAATGATCAATTGATTGTTTAATTTAACAAGAATTTGTCATTTGAATAAATCAGATTTTGTAAGAAAACATCTCTAGATCTTTCAATTAATTTCTTGTTTGAGTTGATAAGCTAGGTTTTGCTCTTATTAATGTAGCTTACTCAGTTAAGAGATAATTAAATAAGAAAGGTTTTTCACTAATATTTAATTAACTGACCTTAATTATCTTTTTTCATATGTGTTCTCCTCCAGAAATTTTCTAAACAAGACATTTTCTCATGCTATTTTTATGCTTTTGTCCACCCATAAGCTAGAATTAATTTGTCGGATTTTATTCTGGTATGAACGAAATTGTCTATAGTTTCAAAAGCAATTAAGATGATCTTTCACTATGCACATGACCCTGACACATATTTTGTTAACGTTATATGACGTATGATGAATCAAGAAAACAATGTCACCGTCCATTTGTGTAGGGAATCAAAAAGGGGTTTAATTACTTTGAAATAGAGGTATCGTATGGAATAGTGAAAAACAACAATTTTCAATAACAATTTCAGTCATATCTTTATTAAAATCAGTATAGAGTACTTTGGAAACAGTTACAATGAAAAGAAGTTGAACTTCACTGTTTTGAACTATAAACGCAGCCAAAACCAGGTACAAATTGACTTGACTGGTGGTCACTCAAATTGATGTATTACAATAGGAAGTGATGGCTTCGTAATTGTGTAGTTATATGAAATAGGATACCCGGTTTCATTTTTTAAAATACTATTACCGTTCTTTTCCGTATTTGGATATGCAAACGTCAAGTTATTAAAGTTCTGAAAATATTCAGAACGGACAGTGTAAAGAAATAGCAAATAAAAGCTATTTTGGATATTGTGTGTATGTTGTTTTGAAACTATCTTGGTCGCAAAGCCTACAAATTGATAAAATCAATTGAAATAAAGGCATGACAAGTTGAAAAAAAGGATAAACGTCAATTTTATTTCTGATTGATTTGGCGGACTTTTTGAAGTCACGGACGACTGTAGCGCCAACTGATTAATTCCCCCTGTTATTGTTGCTGATAGAGCTTGACGACAATGGACGTTTCCAAGGACTTTTTTCAACTGTATATCTTTTTCTACGTATCCACAAATTGTTTTGATGCGACGATATCGACAGCGTCTTGACAATGTATTGTTGTATGACGTCAGAAGAGTGAAATATCCATGTTTACTGCACATGTGAAATTATCGGTTTTTATTCAACTAGGGTATCGATGTTATTCATAGAAACCATTCCCATAGCTTCAAAAATAAAAAATAAACATTTAAATTGAATTTCCGTTTGAAATAATAGTCAGTCGAATTACAAAAATGTAAACAAAAGAGTTTTTAACTTGTCTTTCGCTCTCTTACAGCCAACAAATTACTATATTTTATATTTTTGTATCACCGGCAACACATTCCCTATAGTCCCAGTGCCGGTAAAATAGCTATTTATATAGAAAAATGTTATTTTGCGGTCTTGAATTGAGATATTTTCATCAGAGCAAAATAGGCACTGCCTTTTTTTTTTATATTAAATAGTTGTTGAAGCGGAGGTGAAGCATTTTAACAATATGCAATACATCATAATGATATAATTATCCTTTCTGCTTATTAAACTACAATATTTGAAGTAGGGATATATTTTATGTGGACATCATTACATATATAGATTTATACCCAAGTTATTTAAGATGCCTAAATGAATAGAATAGAATAGAATAGAATAGAATATATATCTCCCCTAGTGACAAAAATGATGTGATGACTAACAAATTGATGGAGCGTTTTCTAGTGGGTATTGTTTATAACTTGTTGACACCTCATATCTATATGAATTTCGCATTGTTACACCATTTACATTGAGGTAGTTCTTTGATAATTTGATAAAGACAGACTTTATAACATCGTCAGCATAATATTTATACAAGAAGAGTGCTTTTGTTTAAAATATCACCAATGTAATACTAAGATGTTCTGCAACTTGTACAACGCGTAAACTGTATTTTGATCTCCCCTTTCAAAATCATTGAAGAAGATTAACTATATGAAACACGTACAGTCCTTTCGCAGAAGCATGAACAAATAATGTTATATTTATATTTAAAGCTATATCGACAATCTTAAATTGTATAAGTGTTTTTAAATATGTTAAATTAATCCTTACTTATTAAAAGATTCATGTGAATTGTTGAGACAAGTAAAAAAAATGTTAGATTGATTGGTTGATTGGTGTTAAACTTCGCTTGCAGCACTATTGTGTTATTTCAGGACTGTCAATTTTTATTGGTGGAGAAAGCCAGGATAGTAAACATAATCATGAACGTTCTTAAGGGTATTCGATACAGTAGTTACATTTTGATAAAAAAAAATCCATATAGACTATTTTTTACCTGATTAAATCAAATATGTAATAACAAATATACCTTCATGTGCTACTTTTTGAGTAAAATGAAGTTAGAACTTTTGTATATTTGCTCAAAATTCAGATTTGTTGTCGTATTTTCCCTTTCGAAAGAAAGACGTAACTTTTTTGTTTAAAAGATAAATTTGTTAAATAATTTGTAATTTCTATAATTTATAAGTATCCTAAATGTTTCTACATTTTTTATTCAGAAATAACTCTAGTTTATCAAATGTTCCTGTATGTAGAAAAAAAACATAATTTTTTGCTGTATATTTATCAAATTTAAAAAAATTGCACTATTTACGTTTTCATGAAAATTGGCACGAACAATCTTCTCGCGTAATCAAAGCAAATGGCATTTTAAAAAAGAGGGGTCCATTAACTCGTTTTCAAGTTGAATAAATTTGAATGATAAAAATCAGTCGAAAACTGAATCTTTTCCCGATAAGTCATAGTTTGACGTCGCGAAAATAACAATGTACGCTATCAACGTCATTACATCCCCTGTAACTGTATCGTATGCCCTTAAATATGACATAGTTCCCAATCCATGAACCTTTTCATCATCTATTATACAATGCATCCTGTTTCAATACAACGGTAAACAGAAGTTTTTCGATTATTGACGTCGATATCACGCTAAGATATCATTGTATACATATCACGTGCTGTCGAGATTTCTATCTAATTTTGTCGTGCAAAATTCGCATGGACGTCATTCACTTACAAATAGAAGATTTGTGTATGTTAGTTTAGTCTGAACAGCAATAAAATTGTTTGATGGTCTTCACAAAAATGGTATATTTTGTTATTCGATCTGACAGGGCTTGAAAACATTGTTTCATATTGCGACATTCTAAGAAGAGAAGAGACATTACTGTAAGTTTCTTAAGAAATAACTGACCCAATAACCAGTGCTTCGTTCGAACATGAAAGTACGAATATTGTTTTATTATTATTATAATTGCCGAAAGAAGCCTTTTGAAATCATTTAAAAAAAAGGAAATACATCGAAATAATTGGTGTCAAAGTTGACAGATAAATTATAACTGTAGATCGACTGTTAAGACCACTCGGACATTAATTTACAAACGTTAAACAAGCATTAATACGTATCAAAGGTACCAGGATTACCTTAATTTATAAAATTGACCAAATAAATGATATTCATGTTAACACTGAAATGCTGACTACTGGGCTGGTGATACCCTCGGGGACGAAACGTCCAACAGCAGTGGCATCGACACAATGGTGTAAATAGTTATCAAAGGTACCAGGATTATAATTTAAAACGCCAGACGCGCGTTTCGTCTACATAAGACTCATCAGTGACGCTCAGATCAAAATAGTAATAAAGCCAAACAAGTATAAAGATGAAGAGCTTCCAAAAAAATTGTGCCAAATACGTTTAATCAGTTTTTTTAAATCACAATTTAAGACATGATTTCGAAATGCAAACAGGTGTTTTCTACTTATAACATCGTCTAACGCGTCTTTTAGTTATTGATAGGATATGTTGGATGTTATACAGACTGTAATGCAGACAGGTTTTTTCTACTTATAACATCGTCTAATGCGTCTTTTATTTATTGATAGGATATGTTGGATGTTATAAAGACTGTAATGGCGAACGCACACTGGGTGACAAGAAAACAAAGTGGAATTATGATCTAACCGTAGAAAAATGTAACAGTCTGTGCCAAGGTTTCCGATATCATGGAGTTCAGGTCAGTTAGTATTTTAAGTACACTTTTTTGTACTTATTGTGAACGGAGGGATGAAAGAAACCAGAGGGATAGTCAAACTCATAAATCGAAAATAAACTGATAACGCCTGGCTAAAAATGAAAGAAGACAAACAAACAATAGACCACATGACACAACATAGAAAACTAACGAATAAGCAACACGAACCGCACCAAAAACTAGTAATTAACTCAGGTGCTCCGGAAGGGTAATCAGATCCTGCTCCACAATTGGCACCCGTAGTGTTACTTATGGTATAACAACCCCGGTAAATAGTCTAATTCGATGGGTCACATTCATGAAAGGGAGGGTGATTGTAGTTGCGACGTAAGGAACATATCCGACATCATTTGTGAAACGGTTATTCCATAACGGTCAACATACTCGTGGTGGCGTCCTTAAAATTTACGAAGGGATGATTTCAACTTCGTTATGGAACTCTTTGTGTAATAGCTTCCTTGTGAGCAACAACCCTCTATCAAGAAAATCATGATAGGAAATGCAAGCACGGGAATATCGTACCAATTAAAAGATATATACCCGTATGCAGGTGCTGCTGGAATGTTGCTCCTTAGAAATGGACAGTTCACAATTGGAAAGCTGAAATCATCTCTTTTGTCGTAAAGTTTTGTTTTTACCAACCCTTATTGTCAATTTCTAAATTTAATTCAAGACAGTAACAATCAAAACCAAAGAGTAAACAAAGACTCACAAATTCAAAAGACATTCACATCAACTTTTATAACAATAAATAGGAAACAACACGAACTCCATTAAAAACCGGGAGTGTAATCAGGTGCTCCGAAAGGGTAATCATTTCCTGCACCGTATACGGCACCCGTCGTGTTATTTCTTTGTTCAGTTCGATAATGATGGAAGGTTATTATGACTGAGGAAGAATATATGAGGCCGACTTAACTGTATCTGTTGTATCCTTTATCTCTAGTTCGATGGGATAAATGCGTTCAGCATAGTCACCAAATTTTGAATTAGTTAGTGAAAGAACGTCATCTATAAAGCGGAAAGTAGAATAAAAGAATATTGCTAACGTTTTATCGTAATTTCTAAGAAGTTCCTGTATGAAGTCAGCCTCATAATAATAAAGAAACAAGTCGGCAAGAAGAGTGGCACAATTGGTTCCCATTGGAATGTCGACAGTCTGTTGAAAAACGCGTCCTCCGAACGTAACAAATATGTTGTCAATAAAAAAATCAAGCATCTTGATGTCAGTTTCAGAGAATTTTTTGTTTGAATCAGAGTGATACAAAGTAGGATTTATCCCTCCCTAAGACAAGATACTTGTATTTACGTTGGCCATTCTTTTTAATGAAACAAAGCAATACCAACTCTTTCAATGGTCTTTAAGTTGCTAGGATGAACTAATTTTGTAGTCTCATCGATCGAAAAGTAACATCAATTAACCCCGATGTCTCTATATTGGAAAGTGAGAAATTATAAAAAAAGCCGACTTAATGAATAATTTCAAATCCAATGTTTTTCTACTCATTTCCATAAGTGTGATAAACATATTTCACCTGATATAGAAACGAAACAGATTCAAACAAGCCAAGCCGAGATTAAATGAATCATTTGAATTAAAATTCATGAATGGGAGTGATGGAAAAGATTTAGGCAATTATGACAAATTCCCAATAATTGAATGGAAAGCAGACGAACCTCACCGGTAATCTGTCAGGACTTATTTAGTTCCGAAAGTGATTCCATAATTTATAGTGACTTACCTTTTATTTGTAATTTTTTTTTTATCTTCGCTTGAGTTTTTTATAATCAAAATGGACAAATAATATGGAACCTTAATACAACAATTTAAGATTTTTACATCAGAAAAGACATGATGTTCAACATATTTAGCCAACACTAATCTTATGTCGTATTTCATGCATTTAAAATATATTATGACGTAGAATAAATCGAACCTCTGAAAAGTCGAATGCTTTTGTCCGGTTCCTTCGACATCAACTTAACGAGGTTCTAACTGTGTTTGGCAAGACTTTTAAAAAATTGGGTCCTCAATGCTCTTCAACTTCGAACTTTATATAGCCTTTTTGACTTTTTTGAATTCGATCGTCACTGACGATCCTTTTGTAGACGAGTCGCCCGTCTGACGTAAATATAAAATTTAATCCTGGTATCTATGATGAGTTTATTTACAACCACTGGGTCGATGCAACTGCTGGTGTCACCATCCCTGTTGTCAGGACTTTTGTGCTGACATGAGTTATCATTGATATGGTCATATTTATAAATTAACTGTTTACCAAATGTTTGAATTTTTGAAATGCTAAGGCTTTTCTGCCTCAGGAATAGATTGCCTTAGCTATGTTTGGCAAGACTTTCAGGAATTTTGGTCCTCAATACTCTTCAACTTCGTACTTTATATGGCCTTTTTGACTTTTTGGATTCGAGCGTCACCAATGAGTCTTTTGTAGACGAAAAGCGCGTCTGGCGTAAATACCAAATTTGATCCTGGTAACTGATGAGTTTATTTCTATTCTACTGGATATACAGAACTTGCACCAATAGGTTTCACTATTTGTCTTATCAATGACTAAGTGATGACTTATCTATGATGAATGTGTAAAGCATTTCTAGAATAAATTATTGATATTGGCTGCATTGTGTTTGTAAAGGGTCTAATTTATTGGACCGTTAAGTATTAGTTACTAGGAAAATCGACCACGTTATTAATGATATGTAATAATTTGCAAAAAAAAATTAGAAGAAACAAATACGCATCGTTGTAAAAATAACGAAATTTGATGCGACTATCATAAAAGTGAGAGGTTTAGCGCTATAAACCAGGTTCAATCCACCATTTTCTACATTTGAAAATGCATGTACCAAGTCAGGAATATGACAGTTGTCGTACATTTGTTTGATGTGTTTTATCCTTTGATTTTGTCATTTGATTAGGGAATTTCCCTTTTGAATTTTCTTCGGACTTCAGTATTTTTGTGATTTTACTTTCATAATAAAAAGATAGATATGTTATCGTTAACGCTAAGGATAAAATTCGAAAATCACGGACCAGGCTATGTGTAAATATCTACCACAAATCTATAGGTTCAATGAATTATTTCTTTAAAATCATTTCAATATTTAGGTTAACGCCTAACTTGCAAACATATGTCATGCATCGTTTTATATTTTTCTTTTGAACGTCACATTAAATTAAATAAGGAATACTGCCTGAAATGACATGATTTGCATTGTCAGTCTTAAATACAGGTACAGGGAACATCGAATGAATGTTATTTATACCGTGGCTAGAAATAAGTTAAAACATAGAGCAAAACATTCGAGTCATCATTTGTTAACTGCATTAAGTAAATAAATGAGACATTTACAAAAGAAACTACATACGAGTAAATACACAAACTGTAAAAAATATAAAGTATATATCCCTTGCGCAATCTATCTCAATGTCAATTTGTCCATATAAATATTTTCATGATGCACCAAATGCTCCTTGTGAGGACCCCAAGTTTTCAAATGATAGTATGATGGTTCTTTGGATTGACGTAACAAATGATGTAAAACTATGAACACATTTATCATGAACATAATTTATTAGTGATTGAGTCTTCTGTATGCATTATATTGTATTGCTAAAAGCACAAAATGTGGATGAATTACGATCATTCTATTCTGAATAAGATTTAGTTTCATTGAATAAAAGCTGGAATAGTTTGGAAAAATGACAAATACTAGGTTAGCCTTTTCAAATTATTTGCCCAGACCTCTCAGGATCGTGTGGTCGTTTGAATATGAATAAATGATAACTGCCAAAATGTCATGAAAAAGATACAGATTATCTCTTCTCAGCGATATACTAGTATATATAAAACATATGCACAATATGCATTTCATAAACTGACAAAATATTTTGTTAATTTTGGTAAAATTAATTCAACTCGTTAAACCAGGTATACATATTGAAGTGTAGTTAATTGGAATTGAAAATGGGTTCCCAAATTCCTTGCTTCTTCAGTGAAAGTGGATGCATTCATAAATATACGAAATAGAAGAAAAAATATTTGGTTGAATGATGTATAATTATTTGCTCAACGTTTCATTGCTAACATTTAGCGTTTACTTGACGGGAACAAATTCCCCGGAAAATGAAGGTTTTGGAATTTTGGATCCTCTATGCTCTTCAACTTTGTATTGTTTGGCTTTATAACTATTTTGATATGAGCGTCACTGATGAGTCTTATGTAGACGAAACGCGCGTCTGGCGTACTAAATTATAATCCTGGTACTTTTGATAACTATTTGGGATCAGGACAGAATTTTTTCTTGAAACCAGCAATTCACGGAACCTTTCAAATATTGCTGCAAGTGCACATTAACATACAGAGGGTGAGCCACTGTCATTGAACAATTAATCCATTGCATCGACAGTATGGAGCTGTGTACTTAAACATCGCGCACACATAAACTCACACCAAACATGAGCAATAGTTTATTGGTGAAACGGGAAGTTTAGGTGACAATATTGTTATTTCCCAGGGAATACTTAGAGTTAATAAACTTTAGTATAATACTATACGTGCAAAATATTCACAGAATATAAGGTTGTTCTGCGACTTTCACTTTTGTAATCGATTTGCAATAAATCTTTCAGATTGTATACTTTAAGAGAGAAAGAGATTTGTTCAAAAGAATTGGTCCTTTTTGCACCTGTCACAAACACAAAACAGACAAAAGAATAAGTATTTTAAACAAGGTTTAATCCACCATTTTCTACAAACGAAAATGTCTGTACCAAGTCAGAACTATGACAGTTGTTTTCCATTTGCTTGAGCTTTTGATTTTGCTATTTGATTAAAGACTTTCCGTTTGGAATTTTCCTTGAAGTTCAGCTTTTTTGGATTTTTTACTTTTTACACATTTACCCTTCCATTATACATATTTATTATTCACAACTAATAAAACTAAAATAAAATAAGTAAACTTTATGACATTTTGTGTATTCAGTAACATGTTTATTTACTTTTGGCGAATGCAAATTGCATCACATTTCAAACATATCATGCGGGTTTTTTTTTATGTAGAATAATCATGAATGCTTTTGTGGACACAAAATGAAAACATTAAAAAATCCCAGAGCACCAGAAAATGAATGCAACCGGGCATGTTGGGGAGATTACACCCAAATCTGTGGTGGAAGATGCAGAATATCAGTATACTATGTACACGCATGAAGGTATGGTTCTGAATATAATTAGTTACTTGTGTGGTCTAAAAAGATTTGAAATATAGTAGAAGGTTTTAGATTTCAGCACATATACATGTAGAATTGAACACACAAGAACAGCCAAAACTTTATTCAACAAAATTATTAAAAACCAAATGAACGTCATGTCCTGCTTCTTTATTCTCTAGTAATGATCTTGTTACATATCGTTTACGTGCCAGCAATTATTACATATTAAAGATATATCTCTCTTTTGGAGGTACTTACTAATGAATAAACAAGATGTCGTTAATCCCTAGTGTCTTCTATGTTCCGATTTAGGCAGAAATGTAATTAGTAGAATAGGTAAATGTGTCAAAACTTGTGAAAATGATAAGACACCGCACCTAAGTAAACGACTGATAAAACCAGATTCAAATTACTAACGCCTGATATAAAGATATTGACAAATATGATGCCTACCTATGTTTTTTAAGGGCGTAGAGCATGGAATGAAAGAATTATTTCTAAAACACAAAACTTAATTATCTTTTTCTTATCATAATATAAGCTTCATAATTTCATAATATGCATAAGCTTCTAGCTATAGCGCTTTCAGTAGTTTTAATATATTGCATTCATACCTATAGCCATTAATATATTTCATGCCTATTTACATATTGTTTTATCTATTATTTTTATTGTAGGATACGGTAAAGATACGTACTAACCAATGAACGTGGAATCTATGTGGAAAACGTATTCTCCCTTTGCTTTAAACTAAATTTAAGGAATGTTTTGTGGTAGTAAGAGAGCATATTTCACTGTATAAACCATAGTTATACTGATGAATAATTTTAACAAACTACAAACACTTTAATGGGCTTGGTCATTTTCAAAAGAAAAGATGACCTAAAGCTACTTATAGCTAATGAATCACATTGCTAAACTTTACACTTTCATGAATATCGCGTATTTATAAACCAACCTTCCTTAAAACATGTAATGTAACATTCATGATGAAACAAGCTTCCACATTAACGTGCACATGTAAATAATAGAAAATTTAATAGCAATCGTGTTTTCGTGATCCTAACAAAAATTGTAAATATAAGTACTGAGTTCTTCTTTAAGCAATTTTATAATGTTGTAAAAGCGTTGACCGTGCGTACATTTTTAGAATAAAGCGTTCTGCGCCTCAGACAAAGTGTACTTCGGTCAACGCTTTTAAACCCTAATAAATTTACAAAAGGAAGCATTTAGTTTTTTAAAATTATTTTTTGCATTATTTGGGATCACACGATTTGCTGTTGTTTTCCAGCAAAGTGTGAGAATTTTTTTTTCCATAATCTGATAGCTGTAACTATTGGGTTATGTTTGAATTTTCCATAGTAATACAAATTGATATTACATATCATTTTGTGGATAAGTACAATGTGACATATATCCACATATATCATCAGACAGTTTATGACAAAACACTGAGGACAAGAACACTTATGATGTTAGAACTTGTGTCTAATCCATTCTGCTGTTTTTTGCAAATAAAATAAGCTTAAACTAGACAATGGCAAATACGCTGAAACAACAAGTTTCATTTTAATACGGGAATAATACAATGTTGGGATTGTTTTAAATGATAGAATGATGTGTATATTGTAATTTTCGTCTCGGCTTAAACAGTTACTTTGGTTTAATTTTTTGTATGTAGGTTTATCTACGGGGTACTTCTCAATTGAGTGTTACGGTAATTCTTTTGTTTGTTTTTATAACGATTAAGATTATGACACAATGTTGACTGCTGTATTCCTACTTTTCACATTTTAGCTACTATGTTTGTTTTGGTCACGCATTGTTTTTTATGTACAAGACTGTTAGGTAGAGACATTTTGCTGGCTTTAAAAATCAAATATTATCTACCATTTTCTACATAAGGAAATGCCTGTAGTAAATCAGGAATATGAGAGTTGTTTTCCATTCGTTTGATGTGATTGGACTTTTGGATTTGCCATTTCATAAAGGACTTTCCAATTTGACTTTTCCTTCGAGTTTTATATATTGATATTTTACTTTTTTCGTGTTTTGCGCACATGTCATAAATGATATTAGAAATACTGTTTGCGAACTCGACTGTAGAGTTGGTATGTTTTTTTTTCAGTAGTTTAACTCATTTTTATCTAAAATGCAAAAAAATAGAATTCAAAAACAGTATTTAATGTATGATTATCAAAAAGATGAAAACTAATTACAACATACCAATTTCACAATTTCAATTAATAAGCTCTACTTGTTAAACTAGTCGTCAATCAACTACATTATTTATAGTTGACATTATTTAATTCACAAATAAGGTCGTTTGTTCAACTATTGATATGATTTGGTATGTAATCAGTAATTTATTTTGATTTTTTAAAGATTTATTAAAGAGTGTGTTTTGATCACATATTGTTGTTTTCCTTTTGTCTAATTTTCTGTAAACGTATTTTTGTTTTTGTTTTATTGTTGATTTTTTGTCTTTTACTTTTACATGTTTTAGTCCTATTTCGTAATAAAGCTTTTATACTGTTATTATACATTCTTGGCTTTCAAATATTCGGAATTGAACGTTCCTGATGCAGAAAAATCCAGGAAAGAGATTCGGGCGCATCAATGTTATACGTGTTTGTTTCATATTTCACAGCTACCTCTGCTGGTGGACTATCAGTGTCCGAGAGTATCATCAATTTAGTAGTCGGTACTGACATGATTTAACGAAAGAGGGACGAAAGATACCAAAGGGACAGTCAAACTCATAAATCTAAAACAAACTGACAAAGCCATGGCTAAAAATGAAAAAGACAAACAGAAAAACAATACTAGTAGTACACATGACACAACATAGAAAACTAAACACGAACCCCACCAAAAACTAGGGGTGATCTCAGGTGCTCCGGAAGGGTGAGCAGATCCTGCTCCACATGTGGCACCCGTCGTGTTGCTTATGTGATTACAAATCCGGGAAATAGTATAATTCGGTAGGTCACATTCATGAAAGGGAAGGGGATTGTAGTTACGACATAAGGAACATATCCGATATCATTTGTGAAACGGTTATTTCATAACGGTCAACGAACTCGTGATGGCGTCCGTAAAATTTACGAAGGGATGATTTCAACTTCACCATTTGGAACTCTTGGTTTAATAGCTTCCTTGTGAGCAGTAACCCTCTATCAAGAAAATCATGATAGGAAATGCAAGCACGGGAATATCGTATCAATTGGGAGATATATACCCCGTATGCAGGTGCTGCTGGAATGTTGCTACTTAGAAATGGAAAGTTCACAATTGGAAAGCTGAAATCATCTCTTTTGTCGTAAAGTTTTGTTTTCAACCGACCCTTATTGTCAATTTCTAGATGTAAGTCAAGATATGAAGCCGACTTAACTGTATCTGTAGTATTCTTTATCTCCAATTCGATGGGATAGATGCGTTCCACATAGTCACTAAATTTTGAATTGTTTAGTGAAAGAACGTCATCTATATAGCGGAAAGTAGAGTTAAAGGATATTGCTAACTTCTTAACTTTCTGCCTAAGAAGTTCCTGCATAAAGTCAGCCTCATAATAATAAAGAAACAAGTCGGCAAGTAGAGGGGCACAGTTTGTTCCCATTGGGATGCCGACAGTCTGTTGAAAAAACACGTCCTCCGAACGTTACAAATATGTTTCTAAATTGTCCGAAAACAAATTTTGAAATAAGAATAAAAAAAGTTTTAAACTACTTCAAGCCAAAAGTAAAATCACAAAAATACTGAACTAAAAAAAAATACAAAACGCATCAAAAACCAATTGACTTTCGATGGATTTTGCTATTTTTTTGATAACTTTAACTCTTTAACTCTTTCGGACCTAATGCATCCTTAATCTTGGAATATTTGACCTTGGAATATTTGGTTTTGAGTGTTCATGATTAAAGTAAATCCAGACAGAAAAGCATGAAATTCAAAACGTGTCGTTATTGTATAGTTTACAAAATATCTAACATAGTTTGTGTTATATCTTATATACTGTATAGTTTGAGATATCTTATATAGTTTATGAGATATCTTATATAGGTATGAGATATCTTATATCGTTTATGAGATATCCTTTAAACTTTATATTGTGTTATATCTTAAGATATCTTTATCTTGATCAAAAAATATTAATAGAGAATATCATATGGCTTTTTCAATATCGCACCCGTATCATCCCGAGACACCAATATAATCCCAAGAGCTCTGCTCGAGGGATTATATTGGTTGTGGGTTGATACGGTGTGTGATACTGAAAAAGCCATATCATATACACTTTATTATATACACTACCTCAAGTAGATGTTTTTTATGTGACATGACGTCATACAGATAAGGAGGTTTGAAATTACGTCATACAGATTATAGGTTTGACATGACGTCATACAGATTAGGGATTTGATAAAGCCTTCGCAACAGTGACTGCAATCGATAACGTGAAGTCATACAGATTAAAGGTGTGATAAAGCTTTTGCAACCGTGCTGATATCGATATCATCACGGGTGGCTGATACAGCACGCTTACCATTGATTGTATTACACATACAATTTATCTGTATTTACTACTAAGTATATAATAATGCAAGATATTTTATATATTATAACCTGATGTTCTGTAGTTGTCGTTTGATGATGTGGTTCATAAGTGTTTCTCGTTTCTCGTTTTCATAAAGATTATACCGTTTTCACGTTTGAATGGTTTTACATTAGTAATATTCTTATATCTATATATATACATAAGGTATGTCAGATATTAAGACCGTTTTCTATTCAGTTTCATTGTCCAAGTTACCAGCAAAGTTATAAGAAAGACCCAGTAGCTCAATGGAGAATCTTTGCACTTAAGTGTTTACAACCACTTTGATTGATTTCATTAATTTCTCCTTTTAAAATAAATCTGTCTCCTGCTCAATATCCGGCTCTTCGCATTTACTAATATACATGAATTTCTGTGTATGCTATGTTCCTGAAATATTAATGTGAGTGTGGCTAAGTTACGGTCTTTTTTAAGTACCAATCTCATGACATAATTGTTAATATGGTAAGCTAAAATAGTCGGTTTATAATTGTTGGAATATTTTTTAAACTCAGAAAAAAGTTTAAGCTAACAGTAAAAGTAGATTTATAGAAGTAGGCCATTAGTTTGTTACAGTTTCCGTTCGTACTATAGTAAATTTAATTTGTAAAAAAATACAGCCTATAATTCATAGTCTCATTCCTTGCTATGTTAAATTCTGCAATTTTGACGGCTATTACCAATGTTATTTCAACTGATCGGGCGGAGCCTACGTTTAAATTTGCATAAGGACAGTCTATTTGAAGATGTGTGCGATAAAGATGATTGCCGTTATAATTATAATTGATTTCTAATCACCTATCAGTGTCACCTAACTGATGTACAAATGCTATGGGACGAATAACTGGTCGCTTCATTTATGAGTTTATCCCGAAACACTTGTATATAGATGGACTGGTCTTAAATAAGCAAACCGGTTAAACTCCGCCCAGTCAAGTGAAATTAATCAAGTTTAATACTTTAATCAAATAAGATGGCAGTCATTTCATGTCAAAACTATACCATATCCTCACTTGTGCTTAATATTCAACATTGTATATAATAGCGCACTGGTTACCATAATTTTTGGAGTACAACTACAAGTACTTCTGATCTGAACAACAGGGCAAAGATATCTTCCTGCTATAATTTCAAATATGTAATTTGTTTTAAAATTAAAAACAACAACAATCTTTCAACAAAGTGTCTACAAGTTCTTAATGTTCTTAAGCTTTAATTTGATACAAAAAATACCCAAATAATTGACCTTTTGACAAAGTAACAGATTTTCGTAGAGACAATAATGTACCTCTTTTGTGTGTTCTGTCTGCACAAGCCCGACTTTTTGTGTGTTCATAAATAGAACTGTAAGATAAAGACTTGTTTACCCTTAAAGTAACCTACTCTTCTGAAAGTATTAAGTGGCTTGCTAGAGACTAAATGATAAAATAATAGTGACCTTGGTGTCTTAGGAATACTGGTAATTAAGTGTTATATATATTAAGTATTATGTAGAGACTAAATAATAAAATAATAGTGACCTTGGTGTCTTAGGAATACTGGTAATAAAGTGTTATATATATTAATTGTTATGTAATAATGAACTTCTTTATATTGGTTTGTAAGATGAGATACAGATAATACTAGCATTGTGAGTTTTTATAAGGTGAATGTTCACGTGTCTAGTTTTAACATATTTTATATGCTTAAGCACAAATTGTAAATACAGGCAACAGTAGTACATGTATACCGCTGTTCGAAATTCATCAATCGATTGAGATAAAAAAACAAAAACAAATTCGGGTTACAAACTAAAACTGAGGGAAACACATCAAAGTTAGAGGAGAACTACGACACAACAGAAACACATCATTAAAATGTAACACACACAGAAACGAACTATAATATAACAATGGCCTTTTTCCTGACTTGGTACAGGACATTTAAAGAAAAATACAAAAAGGACTACAATACAAATAAATGGGAGAACATATAGAACAGAAAAACAATAATAATAGCTATCAAATGGTAAAAGGTTTATAATTTAATACGCCAGACGCGCGTTTCGTCTACACAAGACAAATCAAAGACGCTCAGATAAAAAAAGTTCGAAAGCCAAAACAAGTACAAAGTTGAAGAGCATTTAGGCCAAAAATTCCATAAAAATTGTGCCTAATACGGCTAAGGTTATCTGCCTGGGATAAGAACATCCTTACTATTTAGAATAATTCATACTTTTGCAAATAGTAAATATATATAAAAATGACTATATAATAGATATACATGATAACACCTAATTGTAAAAGACACAACTGACTTGCGAGGTCTTCTCCAGTTAGCGTGTTTCACAAAACAATACATAAGAGCATTTATGTTATTTGGATGGAGAGTTGTCTCATTGGCACTCACACCACATCTTCCTATATATATGCATTCATGACGTACAATTAATTCCAATATTTGTATAAATTGGAGGGGAAAATTAAGAGTTTACTTCACCAGGCGCAAGTTTCCTCTACATAAAAATCACAAGTTGCGCTCGAATTAAAACTGATTTACGAATGATAATAAAATTTTATGATCAGTAAATCTACAAAGATGACGTATTAAGGATATTTTATGTCATCATAAAAGGGCTAACTTCATGGTTGGTGAAAACCTCCTGGATGAAATGTCCTCTTGCAATTAAACCGCCCCGTGGTTGTTAAATTCCATAAAAACCAGGTCCTTGTATAGAATAGAAAGGAAAAGAGGCTAACTCAACATTACTTTAAGTATGTGATATGCTATAAAGCAATTGTAATATACATGTATGAACAGACAAAAAAATCAAAACGTAATATTTTTCCTAAAACGTTATATACGAAATCACTATACGGTATATGACACATAACTACAAATCAAAATGTCAGATAACACTCAACTAACTAGATTTGTCTTTGTCTCCTGGTGTAGATTTAATGTTAACATCTTTTTCTGGGTCCATGAACTCTTTTCCTGAACAATCCAAACTGGTACATTCCCGAATTGCTGAATCTGGTACCTGTTAAAATCAAGAGAATTATAATAAGTACTGCTAAACAATATTATAATGGTCATAGAGACGCTAGAATTAAGGAGAAACATGTGTATATTTTGTATGTCCTCAGTATTGGTAACTACTGGAGGTTTTCTACTATAGTTATATTGATGTTTTACTGACTTACTGACTTGGAAACTTACCGCATACACTGGAGAGTTTGATGTTTTTCTTTCATCGAGGGTTGATGCTCACAAGGAAGATATTAAACCAAGAGTTCCAAGTTGCGAAATTGAACTCATTCCTTCATTAGATTACACACGTCATCATGAGTTGATTGACTGCTATGTAATATCCGTTTCACAGATGATGGCCTTGTTGCTCAGCCTTTAGTTTTATATGTTGTGTTTTGTGTACTATTGTTTGTCTATTTGTCTTTGCCTAGCTATGACGTTGATATTAATAAAGGCAACAGTAGTATACCGCTGTTCGAAATTCATAAAACGATTGAGAAAACAACAAATCCCGATTACAAACTAAAACTGAGGGAAACCCATCAAATGTAAGGGGAGAACTACGACACAACAGAAACACTAAAATGTAACACACACAGAAAAGAACTATAAAATAACAAGGGCCATTTTCCTGACTTGGTACAGAACATTTTAAGAAAAATATGGTGGGTTAAACCTGGTTTTGTAGCATGCCAATCTTCCCGCTTTTATGGCAATGTTAAATAAAACATTAAAATGACAACATTACATGCCAGGACTACAATACAAATAAATGGAAGAACATATACAACAGAGAAACACACGAATAATAGCTAACAAAAGGTAAAATGAATCATTTGTTCTTCTGTGTAACATTATCATCTTTACCTTTCTCAGTGGTGTATAACTTGGTAGACAGTGAGGTGTTACTGTGTCATTACTGGCTTTGCAGTAACATGAAAGTAATGTCCAACGTCGGAGATCACTGTTGTTAGCATTACTGGCATGTAATAAATTAGAGTGGAAAAATAAAGCATCACCTAAAAGGACAGATTTATTTTGCTTATTTAGACATAAAGCTTACCATTCACTTGTCTATAAAAACACCATTTTCTTAAGATATAGGATATTAGGAAGCTCAATATTTCAAATAAAAAAGAATGATTAGATTTTCTAGTTTGAAAATGAAGCTAACAATTACATTGTCTTTGCCAATCACATTTTTTTCTAATATGATATAAACTCAAAGTTTCCAATTTGTCTTATCCTTCTAAATGAATAACATCTTTCAATGCACTATTTCAACTTTAAGAATTTTTTATTCTAAATAAGTCATCGAAAAAATACCACTGAACACACTTTTTTTTCTAACAATGATGTTGAATGATTATTATCATAATAATATTATTTTCACGGCTAACAAGATATTTAAAATTCTAACCTGGATTCATTTCAACATGCTCAAGAGGAAATTTCTTTTTAATAAGCTCCACTCTCTCTATATCAGCACCAGTTTGACCTCCGACTTTTTTGTGTTCAATTCTGCCGCATTTGTGTGATCCTCTTATAATCTGAACATAGATAACAGTTTTGTCAATTTTTAGTTTGGAAATTTAATAAAAAATAGATATTTTTTTTGTCTTGTGAAATCATTAATCCGGAATGCATGGTGATATTAATGATACATAAAAGTTCCATTTCAAACTTTATCCTGTGATATGTTACAAAAATACTTTACAGGACTTACTTCTAGACAGCCATTTTCTTTAATACATTTATCTACTGCAATAAACACAGTCATCATATCAGGAGTCAGAAATCCATTATGATACCAGTATCTGCAGTAAAAACATTAGACAATCTTAGTAATAAACAAGGACGGTTATGTGTGTTTGTGTGTTCTTCGCACATTTTTGTACAACTATTCTTTGTTTATGTGTTACCATTGCTAAAACAAACACTATTGAAGAAAATATATTACACTAATTTGGCAAAAAGACATCTCAATAGTGGTTACAATAAAAATAAAAACCTCAACGTCAAGTATAGACAGAGCATTGAACAGAAAAAATAAATACCCAATTAAACCAGCAGTTATATTAGCTAAGGAAAGGTAAGTATATCCAAATTAATTTCTTGTTGTTTAAGTCTAAAGTCTTGTTATATAAAATAAAAAGAAAATACCAAAGGGGCATTCAACCTCTTTTGTCGAAAATAAACTGACAAATCAATGGCAAAAAGAAAATGATGAAAAAGACAAACTGTTAGTCAAAGACGTGGTATAATTTGTTCTGAAAAGAAGAAAATACTTTTCACCAATGATTTAATGACGTTTAAATTAGTTTGTTGTTGAAAAAATATGTAAAACGAAAAATACTCCAGTTGTGATATTACCCAGAGTCCTGATGCCAGATAAAACTTCCGCCAGAGAGAGGTTCTTTCATCATCAATTTAGTATGATAGTGGTATACTTCGCCACCTAAAAGCTAAAAAAAGAGATATGTTGTTACTTCTATCAATTAAATCAACGAGTATTTAAAGTAGATACTTTGACCATCAAATAGATGAGTATCTAGGATATTTTGATTGAGTCGAAGTCTTATTTTCCAAATTCCAAAAACAACCAATGCCATATTAGAATATTTTTCTCTCCATTTTATAATGTTTACTTCAATAGAAAACACAATTAAATATAATTATGCGTTACTAAAACAAGTGTCGTGTGCGAATACATCATCTTATTCATGTGAAAACCACATTTTAGTGATCTTACAAAATTCCCCAATGGAAAATCTCCATATTGCGTCTTACCATATCCGCGTTGTGTAAATAATGCTGTTTGCCCCTATTACCCACACGAATACGTTTCAAATCTTATTATTTAATATTCAAAAATGCTAACCAAATTTCTATACATATTTATAAACCAAACATTCAAACATATGTTACCTTTTCACATGTAGAGACTACTTTTTCACATCGCCCTAACATTCCCGTGACATCATTACCGGGGTGTTTCCATATAACAAGTTTGCTTGCTTTTCCGTTTTCATCGGCTACCTGTTTATATGATAACAACATTGTTTTCAATTTTTGTGTTTTACTTAATTTGTTGTGTGTCAAATAATGCTTAGAAGGACAAAAACTCTAGTAACAGATTTTGATCTTTAACAGTAATTTTGATCTGACTTATTAAGTCATTTACAGTCCTTCAGTCAATTTTCATATTTCTTCACTGCAGTTTATTCAGTCCTGTTAAGACAATTCGCTTGCCGCCAATTAAGATCTGGTAATCCTATGCTAAGAATGTTTGGTAGTTGTTATTTACTGTACACATTCAATGACCTGCTGAACTGTACTGAATTTTTCGTACAGTTCTGATTTTACCGTCGATAAGTCTGAAATTTTATCGTAATCTGAACTTTTTCATCTTATATAAATGTTGTTACGATCAAAATGACCATTGAAGACACGTTATGTTTCCCCATCGCACCAACTATATTGGTTACCTAATTTGTCAGAAAAATTCAGATTCATTGTTTATTTTGTCATAGCGTTTGTCAAAAGTGGATGGCCCAAAATATAACATTTTGTGAGTTTGATTGCCGATGAAAAAAGAATGTATATAGTAGTTAGAAAACGATCTAGAGCCAAAGGCAATGCAGCGTACACTACTTTCTAAAGATTATTTTTAAATGATAGGAGCTAAACATTATTTGTAAGGACTTTTATGATGACTGCATATTTCTACATTACAGCCACCTAAAACTGCATTGATTGTTCGCAGCTGGTTAATCCTAGACAAAATTCCAGTGGTCGAATATTTATATCGCATGGGTCTTACAACATAAAAACAAAACAGAGAAGGTTACCTTTAATAATTGAAAAAAAAACATCAAATGCAAAAAGAAAATGGATCACAGAAGATGTTTTGTTTTGTCAACCAGATAACATTACAAATTTTTTATATAGTAATGTATCATATGATCGATCACGGAATTTTGATACTTTCACATAAAGGTTAAGTTTTTTTCACATTGCATGTGTAATGAAAAGTATAGAGTTCAAATTTCAGTCGAATTTTCAGCATTCAGTTCAGGTTAGGAATTTAGGATATGTTTTTAAGTGAAGTAATTCGCCGTTGAAAAAGAAAAATTACTATATATTTTACCATATAGATTGTGAAAATAAATAATGCTGCATGTCCAAAATAAAGCAGTACAGATTTTGTTGTGAAGAATAATTTAAAAGATTATTTTTTTTTTTTATCTAAACAGCATAAAAGTAGATCTAGAATTACAATTGAAGTAAAACAATATCAATTATATACCCCGAATGCATTTTTCTGAAGATCTTCGCTGGTTTCTAAAGATTGTCTTATTTTGCTGACCTCTTCTTCGTCTAAAAGATTCCTGGTTTATATAATAGCAAATATTAGTACCATTTTTACAAAACCGTATTGAGAGTTTTTTTTAATGTAAGTTATTGTTTTGATTTATGTTGCTCCTTATTGTTGTTCAAAGTCTTATTTCTCTCTTTTTTCATGTTAGTCAGTTGATCGAGTATTGTTTATCGGTTATCATCTTACAAACCCACCCAGCACACTTCAAAACATAAAAACACAACAAAACAAAACAAAAATTATCTTAAAATTCCAAGACGATCCAACAGATACTATATACACTGTAGTATCTGCAATATATTATTTATGTTAGTGCATGACGAGTTCAACATGTTTCTGTTGTTTTGGTTTGACTAATTTCCTTTTATATTTAATTTATATTTAATTAAGTGTCATATGACTGTGATTTCATGGGTTAATTTGATATAGCATGCGTATTAACTTGTCCTTAGAATTTGTATTTCAAAGTGTGTTTAGATACCATCGAACAATTTGATCCCAATTAGGAACTCTGGAACGACGTCTTTTCTTAAGAATATATGAAATATAGTCACCTTATCATGATATATCCAGATTCCAAGAAGTCTTTCTTCATTCCTTCGTCAAAAACAAAGCCACTAGGGGAACAGCTATATTCTGTCATGAAATATAAAGTGAATGTTCGTGCAGTAATTGTATAGAAAGACCTAAAGACAGCGGATTTGTTCATTATGTCGTAACTATATATGTATTCTGTAACATATATATCACGTAGTGGGCATTAAAGTCATATGAAACCTCAAATTAAAAAAAATTAATGCATATGTTTTTTTATAACTAAATGGATAGTTTTCATTATGAAACTTACGTACATATACTTTTTTCTGAAGAAAATTCTTTAAAGTGTTCATATTTAGAAGAAGTTTACTTTATTTCAATTGCTTCCTGGAAAGGAAGCAATTCGCCGATATATTTTCAGTATGCAAAGTGACCTCAGCGTGACCCACTCGTAAAAATCCGGTGATCGCAATACGCATGGATCTGTCCTTAAAATAAACTATTATCTGATTGTACATGTTAAACACGTGCTCAATATCCACGTTTAATTGTTGATTGTTTCCTATAAGGTGTAAATCGGTAAACTTCGGCTTCTAAACACGACATTTAAGTAGCTGCCATATTTTCACTTCATAACAGACAGGAAGAGACAAAAATTGACGATTAAACGATATGGTTGCGTAAAAAATGATAAAATCGTGCACAGAAGACTAAGTTTATGATATATAGATATAGGAAGATGTGGTGTGAGTGCCAATGAGACAACTCTCCATGCATGTATACATGCATTGGTTCCAAGAATTGGATAAACATTATATTTTACCGGTAACTCGTTTCTTATGACTTTTAATAAGGAGGCTTTGTAAAAGGACAACTTACCGCCGCTTTAATTTTCTTATATTGTTAAAAGTGTGATTTATTAATACACTCTTGATTCATATCAGACTATTCTAAGCTTTTCAAAATTTTCTTTCACTGTTGATGGCTGCATTTTAGCACGTTTTCAAATAGTTACTGTCAAGTACTAGTATGTAATATTGACACTAATTCAACCATCTTGCACAGAAAATGTAAGAAGCATTATGTTTACATTTCGTATTTGTTTAAATGATTCAAATTGATTGTCTCTGGAAATTTTAAGTTTACCATTTCAAAAAGATTAGTTTCTGTTATGGTAAATGAAAGGAGCATTTGGTTTTAGTTAATGAGATACGATACAGAAATAATTTGGACTACTTTTAAAGAGGGAACTTTTGTAAAGAGGTTCACACTGGAGATGAGGAATTAATTATTATATTTAGTATTGAACTTTGATACTTACAAAATAAATGTATATTTAAGTAGTGGTTTTTGGTTTAGTGTCTTCGAAAAACCAATCAAGTTAAAACAAGACATTAGTTTTATAAAACAATTTATCTTACCACAAGAAGTCATAGTTGTAGCTGTCGTTGAGTGGTCTGTTGTAAATTGATGCACAATTGTACAACAAAATATATATAAATCTTTGTAAGGAAATTTCTCAATGAATAACAAAATAATCCTTTAACGAGGTTTATGAACTGTGTAAATATATCGTATATAACATTGTAGATATCGATTATCATCTGTGTTATCTATTTAGAGGGTCAACACTGTCCAAACCGGAAATAAGATTTAATGGCAAAGTAAGTCATGGCGTGTGTTACTAATAATTATGTTCGATAGATTTGACACAAGCATATGACGATTTTAGTTTTCGTATTACAATTTCAGAGTACATCCAATATAAGTATATCCTCTCTTGCAATAGTATAAAATGTATTTTAAACTTAAAGACAGATTAATTGAAAGAAATGGAATTAAAAAAATTAAAAATTCGTAAGGGTTCCACGGAACCCAGTGTCTCGCCTACTTTTGCTGTTAATCGCAGACTCAACAAAAATGAGGAAAAACATCAATAAAAATTTCCCTCTCGATACTGTCTTTTGATTGAAAGATGCTTCCAAGTTTGGTAAAAAATCCAGGATAGTTTATGGATCTAATAAATGTTTTATAAACTTTAACTGCAGACTGTATGTAATGTTAACTGGAAGAAAAACTAAGTCCATTTATATGTAAAATACGGAAAAAGTGAATTTTTTTTTACAAAATTTACTTCCGAATAATATCTTATGATCAGAAACAAGCTTTTGTCTAAGTTAGGTAGAAATCCAGGATAGTTTAAGAACATTATAAAAATTTTAAAAACTTAAACCACAGAGTGAATGTTTTGTTTCTGGCAAAAAAACTAAGTCCATTTATAAGTAAAATACGGAAAAGTGGAAATTTATTTTTACAAAATTTTCTTCTTGATACTATCTTATGATCATAAACAAGCTTCTGTCCAAGTTTGGTACAAATCAAGGATAGTTTATGAAAGTTATTAAAATTTTAAAAACTTTAACCACAGAGTGAATGTAATGTTTCCTCGCAGAAAAACTAAGTCCATTTAAAAGTAAAATACGGAAAAAATGGAATTTTATTTTTACAAAACTTACTTCTGGATACTTTCTTAAGATCATAAACAAGCTTCTGTTCAAGTTTGGTAGAAATTCAGTATAGTTTAAGAAAGTTATTAAAATTTCAAAAACTTTAACCAGAGTGAATATTTGTGGACGCCGCCGACGACGACGCCGACGACGACGGAATGTAGGATCGCTTAGTCTCGCTTTTTCGACTAAAGTCGAAGGCTCGACAAAAAGCAAAAGCTGATACAAATATCTGGTTTTAGAACAGAATAAATCATATCTTGCAAAAAGCTCTGATTAAAAAAATATATTATCAAAAACTTAAATCTGACATTTTGAATTTTGTAATTTTTTATCGACATATATTATTTATGTTTCGAGAACATATTTTTCAGCTGAAATCCGTATAACTATAAGAACCAATTGTTCCTTTTCTTGATGACTTGGTCCTTTATTTAGAGGAGACACGCTTAACACAAGAACTTCTAGGTACGAATAAAAATTCACTGAGGGCTATCAAATTGTGTCCTCTCACTAAATAATTCAAAGTTTTCTGACTGCTGAACGCATCTATTCCATTTAACTTGAAATAAAGGATATCACAAACACAGTTGAGTCCTTATCATAGCTTTACTTACATCTGGAAATTGACAATGATGATCGGTTGAGAAAAAAACTTTACAAGGTGATTTCAGTATTCCAGTTGCGAGCTTTACATTTTTAAATAGCAACATTCCAGCAGCGCCTATATGTATATAGAATTGATTTTCCAAAAACAAAGTTACTGCTAACAAGGAACCTATTCAACTAAAGGTTATATTGGTAAATTGGAAGTCATCCTTTCAAAAGGTAAATGGACGCCATCATAAGTTGGTTGACAATTAAAATAATATCTGTTCCACAGATGACATTTATTTAAGGTCATACAGATGTTTATAATTGCTTACATCCACTTCATATGAACTTTAGTGAATACTCGATTTGGCAATAATACCAGATTGCAAAGTTTTATATTGACTTTGTCCATCGTAGATATAATTTTATCTTCGTTTTCCAAAATGTGACTGGGTTCCAAATGTAGAGCTGAACAGGATCTGCTTACCCTTGTGTGAATGGATCTAGGATCATTCATTGAATTTTTTTAATTCGGTTCATTGTGATCCAGCCACATGTTTCTATGCCTTGTTTTGAAGACTTTCGAATTTTGATTTTCGTTTTTTTCCTTGCTTCGGTTATGATTTATGTTTGTTTCTTTAGTATCTTTTGCTGCTATTATTCAAATATTGTATTGATACTAAAGACTGTCGCCTTTTGAAATGGTATACTATACAACAAAACAGAGAATATCATGTTGATGAAATTCATATTGTGGTGTTCAAACATTTTTTGGAACAAACTCTTCAAAATTCTTAATTTAAGACATTGAACTGTTTTTTTACATTTTCTTTTCTACTAAACTATTAAACTCGTTACTATCAAGCTGTTGACCAAATATGAAATCTTTGTGATCAGTAGTACTTTAGAAAAATGTGACGAAACACCATGTTCATCTAACATATCGATAAATCATTCAATTATCAGCTATTAATATATGTAGGTGTCCAAAAGATACGAAATGTGCTCACAAGAAGATATTACTAGAAGTTTGGATTTCCTTTCATAAGGCGGATAATCCTAAAAATGAAAAGCCAGGGATGTTTTTGCCCTCTTAAAATTGATAACCAGATGCTCCGCAGGGCGCAGCTTTATACGACCGCAGAGGTTGAACCCTGAACAGTTGGGGCAAGTATGGACACAACATTTAAGCTTGATCAGCTCTGAATTTGGATTGTGATTAAATAGTTGACACAACATAGGTTTCTGACACAGAATGAATGTGGTCTAAGAACTTAAACTTAAAAACTTAAAAATTTTAAATTGGACATTTATTTATTATGGTCCAATATCCAAAATCTAAATACATGGTTAGATTCAGCATATCATAGAACCTCAAGAATTCAATTTTTGATGAAATCAAATAATGTTCAATTTTAGACCCTTTAGACCTCAATGTGGACCAAATTGAGAACCAAGCCCAAATATTAAAAATCTAAATACACGGTTGGATTCAGCATATTGAAGAACCCCATATATTCAATTTTTGTTGAAATCAAACAAAGTTTAATTTTGGACCTTAATTTAGACCAATTTGAAAACAGGACCAAAAATTAAGAATCTAAATACACGGTCAGATTTGGCATATCAAAGAACCCCAATAATTCATTTTTTGATGAAATCAAACAAAGTTTAATTTTGGACCCTGTTGGCCCCTTATTCCTAAACTGTTGGGACCAAAACTCCCAAAATCAATCCCAACCTTCCTTTTGTGGTCATAAACCTTGTGTTAAAATTTCATAGATTTCTATTCACTTTTACTAAAGTTATTGTGCAAAAACCAAGAAAAATGCTTATTTAGGACCTTTTTTTGGCCCCTAATTCCTAACCTGATGGGACCAAAACTCCCAAAATCAATCCTAACCTTCCTTTTGTGATCATGAACCTTATTTTAAAGTTTCATACATTTCTGTTTACTCATACTAAAGTTATTGTGCGAAAACCAAGAAAAATGCTTATTTGGGCCCTTTTTGACCCCTAATTCCTAAACTGTTGGGACCAAAACTCCTAAAATCAATCCCAACCTTCCTTTTATGGTCATAAACCTTGTGTTAAACTTTCATAGATTTCTATTTACTTATACTCAAGTTATAGTGTGAAAACCAAATGTCTTTGGACGACGATGACAACGACACCAACATCATACCAATACATGTATACGTACAAAACATTTTTCAATTTTTGCGGTCATATAAAAAGTAACGTATCAAATTTGAATCCCTAAAACTTTCAAAAAAAGGCAACAAGGTATTTTTAGGAATAGGAATCCAATATATGTCAACAGTGGTTTTATGCTGGAAATAATGGTAAAGACATTGGCTTTTCTGAAACAACACACAAATGTACAGAAGTAGCAAATATTAGTTTAAAAGTCATCTGTTTGACCAATTAGAAATAAAACCCACTACGTTCATCGCTTAAGGTCAGGCAAATGTGCTCCCAGAAGACATATTTGAAACATTAAAACAAAACGTAGATACAATACAATAATTTATATATAATACCATATAAACAAATACAAACAATAACAAAAATATGAATAAGGCATTTTGATGAAGTATCAAAATATGTTGATTATGCAATGCACTAAGAGTGATCCAGTGAAAAATCACTGTGGCTGGTGATCTTGAGTAAATAGTTAGACATATATTTTACTCATCAAGTTTGGTTAACCAGGTCATAAACTGAATATTGCTCTATAATTCCCCAAAATCACCATTTTACATGCAGGTTTTAATACAAATCATGAGACAACTGCAGTATAGTAATAGTTTAAATATAACCTTTCAACTGAGTAATTTTCTATAACATCCAAGCTTTTGATTTTACATTATACATGTCTGATTGCACAAGAAATTACACAGTTTATAAATGACAATACCTTACACATCTTTAGCCTATCCTGTATATAAACTGAACACTGCTTTAAGCACTATAAACCCTCTCACATATAAATAACAAGAATAACTGATGCAGAAACTAAGTTTTAATGAAATTATACTTTTGAACACATTGAGCTTAATTATTTTGATCTGACAAAAAAAATGACACTATTTTGATGATTCTGCAGTGAAATTTCTTTAAGTCTACTTAATTGTAAGATGATAAAATCAAATATTTATTGCATTTTTAATTATCATTTGACAAATCATCATAAAAAAAACACAGACAAAATTTATATTCCCAAATGAAGATAATGTAATATTTAAATGTTTTTAAGATGTCTTAGTTGTAAGATGATACAATAAAATATCTATTATGATTTCAATCATCAAGACCGAAAATAGGCATTGCAAATGAGGGTCAGTATTGGGTACTTCATTTCTTGCTCTTTATTTTTTTTAAAAATATCTTTTACCTTTCTATATTTGTTTCTTCCATTAATATCTTTCTTTTTTTATATATTTTTCACCCCATTATTCTCTATTCTTTAATACTTTTATGCATTTATCTCGTCTTTTTTTTTTAATTAATTCTGCATTATTTGTCTATAATTCCCTATTCTGTAAACCCCATCCAGACCCTAATATATTTCTTACTACTGAAATAAGATATAACTTTTCTTGTGGTATGAAATGTTTGCCCTAGTTCATCAAAATTTGCCCACCTTATTTGTGTCCACACTTGCTTTTCATGAAAAAAGTCTAAGAATGATATTTAAAATCCCAAGGTTGATCATTATTAATAAGTAGTTTATCATAATATAGGTGGACTTTCTGTACCAGCTTTTAAATATAAGTGTACACAAGTAAAAAAAAAGACATATCACCCTGTTCATAATCAAACTAACACATGTAAAAGAATTATTATCTACAAAATAATAGTATTTATATGTATATATATATATATCTATCTGATCACAGTTTTATGTAAACAATTATATTTAATCAAAATGTTCTTATTTTTATAAATGAAATATATAAATGAAAATTGAAGATGCTAAAATAAAAAATTTAAAATCCAGCTAATATATCATCAAAAAAGTGAAGATTACCTTAGCCGTATTTGGCCCAACTTTTTGGAATTTTGAATCATCAATGCTGTTCAACTTTGTACTTGTTTGGCTTTATAAATATTTTGATTTGAGCGTCATTGATGAGTTTTATGTAGACAAAACGCGCATCTGGCGTACTAAATTATAATCCTGGTACCGTTGATATCTATTAAGAAAAGACAATTGATTTGCAGTAGAAAAATCAAACTAATATTTTTGCAACCAATCTTAATGATAAATCTACATAATCAGCTGCAATAATTTTGTATTTCTTGTTCCATTTTTATGTTGATAAAAATCTGTGAATTCAGGGAAAATGTGATAACCGAAAAGGACAAAATAGGAAAAACATTTCAGTAATCTGTTTAAGAGGATGCCTGACATCAAATTTTTTAAATCTAATAATTAAAAAAAATATCTCAAACATTAACTGAAAAATTGTCATGATAACATTGTGACATATTTTCAGAAATATTAAAGACACTCTTCACTGATGCCACTGAACATGTAGCAAGATAAACATTTTAATTATTAGGACCTCCTATTCTTCTTTAGAACTTAACTATTCCTATTATATATTGTCCTTTTTTTTAAATAAAATATTGCACATAACATGAAAAGAATATCAGGCAGTTGACATTAAATAAGAGACAAAAAATAACTTTTCACATGTTTTATGATTGATGTAAGTATTGCAAATAATATGACACATGATTAAAAATGTTTAGTAGATGTTTTTGTTAATAAAAAAAATTATTATTGTCTTTGCAAAATTATAATATGTAACTTAATATCTGTACACCTTGAAACTGATTGGGAAATGCAATACAACTCTAATTTCCTTTTTCTAAGCTTCTCTTCTCAGATAGTTGCAGGTTATGGGATAGCTTTGTATTAATTTTTCACTACAATATTCTGACAAATTGAAGAACTTAACCATTTTTATGTTGATAACATGCATATTCTTGTTTTATTGATTCACAGTTTTCAAGTCAGGGATTTTAATAACTTACAATAAGGTATTTTTTTCATTGTAAAAAGCCATGCTGTGACTTATAATTGCTAATTTCCACTTTTTTTGAACGCTTGTGGATAGTTGTCTTATTGTCAATCATACCACATCTCTTAATTTTTATATTAACAACATGCATCAAGGATTTCTGATAAAAAAAAATCCTACATCATATATAAACATGAACATATATATAAATGTTAAATATTGCTAGTTATTTTCTTTCTATATATAACTGCATATATTTAAAGTAATATATGCAGTTATAGATATATATTAAAATGGCATGCTTAAAAAATCAATTCTTGAAAACTTCAATTGACTACATATTTTATAAAAGAGCTTCAGAATAATACTTTTAAAGAATAAATTGTATGAAAAAAATATTTGTTAGTTAAATAGGAGGAAGATGTTAACTATGTTTCTATCCTGATGTTTATCTTGTTGCTCCTTTCATAACAAAAACGTATAATAATTTATATTTATATTGATATTTTAACTTTTGTTATGGTGTATACCTTTCTGTCACCAATTATAAACATCAGATACAAAACTTCAATAAATCTTGGTTACCTATGGTTTTTTTTTAAATGTACAATATAAATTTAAACCATTAAATGTACAAATTAGTTTTCTCGCAAGTGTCCTATGTTGTCTACCTTGGACACTTATGGGTATCCCAAATCAACTGGCAAGTTGAAATAAAATTTAATTTTGTACATATTTAGTTTCTTTAGAAGTGAGCTTGGGTTGTCTCCTTTGCACCTCCAGTGTATCTCATAAAGCTTTGCATCAAATCAATAGGTAGAGGGAAAATAATGGTGGAGTTCTTTTCTGCCGAAATTGTATTGAGTGTCTGCAAGTATCTGAGTTGTATAGCAGCTGGAGACTCTGCCATAACATCTGCTGCTTCTTTCAGGGCACGAGAAGCTTTCTGTTCACCTTCGGCAGCAATCACCTAAAACATTAACACACAAATTATTAAATCAATAACTTTTTCATTTTTCCACATCATTACTAAAAGCCAACAGAATTTCTAATGTCATCACTTGATGTCTCTGTTTTGTACCATGTGTTACTTGATTGCTGTTTAAACTAATATGATTATCGTCTATAGCTAGTCCCCTTCAAGTTTGGGAATCACTGGACATTGAATAAACAACAATCAACTTTTGGTTTTTTGATTGGCCAGTATACTGTAAATTCAGAAATTATTGCGTGCATTTATTATTGCTATTTTGTTATTTTGGACTAAAATGTGCTTATAACTTTTGGCAGATTGAGGAAAATGTCATGATAATGAAGTATCGTACTTCAAATTAGAGTATCAATTTTCTTCAAACAAAACAAACATTTCATATAATACTTATTTTTACTATGGTCCCTTTAAGCAATGATAGAAGCATCAAATAAAAGGAGAATGTGTCCATGGGACACAGATGATGCTCCTGCTTCTAATGTTTTAAAGGTACATAACTAGAGAATTGTAAAAGTGATGCTACCCAAGTCCAAACTTAACTTGTGTTTTTATGGTAACAAGCATTGTGTATATGTTTCATAACGGTTTAAGCAAACTAAAGTTGGAGAACTGAAACCTGGAACATACGTTTGGACGGCAAAAAGTATGTTCTAAATAACTTTGTTCAATTTTTTCACAGAGTACATGTTTTTCCATATATTTGTAACTGAAACTAGTCCTCCTCAAATAAAGAAGAAAAATGGGTACAAGTTACAAATAGATATTTCTTTTTATCATGTTTATATTTTATCATGTTCATCTTGACCTTAATAGTGATGCATGTTACCACATATTTGACTGTATGTGTCTATGGTTACATCATTACCTTAGCTCTGGCTTCTCTTGCAGCTTCTGCTTCAGCAGCCATTGCTCTCTGTAACTGTACTGGCAGACGGACATCTTTACTATAAGTATAAAATTTAAGTTACATGACATGATCCGCAAGTGAACACTTTTAAGTTCTTTGCAGAAAAATACACTTGTGAGTTGTGAGCTTTTGTTAAAAAAAAAGAAGAAATGAAATTTTGCTTTTAAACAAAAAGCAGACAACATCAAACCTAGGTTTCTCCTGATGATAGCTGAAATATATAAATTTATAAAGTTTCTTAACAATTTAAACTTTGTATTCCAAGGATGAGAATTGCACTATATGCATATATGTAATTGAAAACTTCTATTTGTTCTAATTTGAACAATCTACTCTTCAAATCATACATGTTATTATGTTTATTTCCATCCAAACTATTTCAGATTTGTAGGTAAGGAAACATTAGATTAATACTGTCTTGAATTATTTTCTTTCACTTTCATCAAACCACATGCAAAATTCCACACAGGATCAGATATAAGTAACACATAATTATTTAAATCTAAATTTAGGAGACAGTCATTTTAAAGTTTTAAACTCAAAAGTTACCATATCTACACATATATTCCAATAACATATTAATCAATGAACCAAAAATGAATTCATGGTCTGACGAGGCCCTTTCATATCCACATCTCAACTTTCAATAATTCTATCAACAAAGTATAGTTGATCTATTTCTTAAGAGTTATAGGCAATATAGGAATGTTGTACATGTACTGACATGAGATCCCTTAACACATAAGCTCAAAATGGAGCTTTCATTAGTAGAAACCATATTAACTATGTGTATCATCAGGGCAAAATGTGAAAGCAAAAAAATATAGTATATGCCAATACACATTATTAACAGTTCCTGGTAATAAACCTGTTCATGTTTTTACAGATAAATGGTGGTATTTATTTTTAAGGGGCAAAACATTCTACAACTACAGCGAACCAGGTGCTCCGCAGGGCGCAGCTTTATATGACCCCAGTGGTTGAACCCTGAACAGTTGGGCAAATTTGGTCACAATATTCAAGCTTTATTCTGTCTGAATTTGGATTGTGATCAAATTTTTGACATTTATATAGTTTTTTGTCACAATATTAATGTGGTCAAAGATCTAACAAATCTATTGCACAATACTTTGCAACTGAAGATTTCTTCTTGAAACTTTTCAAAATTCGAAATTTGAAAAATTAAAAAAAAAAGAACCCCTTCAAAAAATGGTAAACAAACCCCCCCTCCCCCCCCCCAACTTTTTGAAACCCCCTTTGAGCAATAACCCTTAAACTCAATCCCATGCAGTATTGAACCTTGTAGTACAATTTCAGAGAGATCCATACACTTAAACACAAGTTATTGTCTTGATTGTTTGGAAACTAGAAACATGCTTCTTATTGGCCCTTTTTTGGCCCCTAATAATACCTACATATTTTGGGCAATTAACCCAAAACTTAATCCCAGCCTCCCCTTTGTTATATGGTACATTGTGGTACAATTTCAGAGAGATCCATACAATTACACATAAGTTATTGTCTTGAAACTAGAAAAATGCTTGTTTTGACCCCTTTTTGGCCCTTAATTCCTAAACTTTGACCCCATAACCCCTAAAATGAATCCAAACCTTCTACTTGTGGTTTTAAACATTGCGGTATGATTTTAGAGCAATTGAAATACTTCTACACATGTTATTATCCTGAAACTAGAAAAATGCTTGTTCTGGCCCCTTTTGGCCCCTAATTCCTAATCGGTTGGGACCATCATCCCTAAAATCAATCCCAACCTTCTTTTTGTGGTATTGAACCTGCAAGATCTATTCACTTAAACTAAAGTTATTATCCGGAAACCAATGTGTCTTCGGACGACGACGACGCAGACGACGACATCATACCATTACACGATCCCAAAATTTTTTTTAGGGTCGTATAAAAATCAAACGTTAACTGAAAACATTAAATGTAGATTGATTGATTGATGTTTAACACTTTATATGTTAATCAGTAGTTTCAATTATCTACAATTAAAGTGTCAAAACTGCATCTTAATTGATAATACTCTGTAACAAAATTATAATCAAGACAATAGTATTGTATATATTTTCCCTATACTCACACTTCAACACGTTCAACTCTCACACCCCAAGGATCAGTGGCTTCATCCAAAGAGGTCTAAAAAGGAACAAAAGAAACTAAAATATCACACGCACAACAAAAACCCATGCAATGGATTTAAAGCAAGGACAATTATTATTATTACCTACCTGTTCAGGAGTTCCCTTCCAATGATCTTCTACATGTATGTGTTTTTTTAAATAGACTTATACTTGTAAAAATATTTTTTCTTCTTAGAAAGGTTAGGGATCCAATTTAATCAATTTAAATTTCCAAAAAAGTTCCAAAACACCTTTTTCATTCAGATACTGTGCATCTATTTATCATTGGGACTACCAATTTACATGACTTTTTTTTATAATTGATTATAATTAATTTTCTAGTTCTAAATATTTCTTCATGAAAGACCATATAAAATTTGTATTTTCTTGAACTCTTTTATAGACAAATTCCCATAAAATGAGTAACCCACCAATAATTATGAATCCACAGATCTGGTAGCTAGGATTTACACATGTAAAAGATTCACTGTGTACATCTGTTTAAAGAAACTGAAACCATCAGAAAATAAAACAAAAGTATCATGCATGTTTAGTTATCCAATTCTCCATTCATGCACTCTACCTGCACCACATATGCCTTGGTTTAGGAGGTCAAAATCTTTATGACATCAAATCAGCTGAAAACACTGGTTTTTTCAACAAATTGGGACATTTACATGATTTACATTTTGAAATAGGAAAAAAAAACATTTTTTAATCAAAACTTGTTACATTTACATTGTGTAAGAATTACTTTCCATTGTCAACAGGTGGTTTGTTGTTTAACGTGACGGTACCCAAATTGCACCTATTTTGACAGTTTTTTCATCTACGTTTTTTTATGATGAAAACAAAAATGTCCATTCTGTGTTTATTTTGTAGCCCTATCCTTCTTTATTATAAAGGTACACCAATTTGATTTTTATTCCATATGGAATCATAGAAAAATTGGTCTAAACTGACCTCCAAACCATCAATGATTCTGAAATGAGGAGTACCCAAATTGCTTCCATGCTTAAATTCACATAGTCAAAAGTCTAATAACAGAGCTTTTGTTTAATTTCTTTTAATATTTTGAACAATTGGATATTAGTCCATGCTTACTCTTCATTATTTTTTAAATGGATACTTGTAACATATTGTATTTGCTCATTTTAAAAAGATGACGTTTTGATGACGTCGCATGGCGACGTTTCAGTACATTTTGCTTTTTCAGTAAATACTTCATCTGTTGATAGATACTGTGAACGTTTTGTGCATTTAAATAGTTTTACCTATGTTGAAAGATGTGCTTAGTATCAAATCATAAAAAAACAAATTGTTTAGTCTCTAGAAAATCTTGTAGGATTTTCGCTGCTAGTTTTGCTAAATAGGTGCAATTTGGGTACCGTTACGTTAATTGTCATTAGATTAGAAGAGTTGTTATTTCTTTTATAAAAATTGACTATAAAGGGCCATTACTCCTTAAGGGGTCAACTGACCATTTTGGTCATGTTGACTTATTTGTAGATCTTGCTTTGCTGAACATTATTGCTGTTTACAGTTTATCTCTATCTATAATAGTATTCAAGGTAAAAACCAAAAACGGCAATTTTTTTTTTAAATTACCAATTGGGGGCAGCAACCCAACAACCAGTTGTCCAATTCATCTGAAAATTTCACAGCAGATAGATATTGACTTTATAAACAATTTAACCCTTTGACAGACTTGCTTTAAATGCTTTGGATTCAGAGTTATAAGCCAAAATCAACATTTTCCCCCTATGTTCTTTTTTTGGCCATCTTGGTTGGTTGGCTGGGTCACCGCACACATTTTTAAAACTAAATACCCTAATTAAGATTGTCCCTAAGTTTGGTTAAATTTGGCCCAGCAGTTTCAGAAGAGAAGATTTTTGTAAAGATTACAAAAATTTACGAAAAATTGGTAAAAAATGACTATAAAGGTCAATAACTCCTTAAGGGGTCAACTGACCATTTTGGTCATGTTGACATATTTGTAGATCTTACTTTGCTGAACATTATTGCTGTTTACAGTTTATCTCTATCTATAATAATATTCAAGATAATAACCAAAAACAGCATAATTTCCAAAAAATTACCAATTCAGGGACAGCAACCCCACAAATAGTCTGAAAATTTATTTCTCCATGTTTTGTGTCTCATATAGCAAGTTGAGGGGTTAAATGACACTGCCAAAAAAATTGGGTCATAAATATTAATGTAAAGTAGTGCTTAGGCCCAGCTGAAAAAGGTACGAAATTAGCACTTTGGAAGCTGTCAAAAGATTTCAAGACCCCCTATACATAAAATTGTCCATATTTTGAGTTAGAGCTGATGAAGTTTTCTTTAATTTTGATATAATTTGTCCCAAAAGTAGTACAACACACTGTAAAAATATAATTGATAAAGCGCAGGTGGGATTTTTTTAATTTTCTTTAATTGTTTTAAAGAAATGCACTACGGAATAACTAGATAGATCTTCACTTAGTAAACAATTTTACCCCACATAAGATTTGCTCTAAATGCTTTGGTTTCAGAGTTATAAGCCAAAATCTACATTTTACCCCTATGTTCTATTTTAGCCATGGCAGCCATCTTGGTTGGTTGGTTTTAAACTAGATACCCCAATGATGATTGTGGCCAAGTTTGGTTAAATTTGGCCCAGTAGTTTCAGAGGAGAAGATTTTTGTAAAAGTTAATGACGATGACGGACAACGACAGACACCGGACGCCAAGCTCACTTTTAATTTTAGTATCTTGGGTACAATTTGGAGTTTAGTATGGCATTCATAATCACTGAACTAGTATATATATTTGTTTAGGGGCCACCTGAAGGACGCCTCCGGGTGCAAGAGTTTCTCGCTGCATTGAAGATCTGTTAGTGACCTTCTGCTGTTTTCTGTTCCATGCATGGTTGGGTTGTTGTCTCTTTGACACATTCCCCATTTCCATTCTCAATTTTATCACTTGGCCCTTTGGGCCAGGTGAGCTAAAAAATTTGTAAGGGCGTGGAACCCAGTGTCTCGCCTACTCTTTCTGTTAATCGCAGGCTCAACAAAAATGAGGAAATAAATCAATAGAATATTCCTGTTGATATTATCTTTAAATTGTAAGAAGCTTCTGTCCACGTTTGGTAAAAATCCAGGATAGTTTATGAATCTAATACTGTTTAAAAACTGCAGACTAAATGTAATGTTAACTGGAAGAAAACTAAATTTCCTTCTAGATACTAGCTTTTGATCATTAACAAGCTTCTGTTCAAGTTTGGTACAAATCCAAAATAGTATAAGAAAGTTATTTAAATTTTAAAAAGTTTAACCACAGAGTGAATGTGTTGTTTCCTGGCAGAAAATCTAAGTCCATTTAAAAGTAAAATACTGAAAAAACAGAATTTTATTTTTACAAAATATACTTCTGGATACTATCTTATGATCATAAACAAGCTTCTGTCCAAGTTTGGTACCAATCCAGGATAGTTTAAGAAAGTTGTTAAAAATTTTAAAACTTTAACCACAGAGTGAATATTTGTGGATGCCGCCGCTGCCGTCGACGGAATGTAGGATCGCTTAGTCTTTTTCGACTAAAGTCGAAGGCTCGACAAAAAAGGATGTAATTTATATGAGTTAAGAACTTGATATATTCTAATTTATGATTTGCATATTTCCAAACACCAAAATATAATGAAATTTTCTTAATTTTCATAATCCATGCCATAAAACTCTGAAAATGTTAAAAGATAAACACATCAAACTGTTAGATAAAAATCAGCTGTTTTCAGTATAATTAGAATTTGACCAACTACACAGAGACACACTTTATATATTACATATCTATTAGCAGAAAACACCCATTGCTTGTGTATTACACTTACATCTCAACTCGTTCAACACGGATACCCCATGGATCCGTGCATTCATCTAAATTACCCTGTAAAAACATTTCATTATACGCACATAAAAGGGACCCATGTTTTGTACATATGTGATATTTTACATAGAATATTAAACATTAAATCCTTAAAAATACTTACAAAGGAGTAGGTCCGGTAAGGGCAGATTTTGGCCTCAAATTTCAGGTTCATCTAACGATAGTTAAACACTTAAGTGTCTATTTCAATTGATTCGATTAGTGTATGTGAAAGATTTTAACTGATTTAGTCATTAAAATCGCTCTGATTCAATCTTAAATATGAAAAATCTATCAAATATGCCAAAAAACGTCACTTTTCAGATGGTTTTTGTCAAAAATGAAAGTGGCCGCATCCGTGTTCATCCTCAACCTTTATATATGTTTTGTATTTTCATCAAATACAACTTACATTTCAATATTATGAATGAACACGAATGCGGCCACTTTCATTTTAGACAGAAACCGTCTAAAAATTAACCAAAATGCTAAAATTACACTTAAGTGTCTATTTCAATTGATTCGATTAGTGTATGTGAAAGATTTTAACTGATTTAGTCATTAAAATTGCTCTGATTCAATCTTAAATATGAAAAATCTATCAAATATGCCAAAAAACGTCACTTTTCAGATGGTTTTTGTCAAAAATGAAAGTGGCCGCATCCGTGTTCATCCTCAACCTTTATATATGTTTTGTATTTTCATCAAATACAACTTACATTTCAATATTATGAATGAACACGAATGCGGCCACTTTCATTTTAGACAGAAACCGTCTAAAAATTAACTAAAATGCTAAAATTTTGAAGATTTCAGTCATTTAGCATGACTTAATGATGCTAGAACGCGATACTTGTGCATTGTATTGTCAAAAACAGCTCACATTTATGTAGCAGAAGCATTTTACTTTCCAAAATATAGCTTAAAGATTACATTTTCACAATTTTCTAAAACTGCTATATTTTGGGGCCAAAAAGGGGTCTTACTGAACCTTCTCCTTTCTGATAAAAGATCAAAATTTTCAAAACAAATATGAACTAGGATGTGAGAATACTGAGGAGTAAAAATATCTGGCTTAAAGGAATTAATATTCACTGTTAATTAAAAGAATTTCTATTTTACTTTACATGACATAAGGAAATTGATATATAACAAGAACACATCCACGAAATCGCGGGCATTTGAAGCAAGGTTGAAAGTATGTATTATAAACTGTTGTGGGATGAATTTTTATAAAAACATATTATGCCTGGGGAATTTTAGGAAAGGTATCAAAAGTTATTGGTACTTGGAGACAGGACAATTCTTATAACCCATATCTTTTTTTTTCATATCCGCAATTTTTTTCTATTATTTTTGTGTTTTTCTGTATAATATGAACAGACATATACTATAATCTCATAATATATGAGCATTGTATGCAAATAAAGCGAAAATAAATGTCCTGTCCCCAAGCCAAGTAATTTTAACAGTCCTAAACTAAAGTCGTGTCTATGACTAAAAATTCTGTCCGATGACAGAAACAATATCCAGACGCTTATTTTTGTTTTCCTCCCATAATAACCAAAACAGAATCAAAGCCTTAAAGCTGTAAAAGCAATTGCTGCCATGTTAATGTTTGGGGACTTTTATTTTTCATCCACATATATACAAGAATTAAACCTGACATGAGTGTTGTCTAGTTAAAAGTAAGAAGGTTTTAACTTTATATAAATAAAAGACTTTAGCAGAAAGTCATTTTTAATATGTTTTATATTTCACAAGGAGACAACACATTTACCAGGCTAAAGTTTGGGTCAAATATACATGTGCTGAAACATATAACTCAAAAAGAAATCATCATGGATTATCCCCTGGTAGTGTTTGTAACTTCCTTGGCAATAATTTCCTTTATTGATTTAATTTTAACAATTTTCATTATTAATTTATATTTAACCATTAACACAAATGATTAAGATCGATTAAGTTAAAACATTTCAACTTTCCAGACGCAAATGTTAAAAAACGGGAAAGAAATAAAATATCTTACAAGACATAAACATGTAAAGAATAAATGTATATTTCAGCTTAATAAAAATATTTTCATAATGTTACTTTGTCATCATTTTTAAAACTAAGTTCCAAACATTATTGCTCAGTTGATATGTGTCCTTCTGATGCGGTACGAGCACAGGCACTTGTTTCTATCCATAGGAAGGTCGATTATCCATATAAATAGTTTTATATGGATAGTCGACCTTCCTATGAATAGAAACAAGTGCATGTGGGTACGAGATAACTACAATTCTCATGCAATCCTGAAAAGGGGGGTCATCACAGACAAACATGACATTAAATCGTTATCACTGAACTAGTATATATATTGTATAGGGGCCAGCTGAAGGACGCCTCCGGGTGCGGTAATTTTTCCCTGCATTGAAGACCTGTTGGTGACCTTAATTCTGCTGTTGTATGTTTTTCTATGGTCGGGTTGTTGTCTCTTTGACAAATTCCCCATTTCCATTCTCAATTTTATTATACGAACAAGAACAAACAGCTCTATGTTGCTTTGATATTTATCAATTTTCAGGAAACATTGCGAAAAATGATCTTCAATATTTCGAAAACATGTGAAATAAAATTGCTAACACGGTGGACCGTCGAGTGTCAACAAACGTAGTAGACTTGTTCACTGAAAAGACGAGGATAATGGTTTCATCTGACATTTGTTATGCAAACCCAGTTTTGATCATGATATTTAAAAAGACGTACTTTTTTTCAATCTATGTATTAATAAACTATTAATTCCAAATTGTAAATATCTCTTCATCTGGACCGACTTGGCATCTACTACGTTTGGACGGGTCCATTTCATTAGTAAGGTGATCGATAAATATTACAGAGTTTTGACAGAAAAGGAAAACGAACTTATTGTTATGTGTTTTCAACAAGGGTTTCGTTCCGCTAAATTATTTGCGCAAATAAAGTTTGTCTATTTTTAGATTACAAGTAATAATTTGACACTACGCATTAACCTGTGTAGTGATTTTGATTTTACGATAAATGTATGAATGAACAAGAGCATCTGACCTCTTAAAGAAACACAAATTAAACATAAAAAACCGTATTTATTAGGAGATAATTCAGTTAAATTTTCAATACTAAATCAACAACTGAAATGAATCCATATTTTGTTGAAACATCGTACGAACGGCGGAAAACGGAATCGCATTTATAAAAATGTACTTTTTTTCACTCGGACTTCTATGTTATTTGATAGTCAAACGGTTGACCCTTTAAATACAAAAATACATCTACAAGAACATATTCTGAAACTTCTTAAATCCACTAACGTTTTTTTTAAAGTTTCAAGCTATGTATTGAATTAGAAAACATACATAGGTGTTAAAGAATGACTGACCAGGAGCCTGTTTAACAAAATACTATGGCTTGATCTGGGCGGAGTCTCTGATCTGGGTCACAAAGATGGCCATACGCGACGGCATAAAAGCAATTGCTTTAAAAATCATAAGTGAGGATGACAAATGTGACTATGCATTGTACCTACATGTATAGGACACAAAGACCTGATGATGAATTTATTGTGGAAGGAAGAGAAGTGACACACAAAATGAGGTCTTCTCATTAAATAGTATAGATGTATCCACATTTTGCTGTTGTATGTTTTACCTGCATAACGTGACTGATGGTTTCCCTGTCTGACAAAATTTCACTGAGATTCTTTGTTCCAAGAACATTTCTGAGGGTAGTAGCGGCAAGAAGACGAGTTGACCTGTTAGAATCCTCCACGTTTGTTATTGACATGGCGGCATTCTGTATCCTATAATACACAACAGCATCAACTGCCACTGTTACAGAATCTTTCGTCAAAATCTAAATAACAAAAATTTAAGCTTTAAAATTTAGTGTGTTATACATGTTTGATGAGCATGCAAATATTATACACTTAAATTATACATTAATTATTAAATATATTCTAGGGTTTTTACTGATTTTACAGTACCAGTTATTAAAACATTCCAATATCATATCTTTTTTTTTTACTAAATCATGCAAAAGGACAAAAAATTTAGAAATAATTTTTCTCCATAGACCATTGTTTTCAAGAATAGTAATAAAAAGAGTCTTGGGTCTTTGTTTTATTTTCTTTAAATCTTTAGACCTTTTTTTTTTTAATTCTTTATCTATTTGGCCCATTATTCTCTAATCTTCATATGACCCCATTATTGTCTATTCTATATCTTTTTTAACTATTTTTCTCTATTTTTAATTTTTGTTTTGCACATAAGTCTGTGTTTATTGCTAATTATTCTACATTTTTTGGCCATTATTTTCTATTTTGTAAATTCCATCCAACATGTCCAATCCTCAAAGATCATCTTGCCAAGTTCAATCAACTATTAGAAGGCACTTGAAGAGTTCTGACTAGGGCTGTATTTATCAGCCAACTTTAGTGATACATACTTTACTCACATTGTGCATAATACATGTAACATTGTGTAATACTATATAAGAAATCTTTCATTTCATTTTTTTTTTTTTAAATAATTGTACAGCGTCACAGTATTTATTTATTCTATTGAAGATATCTTTAAATTTACAAGTCTTACACTTAACCCTTACAATGCAGAGGCTGTAACTGACGTATACAAAATACCGTTATTTGGCTCCAATGGCTTTCCATACTTTTGGAAGACATTTATTTCGAAGTATATGCATGTTATCTCATTCTTACACCTTTTATTTGCATTTTTCTTTCTTTAAATGTTCACTTTGACAACATGGAACAAAGGGAAATAACTATTTACTTCTTCTTGATTGATGAAGAAATTGTATAATTTGTCAACATGTAGAAAAGGGAAATAACTCTTTGCTTTTTCTTGATTAACGATTGAATTAATCAAGTTGCCAACATCGAGCAAAGGGAAATAATTATAATTCTAAACACAGCAATAGCAAACTATTGAAATAATCTATCTTATTAAAGAAAGGACGTAAAACATTGAAAGACTGCAGTGTTTGAAACTATCCATAATGCAGACAATCCAATTTAATGCTGTTTATTGTTATATCATCAGGAAATTGTGGTGAGGAATGTAGTAGATCTTAATATTATAATGTTACCTCTTGTGGGGGGACATCAAAAGATACTGTCCTCATGTCCACCTTCGTATAGGAATCAATACAGGGTATGATAAAAAATAGACCTATAAAGATAAAATAATCAGATATTAAAATAGTATTCCCTTACATGGGAGAACAGCAATATACATTGTTAACAATTCCACCATGTTTTTTTATGAAACTAAAATTACCAAGTATGCTATGAGTAGGAAACTATTTTTTTCAAAATAGCACTGTAGTGTAGATGTAGCCCAACATAACAAGGTGTTAATATGAAAAATACTAAAAAGTAAATGATTTTTGTCTGTTTAAGAATAAAAGTCTAAGATATATTCTTACACAGACCATGAACTAGTGGGCAAGACCTCAAAATGGTTAACAAACTAAGATGTACAAACAGAAATATAATTATATAGAAAAATTTGTGGTCTTTTGTAAGTAGTTCCTGTCAAACTAACTTAAGAAAACTAACCACTGAAAATTTATATTTAATTGTGAGTGGCTTGACCATGACCTAGGTGGCAGGGCCTTGAAACAGTCCTCAAACTGATATAAACCAATAGTAATTAAAGCAACTTTTTAGAATATATCATTGATCTATCACAAATAGTTCTTAACAAACTGAATTGAAAAATACAATTAAATCAACATCTCCCTACTTATCTATAACCAGATACAAAAAACTCTCTACTCAAAACTTTAATTGTTCTTTTTCAATTAAAATTATATTCTAAATTGTCAATACACAAGCACTTAAATTAGTGATCAGTAGTTTTTTTTCCAAATATCCTGAACTATAACTCCATGGTGAAAACATTAAAAATTAATTATCTTATAGGCAAAACAATTTCTTTTTGGTGTGGGTTAAAATTTCAGTACAAATGATATCTACTTTATCACAGATGCTTTAAAAGTGAGCTAGAACAAAACACTACTTTTGTTTTTAAACTAAAGAATTTGTTGGAATAAAAATTCTAAAATTATCTTTTAATGTCTTTTCTGAGGAGTTTAATCTCCCCGACCCCTTTTTTGTGTCATATTGGCTCCATTGGCAGTGTATTTCTATTTTACCTGGTCCCTTAGCACCACCAGAAACAAGTCTACCAAGTCGGAATATCACTGCTCTTTCATATTCTTGAACAACCTGAAACAAAAAAAATGTATGTTATAAAAAGGCTAACACTGTAATTTATTTTTCTCTGTTCATATATCCATATGAAAATGTACATATATGCATGATATGTTAATATAAAATTGAGAATGGAAATGGGGAATGTGTCAAAGAGACAACAACTCAACCAAAGAGCAGAAAACAGCCCAAGGCCACCAATGGGTCTTCAACACAGAGAGAAAATCCTGCACTATAGAGACTGGCTTCAAATGTCTAAAGATGCTGTATCAGATATTTTTTTATCCAAAATAAATACCAGTGAACTGGTTTGCATTCTATATTGTAAAGAACACAGATCAGCTTACTGGCATACATGTTTGACCTAAAACATCTATGACATATTTATGGTGACATATCCTGAAAACTACTTTAAAGCTGACATTCTTAAATACTACCAAATATACATTAACCATCATATAATTTAAGTGAACAATGAATTTTTTTACACCTTAAGCTTCTTCAAATTCAAAAAGAAAAACAGAAAACTGAAGACAAAGCAATGTTTGAAATGTTGTTATCATTCCAAAAATGGCAATGAGATGTGATTTGCAAAATTTAAATTAATAATGTAAATTTTCTTTCTACAAATGTACTTAACCTTGTAACAAATCATTCTTTTTTTTTTTTGGCCTTATTTGCAAAATATTTCATTATATCCCAAATGTTGACACAATTCTTCATTTCTGATTATTTCTACCAGAATCAATACATTCCATATACAAATTAATTTGTTAAGAATAAATGCTAACTACCATCAGTCAGTGGACATTCATTTCACCTTTATATATTAAAGTACAATGTCATATTAATTCATCATAGATTAGCTTACTAAAATCAATAACATATACATTCAATACATGCCTTTATTATATCTGATAAACACTGTCAAAAATATTCTCAGCAAAATGCAATTTAATTGAAATTTGAATAAGTTAAGTCCATAATCAACATTTCAATATCCATAGTATACTAGAAATCTGATGATCAGTAGTACATGTAGTTGTTTGTTAATGTGGTTCATAAGTTTTTTTTCTATTCTTGTTTTTATATAGATTACGACCATTGGTTTTTCCTTTTGAATGGTCTAAAACTAGTCCTTTTTGAGGCCCTTTATAGCTTGCTATTTAGTGTGAGCCAAGGGTCCTTATTGAAGACTGTACTTGGACCTATAACGGTTTACTTTAGGAATTGTGACTTGAATGGAGAGTTGTCTCATTAGCACACAACCAACATATTCTTATATCTACTGTTCAGTAACATATGCTGCATTTGCTTAGCTTTTCGATTCCCCTACATATGTTTGATGTCAGTCCTATAAATCAACTAGACTAAAAACAATTAGCCAATAAACTACTAGCACAAAGGACTAGCCACATGTTTGATTGACATAGACTTAGATCTTTATACTTTAAGAATGTTTCCTTATCTAAAAACTTGGGACTAACATGTCAACAAAATAATTTTCAAACAATTAGTAGTCTATCAGATACTTAAATTAGTTAAGACTTCCAGATCTTATTTTGTTCTAAACAGACATGACAGAATCATGTATATCAATTGAGTAATGCATGTACTAGTATATCCCCTTTCATGCAAAAAGTAGGATTTCTTTTCAACAAAAATTGAATATTTTGATTATATTTTTCCCAAAAGGAAATAAATCACTGAGTAGATCTAAAGCAAACCAAAAAGTAATTTTGCTTCCAAAAAAAGGTTTCAAATTTCACACCAACATTTACACTTTTGATGTATAAGAGTGCCTACAAGTAGTTATACATCTTGGATAGCCAAACTGATGGCCCCTTGGTATGACACTTAATGCCAAAGAGAATTCAAAGAAAATCAATAACGATACCTCATTAAATCTTTAGGGTAGAGTGTTTGGGTATAGTTCCTTATTGTTGAAGTACATACCTTTATACTTAAACACATAGAGAATGGAAACGTACAAATGATAAGTAGGATGGACAGACACCATAAGATATATCCACAACAACCAACACTTCCTCCTTCTGATCTGTCTGCTGATCCCACTGTAAAATAAACAATTATATTATAATATATATATATAAAACGTCTGAATAGTAGTCAACCATTTTACCACCAGGGCGCTGGATAGTTACGAGTAACGATACATGTAAACAATATACATAAATTATATAAAGGCCTAAAAACTGTACAAAACAACACCAATAACAGAAACAGGGAACATTAAATGTAATTATCTATAAATATTTTGAAAAACAGATTACATTAGATTCATCATTATAGTTACAGAATCGTAAAGAAAGGCCACAATTGTAACACTGCAACATAATACAAAATCTATCGATTCTTATATATTACTTAATTGAGTTTTCAAGTAGATTTACAATTCTGGAAGAGGTACAAGAGGGCTAGATTTTACAGAAATACCAAAATGTTATACTTTTTTTATTCTGCCTGAAAAAGTTATTAGGAGATCGAGTGCAGGCAATGATCACAATGATGAGGTGGTAGTGGATATATGTATAGATTATCGGGTTTTCTACACATTGATATTGTAAAATATCAGCTACGAGCCACAATGTGAACCTTTTTGCCGAGTGAGTGCAACGAAGAAGCTCAAAAGTTTCACATTGTGTCGAGCAGCTGATATTTTACAATTAATCTATACAAAGAAGTCCTGATTTTCTGTTTATCGTTCTATTACTGGTCATTTCCCTTTCCCTAAGACGGTTTTACGCTTGACGAAAGCAAGCTTGATAACGTCTCCTCTCGCATTGTGACGTCTCTGATAACTTCTCTCACATTGTGACGTCACTGATAATGTCTGGTCTCGTTTTGAAGCCTTGATACTTAAGAATTATGGAGTGACATAGCAGGGTGATATAGGCATAGGTAAGGATGATAATGTAAGTTATTATGAATTAATCTTGACATATTTATGTTAAAGACAGGACATTGTACAATGTTGTATTACAGTCAGTGATATGAAAAATGTCAATATTGTGTTCCTGGTGATTTTTTGTGTACAGTAAATAATGACAATTATAGGGGATCCACTATAAAACTATATCTCTCTGTTTGTGTAATTGGGTCATCAACTGGAGGGATATCACTCTATATCATCAGCAATCACCCTGATCGGCAGTTAATCACCATCGGCAAACACACTGTTTAGTAGCAATTTACCATTTGGTAGTAATTCATTAACAGCCAACAGCACCCTGTTTGGTAGTAATTCACCACCAGCAATCAATCTGTTTGGGGTTCCAACCATATGCCCATTCAAATCCATTGATAGTCAAAATAAAAGGGGGGTCCAACATCCAGAACCTCCCTCTGGATCCGCCAATGTGTGAAATGTATATGGACTGGAGTTTTAGAAATAAAGGGAACAATTGATGAACCCCTTTCCACTCTTAAAATTAAACAAAAATTGCAAGCTTTAAAGAAATTAGGATGAAATATGGTTGCATTGTCTATCCTTTGAACCCTCATCAAGAAAATACTGTTCCTTTTAATTTTCATTCATAACCGTTTAACATTTCTTTGTACTAAATCATTATATCATAAAATTTTAATTTGGAAATGGAAATTTCTATACTCCTTCCCTATCTCTATATATATCATTAATGGACTGACATCAACACAAATCCCTAGTGACCACACAAATGATTGAAATAATATATCAATAACATGGCATCATGAGGAATTATCATCTATTAACTGAGAACCAATTTCTAGACAATCAAGATAAAACAAAGTCTATTGACAGAACCAATGTCATAAATGGATAGTTCCTTTTAGATAGAAATGTCCTACTTTGCAATGTGGATTAAATACATCTCTAAACAATATTTAACATGGAAATTCTTTTTCTATCATGTATCTACATGTATCTAATGTTTTGTACTTTTTGGAAATCATTTACTGTTTATAAATTATAAAATAAATAGGTCACAGTCTTCTTTTCAAAAGATTGATGTTTGAGTTAAAAAAAAATGTATGCTGATGAAACAAGCTACTGCTCACTATTGATACCCCACCCCCAAACTAAAACTATTCAGTTAACAGGAAGTTGTTGAGTGATGAATCTGAAAACACATCACACAGTAAAGCTGACTTAATTATAAACCTTGAAACTAAATAAAGAAATCCTTGTATTGTAGTTCCTAACAAAAAAGTGATAAAAATTTTCAACTTCGGCTATCATGTGTAAAATGATACAAGTGTTCAGTAAACAGGAAGTTGTTGAGTGATGAATCTGAAAATGCATCAAAGGTAAAGCTGACTTATATAAAACCTGAAACCAAATTTCAGAAATCCTTATGATGTAGTTCCTGAGAAAGATGCAACTAAAAAAATACAAAGGATGGACAGGCCTAACTGACCAATGGATAGATGTACTGACGAAAGGAAGTACATGTATAGATGGATGGATGGACTGACGGACAGACAGATGGATGAACGGACGGACAGACAGAGGTTAAACAGTATACCCCCATTTTCTTAAAGTAGGGGTATAATAAATAGGTCAAAGATTAATTTTAAGGAATGATTCTGATGACCAATATTGTCACGCAAAAAAAAACACTTTATACCTGAGCTTTGTGACCTTAATATAATGACATATTAAGGCATCTATGTATTTTTTTCAAAGACAGGTGCCTGTGATAAACATTTGTCAGTTCATTTAGTAAACAATAAATGACCTACACCTTGTAACTGGGATTAATTTTATTATCTATTTAACCTGGGTCTGAATGAATTTTTTAATGGAAATTATTTTTCTGTTTTCATCTTTCATTTTGTACTTTTTCAAATTTCATTTACTTAAATTATACTTCCAAAGTATTGATCGAAAGTCACACAAATGTAACTATAAACACACTTAAAAACACATGTAGAATAATTGAAACAGCTTAATTTTGTTAAAAATCTCATGAAATTAACCAGCTGTCAAAATATGCAGTTTTCGCCAAAATGAAAGCAAACAGGTTAACAATTGTATTCTAAGTTTTACCATGATAATATAACTTAAGAGATTATAACAGTATGAAACTGAAAAGAATTTAGAAAAGTGGCAATTAACAAATCATAAGTCTGAAAAGAACAGACAATATACATTTGTAATATCACGTGCACTGATAGAGAAAAAAAATACAAAAACTTGTCTACAGTACACAATATAGAAGACTATATATATAAACATTTGAGCAACAAAATCCATTAAAAAACCAGGAGTAAATCTATTTTCTTACACATCATGCACATAGAGATAGATTTTGCTCCAAGTCATTTGAATATTAATTATTTGAACTATTCTCAAAATATATGTTTTATTTAAAAGTAATCATTTAATTTCTATTTATATGATTTGTTGATACTACTCAATGTCTCTTCTAGGTGTCAAAAGAAACCTGACATTTTCAAATATCACATCAACAAAAGTAAATTTTTGTAATAATACTTCACAGATCTAGAGTATCACTTAAATTTATAAAATCTTGGAAAGTAAAAACTAAACAATGCCATAAAGTTTACAAGATCACATTTGTAAGATTTCATTCTCTGTTAACTCAATATCCTATATTTTTTTTTAATTCTAATTTAAATTTGTCTAAAAACAATACTCACTTGTTTATCTATGAAAAATTGACACAACAAATATTGTCCTAAATCTTATTTCATCATCTACTTGAACAGAAATCAATTTGCAATAAAACAACAAATAGTGATATGAAATGGCATGGGATCAATTAATTCATAGAACTGTTGATATAAAGAGGCTCTACATCTGGTCATAGACAACAAGATTAAACTTAAGGGGGTCAATATGGGGCCTCAGACAGCAAAATGTTTGATCTTTCAGAATCGGGCAACAAACAAAGACTTTAAAGTCCCTCTATAATGTCTATTTCACTGAAGTGAAATAAAAAAAAAAAACTAAACAAGAAAGCAACATGCAGTTCTTCTTTAAATCTTGCATTTTTGCATATAATTTTTGTAGTATACTACTATTAGACACTGACCATTCATCTTTAGTGATAAGGATGTTTTTTTTCAATAAATTGTTTGATTCTTAATCTCTGGGGGAAAAAGATGTGTTTCATTTAATTGAAAATGAGAAGAAGAAAAATAATACAACAAAATTAAGATACCGTATTCAAAATCTATTCTTGTTCCTGAATGATATAGAAAATATATGTTGTTTGTTCAGTGAACACCAATAAATCTGTCCAAGCCCCCCCCCCTATTGTGATGACATGATCATAGTCTATAATTAACTAATCACTCATGCATACAGCTTCTGTTCATCCATGATATCTTGTTTCAATTTCAATATTGTATTGCATCTATCAATAACATATTTCTTTAGTAATTGTGAAGTCATCCAGAATAAATCTATTCTGTTCAGAAAATCCACTGACAATCACTTTATATACTAAAAGATATTTTTCAGATATCTTTCAAATGATGATACATTTTCATGTAACAAAAAACTATTTGTTCAAAATTACTGGAGAGAAAAATCTGTAGACTTACAAATTGTTTATATAATTACCAGCAGTTATATCTTAATCTCAGTTCATGAAATGTGTAACAGTTAAATCTTAATGATAATTGTGACTTCATAGGAAGAGTGAAGTGAGTTAAGTTCCAAAAATGAGAAAAAAGAATTACAAACAACTTTTTTCGGCATTTCTTCAATACTGAGTCACAATAACCTACCAGTTGAATGAAAGCCATGAGTTTCAAATCTTTTCACACCAAATCTGTTCCTTAAGTTGTAAGCTGATTCCACTGTCACATCAGCTGTGTCTATAGGTAGTTTCTCTTGTTCAAAATAACCTTGACCTTGTGAATTAGGCTGTGTCAAATCAGCAGAAGACTCATCTTTAACAAATGGAAATCTATCACTATTTCTATATCTACTCTGGTCAGTAGGAGTTTCTTTTTTCAAATTAGTAGTCCCTAAGATGTCTTGTTCCAAATAACCTTGACCTTTCATGACAGATTGTGTCCAATCAGATGTTGACTGGTTTGTTACAGATGGAATACTTGGTTCAGTATAAAAGGTATCTTCCATCTGTCTTGGTTTACTTTGAATTTTGTAAGTTTCCAAAGAAGAACTTTCCTGTCCTAAGTTTTCATGATCATGCATGGGTTGCCATGTCCAGTTATTAGACGGGTCAACCTGTACTGGAACAGGGGGAACTTTCTGTTCACTATAAAATGTTTCCTCTCGTTGTCTTGGTCTAGTTTGATGGTATTCAGTTGTTCTAACAGGTATGTTTTCTGAAGCATTTGTGTCAAATATTTCCTTAGTGGAAAATTCATCATCTAAATCCTCCCAATTGTTTTCAAATTTATTCACATTTACATAGGTCACATAAGGGTTATCACCATGGTTACCATTATGTTCCTTTGGTATCCCCACACTTTGTAAACCCTGAACTAGCCCACTGCCTTCACGAAAAACTGGAAGGGTTGACCCATGACCAGAGCGAACATTCAAAGCCATGTTGAATTCAAACTAAAATCCTCATCCACAATCCACAACATCAAAACTTGTATCTTTTTTAATCCACCAAAAGAAATAGTTTTGATGTGGTTCACTTACTCATTAACACAGTTCACTCTTGTTTACAACATATTCAGGTCATTTTCTATAGACAATGTTAAATATCTCCAAATATAAATGAAATAAGATATTACTTAGAGAATTTAAAATACCACTACTTATTTAAAATGTCACACATTTTGAACTTGAATGTATTTAAATGCAACCATTCATGACTTGGATAAATTCAACAACGGTGTCTGAGAGAGGAATCAATTCAACATCCTAAGATTTGTCTAAACACTTTCTCTCACTTACAATTATTGGTTTTCTATCTTTTGTTAGATAACCCTACATGTAATTATTTACTGTTTTATCCATAATTAATTACCTTACATGGTTTATTTTACTATAAAAAGAATGATTGTCATGGGTGGCTAGTTTTGTTTATATTTTCCATATACACACTACAGTATGTATTTTGTATTCTAATTAAGAAAATAAGGTTTCCAATACCTAAATCATGCATCCTTTTCTGCTGAACATAATATTCCCTTACAAATTTGCATAATGACTAATTTGATAGAATACAAAATAGTATTTATAAACAATTTGGCTTTATTAGGTTCATTCAGGTATTGACAAAAAACAAATGGACATGTACAGAAAGCTTACACCCCAGTTCTATTGTTATACTTCATAGTTTCTATTTTTGAAACAAGTGTAGATCTTAGTGTTACGAATTACAATAGATTTTGACCACAGGGTGTGACGAGCAGGGTTCCTGGAAAACCCAGCTTCTACATCCCGCAAACAAAGTCCATTGTTATTCGTAACAATAGAAATTGATCATTCTTAAATAGCATGAACATAAAAAATTACTAATAACATTCACTACAAATTGTTTCAAGATATTAAAAAAAAAATTATTTTAGGAAATTCCAATAGCGAAAAAAACTAGAGGCTCTAAAGAGCCTCTGTCGCTCACCTTGGTCTGTGTGAATATTAAACAAAGGAAGCAGATGGATTCATGACAAAATTGTGTTTTGGTGATGGTGATGTGTTTGTACATCTTACTTTACTGAACATTCTTGCTGCTTACAATTATCTCTATTTATAGTGAACTTGGCCCAGTAGTTTCAGTGGAAAATGTTAGTAAAAATCTACAAATTTTATGAAAATTGTTAAAAATTGACTATAAAGGAAATAAATAACTCCTTAGGGGGTCAATTGACCATTTCGGTCATGTTGACTTATTTGTCAATCTTACTTTGCTGAACATTATTGCTGTTGACAGTTTATCTCTATCTATAATAATATTCAAGATAATAACCCAAAACAGCAAAATTTCCTTAAAATTACCAATTCAGGTGCAGCAACCCAACAACGGGTTGTGATTTATCTGAAAATTTCAGGGCAGATAGATCTTGACCTGATAAACAATTTTAACCCATGTCAGGTTTGCTCTTAATGCTTTGGTTTTTGAGTTATAAGCCAAAAACTGCATTTTACCCCTATGTTATATTTTTAGCTATGGCGGCCATCTTGGTTGGATGGCCAGGTCACCGGACAATTTTTTTAAAGAAGATACCCCAAAGATGATTGTGGCCAAGTTTGGATTAATTTGGCCCAGTAGTTTCAGAGGAGAAGATTTTTGTAAAAGATAACTAAGATTTACGAAAAATGGTTAAAAATTGACTATAAAGGGCAACAACTCCTAAAGGGGTCAACTGACCATTTCGGTCATGTTGACCTATTTGTAAATCTTACTTTGCTGAACATTATAGCTGTTTACAGTTTATCTCTATCTATAATAATATTCAAGATAATAACCAAAAACAGCAAAATTTCCTTAAAATTACCAATTCAGGTGCAGCAACCCAACAACAGGTTGTCCGATTCATCTGAAAATTTCAGGGCTGATAGATCTTGACCTGATAAACAATTTTACCCCAGTCAGATTTGCTCTAAATGCTTTGCTTTTTGAGTTATAAGCCAAAAACTGCATTTTACCCTATGTTCTATTTTTAGTTGTGGCGGCCATCTTGGTTGGATGGCAGGGTCACGCCACACATTTTTTAAACTAAATACCCCAAAGATGATTGTGGCCAAGTTTGGATTAATTTGGCCCAGTAGTTTCAGAGGAGAAGATTTTTGTAAAAGATAACTAAGATTTACGAAAAATGGTTAAAAATTGACTATAAAGGGCAATAACTCCTAAAGGGGTCAACTGACCATTTAGGTCATGATGACTTATTTGTAAATCTTACTTTGCTGAACATTACTGCTGTTTACAGTTTATCTCTATCTATAATAATATTCAAGATAATAACCAAAAACAGCAAAATTTCCTTAAAAATACCAATTAAGGGGCAGCAACCCAACAACAGTTTGTCAGATTCATCTGAAAATTTCAGGACGGATAGATCTTGACCTGATAAACACTTTTAATCATGTAAGATTTGCTCTAAATGCTTTGGTTTTTAAGTTATAAGCCAAAAACTGCATTTTACCCCTATGTTCTATTTTTAGCCATGGCGGCCATCTTGGTTGGTTGGCCGGGTCACGCCACACATTTTTTAAACTAGATACGCCAAAGATGATTGTGGCCAAGTTTGGATTAATTTGGCCCAGTAGTTTCAGAGGAGAAGATTTTTGTAAAAGATTTCTAAGATTTACGAAAAATGGTTAAAAATTGACTATAAAGGTCAATAACTCCTAAAGGGGTCAACTGACCATTTTGGTCCTGTTGACTTATTTGTATATCTAACTTTGCTGAACATTATTGCTGTTTATAGTTTATCTCTATCTATAATAATATTCAAGATAATAACCAAAAACAGCAAAAAATCCCTAAAATTACCAATTCAGGGGCAGCAACCCAACAACAGGTTGTCGGATTCATTTGAAAATTTGAGGGCAGAAAGATCTTGACCTGATAAACAATTTTACCCCACGTCAGATTTGCTCTAAATGCTTTGGTTTTTGAGTTATAAGCCAAAAACTGCATTTTACCCCTATGTTCTATTTTTAGCCATGGCGGCCATCTTGGTTGGTTGGCCGGGTCACGCCACACACTTTTTAAACTAGATACCCCAATGATGATTTTGGCCAAGTTTGGTTTAATTTGGCCCAGTAGTTTCGGAGGAGAAGATTTTTGTAAAAGTGAACGACGACAGACGACGACGACGACGGATGACGGACGCCAAGTGATGGGAAAAGCTCACTTGGCCCTTCGGACCAGGTGAGCTAAAAATAAGCATCTATTTTGAAGACAAAAATAATTCTTTAATTACTCCTTTCTTGAAAGTAATATTTTTATTCCAGTCATTTGTCTCTATTCTAAAGCATTGATCTATTTGTTTTAAAAAGGGGGATTCTAACTCTCTTTATTTTCTTAGGTACCAATTTCCATGGTTTGAGGAAAACTTGCAAATTCGTGGATATTTAATTTTGTGGTTTTGGCAGACTCTTAATTTTTTTTTTTAGAGATTTGTAATTCGTTTAACAATTAAATTTGTGTTTTTCCTGTACCCACGAAATCCACGAAAATTGGTATCCAACGAAAATTAATGAATCCACAGTAATTTAGAATAATTGTGCAAGAAATGGATGATTAAAGTGATGAACATTTATGACAACCTTTAAATTCACAACTCTTTAACAATATGAATATAAATCTTATATTAAAATCCAAATATATATTGAGAATAAAACTTCTATGGTTGACTTACTTCCTAAACTATCCCCTTTAAGGATTAGTTGTCTACTAGATGTTAATTCAGCCATTTCAATTTTTAAATGTTACTAATGTTTACATCTTGTGACTGTTCTATAAATAGATATACATGTTCATGTATTGTTGATAATCAATATTTACCTAAATAAAGGCTAGATATATGTTTATTTATAAATAAGAAAATTGGCCAAACAAAAATACAGAAATATTAATAAGCATAATATATAAATGCAGAATTAATCTTATCATTCATGAACAAATAACTAAACATTGCTTAAAATATTCAAACAATTAAAGGCCCGAAGAAAAGCCTGTTACCCTTACATTTATACATGTACATGTATATATATTAAACCCAAAATAAAAAAATCTAGCATGAATTTGAGCCTAACCTTGAAGTAATTGCAACAGAATATCTTTATGTTTTAATCTATAGCATTATACCCCAAGTATACACAGAAATAGTCCCATAAATCTGACTTGAAGACAACTAAAAATTCATGATTTTAAAATTCCTATGGAGATTTGCATTGATATGGGAGATAACTCTGCAAAAAAGGCAAAAATATCAATAAAAATTGATACAAAATTATAATTTTATACCGCTTCTTTTCTTGATATTTTAGCCGTCTTTATAGTATAACAAAGAACTATAAAGGTGGTTTCATATCTTTTAACAAGCTACAACCTAGACTTCATAATTTATTAGTTAAAACCATTTATTAAATTTTGCAGCATGTCAAGGTAAAGAATCTTAAATTGAATAAAACTAATTAAGCATATATTCTTCTTTTTGTGGTTAAAAGTTTCTTTAAACAAGGTAGATGCTGAACAAATATAATTTACAGATATAAACATTTCTAAATATTCACATTATTTTTCAAAATGGTCACTAAGCCATAAATTTGCAATTTCTTTACTGAAATATGTGCTAAAAAAATAAAAATACCCGTAACACTTCGGTTTGGTACATTTCATGAGCAGAAGATTATATAATATAGACAAATATGAACTTATAACCCAATCAAAGTATCACTATCATGTTTTACATGAATTTTAAGTAATATAAGATCAACCAAAATCTGATAAAAAAGACTCATTTTGGCAGAGTTATCTCCCTTTCCAATGTTAATTACCATAAGAAATTAAAAATGCAAAATTTGAGTTTTCCTCAAGTTATAGATTTTATGGGACTTTTTTCGATGTATTTTTGGGACTAATGCTATAGATTAAAACTAAAACATTTTCCGTTGCAATTAGTTTGGGGTTCAAATTAGTTTGACTGGACTTAAGTATGACTATAAACTTCTTAATCAACCCAAGTCAATATAAAATTGAAAATAATCAGATCAAATAGATATATTTCCCTTTGAATTCCCAAAAATTAGTTCTTCATTCCTGCAGTCAGTTAACCATAGTTTGAAAGTAGTCGGTCGATATGATATTCTTCCATTGAGTTAAAATTAGACAACTTTTTAAGTTGACCCTTGATGTCTTGAGAGCCTTTTTTTCAGCAAACATTTCATTGAATATAACTGTCACTGTGTCATTTCATAACCATGTTCTCATTGACAAGTATTAAGCATGTTTAACAGAAAAGGCAAGATTAGATAGCTTGCTTGGTGAAATTCAATATTAACAACAAAAGATATCTGCCTCACATTAATTAAATCTTCCATAAAGGACATCTTGTGGCAAAATATGTTAAAGGTGAGTCTTATTCAAAGAGGAAATCTCAAGGTACAAAATAGTTAAAGAAATTTTTGCTATTTTTTTTTTTCACGATATGAATTTTGAAAGAATTCATGTAATATCGAATATATACTATATTTGAAATATATAACAACTACAACCTTTAGATTATTTAAAAAAATAAAAATGGAAAATGGAAACACAACAAAATTCAAACTTTTCCATTTCTTCAAACAACGTGAGCTTACTAAATGAGTTCAATTAAATTATCAATCAAATTATTTGATAGCCTAATTATACATACATGTATATAAACAAAACAATATTGCTTTGGAAGAACTCTGCATGATTTATCTAAGCAAAGTTGCCAATTGTGTATTTTTTTTTTTAATTTCTTTAATTTTATAGAACTCGATCTGAATTGACAAATTGCAAATAAAAAAAAACATTAAAGTTCTGTGGTTTTCATTCACAATACATAAAACATGAAATATTACCTTTCAAATTCTCAATAACTGGATTGACATTAAATTCTCTAGCTTCTATAGGCTCAACAGTTGAAGCCATTTCTATCATGTTAAAATAAATTTATATACATTCACAAATATATATGTTTGTATATACCAATGATATTTCATAATGAAAAGACTCACTTTATAGTTGTGATAGCTATAGGTAATTATATATATACAAAAGATATTACCTTGGTAATAAGAAAATTCATAGAAAATCAATAAATTGGAAGACAGGTGCGGTTTTTATACATGATTATAATTTCACAAAAGGTTCTACTAATGATATACATGATATAGGGTAAACTAAAATTATTGGTGTACTTTCCTGCCAACTTATATGTCTGTTTATTAAATATGGTGCATGTATAATTAATTTGTCAAAAATTGAATGTATATCCTATAAGCTGTACTAATGCTTTTGAAATAAAGTATTATTATTATTATTATTATTATATACATATGTACCAGTACACAACAAAAAAATGTGGAGAGTTTCGCATTGGCAATCATATCAAATCTTCTCTTTTTATTTACCATGGACATTTTGGTTAGGCATTGTTAAACAATCATTTTTGACTATAGTCCAGAAATTGTTGGTTAAGGGCATACGATACAGTTACAGGGGAGGTAATGACATTGCTAAAGTAAAATGTTATTTTCAAGACATCAAACTGTGACATATCAGGGAAAATGCTTTTACGATTGATTTTTATGATTTATACAGATCTAACTTGAAAACAATAAAATGGCATTAGGTTTGATTACCTATGAAGATTATTTGTACCAATTTTAATTAAAAAGTCAACATTGCAATTTTTTTAAATTGGAAAAATACATGTATACCTAAAAAAAAAATGCTATTTTTTCCCTAAATTTCTGAAACCGTTAAAAATTTATTATTTTCAAAAAACTATTGTACATATTAAGAGCATATGTCTGCAAAGAAGATTTTTATAATGTATCTACAAAAATCCGCTTGTGTTTATCTGTTGAAATGAAAATAAAAGTTTGGCGTATCTACACATGTATATCCAAACTCCAAAGGATAAAAATGTCAAAAAAACTGAAATTTTAAGGAAATGTCTAAAATTTCGACCCCTTTTATACATGAAGGTATGTTTTTTAATTCATATTTGAATTGCTTAGGTGAAAAATAGCTTGTATTCAAATTTTCATTAAGAAAACATTTTGGGATTCAGAAACTGTACTTAAGCATGTTAAGCATTGCCAGGACTGAGGGTCTAGATAATTTCACAACATCTATGTAGTCTTTTGTTATTTATTAAAAACAAATATCATTCTACCTTACCTTACCTACCTACCCTTTTTTCTCGCTCAGGAGGCAGCGACATGTAGGAAACATAAGTATATATACATGTACATGTACATGTATATTCGATCTCAGTGTTCCAACAATCCTTCTATAACTGTCCATAGTAATTTTAATTTAATGCAATACATGTATATGCATTTTGGGATTTTTTCTTAGTACTTATCCTATAACTGTACAAGTACAGGCCCTTATAGAATAAACTCCCCCTTTTCAGAGATATATACCAGTATATGCAACAATTTTTTACACAAAAACTCACATGGTTGATAATCATCTATTTTTGTTTTTTTCCGAGTTGAACCATCAAAATCAGCCATGTTTTTTTCAAAGGTAAATCAGTCAATGATCAATGATGATAGCTAGACATATATAGATAAAGTAAACTGTACTATCCATGGTGAAGTACCTTTTATTTTACAAATTCTAGATCACATGAACACTTGGATATTTTAAAGGACGGTTGTTGTGTCCTATCATAGGATGTGGTCATATGAATATTAATATAGTGAATTATAGAATGTTAAATGATTTGCATACATTGTGTTATATCACTTATAATATTTGAACATGTATTGAACAGTCAGGGTAAGTGAAATGTTATTGTTTATGTACACTTATACAGTCAGGGGTGCTACTTAAACAAGTGATTTCAGTATCACCTATTTCAGTGATTTTTTATATTCAGTTATCACCTATTTAAGTGATTTTGGTGTTTTCTTTGATCTTCAAATGCTATTTTCATTGATTTTCCATATTTTCACAAACTTTTCTATAATTTTCCTACATAAATCAATTATCCCTTTATCTTTGGATATCAATTTCACCAGTGCGCTTGGGCAGTAAGTTAGTGCACTAAAGCTTTTAAAAGTACCCTTGGGAATTGTTCTGTTATCAAATATTCATTAACTACTCTTACTATCAGACAAAGGTCAACAATATTAGTTGACCTGATTGGTTTTCTTTAGAATTGGAATGATTTATTTTAAGGTTATGTCCTGATCTACAAATTATTTCAGTTTTTGCATATTCAAATAAACTGTAAAAACTGGCAGGCTTATCAAGCAAATGACAATTTCTGCATGTACATAGTTGTTTTTTCAATGGAATTCTGGTCTTTTTACCAATAAAAAAATCAAGCTTGTGGGAGAAATATCCAAAAAATGTTATAAACACTTATTGAAGTGCTTAAATTTTAACTTCTCAAATTACTTGTTTCAGTGATATTGAAAAGTCTGTGCGAAAATTTTTAGATATTTCACAGCCAAAATCACTCAAAGAAGTGATTTTGAAATCACTTGTTTAAGTACATGTACCACCCCTGACTGTTATATACTTATATCCTATTTTACAATTTTTCACCATCATTAAAGAAAAAAATATATGACATCAACATGTACAGCACAATCATGGATACATGTACAATGTATGCATGTCATTCATCAATTTCAACTATTCACAAATCTTTGAAATGTATCAACAACAACAAAAAAAAAAATGTAATTATTCCTTACAAAGCAAGCATATGATAATGCTACAACCATGACAACCTGTTTGTACTTTCTTCAATATTTACAATTTTCCTACATTATAAACATTGAAATTAAACATGTTTATTTCACTCTCAAAATTGTATTTAATTATTACTAAAAAATATTCCAAATCAATAATATACATTACAATTTATAACAGTTGCCTAGACTCAATTTCAACTATTGATCCATTTAAGCAAAACCCCTTTTTTACTAAAAAATTGTAATTAAAATTGAGAATGGAAATGGGGAATGTATCAAAGAGACAACAACCCGAACATAGAAAAAACAACAGCAGAAGGTCACTAACAGGTCTTCAATGTAGCGAGACATTCCCGCACCTGGAGGCGTCCTTCAGCTGGCCCCTAAACAAATATATACTATAGTTCAGTGATAATGAACGCCATACTAATTTCCGAATTGTACACAAGAAACTAAAATTAAAAAAATACAAAACTAACTAATTGTTAATTTAAATTTAAGCCTATCTATATGCTTTTACAAAATGTATAAACATGATAAAGTACACGGGTAACAGTTTCCTGCTTGAACAATTTTGAATATTTTCAAACATTATCTACAATGATCTATGTAGATTTGAATTTTGACTGAATGCATATTTTTAATAATTAAATATTAACAGCAAAATCATGTATTTACCAACTATTCATTACAGTCACTACATATACAATGTACATAAAATTGGTATTGAAATGGGGAATGAGTCAAAGAGACAACAACCCAACCAAAGAGAAAATACATGTATACATGTACATACTAAATACACAAATGTACCAATATAGATTCTTTGTGAGATAGGCTGACAGCAAATTAAAGATGTCCTACATGTCGCTGCCTCCTGAGCGAGAAAAAAGGGTAGGTAGGTAAGGTAAGGTAGAATGATATTTGTTTTTAATAAATAACAAAAGACTACATAGATGTTGTGAAATTATCTAGACCCTCAGTCCTGGCAATGCTTAACATGCTTAAGTACAGTTTCTGAATCCCAAAATGTTTTCTTAATGAAAATTTGAATACAAGCTATTTTTCACCTAAGCAATTCAAATATGAATTAAAAAACATACCTTCATGTATAAAAGGGGTCGAAATTTTAGACATTTCCTTAAAATTTCAGTTTTTTTGACATTTTTATCCTTTGGAGTTTGGATATACATGTGTAGATACGCCAAACTTTTATTTTCATTTCAACAGATAAACACAAGCGGATTTTTGTAGATACATTATAAAAATCTTCTTTGCAGACATATGCTCTTAATATGTACAATAGTTTTTTGAAAATAATAAATTTTTAACGGTTTCAGAAATTTAGGGAAAAAATAGCATTTTTTTTTTAGGTATACATGTATTTTTCCAATTTAAAAAAATTGCAATGTTGACTTTTTAATTAAAATTGGTACAAATAATCTTCATAGGTAATCAAACCTAATGCCATTTTATTGTTTTCAAGTTAGATCTGTATAAATCATAAAAATCAATCGTAAAAGCATTTTCCCTGATATGTCACAGTTTGATGTCTTGAAAATAACATTTTACTTTAGCAATGTCATTACCTCCCCTGTAACTGTATCGTATGCCCTTAACCAACAATTTCTGGACTATAGTCAAAAATGATTGTTTAACAATGCCTAACCAAAATGTCCATGGTAAATAAAAAGAGAAGATTTGATATGATTGCCAATGCGAAACTCTCCACATTTTTTTGTTGTGTACTGGTACATATGTATATAATAATAATAATAATAATAATACTTTATTTCAAAAGCATTAGTACAGCTTATAGGATATACATTCAATTTTTGACAAATTAATTATACATGCACCATATTTAATAAACAGACATATAAGTTGGCAGGAAAGTACACCAATAATTTTAGTTTACCCTATATCATGTATATCATTAGTAGAACCTTTTGTGAAATTATAATCATGTATAAAAACCGCACCTGTCTTCCAATTTATTGATTTTCTATGAATTTTCTTATTACCAAGGTAATATCTTTTGTATATATATAATTACCTATAGCTATCACAACTATAAAGTGAGTCTTTTCATTATGAAATATCATTGGTATATACAAACATATATATTTGTGAATGTATATAAATTTATTTTAACATGATAGAAATGGCTTCAACTGTTGAGCCTATAGAAGCTAGAGAATTTAATGTCAATCCAGTTATTGAGAATTTGAAAGGTAATATTTCATGTTTTATGTATTGTGAATGAAAACCACAGAACTTTAATGTTTTTTTTTATTTGCAATTTGTCAATTCAGATCGAGTTCTATAAAATTAAAGAAATTAAAAAAAAAAATACACAATTGGCAACTTTGCTTAGATAAATCATGCAGAGTTCTTCCAAAGCAATATTGTTTTGTTTATATACATGTATGTATAATTAGGCTATCAAATAATTTGATTGATAATTTAATTGAACTCATTTAGTAAGCTCACGTTGTTTGAAGAAATGGAAAAGTTTGAATTTTGTTGTGTTTCCATTTTCCATTTTTATTTTTTTAAATAATCTAAAGGTTGTAGTTGTTATATATTTCAAATATAGTATATATTCGATATTACATGAATTCTTTCAAAATTCATATCGTGAAAAAAAAAAATAGCAAAAATTTCTTTAACTATTTTGTACCTTGAGATTTCCTCTTTGAATAAGACTCACCTTTAACATATTTTGCCACAAGATGTCCTTTATGGAAGATTTAATTAATGTGAGGCAGATATCTTTTGTTGTTAATATTGAATTTCACCAAGCAAGCTATCTAATCTTGCCTTTTCTGTTAAACATGCTTAATACTTGTCAATGAGAACATGGTTATGAAATGACACAGTGACAGTTATATTCAATGAAATGTTTGCTGAAAAAAAGGCTCTCAAGACATCAAGGGTCAACTTAAAAAGTTGTCTAATTTTAACTCAATGGAAGAATATCATATCGACCGACTACTTTCAAACTATGGTTAACTGACTGCAGGAATGAAGAACTAATTTTTGGGAATTCAAAGGGAAATATATCTATTTGATCTGATTATTTTCAATTTTATATTGACTTGGGTTGATTAAGAAGTTTATAGTCATACTTAAGTCCAGTCAAACTAATTTGAACCCCAAACTAATTGCAACGGAAAATGTTTTAGTTTTAATCTATAGCATTAGTCCCAAAAATACATCGAAAAAAGTCCCATAAAATCTATAACTTGAGGAAAACTCAAATTTTGCATTTTTAATTTCTTATGGTAATTAACATTGGAAAGGGAGATAACTCTGCCAAAATGAGTCTTTTTTATCAGATTTTGGTTGATCTTATATTACTTAAAATTCATGTAAAACATGATAGTGATACTTTGATTGGGTTATAAGTTCATATTTGTCTATATTATATAATCTTCTGCTCATGAAATGTACCAAACCGAAGTGTTACGGGTATTTTTATTTTTTTAGCACATATTTCAGTAAAGAAATTGCAAATTTATGGCTTAGTGACCATTTTGAAAAATAATGTGAATATTTAGAAATGTTTATATCTGTAAATTATATTTGTTCAGCATCTACCTTGTTTAAAGAAACTTTTAACCACAAAAAGAAGAATATATGCTTAATTAGTTTTATTCAATTTAAGATTCTTTACCTTGACATGCTGCAAAATTTAATAAATGGTTTTAACTAATAAATTATGAAGTCTAGGTTGTAGCTTGTTAAAAGATATGAAACCACCTTTATAGTTCTTTGTTATACTATAAAGACGGCTAAAATATCAAGAAAAGAAGCGGTATAAAATTATAATTTTGTATCAATTTTTATTGATATTTTTGCCTTTTTTGCAGAGTTATCTCCCATATCAATGCAAATCTCCATAGGAATTTTAAAATCATGAATTTTTAGTTGTCTTCAAGTCAGATTTATGGGACTATTTCTGTGTATACTTGGGGTATAATGCTATAGATTAAAACATAAAGATATTCTGTTGCAATTACTTCAAGGTTAGGCTCAAATTCATGCTAGATTTTTTTATTTTGGGTTTAATATATATACATGTACATGTATAAATGTAAGGGTAACAGGCTTTTCTTCGGGCCTTTAATTGTTTGAATATTTTAAGCAATGTTTAGTTATTTGTTCATGAATGATAAGATTAATTCTGCATTTATATATTATGCTTATTAATATTTCTGTATTTTTGTTTGGCCAATTTTCTTATTTATAAATAAACATATATCTAGCCTTTATTTAGGTAAATATTGATTATCAACAATACATGAACATGTATATCTATTTATAGAACAGTCACAAGATGTAAACATTAGTAACATTTAAAAATTGAAATGGCTGAATTAACATCTAGTAGACAACTAATCCTTAAAGGGGATAGTTTAGGAAGTAAGTCAACCATAGAAGTTTTATTCTCAATATATATTTGGATTTTAATATAAGATTTATATTCATATTGTTAAAGAGTTGTGAATTTAAAGGTTGTCATAAATGTTCATCACTTTAATCATCCATTTCTTGCACAATTATTCTAAATTACTGTGGATTCATTAATTTTCGTTGGATACCAATTTTCGTGGATTTCGTGGGTACAGGAAAAACACAAATTTAATTGTTAAACGAATTACAAATCTCTAAAAAAAAAAATTAAGAGTCTGCCAAAACCACAAAATTAAATATCCACGAATTTGCAAGTTTTCCTCAAACCATGGAAATTGGTACCTAAGAAAATAAAGAGAGTTAGAATCCCCCTTTTTAAAACAAATAGATCAATGCTTTAGAATAGAGACAAATGACTGGAATAAAAATATTACTTTCAAGAAAGGAGTAATTAAAGAATTATTTTTGTCTTCAAAATAGATGCTTATTTTTAGCTCACCTGGTCCGAAGGGCCAAGTGAGCTTTTCCCATCACTTGGCGTCCGTCATCCGTCGTCGTCGTCGTCTGTCGTCGTTCACTTTTACAAAAATCTTCTCCTCCGAAACTACTGGGCCAAATTAAACCAAACTTGGCCAAAATCATCATTGGGGTATCTAGTTTAAAAAGTGTGTGGCGTGACCCGGCCAACCAACCAAGATGGCCGCCATGGCTAAAAATAGAACATAGGGGTAAAATGCAGTTTTTGGCTTATAACTCAAAAACCAAAGCATTTAGAGCAAATCTGACGTGGGGTAAAATTGTTTATCAGGTCAAGATCTTTCTGCCCTCAAATTTTCAAATGAATCCGACAACCTGTTGTTGGGTTGCTGCCCCTGAATTGGTAATTTTAGGGATTTTTTGCTGTTTTTGGTTATTATCTTGAATATTATTATAGATAGAGATAAACTATAAACAGCAATAATGTTCAGCAAAGTTAGATATACAAATAAGTCAACAGGACCAAAATGGTCAGTTGACCCCTTTAGGAGTTATTGACCTTTATAGTCAATTTTTAACCATTTTTCGTAAATCTTAGAAATCTTTTACAAAAATCTTCTCCTCTGAAACTACTGGGCCAAATTAATCCAAACTTGGCCACAATCATCTTTGGCGTATCTAGTTTAAAAAATGTGTGGCGTGACCCGGCCAACCAACCAAGATGGCCGCCATGGCTAAAAATAGAACATAGGGGTAAAATGCAGTTTTTGGCTTATAACTTAAAAACCAAAGCATTTAGAGCAAATCTTACATGATTAAAAGTGTTTATCAGGTCAAGATCTATCCGTCCTGAAATTTTCAGATGAATCTGACAAACTGTTGTTGGGTTGCTGCCCCTTAATTGGTATTTTTAAGGAAATTTTGCTGTTTTTGGTTATTATCTTGAATATTATTATAGATAGAGATAAACTGTAAACAGCAGTAATGTTCAGCAAAGTAAGATTTACAAATAAGTCATCATGACCTAAATGGTCAGTTGACCCCTTTAGGAGTTATTGCCCTTTATAGTCAATTTTTAACCATTTTTCGTAAATCTTAGTTATCTTTTACAAAAATCTTCTCCTCTGAAACTACTGGGCCAAATTAATCCAAACTTGGCCACAATCATCTTTGGGGTATTTAGTTTAAAAAATGTGTGGCGTGACCCTGCCATCCAACCAAGATGGCCGCCACAACTAAAAATAGAACATAGGGTAAAATGCAGTTTTTGGCTTATAACTCAAAAAGCAAAGCATTTAGAGCAAATCTGACTGGGGTAAAATTGTTTATCAGGTCAAGATCTATCAGCCCTGAAATTTTCAGATGAATCGGACAACCTGTTGTTGGGTTGCTGCACCTGAATTGGTAATTTTAAGGAAATTTTGCTGTTTTTGGTTATTATCTTGAATATTATTATAGATAGAGATAAACTGTAAACAGCTATAATGTTCAGCAAAGTAAGATTTACAAATAGGTCAACATGACCGAAATGGTCAGTTGACCCCTTTAGGAGTTGTTGCCCTTTATAGTCAATTTTTAACCATTTTTCGTAAATCTTAGTTATCTTTTACAAAAATCTTCTCCTCTGAAACTACTGGGCCAAATTAATCCAAACTTGGCCACAATCATCTTTGGGGTATCTTCTTTAAAAAAATTGTCCGGTGACCTGGCCATCCAACCAAGATGGCCGCCATAGCTAAAAATATAACATAGGGGTAAAATGCAGTTTTTGGCTTATAACTCAAAAACCAAAGCATTAAGAGCAAACCTGACATGGGTTAAAATTGTTTATCAGGTCAAGATCTATCTGCCCTGAAATTTTCAGATAAATCACAACCCGTTGTTGGGTTGCTGCACCTGAATTGGTAATTTTAAGGAAATTTTGCTGTTTTGGGTTATTATCTTGAATATTATTATAGATAGAGATAAACTGTCAACAGCAATAATGTTCAGCAAAGTAAGATTGACAAATAAGTCAACATGACCGAAATGGTCAATTGACCCCCTAAGGAGTTATTTATTTCCTTTATAGTCAATTTTTAACAATTTTCATAAAATTTGTAGATTTTTACTAACATTTTCCACTGAAACTACTGGGCCAAGTTCACTATAAATAGAGATAATTGTAAGCAGCAAGAATGTTCAGTAAAGTAAGATGTACAAACACATCACCATCACCAAAACACAATTTTGTCATGAATCCATCTGCTTCCTTTGTTTAATATTCACACAGACCAAGGTGAGCGACAGAGGCTCTTTAGAGCCTCTAGTTTTTTTCGCTATTGGAATTTCCTAAAATAATTTTTTTTTTAATATCTTGAAACAATTTGTAGTGAATGTTATTAGTAATTTTTTATGTTCATGCTATTTAAGAATGATCAATTTCTATTGTTACGAATAACAATGGACTTTGTTTGCGGGATGTAGAAGCTGGGTTTTCCAGGAACCCTGCTCGTCACACCCTGTGGTCAAAATCTATTGTAATTCGTAACACTAAGATCTACACTTGTTTCAAAAATAGAAACTATGAAGTATAACAATAGAACTGGGGTGTAAGCTTTCTGTACATGTCCATTTGTTTTTTGTCAATACCTGAATGAACCTAATAAAGCCAAATTGTTTATAAATACTATTTTGTATTCTATCAAATTAGTCATTATGCAAATTTGTAAGGGAATATTATGTTCAGCAGAAAAGGATGCATGATTTAGGTATTGGAAACCTTATTTTCTTAATTAGAATACAAAATACATACTGTAGTGTGTATATGGAAAATATAAACAAAACTAGCCACCCATGACAATCATTCTTTTTATAGTAAAATAAACCATGTAAGGTAATTAATTATGGATAAAACAGTAAATAATTACATGTAGGGTTATCTAACAAAAGATAGAAAACCAATAATTGTAAGTGAGAGAAAGTGTTTAGACAAATCTTAGGATGTTGAATTGATTCCTCTCTCAGACACCGTTGTTGAATTTATCCAAGTCATGAATGGTTGCATTTAAATACATTCAAGTTCAAAATGTGTGACATTTTAAATAAGTAGTGGTATTTTAAATTCTCTAAGTAATATCTTATTTCATTTATATTTGGAGATATTTAACATTGTCTATAGAAAATGACCTGAATATGTTGTAAACAAGAGTGAACTGTGTTAATGAGTAAGTGAACCACATCAAAACTATTTCTTTTGGTGGATTAAAAAAGATACAAGTTTTGATGTTGTGGATTGTGGATGAGGATTTTAGTTTGAATTCAACATGGCTTTGAATGTTCGCTCTGGTCATGGGTCAACCCTTCCAGTTTTTCGTGAAGGCAGTGGGCTAGTTCAGGGTTTACAAAGTGTGGGGATACCAAAGGAACATAATGGTAACCATGGTGATAACCCTTATGTGACCTATGTAAATGTGAATAAATTTGAAAACAATTGGGAGGATTTAGATGATGAATTTTCCACTAAGGAAATATTTGACACAAATGCTTCAGAAAACATACCTGTTAGAACAACTGAATACCATCAAACTAGACCAAGACAACGAGAGGAAACATTTTATAGTGAACAGAAAGTTCCCCCTGTTCCAGTACAGGTTGACCCGTCTAATAACTGGACATGGCAACCCATGCATGATCATGAAAACTTAGGACAGGAAAGTTCTTCTTTGGAAACTTACAAAATTCAAAGTAAACCAAGACAGATGGAAGATACCTTTTATACTGAACCAAGTATTCCATCTGTAACAAACCAGTCAACATCTGATTGGACACAATCTGTCATGAAAGGTCAAGGTTATTTGGAACAAGACATCTTAGGGACTACTAATTTGAAAAAAGAAACTCCTACTGACCAGAGTAGATATAGAAATAGTGATAGATTTCCATTTGTTAAAGATGAGTCTTCTGCTGATTTGACACAGCCTAATTCACAAGGTCAAGGTTATTTTGAACAAGAGAAACTACCTATAGACACAGCTGATGTGACAGTGGAATCAGCTTACAACTTAAGGAACAGATTTGGTGTGAAAAGATTTGAAACTCATGGCTTTCATTCAACTGGTAGGTTATTGTGACTCAGTATTGAAGAAATGCCGAAAAAAGTTGTTTGTAATTCTTTTTTCTCATTTTTGGAACTTAACTCACTTCACTCTTCCTATGAAGTCACAATTATCATTAAGATTTAACTGTTACACATTTCATGAACTGAGATTAAGATATAACTGCTGGTAATTATATAAACAATTTGTAAGTCTACAGATTTTTCTCTCCAGTAATTTTGAACAAATAGTTTTTTGTTACATGAAAATGTATCATCATTTGAAAGATATCTGAAAAATATCTTTTAGTATATAAAGTGATTGTCAGTGGATTTTCTGAACAGAATAGATTTATTCTGGATGACTTCACAATTACTAAAGAAATATGTTATTGATAGATGCAATACAATATTGAAATTGAAACAAGATATCATGGATGAACAGAAGCTGTATGCATGAGTGATTAGTTAATTATAGACTATGATCATGTCATCACAATAGGGGGGGGGGCTTGGACAGATTTATTGGTGTTCACTGAACAAACAACATATATTTTCTATATCATTCAGGAACAAGAATAGATTTTGAATACCGGTATCTTAATTTTGTTGTATTATTTTTCTTCTTCTCATTTTCAATTAAATGAAACACATCTTTTTCCCCCAGAGATTAAGAATCAAACAATTTATTGAAAAAAAACATCCTTATCACTAAAGATGAATGGTCAGTGTCTAATAGTAGTATACTACAAAAATTATATGCAAAAATGCAAGATTTAAAGAAGAACTGCATGTTGCTTTCTTGTTTAGTTTTTTTTTTTTATTTCACTTCAGTGAAATAGACATTATAGAGGGACTTTAAAGTCTTTGTTTGTTGCCCGATTCTGAAAGATCAAACATTTTGCTGTCTGAGGCCCCATATTGACCCCCTTAAGTTTAATCTTGTTGTCTATGACCAGATGTAGAGCCTCTTTATATCAACAGTTCTATGAATTAATTGATCCCATGCCATTTCATATCACTATTTGTTGTTTTATTGCAAATTGATTTCTGTTCAAGTAGATGATGAAATAAGATTTAGGACAATATTTGTTGTGTCAATTTTTCATAGATAAACAAGTGAGTATTGTTTTTAGACAAATTTAAATTAGAATTAAAAAAAAATATAGGATATTGAGTTAACAGAGAATGAAATCTTACAAATGTGATCTTGTAAACTTTATGGCATTGTTTAGTTTTTACTTTCCAAGATTTTATAAATTTAAGTGATACTCTAGATCTGTGAAGTATTATTACAAAAATTTACTTTTGTTGATGTGATATTTGAAAATGTCAGGTTTCTTTTGACACCTAGAAGAGACATTGAGTAGTATCAACAAATCATATAAATAGAAATTAAATGATTACTTTTAAATAAAACATATATTTTGAGAATAGTTCAAATAATTAATATTCAAATGACTTGGAGCAAAATCTATCTCTATGTGCATGATGTGTAAGAAAATAGATTTACTCCTGGTTTTTTAATGGATTTTGTTGCTCAAATGTTTATATATATAGTCTTCTATATTGTGTACTGTAGACAAGTTTTTGTATTTTTTTTCTCTATCAGTGCACGTGATATTACAAATGTATATTGTCTGTTCTTTTCAGACTTATGATTTGTTAATTGCCACTTTTCTAAATTCTTTTCAGTTTCATACTGTTATAATCTCTTAAGTTATATTATCATGGTAAAACTTAGAATACAATTGTTAACCTGTTTGCTTTCATTTTGGCGAAAACTGCATATTTTGACAGCTGGTTAATTTCATGAGATTTTTAACAAAATTAAGCTGTTTCAATTATTCTACATGTGTTTTTAAGTGTGTTTATAGTTACATTTGTGTGACTTTCGATCAATACTTTGGAAGTATAATTTAAGTAAATGAAATTTGAAAAAGTACAAAATGAAAGATGAAAACAGAAAAATAATTTCCATTAAAAAATTCATTCAGACCCAGGTTAAATAGATAATAAAATTAATCCCAGTTACAAGGTGTAGGTCATTTATTGTTTACTAAATGAACTGACAAATGTTTATCACAGGCACCTGTCTTTGAAAAAAATACATAGATGCCTTAATATGTCATTATATTAAGGTCACAAAGCTCAGGTATAAAGTGTTTTTTTTTGCGTGACAATATTGGTCATCAGAATCATTCCTTAAAATTAATCTTTGACCTATTTATTATACCCCTACTTTAAGAAAATGGGGGTATACTGTTTAACCTCTGTCTGTCCGTCCGTTCATCCATCTGTCTGTCCGTCAGTCCATCCATCCATCTATACATGTACTTCCTTTCGTCAGTACATCTATCCATTGGTCAGTTAGGCCTGTCCATCCTTTGTATTTTTTTAGTTGCATCTTTCTCAGGAACTACATCATAAGGATTTCTGAAATTTGGTTTCAGGTTTTATATAAGTCAGCTTTACCTTTGATGCATTTTCAGATTCATCACTCAACAACTTCCTGTTTACTGAACACTTGTATCATTTTACACATGATAGCCGAAGTTGAAAATTTTTATCACTTTTTTGTTAGGAACTACAATACAAGGATTTCTTTATTTAGTTTCAAGGTTTATAATTAAGTCAGCTTTACTGTGTGATGTGTTTTCAGATTCATCACTCAACAACTTCCTGTTAACTGAATAGTTTTAGTTTGGGGGTGGGGTATCAATAGTGAGCAGTAGCTTGTTTCATCAGCATACATTTTTTTTTAACTCAAACATCAATCTTTTGAAAAGAAGACTGTGACCTATTTATTTTATAATTTATAAACAGTAAATGATTTCCAAAAAGTACAAAACATTAGATACATGTAGATACATGATAGAAAAAGAATTTCCATGTTAAATATTGTTTAGAGATGTATTTAATCCACATTGCAAAGTAGGACATTTCTATCTAAAAGGAACTATCCATTTATGACATTGGTTCTGTCAATAGACTTTGTTTTATCTTGATTGTCTAGAAATTGGTTCTCAGTTAATAGATGATAATTCCTCATGATGCCATGTTATTGATATATTATTTCAATCATTTGTGTGGTCACTAGGGATTTGTGTTGATGTCAGTCCATTAATGATATATATAGAGATAGGGAAGGAGTATAGAAATTTCCATTTCCAAATTAAAATTTTATGATATAATGATTTAGTACAAAGAAATGTTAAACGGTTATGAATGAAAATTAAAAGGAACAGTATTTTCTTGATGAGGGTTCAAAGGATAGACAATGCAACCATATTTCATCCTAATTTCTTTAAAGCTTGCAATTTTTGTTTAATTTTAAGAGTGGAAAGGGGTTCATCAATTGTTCCCTTTATTTCTAAAACTCCAGTCCATATACATTTCACACATTGGCGGATCCAGAGGGAGGTTCTGGATGTTGGACCCCCCTTTTATTTTGACTATCAATGGATTTGAATGGGCATATGGTTGGAACCCCAAACAGATTGATTGCTGGTGGTGAATTACTACCAAACAGGGTGCTGTTGGCTGTTAATGAATTACTACCAAATGGTAAATTGCTACTAAACAGTGTGTTTGCCGATGGTGATTAACTGCCGATCAGGGTGATTGCTGATGATATAGAGTGATATCCCTCCAGTTGATGACCCAATTACACAAACAGAGAGATATAGTTTTATAGTGGATCCCCTATAATTGTCATTATTTACTGTACACAAAAAATCACCAGGAACACAATATTGACATTTTTCATATCACTGACTGTAATACAACATTGTACAATGTCCTGTCTTTAACATAAATATGTCAAGATTAATTCATAATAACTTACATTATCATCCTTACCTATGCCTATATCACCCTGCTATGTCACTCCATAATTCTTAAGTATCAAGGCTTCAAAACGAGACCAGACATTATCAGTGACGTCACAATGTGAGAGAAGTTATCAGAGACGTCACAATGCGAGAGGAGACGTTATCAAGCTTGCTTTCGTCAAGCGTAAAACCGTCTTAGGGAAAGGGAAATGACCAGTAATAGAACGATAAACAGAAAATCAGGACTTCTTTGTATAGATTAATTGTAAAATATCAGCTGCTCGACACAATGTGAAACTTTTGAGCTTCTTCGTTGCACTCACTCGGCAAAAAGGTTCACATTGTGGCTCGTAGCTGATATTTTACAATATCAATGTGTAGAAAACCCGATAATCTATACATATATCCACTACCACCTCATCATTGTGATCATTGCCTGCACTCGATCTCCTAATAACTTTTTCAGGCAGAATAAAAAAAGTATAACATTTTGGTATTTCTGTAAAATCTAGCCCTCTTGTACCTCTTCCAGAATTGTAAATCTACTTGAAAACTCAATTAAGTAATATATAAGAATCGATAGATTTTGTATTATGTTGCAGTGTTACAATTGTGGCCTTTCTTTACGATTCTGTAACTATAATGATGAATCTAATGTAATCTGTTTTTCAAAATATTTATAGATAATTACATTTAATGTTCCCTGTTTCTGTTATTGGTGTTGTTTTGTACAGTTTTTAGGCCTTTATATAATTTATGTATATTGTTTACATGTATCGTTACTCGTAACTATCCAGCGCCCTGGTGGTAAAATGGTTGACTACTATTCAGACGTTTTATATATATATATTATAATATAATTGTTTATTTTACAGTGGGATCAGCAGACAGATCAGAAGGAGGAAGTGTTGGTTGTTGTGGATATATCTTATGGTGTCTGTCCATCCTACTTATCATTTGTACGTTTCCATTCTCTATGTGTTTAAGTATAAAGGTATGTACTTCAACAATAAGGAACTATACCCAAACACTCTACCCTAAAGATTTAATGAGGTATCGTTATTGATTTTCTTTGAATTCTCTTTGGCATTAAGTGTCATACCAAGGGGCCATCAGTTTGGCTATCCAAGATGTATAACTACTTGTAGGCACTCTTATACATCAAAAGTGTAAATGTTGGTGTGAAATTTGAAACCTTTTTTTGGAAGCAAAATTACTTTTTGGTTTGCTTTAGATCTACTCAGTGATTTATTTCCTTTTGGGAAAAATATAATCAAAATATTCAATTTTTGTTGAAAAGAAATCCTACTTTTTGCATGAAAGGGGATATACTAGTACATGCATTACTCAATTGATATACATGATTCTGTCATGTCTGTTTAGAACAAAATAAGATCTGGAAGTCTTAACTAATTTAAGTATCTGATAGACTACTAATTGTTTGAAAATTATTTTGTTGACATGTTAGTCCCAAGTTTTTAGATAAGGAAACATTCTTAAAGTATAAAGATCTAAGTCTATGTCAATCAAACATGTGGCTAGTCCTTTGTGCTAGTAGTTTATTGGCTAATTGTTTTTAGTCTAGTTGATTTATAGGACTGACATCAAACATATGTAGGGGAATCGAAAAGCTAAGCAAATGCAGCATATGTTACTGAACAGTAGATATAAGAATATGTTGGTTGTGTGCTAATGAGACAACTCTCCATTCAAGTCACAATTCCTAAAGTAAACCGTTATAGGTCCAAGTACAGTCTTCAATAAGGACCCTTGGCTCACACTAAATAGCAAGCTATAAAGGGCCTCAAAAAGGACTAGTTTTAGACCATTCAAAAGGAAAAACCAATGGTCGTAATCTATATAAAAACAAGAATAGAAAAAAAACTTATGAACCACATTAACAAACAACTACATGTACTACTGATCATCAGATTTCTAGTATACTATGGATATTGAAATGTTGATTATGGACTTAACTTATTCAAATTTCAATTAAATTGCATTTTGCTGAGAATATTTTTGACAGTGTTTATCAGATATAATAAAGGCATGTATTGAATGTATATGTTATTGATTTTAGTAAGCTAATCTATGATGAATTAATATGACATTGTACTTTAATATATAAAGGTGAAATGAATGTCCACTGACTGATGGTAGTTAGCATTTATTCTTAACAAATTAATTTGTATATGGAATGTATTGATTCTGGTAGAAATAATCAGAAATGAAGAATTGTGTCAACATTTGGGATATAATGAAATATTTTGCAAATAAGGCCAAAAAAAAAAAAGAATGATTTGTTACAAGGTTAAGTACATTTGTAGAAAGAAAATTTACATTATTAATTTAAATTTTGCAAATCACATCTCATTGCCATTTTTGGAATGATAACAACATTTCAAACATTGCTTTGTCTTCAGTTTTCTGTTTTTCTTTTTGAATTTGAAGAAGCTTAAGGTGTAAAAAAATTCATTGTTCACTTAAATTATATGATGGTTAATGTATATTTGGTAGTATTTAAGAATGTCAGCTTTAAAGTAGTTTTCAGGATATGTCACCATAAATATGTCATAGATGTTTTAGGTCAAACATGTATGCCAGTAAGCTGATCTGTGTTCTTTACAATATAGAATGCAAACCAGTTCACTGGTATTTATTTTGGATAAAAAAATATCTGATACAGCATCTTTAGACATTTGAAGCCAGTCTCTATAGTGCAGGATTTTCTCTCTGTGTTGAAGACCCATTGGTGGCCTTGGGCTGTTTTCTGCTCTTTGGTTGAGTTGTTGTCTCTTTGACACATTCCCCATTTCCATTCTCAATTTTATATTAACATATCATGCATATATGTACATTTTCATATGGATATATGAACAGAGAAAAATAAATTACAGTGTTAGCCTTTTTATAACATACATTTTTTTTGTTTCAGGTTGTTCAAGAATATGAAAGAGCAGTGATATTCCGACTTGGTAGACTTGTTTCTGGTGGTGCTAAGGGACCAGGTAAAATAGAAATACACTGCCAATGGAGCCAATATGACACAAAAAAGGGGTCGGGGAGATTAAACTCCTCAGAAAAGACATTAAAAGATAATTTTAGAATTTTTATTCCAACAAATTCTTTAGTTTAAAAACAAAAGTAGTGTTTTGTTCTAGCTCACTTTTAAAGCATCTGTGATAAAGTAGATATCATTTGTACTGAAATTTTAACCCACACCAAAAAGAAATTGTTTTGCCTATAAGATAATTAATTTTTAATGTTTTCACCATGGAGTTATAGTTCAGGATATTTGGAAAAAAAACTACTGATCACTAATTTAAGTGCTTGTGTATTGACAATTTAGAATATAATTTTAATTGAAAAAGAACAATTAAAGTTTTGAGTAGAGAGTTTTTTGTATCTGGTTATAGATAAGTAGGGAGATGTTGATTTAATTGTATTTTTCAATTCAGTTTGTTAAGAACTATTTGTGATAGATCAATGATATATTCTAAAAAGTTGCTTTAATTACTATTGGTTTATATCAGTTTGAGGACTGTTTCAAGGCCCTGCCACCTAGGTCATGGTCAAGCCACTCACAATTAAATATAAATTTTCAGTGGTTAGTTTTCTTAAGTTAGTTTGACAGGAACTACTTACAAAAGACCACAAATTTTTCTATATAATTATATTTCTGTTTGTACATCTTAGTTTGTTAACCATTTTGAGGTCTTGCCCACTAGTTCATGGTCTGTGTAAGAATATATCTTAGACTTTTATTCTTAAACAGACAAAAATCATTTACTTTTTAGTATTTTTCATATTAACACCTTGTTATGTTGGGCTACATCTACACTACAGTGCTATTTTGAAAAAAATAGTTTCCTACTCATAGCATACTTGGTAATTTTAGTTTCATAAAAAAACATGGTGGAATTGTTAACAATGTATATTGCTGTTCTCCCATGTAAGGGAATACTATTTTAATATCTGATTATTTTATCTTTATAGGTCTATTTTTTATCATACCCTGTATTGATTCCTATACGAAGGTGGACATGAGGACAGTATCTTTTGATGTCCCCCCACAAGAGGTAACATTATAATATTAAGATCTACTACATTCCTCACCACAATTTCCTGATGATATAACAATAAACAGCATTAAATTGGATTGTCTGCATTATGGATAGTTTCAAACACTGCAGTCTTTCAATGTTTTACGTCCTTTCTTTAATAAGATAGATTATTTCAATAGTTTGCTATTGCTGTGTTTAGAATTATAATTATTTCCCTTTGCTCGATGTTGGCAACTTGATTAATTCAATCGTTAATCAAGAAAAAGCAAAGAGTTATTTCCCTTTTCTACATGTTGACAAATTATACAATTTCTTCATCAATCAAGAAGAAGTAAATAGTTATTTCCCTTTGTTCCATGTTGTCAAAGTGAACATTTAAAGAAAGAAAAATGCAAATAAAAGGTGTAAGAATGAGATAACATGCATATACTTCGAAATAAATGTCTTCCAAAAGTATGGAAAGCCATTGGAGCCAAATAACGGTATTTTGTATACGTCAGTTACAGCCTCTGCATTGTAAGGGTTAAGTGTAAGACTTGTAAATTTAAAGATATCTTCAATAGAATAAATAAATACTGTGACGCTGTACAATTATTTAAAAAAAAAAAAATGAAATGAAAGATTTCTTATATAGTATTACACAATGTTACATGTATTATGCACAATGTGAGTAAAGTATGTATCACTAAAGTTGGCTGATAAATACAGCCCTAGTCAGAACTCTTCAAGTGCCTTCTAATAGTTGATTGAACTTGGCAAGATGATCTTTGAGGATTGGACATGTTGGATGGAATTTACAAAATAGAAAATAATGGCCAAAAAATGTAGAATAATTAGCAATAAACACAGACTTATGTGCAAAACAAAAATTAAAAATAGAGAAAAATAGTTAAAAAAGATATAGAATAGACAATAATGGGGTCATATGAAGATTAGAGAATAATGGGCCAAATAGATAAAGAATTAAAAAAAAAAAGGTCTAAAGATTTAAAGAAAATAAAACAAAGACCCAAGACTCTTTTTATTACTATTCTTGAAAACAATGGTCTATGGAGAAAAATTATTTCTAAATTTTTTGTCCTTTTGCATGATTTAGTAAAAAAAAAAGATATGATATTGGAATGTTTTAATAACTGGTACTGTAAAATCAGTAAAAACCCTAGAATATATTTAATAATTAATGTATAATTTAAGTGTATAATATTTGCATGCTCATCAAACATGTATAACACACTAAATTTTAAAGCTTAAATTTTTGTTATTTAGATTTTGACGAAAGATTCTGTAACAGTGGCAGTTGATGCTGTTGTGTATTATAGGATACAGAATGCCGCCATGTCAATAACAAACGTGGAGGATTCTAACAGGTCAACTCGTCTTCTTGCCGCTACTACCCTCAGAAATGTTCTTGGAACAAAGAATCTCAGTGAAATTTTGTCAGACAGGGAAACCATCAGTCACGTTATGCAGGTAAAACATACAACAGCAAAATGTGGATACATCTATACTATTTAATGAGAAGACCTCATTTTGTGTGTCACTTCTCTTCCTTCCACAATAAATTCATCATCAGGTCTTTGTGTCCTATACATGTAGGTACAATGCATAGTCACATTTGTCATCCTCACTTATGATTTTTAAAGCAATTGCTTTTATGCCGTCGCGTATGGCCATCTTTGTGACCCAGATCAGAGACTCCGCCCAGATCAAGCCATAGTATTTTGTTAAACAGGCTCCTGGTCAGTCATTCTTTAACACCTATGTATGTTTTCTAATTCAATACATAGCTTGAAACTTTAAAAAAAACGTTAGTGGATTTAAGAAGTTTCAGAATATGTTCTTGTAGATGTATTTTTGTATTTAAAGGGTCAACCGTTTGACTATCAAATAACATAGAAGTCCGAGTGAAAAAAAGTACATTTTTATAAATGCGATTCCGTTTTCCGCCGTTCGTACGATGTTTCAACAAAATATGGATTCATTTCAGTTGTTGATTTAGTATTGAAAATTTAACTGAATTATCTCCTAATAAATACGGTTTTTTATGTTTAATTTGTGTTTCTTTAAGAGGTCAGATGCTCTTGTTCATTCATACATTTATCGTAAAATCAAAATCACTACACAGGTTAATGCGTAGTGTCAAATTATTACTTGTAATCTAAAAATAGACAAACTTTATTTGCGCAAATAATTTAGCGGAACGAAACCCTTGTTGAAAACACATAACAATAAGTTCGTTTTCCTTTTCTGTCAAAACTCTGTAATATTTATCGATCACCTTACTAATGAAATGGACCCGTCCAAACGTAGTAGATGCCAAGTCGGTCCAGATGAAGAGATATTTACAATTTGGAATTAATAGTTTATTAATACATAGATTGAAAAAAAGTACGTCTTTTTAAATATCATGATCAAAACTGGGTTTGCATAACAAATGTCAGATGAAACCATTATCCTCGTCTTTTCAGTGAACAAGTCTACTACGTTTGTTGACACTCGACGGTCCACCGTGTTAGCAATTTTATTTCACATGTTTTCGAAATATTGAAGATCATTTTTCGCAATGTTTCCTGAAAATTGATAAATATCAAAGCAACATAGAGCTGTTTGTTCTTGTTCGTATAATAAAATTGAGAATGGAAATGGGGAATTTGTCAAAGAGACAACAACCCGACCATAGAAAAACATACAACAGCAGAATTAAGGTCACCAACAGGTCTTCAATGCAGGGAAAAATTACCGCACCCGGAGGCGTCCTTCAGCTGGCCCCTATACAATATATATACTAGTTCAGTGATAACGATTTAATGTCATGTTTGTCTGTGATGACCCCCCTTTTCAGGATTGCATGAGAATTGTAGTTATCTCGTACCCACATGCACTTGTTTCTATTCATAGGAAGGTCGACTATCCATATAAAACTATTTATATGGATAATCGACCTTCCTATGGATAGAAACAAGTGCCTGTGCTCGTACCGCATCAGAAGGACACATATCAACTGAGCAATAATGTTTGGAACTTAGTTTTAAAAATGATGACAAAGTAACATTATGAAAATATTTTTATTAAGCTGAAATATACATTTATTCTTTACATGTTTATGTCTTGTAAGATATTTTATTTCTTTCCCGTTTTTTAACATTTGCGTCTGGAAAGTTGAAATGTTTTAACTTAATCGATCTTAATCATTTGTGTTAATGGTTAAATATAAATTAATAATGAAAATTGTTAAAATTAAATCAATAAAGGAAATTATTGCCAAGGAAGTTACAAACACTACCAGGGGATAATCCATGATGATTTCTTTTTGAGTTATATGTTTCAGCACATGTATATTTGACCCAAACTTTAGCCTGGTAAATGTGTTGTCTCCTTGTGAAATATAAAACATATTAAAAATGACTTTCTGCTAAAGTCTTTTATTTATATAAAGTTAAAACCTTCTTACTTTTAACTAGACAACACTCATGTCAGGTTTAATTCTTGTATATATGTGGATGAAAAATAAAAGTCCCCAAACATTAACATGGCAGCAATTGCTTTTACAGCTTTAAGGCTTTGATTCTGTTTTGGTTATTATGGGAGGAAAACAAAAATAAGCGTCTGGATATTGTTTCTGTCATCGAACAGAATTTTTAGTCATAGACACGACTTTAGTTTAGGACTGTTAAAATTACTTGGCTTGGGGACAGGACATTTATTTTCGCTTTATTTGCATACAATGCTCATATATTATGAGATTATAGTATATGTCTGTTCATATTATACAGAAAAACACAAAAATAATAGAAAAAAATTGCGGATATGAAAAAAAAAGATATGGGTTATAAGAATTGTCCTGTCTCCAAGTACCAATAACTTTTGATACCTTTCCTAAAATTCCCCAGGCATAATATGTTTTTATAAAAATTCATCCCACAACAGTTTATAATACATACTTTCAACCTTGCTTCAAATGCCCGCGATTTCGTGGATGTGTTCTTGTTATATATCAATTTCCTTATGTCATGTAAAGTAAAATAGAAATTCTTTTAATTAACAGTGAATATTAATTCCTTTAAGCCAGATATTTTTACTCCTCAGTATTCTCACATCCTAGTTCATATTTGTTTTGAAAATTTTGATCTTTTATCAGAAAGGAGAAGGTTCAGTAAGACCCCTTTTTGGCCCCAAAATATAGCAGTTTTAGAAAATTGTGAAAATGTAATCTTTAAGCTATATTTTGGAAAGTAAAATGCTTCTGCTACATAAATGTGAGCTGTTTTTGACAATACAATGCACAAGTATCGCGTTCTAGCATCATTAAGTCATGCTAAATGACTGAAATCTTCAAAATTTTAGCATTTTAGTTAATTTTTAGACGGTTTCTGTCTAAAATGAAAGTGGCCGCATTCGTGTTCATTCATAATATTGAAATGTAAGTTGTATTTGATGAAAATACAAAACATATATAAAGGTTGAGGATGAACACGGATGCGGCCACTTTCATTTTTGACAAAAACCATCTGAAAAGTGACGTTTTTTGGCATATTTGATAGATTTTTCATATTTAAGATTGAATCAGAGCAATTTTAATGACTAAATCAGTTAAAATCTTTCACATACACTAATCGAATCAATTGAAATAGACACTTAAGTGTAATTTTAGCATTTTGGTTAATTTTTAGACGGTTTCTGTCTAAAATGAAAGTGGCCGCATTCGTGTTCATTCATAATATTGAAATGTAAGTTGTATTTGATGAAAATACAAAACATATATAAAGGTTGAGGATGAACACGGATGCGGCCACTTTCATTTTTGACAAAAACCATCTGAAAAGTGACGTTTTTTGGCATATTTGATAGATTTTTCATATTTAAGATTGAATCAGAGCGATTTTAATGACTAAATCAGTTAAAATCTTTCACATACACTAATCGAATCAATTGAAATAGACACTTAAGTGTTTAACTATCGTTAGATGAACCTGAAATTTGAGGCCAAAATCTGCCCTTACCGGACCTACTCCTTTGTAAGTATTTTTAAGGATTTAATGTTTAATATTCTATGTAAAATATCACATATGTACAAAACATGGGTCCCTTTTATGTGCGTATAATGAAATGTTTTTACAGGGTAATTTAGATGAATGCACGGATCCATGGGGTATCCGTGTTGAACGAGTTGAGATGTAAGTGTAATACACAAGCAATGGGTGTTTTCTGCTAATAGATATGTAATATATAAAGTGTGTCTCTGTGTAGTTGGTCAAATTCTAATTATACTGAAAACAGCTGATTTTTATCTAACAGTTTGATGTGTTTATCTTTTAACATTTTCAGAGTTTTATGGCATGGATTATGAAAATTAAGAAAATTTCATTATATTTTGGTGTTTGGAAATATGCAAATCATAAATTAGAATATATCAAGTTCTTAACTCATATAAATTACATCCTTTTTTGTCGAGCCTTCGACTTTAGTCGAAAAAGACTAAGCGATCCTACATTCCGTCGACGGCAGCGGCGGCATCCACAAATATTCACTCTGTGGTTAAAGTTTTAAAATTTTTAACAACTTTCTTAAACTATCCTGGGTTGGTACCAAACTTGGACAGAAGCTTGTTTATGATCATAAGATAGTATCCAGAAGTATATTTTGTAAAAATAAAATTCTGTTTTTTCAGTATTTTACTTTTAAATGGACTTAGATTTTCTGCCAGGAAACAACACATTCACTCTGTGGTTAAACTTTTTAAAATTTAAATAACTTTCTTATACTATTTTGGATTTGTACCAAACTTGAACAGAAGCTTGTTAATGATCAAAAGCTAGTATCTAGAAGGAAATTTAGTTTTCTTCCAGTTAACATTACATTTAGTCTGCAGTTTTTAAACAGTATTAGATTCATAAACTATCCTGGATTTTTACCAAACGTGGACAGAAGCTTCTTACAATTTAAAGATAATATCAACAGGAATATTCTATTGATTTATTTCCTCATTTTTGTTGAGCCTGCGATTAACAGAAAGAGTAGGCGAGACACTGGGTTCCACGCCCTTACAAATTTTTTAGCTCACCTGGCCCAAAGGGCCAAGTGATAAAATTGAGAATGGAAATGGGGAATGTGTCAAAGAGACAACAACCCAACCATGCATGGAACAGAAAACAGCAGAAGGTCACTAACAGATCTTCAATGCAGCGAGAAACTCTTGCACCCGGAGGCGTCCTTCAGGTGGCCCCTAAACAAATATATATACTAGTTCAGTGATTATGAATGCCATACTAAACTCCAAATTGTACCCAAGATACTAAAATTAAAAGTGAGCTTGGCGTCCGGTGTCTGTCGTTGTCCGTCATCGTCATTAACTTTTACAAAAATCTTCTCCTCTGAAACTACTGGGCCAAATTTAACCAAACTTGGCCACAATCATCATTGGGGTATCTAGTTTAAAACCAACCAACCAAGATGGCTGCCATGGCTAAAATAGAACATAGGGGTAAAATGTAGATTTTGGCTTATAACTCTGAAACCAAAGCATTTAGAGCAAATCTTATGTGGGGTAAAATTGTTTACTAAGTGAAGATCTATCTAGTTATTCCGTAGTGCATTTCTTTAAAACAATTAAAGAAAATTAAAAAAATCCCACCTGCGCTTTATCAATTATATTTTTACAGTGTGTTGTACTACTTTTGGGACAAATTATATCAAAATTAAAGAAAACTTCATCAGCTCTAACTCAAAATATGGACAATTTTATGTATAGGGGGTCTTGAAATCTTTTGACAGCTTCCAAAGTGCTAATTTCGTACCTTTTTCAGCTGGGCCTAAGCACTACTTTACATTAATATTTATGACCCAATTTTTTTGGCAGTGTCATTTAACCCCTCAACTTGCTATATGAGACACAAAACATGGAGAAATAAATTTTCAGACTATTTGTGGGGTTGCTGTCCCTGAATTGGTAATTTTTTGGAAATTATGCTGTTTTTGGTTATTATCTTGAATATTATTATAGATAGAGATAAACTGTAAACAGCAATAATGTTCAGCAAAGTAAGATCTACAAATATGTCAACATGACCAAAATGGTCAGTTGACCCCTTAAGGAGTTATTGACCTTTATAGTCATTTTTTACCAATTTTTCGTAAATTTTTGTAATCTTTACAAAAATCTTCTCTTCTGAAACTGCTGGGCCAAATTTAACCAAACTTAGGGACAATCTTAATTAGGGTATTTAGTTTTAAAAATGTGTGCGGTGACCCAGCCAACCAACCAAGATGGCCAAAAAAAGAACATAGGGGGAAAATGTTGATTTTGGCTTATAACTCTGAATCCAAAGCATTTAAAGCAAGTCTGTCAAAGGGTTAAATTGTTTATAAAGTCAATATCTATCTGCTGTGAAATTTTCAGATGAATTGGACAACTGGTTGTTGGGTTGCTGCCCCCAATTGGTAATTTAAAAAAAAAATTGCCGTTTTTGGTTTTTACCTTGAATACTATTATAGATAGAGATAAACTGTAAACAGCAATAATGTTCAGCAAAGCAAGATCTACAAATAAGTCAACATGACCAAAATGGTCAGTTGACCCCTTAAGGAGTAATGGCCCTTTATAGTCAATTTTTATAAAAGAAATAACAACTCTTCTAATCTAATGACAATTAACGTAACGGTACCCAAATTGCACCTATTTAGCAAAACTAGCAGCGAAAATCCTACAAGATTTTCTAGAGACTAAACAATTTGTTTTTTTATGATTTGATACTAAGCACATCTTTCAACATAGGTAAAACTATTTAAATGCACAAAACGTTCACAGTATCTATCAACAGATGAAGTATTTACTGAAAAAGCAAAATGTACTGAAACGTCGCCATGCGACGTCATCAAAACGTCATCTTTTTAAAATGAGCAAATACAATATGTTACAAGTATCCATTTAAAAAATAATGAAGAGTAAGCATGGACTAATATCCAATTGTTCAAAATATTAAAAGAAATTAAACAAAAGCTCTGTTATTAGACTTTTGACTATGTGAATTTAAGCATGGAAGCAATTTGGGTACTCCTCATTTCAGAATCATTGATGGTTTGGAGGTCAGTTTAGACCAATTTTTCTATGATTCCATATGGAATAAAAATCAAATTGGTGTACCTTTATAATAAAGAAGGATAGGGCTACAAAATAAACACAGAATGGACATTTTTGTTTTCATCATAAAAAAACGTAGATGAAAAAACTGTCAAAATAGGTGCAATTTGGGTACCGTCACGTTAAACAACAAACCACCTGTTGACAATGGAAAGTAATTCTTACACAATGTAAATGTAACAAGTTTTGATTAAAAAATGTTTTTTTTTCCTATTTCAAAATGTAAATCATGTAAATGTCCCAATTTGTTGAAAAAACCAGTGTTTTCAGCTGATTTGATGTCATAAAGATTTTGACCTCCTAAACCAAGGCATATGTGGTGCAGGTAGAGTGCATGAATGGAGAATTGGATAACTAAACATGCATGATACTTTTGTTTTATTTTCTGATGGTTTCAGTTTCTTTAAACAGATGTACACAGTGAATCTTTTACATGTGTAAATCCTAGCTACCAGATCTGTGGATTCATAATTATTGGTGGGTTACTCATTTTATGGGAATTTGTCTATAAAAGAGTTCAAGAAAATACAAATTTTATATGGTCTTTCATGAAGAAATATTTAGAACTAGAAAATTAATTATAATCAATTATAAAAAAAAGTCATGTAAATTGGTAGTCCCAATGATAAATAGATGCACAGTATCTGAATGAAAAAGGTGTTTTGGAACTTTTTTGGAAATTTAAATTGATTAAATTGGATCCCTAACCTTTCTAAGAAGAAAAAATATTTTTACAAGTATAAGTCTATTTAAAAAAACACATACATGTAGAAGATCATTGGAAGGGAACTCCTGAACAGGTAGGTAATAATAATAATTGTCCTTGCTTTAAATCCATTGCATGGGTTTTTGTTGTGCGTGTGATATTTTAGTTTCTTTTGTTCCTTTTTAGACCTCTTTGGATGAAGCCACTGATCCTTGGGGTGTGAGAGTTGAACGTGTTGAAGTGTGAGTATAGGGAAAATATATACAATACTATTGTCTTGATTATAATTTTGTTACAGAGTATTATCAATTAAGATGCAGTTTTGACACTTTAATTGTAGATAATTGAAACTACTGATTAACATATAAAGTGTTAAACATCAATCAATCAATCTACATTTAATGTTTTCAGTTAACGTTTGATTTTTATACGACCCTAAAAAAAATTTTGGGATCGTGTAATGGTATGATGTCGTCGTCTGCGTCGTCGTCGTCCGAAGACACATTGGTTTCCGGATAATAACTTTAGTTTAAGTGAATAGATCTTGCAGGTTCAATACCACAAAAAGAAGGTTGGGATTGATTTTAGGGATGATGGTCCCAACCGATTAGGAATTAGGGGCCAAAAGGGGCCAGAACAAGCATTTTTCTAGTTTCAGGATAATAACATGTGTAGAAGTATTTCAATTGCTCTAAAATCATACCGCAATGTTTAAAACCACAAGTAGAAGGTTTGGATTCATTTTAGGGGTTATGGGGTCAAAGTTTAGGAATTAAGGGCCAAAAAGGGGTCAAAACAAGCATTTTTCTAGTTTCAAGACAATAACTTATGTGTAATTGTATGGATCTCTCTGAAATTGTACCACAATGTACCATATAACAAAGGGGAGGCTGGGATTAAGTTTTGGGTTAATTGCCCAAAATATGTAGGTATTATTAGGGGCCAAAAAAGGGCCAATAAGAAGCATGTTTCTAGTTTCCAAACAATCAAGACAATAACTTGTGTTTAAGTGTATGGATCTCTCTGAAATTGTACTACAAGGTTCAATACTGCATGGGATTGAGTTTAAGGGTTATTGCTCAAAGGGGGTTTCAAAAAGTTGGGGGGGGGGGAGGGGGGGTTTGTTTACCATTTTTTGAAGGGGTTCTTTTTTTTTTAATTTTTCAAATTTCGAATTTTGAAAAGTTTCAAGAAGAAATCTTCAGTTGCAAAGTATTGTGCAATAGATTTGTTAGATCTTTGACCACATTAATATTGTGACAAAAAACTATATAAATGTCAAAAATTTGATCACAATCCAAATTCAGACAGAATAAAGCTTGAATATTGTGACCAAATTTGCCCAACTGTTCAGGGTTCAACCACTGGGGTCATATAAAGCTGCGCCCTGCGGAGCACCTGGTTCGCTGTAGTTGTAGAATGTTTTGCCCCTTAAAAATAAATACCACCATTTATCTGTAAAAACATGAACAGGTTTATTACCAGGAACTGTTAATAATGTGTATTGGCATATACTATATTTTTTTGCTTTCACATTTTGCCCTGATGATACACATAGTTAATATGGTTTCTACTAATGAAAGCTCCATTTTGAGCTTATGTGTTAAGGGATCTCATGTCAGTACATGTACAACATTCCTATATTGCCTATAACTCTTAAGAAATAGATCAACTATACTTTGTTGATAGAATTATTGAAAGTTGAGATGTGGATATGAAAGGGCCTCGTCAGACCATGAATTCATTTTTGGTTCATTGATTAATATGTTATTGGAATATATGTGTAGATATGGTAACTTTTGAGTTTAAAACTTTAAAATGACTGTCTCCTAAATTTAGATTTAAATAATTATGTGTTACTTATATCTGATCCTGTGTGGAATTTTGCATGTGGTTTGATGAAAGTGAAAGAAAATAATTCAAGACAGTATTAATCTAATGTTTCCTTACCTACAAATCTGAAATAGTTTGGATGGAAATAAACATAATAACATGTATGATTTGAAGAGTAGATTGTTCAAATTAGAACAAATAGAAGTTTTCAATTACATATATGCATATAGTGCAATTCTCATCCTTGGAATACAAAGTTTAAATTGTTAAGAAACTTTATAAATTTATATATTTCAGCTATCATCAGGAGAAACCTAGGTTTGATGTTGTCTGCTTTTTGTTTAAAAGCAAAATTTCATTTCTTCTTTTTTTTTAACAAAAGCTCACAACTCACAAGTGTATTTTTCTGCAAAGAACTTAAAAGTGTTCACTTGCGGATCATGTCATGTAACTTAAATTTTATACTTATAGTAAAGATGTCCGTCTGCCAGTACAGTTACAGAGAGCAATGGCTGCTGAAGCAGAAGCTGCAAGAGAAGCCAGAGCTAAGGTAATGATGTAACCATAGACACATACAGTCAAATATGTGGTAACATGCATCACTATTAAGGTCAAGATGAACATGATAAAATATAAACATGATAAAAAGAAATATCTATTTGTAACTTGTACCCATTTTTCTTCTTTATTTGAGGAGGACTAGTTTCAGTTACAAATATATGGAAAAACATGTACTCTGTGAAAAAATTGAACAAAGTTATTTAGAACATACTTTTTGCCGTCCAAACGTATGTTCCAGGTTTCAGTTCTCCAACTTTAGTTTGCTTAAACCGTTATGAAACATATACACAATGCTTGTTACCATAAAAACACAAGTTAAGTTTGGACTTGGGTAGCATCACTTTTACAATTCTCTAGTTATGTACCTTTAAAACATTAGAAGCAGGAGCATCATCTGTGTCCCATGGACACATTCTCCTTTTATTTGATGCTTCTATCATTGCTTAAAGGGACCATAGTAAAAATAAGTATTATATGAAATGTTTGTTTTGTTTGAAGAAAATTGATACTCTAATTTGAAGTACGATACTTCATTATCATGACATTTTCCTCAATCTGCCAAAAGTTATAAGCACATTTTAGTCCAAAATAACAAAATAGCAATAATAAATGCACGCAATAATTTCTGAATTTACAGTATACTGGCCAATCAAAAAACCAAAAGTTGATTGTTGTTTATTCAATGTCCAGTGATTCCCAAACTTGAAGGGGACTAGCTATAGACGATAATCATATTAGTTTAAACAGCAATCAAGTAACACATGGTACAAAACAGAGACATCAAGTGATGACATTAGAAATTCTGTTGGCTTTTAGTAATGATGTGGAAAAATGAAAAAGTTATTGATTTAATAATTTGTGTGTTAATGTTTTAGGTGATTGCTGCCGAAGGTGAACAGAAAGCTTCTCGTGCCCTGAAAGAAGCAGCAGATGTTATGGCAGAGTCTCCAGCTGCTATACAACTCAGATACTTGCAGACACTCAATACAATTTCGGCAGAAAAGAACTCCACCATTATTTTCCCTCTACCTATTGATTTGATGCAAAGCTTTATGAGATACACTGGAGGTGCAAAGGAGACAACCCAAGCTCACTTCTAAAGAAACTAAATATGTACAAAATTAAATTTTATTTCAACTTGCCAGTTGATTTGGGATACCCATAAGTGTCCAAGGTAGACAACATAGGACACTTGCGAGAAAACTAATTTGTACATTTAATGGTTTAAATTTATATTGTACATTTAAAAAAAAACCATAGGTAACCAAGATTTATTGAAGTTTTGTATCTGATGTTTATAATTGGTGACAGAAAGGTATACACCATAACAAAAGTTAAAATATCAATATAAATATAAATTATTATACGTTTTTGTTATGAAAGGAGCAACAAGATAAACATCAGGATAGAAACATAGTTAACATCTTCCTCCTATTTAACTAACAAATATTTTTTTCATACAATTTATTCTTTAAAAGTATTATTCTGAAGCTCTTTTATAAAATATGTAGTCAATTGAAGTTTTCAAGAATTGATTTTTTAAGCATGCCATTTTAATATATATCTATAACTGCATATATTACTTTAAATATATGCAGTTATATATAGAAAGAAAATAACTAGCAATATTTAACATTTATATATATGTTCATGTTTATATATGATGTAGGATTTTTTTTTATCAGAAATCCTTGATGCATGTTGTTAATATAAAAATTAAGAGATGTGGTATGATTGACAATAAGACAACTATCCACAAGCGTTCAAAAAAAGTGGAAATTAGCAATTATAAGTCACAGCATGGCTTTTTACAATGAAAAAAATACCTTATTGTAAGTTATTAAAATCCCTGACTTGAAAACTGTGAATCAATAAAACAAGAATATGCATGTTATCAACATAAAAATGGTTAAGTTCTTCAATTTGTCAGAATATTGTAGTGAAAAATTAATACAAAGCTATCCCATAACCTGCAACTATCTGAGAAGAGAAGCTTAGAAAAAGGAAATTAGAGTTGTATTGCATTTCCCAATCAGTTTCAAGGTGTACAGATATTAAGTTACATATTATAATTTTGCAAAGACAATAATAATTTTTTTTATTAACAAAAACATCTACTAAACATTTTTAATCATGTGTCATATTATTTGCAATACTTACATCAATCATAAAACATGTGAAAAGTTATTTTTTGTCTCTTATTTAATGTCAACTGCCTGATATTCTTTTCATGTTATGTGCAATATTTTATTTAAAAAAAAGGACAATATATAATAGGAATAGTTAAGTTCTAAAGAAGAATAGGAGGTCCTAATAATTAAAATGTTTATCTTGCTACATGTTCAGTGGCATCAGTGAAGAGTGTCTTTAATATTTCTGAAAATATGTCACAATGTTATCATGACAATTTTTCAGTTAATGTTTGAGATATTTTTTTTAATTATTAGATTTAAAAAATTTGATGTCAGGCATCCTCTTAAACAGATTACTGAAATGTTTTTCCTATTTTGTCCTTTTCGGTTATCACATTTTCCCTGAATTCACAGATTTTTATCAACATAAAAATGGAACAAGAAATACAAAATTATTGCAGCTGATTATGTAGATTTATCATTAAGATTGGTTGCAAAAATATTAGTTTGATTTTTCTACTGCAAATCAATTGTCTTTTCTTAATAGATATCAACGGTACCAGGATTATAATTTAGTACGCCAGATGCGCGTTTTGTCTACATAAAACTCATCAATGACGCTCAAATCAAAATATTTATAAAGCCAAACAAGTACAAAGTTGAACAGCATTGATGATTCAAAATTCCAAAAAGTTGGGCCAAATACGGCTAAGGTAATCTTCACTTTTTTGATGATATATTAGCTGGATTTTAAATTTTTTATTTTAGCATCTTCAATTTTCATTTATATATTTCATTTATAAAAATAAGAACATTTTGATTAAATATAATTGTTTACATAAAACTGTGATCAGATAGATATATATATATATACATATAAATACTATTATTTTGTAGATAATAATTCTTTTACATGTGTTAGTTTGATTATGAACAGGGTGATATGTCTTTTTTTTTACTTGTGTACACTTATATTTAAAAGCTGGTACAGAAAGTCCACCTATATTATGATAAACTACTTATTAATAATGATCAACCTTGGGATTTTAAATATCATTCTTAGACTTTTTTCATGAAAAGCAAGTGTGGACACAAATAAGGTGGGCAAATTTTGATGAACTAGGGCAAACATTTCATACCACAAGAAAAGTTATATCTTATTTCAGTAGTAAGAAATATATTAGGGTCTGGATGGGGTTTACAGAATAGGGAATTATAGACAAATAATGCAGAATTAATTAAAAAAAAAAGACGAGATAAATGCATAAAAGTATTAAAGAATAGAGAATAATGGGGTGAAAAATATATAAAAAAAGAAAGATATTAATGGAAGAAACAAATATAGAAAGGTAAAAGATATTTTTAAAAAAAATAAAGAGCAAGAAATGAAGTACCCAATACTGACCCTCATTTGCAATGCCTATTTTCGGTCTTGATGATTGAAATCATAATAGATATTTTATTGTATCATCTTACAACTAAGACATCTTAAAAACATTTAAATATTACATTATCTTCATTTGGGAATATAAATTTTGTCTGTGTTTTTTTTATGATGATTTGTCAAATGATAATTAAAAATGCAATAAATATTTGATTTTATCATCTTACAATTAAGTAGACTTAAAGAAATTTCACTGCAGAATCATCAAAATAGTGTCATTTTTTTTGTCAGATCAAAATAATTAAGCTCAATGTGTTCAAAAGTATAATTTCATTAAAACTTAGTTTCTGCATCAGTTATTCTTGTTATTTATATGTGAGAGGGTTTATAGTGCTTAAAGCAGTGTTCAGTTTATATACAGGATAGGCTAAAGATGTGTAAGGTATTGTCATTTATAAACTGTGTAATTTCTTGTGCAATCAGACATGTATAATGTAAAATCAAAAGCTTGGATGTTATAGAAAATTACTCAGTTGAAAGGTTATATTTAAACTATTACTATACTGCAGTTGTCTCATGATTTGTATTAAAACCTGCATGTAAAATGGTGATTTTGGGGAATTATAGAGCAATATTCAGTTTATGACCTGGTTAACCAAACTTGATGAGTAAAATATATGTCTAACTATTTACTCAAGATCACCAGCCAATGGTGAAGTACCTTTTATTTTACAAATTCTAGATCACATGAACACTTGGATATTTTAAAGGACGGTTGTTGTGTCCTATCATAGGATGTGGTCATATGAATATTAATATAGTGAATTATAGAATGTTAAATGATTTGCATACATTGTGTTATATCACTTATAATATTTGAACATGTATTGAACAGTCAGGGTAAGTGAAATGTTATTGTTTATGTACACTTATACAGTCAGGGGTGCTACTTAAACAAGTGATTTCAGTATCACCTATTTCAGTGATTTTTTATATTCAGTTATCACCTATTTAAGTGATTTTGGTGTTTTCTTTGATCTTCAAATGCTATTTTCATTGATTTTCCATATTTTCACAAACTTTTCTATAATTTTCCTACATAAATCAATTATCCCTTTATCTTTGGATATCAATTTCACCAGTGCGCTTGGGCAGTAAGTTAGTGCACTAAAGCTTTTAAAAGTACCCTTGGGAATTGTTCTGTTATCAAATATTCATTAACTACTCTTACTATCAGACAAAGGTCAACAATATTAGTTGACCTGATTGGTTTTCTTTAGAATTGGAATGATTTATTTTAAGGTTATGTCCTGATCTACAAATTATTTCAGTTTTTGCATATTCAAATAAACTGTAAAAACTGGCAGGCTTATCAAGCAAATGACAATTTCTGCATGTACATAGTTGTTTTTTCAATGGAATTCTGGTCTTTTTACCAATAAAAAAATCAAGCTTGTGGGAGAAATATCCAAAAAATGTTATAAACACTTATTGAAGTGCTTAAATTTTAACTTCTCAAATTACTTGTTTCAGTGATATTGAAAAGTCTGTGCGAAAATTTTTAGATATTTCACAGCCAAAATCACTCAAAGAAGTGATTTTGAAATCACTTGTTTAAGTACATGTACCACCCCTGACTGTTATATACTTATATCCTATTTTACAATTTTTCACCATCATTAAAGAAAAAAATATATGACATCAACATGTACAGCACAATCATGGATACATGTACAATGTATGCATGTCATTCATCAATTTCAACTATTCACAAATCTTTGAAATGTATCAACAACAACAAAAAAAAAAATGTAATTATTCCTTACAAAGCAAGCATATGATAATGCTACAACCATGACAACCTGTTTGTACTTTCTTCAATATTTACAATTTTCCTACATTATAAACATTGAAATTAAACATGTTTATTTCACTCTCAAAATTGTATTTAATTATTACTAAAAAATATTCCAAATCAATAATATACATTACAATTTATAACAGTTGCCTAGACTCAATTTCAACTATTGATCCATTTAAGCAAAACCCCTTTTTTACTAAAAAATTGTAATTAAAATTGAGAATGGAAATGGGGAATGTATCAAAGAGACAACAACCCGAACATAGAAAAAACAACAGCAGAAGGTCACTAACAGGTCTTCAATGTAGCGAGACATTCCCGCACCTGGAGGCGTCCTTCAGCTGGCCCCTAAACAAATATATACTATAGTTCAGTGATAATGAACGCCATACTAATTTCCGAATTGTACACAAGAAACTAAAATTAAAAAAATACAAAACTAACTAATTGTTAATTTAAATTTAAGCCTATCTATATGCTTTTACAAAATGTATAAACATGATAAAGTACACGGGTAACAGTAACGACTTGCAAATATTTGTCGTCCGTTTGGCTGTGCAGGATGTATAAGTACGCAGTCACGTCTGGTCAGAATGGGGACTAAATCCGATGCTTAGTTGTAGAGAGAATGCAACTCTTTGAGGTCGTAGTTGGTCTACTGAAAGGCAAATTTTCTGCTCCTATCCAATAATCCCTCATTTTCCAATGCATGGCATTTTTAAATTTCCTGACCTTCGTCCTGGACGACACCTATTATAGGACCTAGCTCCAAATTGTATTTATTGGCAAAAAAAAAATTCAACGGTCCTGAACTTGCATATATATTTGACGCTGGTTGTAAAAAAATCAATCAATCAACTGGCTTCTAGTAATTTTGAGGACTCTCAAATCTGCGTTTAATGGTCACAATCAGTGGCTGATCCAGAAATTTTCATAAGTGGGGCCCACTGACTGACCTAAGAGGGGGCCTTCTCCAGTCACGCTTCAGTGATTCCCTATATAAGTAACCAAATTTTTTCCCAAAAAGGGGGGGCCGGGCCCCCTGCCCTCCCCCTAAATCCGCCTCTGACAATTATTCAAAATTCCTAAGCAGGTAGGGATTTTACAGTAGAGGATATAAAGAAATACGAATTTCTTGAATTTTGTTAGGCATCGACTATGTCTGTATGTGTTTGTGTGGCTAGGATGAAGGTTAAAGATTCAAAAGATTGGTGATTGATGTCTAGCCAAAAGGATAGTTCTATTATACAGTAGTATCATTGTTCACGTGCCTATTTTTTTTTTAAAGAAGGATCGTCAATATTTACTACTAGTATTAAATAAGTTAAACGTATATATCAATCAGAACGGAATAGATATGAAAATAGCAAACAGAGTGCACTGCTTAGTTTAAGGGATATGCTGATCTACGCTGGGCAATCAGGGGCGGATCCAGCCAATTTAAAAAGGGAGGTTCCCAACCCAGGACAAAAGGGGGGGGGGTCCAACCAAATGTCCCCATTCAAATGCATTGATCGGCCAAAAAAAGGGGGGTTCCAACCCCCGGAACCCCCCTCCCCCTGGATCTGCCAATGGCAATGCATATTGTATATTTTTATTATATATATATATTACGGATTGTACTGCGTTATTCAATTCACCAGTCAGATGAACATGGTACAATTCTTCGAGCTTTTCATCATGTATATTATAATTATTATGATTAAATAACCAGTAAATTTAATATTTTTGTACATAAAATTTTGCAGCTAAAACGCTGAAAACCGTTTTCCGTCGAGGGCTTCGACCCCTGAACCCCCTTCAAGGGCTCTGCCCTGGACCTGGTGGGGGCCTTTATCGGCCCCCAGACCCCCTGCCGATTGATGCCTACAGTTGACTGAATACCTAGCTACGCCCCTGGCAGAACGTAAACATCATTTTATAAGTTTCGTTTTTTTAAAATTGAATCTGAGAATCTAGAAAATTAAATCACCTCAATATTATTTTGACAATCGCAAAATCAATCTGTGCGGGTTTTACGAAAAGGATATTCTGCAACGATTATGTCGACGAAAGGGGACAATTTTAATTTGATGACTTCAAATGGAGACGGAGGAGGTAAGGTGCAAAAGAAAATACATTATGAAACGTTATAGGCGAGACTTAATTAATTACTGTGATTTTGACTATATTTGTCGTTTGACTTATAATTTTTATACCGATATTTTTTTTATTATGAAAAACATATAAATGGACAATTTAAAGAAGAGGATTCAAACGATGACATGCCTAACATCCCTAATTTCCATGAAAAAAACTTTAAAAAACATAGACAATTTTGTGCAATTTTGTCAAAATAAGGTCCTCATGGTCCTCTATCAGTCTACCGGTATCCTGATTTTCAGAAGACCCCCCCCCCTTTTTTTCCCCTTTTCTCCCCACATACAATAACACTCCTTGTAATATCAATTCCTGGATATGTGCTTTCTTTATGAGAAATCCATTTTGGATTTTGTGTCTAGATCTGGTCGAGAGCATATCATATAGTTCCTACAACTACACGTGCAACTACATATAAGAAGGTGTCACATCTCAAAATAAAGATTGTCTTTCAGGACATCATAATTATTTTGGCTTTTTAGATAAGAATACAATTTATGGCTATTAAGAAATCTGTACAGTCCCGCTTGTCCCGAAAATCTGTCCCACTTGAACTTTTAATGTCATAAAACAATGATCACCTCCATTGACTTTTCCAATGTGGAGTCAGATATTTACAGTTATTGTGTCAACATTTTACAGGAACTTTTGTGATGTCCAGTAATGGTGGACAAATAGCGATAATTTAAAAGGTGTATTGAGATGCCATGATGAAGGCGTCTCCATGCCCTAATTAGATTTCCTGTTCCCTGGTATTATATAGATAAAATTACAACCAAATTTTTTATTTAACTGTCAAAATATGGAGCATTGATGATCAACGAGAAAAACTTCTACTTCGCAGGAGCCTCCAGCCCCTCCCCTATCAAATCCTGTGTCCACATATTTATCAGGTATACAAACCTTTTTACACTCAAAAAATCCGACTTTCTTGATCATGACCATAAGTACAATCTGACTATTTTTGTGATCTTAAACTTTAGTGTACATGTATTTAATACATTGTAAGTACATGAATTATAAGTACTATTTGATCTCCATATTTTTGTCAAATAATGCCAATGATATAGAACTATAAACATATACATTGCAGTTCTAATCCCTTATATATATATTTATCATATATTTAGTACAAAATACAGCTATTTTGTATATCTAATAAAGGTGCGTTTTCCAGTCTGTATCACCTACCCTGTATCGCATACCCTGTATCGCAAAGCTAAACCCGTATCGCATACCCCGTATCGCATGGTAAAACCCGTATCGCATACCTTTTTTTTTTTTTTTTTTTTTTTAAGCATAAAGTCAGTTTTTTGTTTTTTTTGCTTCAGAAATTTTTTTCCTAAAAATAGGTCAATTTTTTGAATGACGTCATTGTTTGGTATGTAACTTCACAAACGTCAAGTTTTCAGATTGAATGTGACGTCACGAACATCAAGTTTTTACAACATATTTTTTGGCACACTAAATGCAACTATAAAAAATACAAAACACTCAAATAAATACAATAATAAACAAAATATTTTCAAAACAACAGATTGTAAGGTAACCTAGGTGCTTCGTAAAAATAATTGAGCAGTTATTTTAATGCTATGAAACAAGACAAAAGCAGAACTGAAGGTAACCCAGTGCTATGGATCAGAAAACAGTTCATATAATATATTATCATATACTTAGACTAAATAACATATAAATTTTACCGTATGATAATAGCATTAAATTGACGTAAATTCCATATTTTTCGAATTGGTGCTTAGCGGGCTGATATGAAAAGTTTATCACATGCTTCGATTGTTATCACATGCCTTTCCGTAACGTTATCACATGGCATTCCCGTAATGCTCGGCCAATTCCGGAAAATACACCTTTATGTTACGTTTTCAGTGAAAAACATTACAAAGTAGTGTACAAAATAATTTCTTGAATACTGGAAAGTATATTGTTTAAATTAATAAAAAAAAAAACAAAAAAAAAACAAACAAACAAATTATTTAATAAATGCATTTTTTAAGTTTTTCTGAAACATAATTTAGAAAATTTCTTTAAAAAGTTGACTTTTCCAAACAATGATCATTATGTATATTGTTGACTTATTTTTTTGTCGATTCGTCCATATTTATATGTTTTTTTTCTTTCTCTCTCTCTATTGAGGCATATAATAGAAAGATTTCAGATTGAATGTATCAAATTTTGGGTCCGACGGCCGTGAACTCATGTTTTTACTCTTTAAACTTCGTCGTCCTAAAGGCCCTCGGACTGATATTGATGTCTCGGGATGATACGACATATGATACGGATTTTGCCATGTATTATTCTCTATATATATACATCCTTGATCATGTCAAAAATGTTGACATAATTTCATGTTGATGTACTAAAAAAATTATGCATGATCTAAACCTTTTTTTTTGAAGTTTTTAAAAGCCATTGAAATTGGTGAATTTTATCTTATTTTATTTGTAGAAGCTAAATTTGCAACATTTTTGGCGTAACATTATTTAACTTGTTGTAGTAAAATTTTGTTTGAAATTAATAGGATTAAAGGAGCTCTGACTGATGATTATTGTTGAACTTTAATTACATTTATCATATTTATTGCCTGAATATTTGAATTAAATGTTACACCAAAGTTGGTGCAATAATCAATATTCATATTGGAGTATTGAGGGCTGGATTCCAAATTGGAAAGTGCATCAATTAGTTTTTATAACAGTAGATAACATACATGACATAGACAGAGATGATAGATAAAATTCTATTTTCACCAACAAAGATAAGAAAAATCGTTTAGAATTTGATTAAAAACTTTGGTAATCTCCCTTTCAATAGCAACAAAATGAAAATTTAATCATCTTGTATACATGTAGTGTATATTATACTTTTAAGTTTGAAAATGAAACTGTTTTTAGTGGAGAATTATAACAGACTCAATGCAGTTGTAGAATCTACATTGTATTTATGTATATGAACATGAATGACTTATGAAAAGGTACAATTTAGTTTATCTGACGTTCTCCCACTGATCAACCAACATAGCTGCAAGACTTGTCATGCCTGTAAATCTGTAAAAAAGCAAAATGGTGTTCTAATACCTTATAATGCATTTAATGTATTTATATATACCTATATATATAGGTATCTTGTATTTATTTACGGTGGTGATACAAAAATTTACAAATACAAGTAAAACTTGAGTTATCTAACTTTTTTAAATATGATAAGATAGAAATTCCCCTTCTTCCTGTCTGCATGTCCACTCCATTCTGTTCCATCAATTCCACTCCACCATTCACTGTATAGATTACTTCAGTTGTGCATGGTGAAAATGAAAATATAAATACTGGTTATCTTGAAGCCTTTGTACTTGTGAATTAATTAGTTGGAACAAGGATGTGTATATAGTTATAAATTTAACTTACTTGAACAAATCCTTGATTTGAATTTCTTTTGAATTTCTTTCATTTGACCTTGAATTGAATGTCAAAATGTGAAGACAAAGTGGAAAGATGGTTGAAAACTAACAACAACTAATTAAAAACTCATGTGTCTAAGTTTAGGTTCATTCAAGTTTTTCTTGGTAGAAGTGAAATGATCTGAACCAAAGTTCTAGTTTATAGTTTCAATATAAGGTAAAATCGTAATAACATTCAATTCTATCCAATATTCCATTCACTATAAGGACGAGAGACTAGTGTACACATGACATTCGATAATTAAAGAGTTTTGACAACTTCACCGGCTTTCATCTACAGATAAAGTTGTTTATTATTTTTTTTAACAAAAAAAAATATTTGTAAAAAAAATATGTGTAGGCACGTGCCTTAAGTACCTAACGGCAGCTACGCCCCTGTCTGCATTGCATTTATTGATGTTTTGGAGAACTTAAGCTCTTTAATAATACATATATACTGGGAACAGTCAATGATATGTTCCTGATATATAAGATACGGATAACTTTATTAGCACTATATAACACATTAAATTATAGTCATTAATGATCATATTAAAATGGTTACAGTGGCGGATCCAAGGGGGGGGGGGGGTCCGGGGGTTAGAACCCCCCTTTTTTTGGGCCGATCAATGCATTTGAATGGGAGCATATAGTTGGAACCCCCCCCCTTTACTCTGGGTTGAGAACCCCCCTTTTTAAAATGGCTGGATCCGCCACTGGGTTACTATTCACGGGCACTTGTCTCAGAAAACGGCACAAAAGGTATTTATATATGTAAGACTCAGATCGACGTCCGGTCTCTAATCGACGTCCGTTCCTAAAATCGACGTCCAAATCTGACGTCACAATGAAATAACATTCCAAATCGACCGCCAATTTTATGTCTATCTAATCGACGTCCATTTTTTTTGGCATTTTCTAATCGACGTACGATTTTGAGCTTCTCTAATCAACGTCCGTTTTTGACACAGAATACAAAACTGAAGTGAACCGATAGAAGCTGAAACATTTAAACCTTTAAACATATTAATTATGTGAGAAAAATAAAATCTATTTAAAAAGAAATGTGTGTTGTTTTTTTTCTTCCAAATTAATACATACTAGACTAAGGATGTAAAAAGGTTGTGATATCAACTTTTATATAAATTTTAGAGATTGGTATGATTTGCAGCGAGAATTTCGAAACTATACACAAGATTTCAAATAAAATGAAAGTGAGCAATTATTAACCATATGGCTTTCAACAATGATAAAAACCCATACAACAAAGGCTATTAAAGGCCACGACATAAATAATGTAAACAATTCAAAATAGAAAATTAACGGTCTTCTATATATAAAAAAATCCGAAAAACAAATATGACAGACATAAACCATCGAAAAACCAATGCACTGCAGGCCCATACAGAATATGTCGGGGTTAAACATGTGAGTGAGCACCGCATTTAATATAACACAGTGGTGTAACAGCAAAACATAATGCCAATTTCTTGCGTTTACGTTTCATTCCCCGTGTAAATTTCAAGAAATCTGTTTGAAAAAAAACTTACAGAGTCCGAATTATAATATTCTCAGAACAATTGGCTGTGTATCTTAACAATTTCTTGTCTATTGTTGAAAACTGAATAAAGATTCTAGATTTCGTTTGGTTTTCTTTGTCGTTGGGTTGCTTACTAATTGCCATACATTCACATGCATGCAATTTATTATTATGAATAGGAATCACACACTATAATGTGGATCAATTGTATTAACTTTTTATCAAGATAAACATTAATGTAGATAAAGGAAGATGTGGTATCAGTAACAATGAGACAACTCTCCATCCAAATAACAATTTATAAAAGTAAACCATTATGGTTCAATGTTACGCCTTCATCAAGGGAGCATGTATGTTCTCAGGTAACAGTTTGAAGAAATGTATATGGAAAGTATGTATAAATGTTTGAAAACTTAGTTGTCATAAGAAACCTACAAAACATGTATACGTATAAGTGTAAATCAAGTCCAGTATTTTATTATTTATTGATATTGAACATGAATTATAAAGACGACTACAATCAATCGGACGACGTTTTGGCAATACATTACGTCTGATTAGAGTATACAAATATTGGACGTCGATTTGAGAATGTGACGTCAGATTTGGACGTCGAATTAAGGAAGCTGGCTTGTCATGTTTTAGATTTTTTGTCAGATTTTCGGAATCCTCTGGTTTTATCCATTTGAATGCCTTGAAAAAAATTGCCCGGTGACCCCCATTTTTTTATTTGTAAATCTTTTACATGTATAATAATAAGCCATCTGGAAAAGTCTTATAAAATTTTAATTACTTTTTAACAGTTTTTTAGAACTTCAACCTGTTAATGATAAAGCTATGAAAAGTCAAGAGAGAATATTTTCCCGCCGAAATTTCAATTGCTTATATCTCGAAAACAATCACGGTGACCTATATATTTTTTTTGCTCTTTGAATCTCTTTACTTATTCCCTATCAATATAAACTAATGTTTTGAAAAGTTAATTACTCTAAAACTGATAAGCGAACTCCCTTAAGGAACGGACGTCGATTTGAGAAATGGACGTCGATTAGAGGCCGGACGTCGATCTGAGTCTTACATATATATATAGGTCATATAGGAAAAAATTTATGAGACCAGTGCCTGTGTTATATTAAGGTATATAGGGGATGGGACTATTATTAAAAAAGCATATCAAGATTATTTATAAAACCAAGGATTTGTATAGTACATGCATGTATGCCTTAGCCTACTATACAAATTATTGAAGAAACAAAGTTTTTGCCAAGGTAAAGGTAGTTTTTGATGAAGTTGAAGTCCAATCAACTTGAAACTTAGTACACATGTTCTCTATGAAATGATCTTTCTAACTTTTATGCCAAAAATAAGAGGTTTTACCCGAATTTCACGGTCCATTGATTGAACATAGAAAATGATAGTGCGAGTGGGGTATCGGCCGTGTACTGGGGGCACTGACATTCTTGGTTTTTTTTTTATTTTGCCGATTGATGCAAGTATCTTGCTTTTGAAAGGCTACATATTTGATTCTCTCTTGAATGTGTTTTAAATAAATTTTTCATAATAAAAGGATTTAGATTAATAAAATGAAATACAAGAATTGAAATAAGATTTTTCCATGAGGTAGTCAGCAAGACAAGAAATCTACCACAGTGGACGGTAGATTAATTTTTAATTTTAGTATAAGACAGGATAAGTTAAGGCAAAATTCGCGTCCCTAAACAATTTTTCACCATTGAAAGATACAAGGCGAAAGTTTTTGTTTTTCTTAATGCTCGGTGGCAAATATTTCATTGATATTTAATTCGAAATTGACAATAAATCCAGGTGGAAGAAAATTCAAGATTTGTCGACTGGGATGAAGATGGCAGTTGGTCTGCCACTGAAAAGATTTCTGATATGACTTATAAAACAGTACCGCTTGAACATGATACACTGCACTGTTGTTGTGGTTCTTTGTACATTGCACTTGTACAAAACTATTTATTTACAATGACGAGTTTGCTAAAACACTTATACATCGATCATGCATATACCTCGACAATAAATACAGTTGAAATCACAATTTCCATTCCTAAAATTTTACATGTCATGTTTCTTTGTTTTTTTCTCGAAATAAGTGCTATCAATTCTATAAACAGATTGAGTTTTATTTTTATGAATCTGTTTGTCATTTTAAATAAAGGAAGCTTTGCACCTGTTTTTCCCGTTGTGCTGAAGTTTAACTTTTAAAAAGATATTTATTATCTGTTTATACTGAAGTAAAGTACGTATATACATGACATATATATAATAGGAACAGGAGAAACCATTCTATATTACATATAATAAACTGTTATCACAGAGATAAGTCTAGCTTTTCTGTAATCTTGATTATGCAAATGTTAAAATAGCAATACTTAATTAACATGTAACATACCCGTAAGTTAGGCAAATATTCAGTCAATGAACCATGACTAAGGTACATTGCTTAACAACGAATTTCCATGTAAATGAGATGCGCCAAGACTAGTACAACTGCATTTCAAATACCATTTACTTATTATTTATAAGTCGTTCTCTTTAAACAAACATAAACACATATAACTTATATAAACTTTGTAGAAGTTTCAAAGTCAATGAACCATGAAGATGGGGTGGAGCTATATAATATCCACGGAAAAGATACGGGGCAGTGCCAAATAAACTCAATGGAAATGAGATGTGCCAATGCTAAAACAACTGCATATCAAATATGATGGACCTACAACTTGTGGTTCACCACAAACTAGACCTAATCAGAAACTAATACATTGCATGCATGTTGACGCCGCCACCCCCGCCGCCGGAAACAGCATACCTATATCACGCTTTTTGACTCCGTCAAGCCAGAAAAAGGGGGGGAAATACAAAAGTAGCAATCGAAAATCATAAGTCGACCTCGCAGAAGACTAGGTCCACGGTAGTCGAGTGGTCTAAAACATTGGACTACTGTATGATCCTGTATTAACAGCCTGTCGAAAACTGAGGTTGTAGGTTCGAGTCCTATACATGTGGCAGTTGCAATCGACTGCAGTCTTAATTGACTAGAAATGTTAGTTATCATACTGAAATTCTGTGGTCACAGTCTCTCCCGTCACTCCGGTTCCATCCACCAATATAAACTGACTATTGTTACTACAACGAATAAGTCCTATGGTGCTGCATGAACTGCAATAGCGTTAAGCTAGCTTTGAAGTATTGGTTTTGCTAATTGTTAAAGGGCGTAGGTACGTAACCTATAGTTGTAAAATGGTCTATGGCATTTGGTCTCTGGTAGGGAGTTGTCTCATAGGCAATCACATGACATCTTATTTTTAAATTAAGCACCAATCAATCAATCGATAGAAGAAGATATTAAGCAAATGCAACAAAAATGACAAGAAACATATAATTATCCACGAATCATTACAAGAAAAAGTAGATTTAGCAACAATAACCGCACCAAAAGAAAAACGGGAATCAAGCAGGGCATATGTAGGGTATGTTGTTCCTGCTGTACTGATGGTCCCAGCATGTCGCTCGTGGCAAGGAATATCCATTTACCATATAATTAGTGGTATATATTTTTGGGGATTTTCAAATATTTTGGCCTGGAGCATCACACAAATGCGCATCTATAATACAGTAAAGTTGGTACCGTTAATGTTACTGTTGATGTAATCACTGATAAACATGGAAAGGAGGACGGTATGACAAGTTAGCAATCTAAAGTCCAAATGAAAAGAATAGTCGGTCAATTGGAAATTACACCAATTAGATCTGTTAGTCATCATTATACACCAATGTTCCAAAATCTTTTCAATATTTTAGGTTGATTTAAAATACAAAAATAATTAAGTAATGAATGTCGTTATGCTTTTTGTGTTTCTTTTTTAAATATTTGTTTTTGTTCGATTGAGATTGTGACACGGTGATTACTGCTGTACCCCTATTTTGACAATTTTATGTCTGTTTTGTTCATGCATCGTTGTATTTTATGTAATGGAATTTGATGCGACTGTCATAAGTGAGAGTTTTAGCGGTTACACGCCATTATTCCGACAGCCCATTAGTCCGACAATCCATTAGTCCGACAACCTAATAGTCCGACAACCCATTGCTCCGACAGCCCGATACTCCGACAAACCATAAGTCCGACACTTATCAAGTCAAGTATCAGGGTATCAGGGTAAAATAAAATTTGTCTGTCTGTATTATTACGTTTATTTAATAACATATTTTAAGAAATAACTCCGTATACAGAGGCGGATTTAGGGGGGGGGGGCAGAGGACCCCCCCCCCCCCCTTTTGAGAAAAAAATTTGGTTGGCTATATAGAGAATCACTGAAGCGTGACGGAAGCAGGCCCCCTCTTATGCAGCCAGTGGGCCCCCACTTATGAAAATTTCTAGATCCGCCACTGGTATATATTACATAAGACTATAGGTAGTTCGAACACTTTCTATATACTCAATTCGAAATCTTTATATAGAATGATCAGAAAAGAATATTTCATTTTCCAAATTACAGGGTCTATATATAAAGAGCATATAAATGAAGACCAACCAGTGATGGTGCGAGCTAATGATGATACCCCCGACCAAATATTTCGGTAAACAGGAAGTTGTTGAGTTGTGAATCTGAAAAAGCATCACACGGTATAACTGACTTGTATAAACCTTGAAACAAAATTTCAGAAATCATTAGTAAATGTAGTTTCTGAGAAAAATATGACGAAAATTTTCAACTTTGCTCTCATGTGAAAAGTGTTCGGTAAACAGAAAGTTGTTGAGTTATGAATCTGAAACGTATCACACGATATAGCCGACTTCAATAAACCCTGAAACAAAATTTCAGAAATCCTTGTAATGTTGTTCATGAAAAAGATACAACGAACATATTCATGGGACGGACGGATGAACTGACGGACGGACTGACGGATGGACGGACGGTCAGACAGAGGTAAAACAGTATACTCCCCACTTTTTCGAAGCGGTGGTATAATGATTGGGTCAACATTAATAGTAAATACATAACAATACTAATATGATATAGTTATCTTTATTTCACCATAAGCCTCAGTCACAATCGGAGCCAAAACAAAGTAGGAAAAAAAGCAACTAACACATTGATATCAAACAACAGTCAGTATAACAAGACCTGTACTACATTATTCAAAAGAACTAACAATAAAATCATCATTTTCCCATAATAGTAAAGTTTTTTTGTGTTAACATCGAAGATTAATCATGTTTATCTATTTTTTTTTAAAGTTCTGACAAGTGCTAGAAATATGCTGAAAGAGTTCATCCCTCAAATTATTTATATGAAGGGAGTATTCGATTGAAAAATTACGCTCATCCCCAACTTTATCAGCTGTACAATACGATTTTTTTAGTATCTGGCATTTTCAATTCCTAAAGTAATGGGTGAGCACCGATTCTTAATTAACATGCATATGAACTGCCTTTCTTAAAATCAATAATATCTAAATATTTTTCTTCTTGAAACAATCTTTAAATGAAAAATAAGTGTCAAGTATGACACAAAACACATAATGTACTAGGTTTTTACAATTAGATCTAGATAATTTGACAAAGACACAAGCGGGACAAGAAAGTTACACATTGTCTTAGATTTTTTACTAGTTGTTATTGGCTTTTATACTTCACTCGTTCTATTTAAGCAGTCAAATTGCGTTGACTGTATATTTCTATGTCATATACAGTCACTGACCCCGTCACCCGATATCACTTTTCCTCATGAATATATTTAAATAGAAGTTGCCGAAATGTTCATGTCCGTCATATTTGTTTTTCGTAATAAGTTTTGTTGTAAATCATCAGTCCTGCACCTCCCCAACCATTATAAAAGAGGCATAATATTCTAGATTTTAAAATAAGCTCGGGATATAAAATTGGTATCCCTACAAATAATTATATTGAGTGTCATCTATCAGACTGATCGATTGCTATTGGAAGTGCTGTGTACGGTCTCCGTATTTCGTGGATTCACATACCGTATTCATTATTGGAATTGCTCATCTTTTCTGAGCACATATTTCGTCCTATTTGTCATCTTATTTTTTAGGATCTGGGTATGTATTTGTCTCTGTTTTTCTCATTTTGACTGACGCCACATTAGTCCCTAATTATTTCTGCGACAAAATCAATTTAAATAAATTTAAATTGATTTTGTCGCAGAAAATTTACCAATACACACAAGACAGATGCATTGTCGGAGTAATGGGCTGTCGGAGTAATGGGTTGTCGGATTACTGGGATGTCGGAGTAATGGGCTTTCAGAGTAATGGGCTGTCGGAATAATGGTTGTCGGAATAATGGGATGTCACCGTTTTAGCGCTATAAAACCAGGTTCAATTCAACATTTTCTACATTTGAAAATGCCTGTACCAAGTCAGCAATGATGACAGTTGTCCATTCGTTTGATGTGTTTTATCATTTGATTTTGCCATTTGACTTTCCGTTTCGAATTTTCTTCGGAGTTCAGTATTTTTGTGATTTTACTTTTATATGGACGGAAAGACATAGTTACCACCTTCTATGCTCTCAAAACTCAGCAATATAGGACATACAAGGGTAATTAACACCTACTTTGTTCTTTTTTTTAATTCATCAATTCTTTCCATTTGTCCTTGATTTAAAAATAAAAAATATTTGTTTAAAAGATGAATGATACCCGTGATGGATGTTTTTAACGTCTGAAGGTAATTTGTAATACAAATTCAAAGAACATGTTAATGTTATACTTCTTTGAATCCTCATTTGGACTAGACCCAGCCGACATGTCACCCTACAAAAAACAAATTCAAAGTCCATGCCCTGATTCATCTGCGCTAAGATATGGACTTCAAATGCATGTACTATCTCATATTTTAAAAACTCATTGTTTTTTTACAGTAGCACAGAAACCTAGTTTTGATTACTGATTGAAAACATAATCCTGCTTTTAGGGGAAAGAATACGGTGGAAAGATATAAAAATGTACATTTGTTTCTGTATTTTGTAGAAAGAAGGAGGTTCCATGTCTTCATTTTCTGTTGAAGTTCCAAAGAAAAACGAATCGATTGTCCAAGAGTTCCTCTTTATAAAGGACTTTGGTTTTTCAAACTAACCCCCTTATCAAGTAGTTTATTTTATATAATGTCATATGCAGGGGAACAGCATATTAGGAGTGTATACACAACTAGCTGTTTGACAAAAGTTTATAATAGATGTTAATAAATATCTTTTTGATCGACGCAAGAGGAATGTTCATAGAGCCATTACTGGTAGTTTTTTTTCTTGTTTCTGGGTTGTGTAAACGATCTCGGAAAACCCTAGTGCATGGCTACAAAGACAGTGTCTCATGTTTTATATCTACTATGATAGTCCAGTCAAAATTATTACGTGGACATGGTCATATTTATAAATGACCATGACAAAACTTGGAATCGTTCTCAATACTAAGAAACTTTTTCTACCACAGGAATATAATACCTTAACTGTATTTGGCAAACACTATTTTGGGAATTTTCGGTCCTCAATACTCTTCAACTTCATACTTTATCTTGTTATGATATTGTAATTATTATGTTTATTTATGTTGGCCTAATTTGTGTTGTATGGCCTGATAGTTGTTTACCAAATAATCTTATAACTGTGCAGTTTAGGAATCACTGGAACAATCACAGAATGATTGGAACTTTCTAGAATGATCCTTATAAAAGATGCGTAATTTAAACTTCTACGTTATTCCAGAAACTTCCGTTGTAACTTTCCAGGATTTTCCACAATGTTCCATTATAGAGTGTACTAGAATTTTCCATGACAACACTATATATACAGACACTAAAGTTAAACTCTCATAATTAAACTTGGACATAGACATTGATAGACATTAGTATTCACAGCATTTGGATTGACACTTTTATTCTACAAACAACATCATACTGGATTGTGACATTAGTAGTGAACGTAATATTCAAATTGGATTCCGAAAGATTTCCGGATACAGATAAAGATAACAGATTGGACTCATATTTTGACAGTTAAGTTAACAGTAATATTTGTGTAATACCTTTTGTAAACTTTTGTATATTAAATATTGTTAAATTTTACTATTGATTTGTGTCTTTTGTTGGCTACAATTTAAAGGCGATTTCTGGCCGTAACAGAAATTGGGGGCTCGTCCGGGATACTGAATTATATTATTCAAAATTTGTTTAGTAATTTTTATTATAACTAGCCAACAAAATTCTACAAAATGGCATTTGATGCCGGTAAATTTTTGAAAACGCCTGACCTGGAGGGGTTTGATAATTTAAAGAAAGAGGAATTAGTGTTGCTTGCTAAACATCTGAAATTAGATTTTAAAGTATCTATGAGAAAACAAATTATAAAAAAATTGGTTATAGACAAATTAGTTGACGCAGAAATTTTAGGTGAAGAGGCTCTTGAACTTAAGGTCGAAAATATTGACGCCTTTAAATTTAAACAGCTTGAATTAGAACATGAACTCAAATTAAAAGAACTTGAGATAAGAAAAGAAGATGAATTTAAATTAAAAGAAGATGAACTTAAATTAAAACAAGATGAATTAAAGTTAAAACAGGCAGAACTTGAAATGAGGGAAAGACTAGAGATGGAGAAACTAAAACTTGAAATGGTCAAAGAAGAAAGCAACACTAAAGTCCAGTCAAAATCAGAATATTTTGATGCAGCAAAAAATATACGTTTGGTTCCCAGATTTTGTGAAAAAACAGTCGATAAATATTTTCCACAGTTTGAGAAAATTGCTCATAATTTGAATTGGCCAAAGCCATATTGGACTACAATGCTACAAAGTGTTTTGGAGGGCAAGGCCGCTGAAATATACTCCGCACTTCCATCAGAAAAAAGTTCTGATTATGACACGGTGAAACAGGAAGTTTTGAAAGCTTATGAGCTAGTACCAGAAGCATATAGACAGAAATTTAGATCTTATAAAAAGTTTGATTCGCAAACCTATGTGGAATTTGCTCGGGAAAAAGAAGATCTATTTGATAAATGGCTTACTTCAAAGAAAACAGATAACAATTTTGATAACCTAAGACAATTGATGTTATTAGAAGAGTTCAAACAATGTGTTCATTTAGACTTAAAAACACATTTAGACGACAAAACTGTTGAGTCAATACATGATGCGGCGGTTATTTCAGATAATTATACTCTTTCACATAAAAGAAGTTTCAAGAGTCAAAATGTTAATACTTCCAGTGGAAATTACAAAAATCAAAGCACTGAGCGTACTGATAGTAAGCCTGTTCCACAGAATAAGAGTCAGTCCAGTTATAATATGTCTAGTCCAAAATTTGATACTTTTGAGAAGAAGTCACTGACTTGTGCTTATTGTAAGAAGGTTGGTCACCTGATGGCTGATTGTTTTAGACTCCAGAAGAAGAATGAACGAGATAATAAGCCGAAGACCAGTGCTTGTACGACACCTTATATTACCAGTACATTGGAATGTCCTGCGAGTCAGGCTTTTAAGTCCAGTTTTTGGGATTATATGGAGGAATATAAACCCTTTATGTCTGATGGGTTTGTTGCTATTGTTGATGATACCACTCTTCAGCCTATTAAAATTTTACGGGACACTGGAGCTTCTCAGTCTTTATTGTTAGAAGGTGTGTTGCCTTTGTCCGAGAAGACTTCTGTTGGTGCCTCCGTTTTGTTACAAGGTGTAGAGTTGGGTTGTATAGATGTTCCTCTCCATCGTATTTATCTGAAGTCAGATTTGATAACTGGACCAGTTGTTGTAGGTGTTCGTCCTAATCTCCCTGTTGAGGGTGTTACCTTATTGCTAGGAAATGATCTAGCTAGGAACAAAGTGGTTGCTGAACCAATTGTTACCAGTGAACCGGTGGTGGATGTTAAATCACCTGAAGATGATGCTGAATTGTATCCAGCTTGTGTTGTTACTAGGGCGATGGCTAGAAAACAACAAAATGAGAATTTGCAAGAAGACAAGTTTGATTACATGGACCTTTCTGACACTTTTATAGCTGATATTGAAGATCCTGGTAACTCAGAAAAGGCTATTATAAAACCACCTAGTGTTAACAAAAATGTTATTATGCCATGGCCAGATGTAAACAGCCATTCATTAGACCGAAATAATTTACTCGAAGAACAATATAAAGACCCTGAGGTTCTTCAGCTCAGCCAGAGGGCTCAACCACAGGAGGAAGCAGACAAAGTGGCCGAATGCTATTACCATCAGGACAGTATTTTAATGAGGAAGTGGAGGCCTCCTGATGCTACCCCAGAGGAGGAATGGAGAGTGCTATACCAAGTGGTGGTGCCTAAAGTTTATAGACAAGAAATTATTGGTCTTGCCCATGACACCCCCTTGGCTGGACACTTAGGTATAAGGAAGACTTGCCTTAAGATCTTGCAGCATTTTTACTGGCCTAAACTTAGAAATGATGTTGCAGAATACTGCAAATCATGTCATATATGCCAGGTTGTTGGTAAACCTAACCAGAAAATACCACCAGCACCACTTCTGCCTATTCCAGCCTTTGACGAACCTTTCAGCAGAGTTCTAATTGACTGTGTTGGACCTTTACCAAAGACCAAGACTGGAAATGCATATTTATTGACAATCATGTGTACATCTACCCGCTTTCCTGAAGCTATTCCGCTCAGAAATATCAAGACACCTACTATCGTCAAAGCTTTGATCAAATTTTTCACATTAGTAGGACTTCCTAAGTCTATACAGTCCGACCAGGGATCAAATTTCATGTCAGGTTTATTTCAGCAAGTCGTATACCAGTTAGGGATTGCTCAGTACAGATCAAGTGCTTATCATCCAGAATCTCAAGGTGCCTTAGAACGTTTTCATCAAACATTGAAGAACATGATTAGAACTTTTTGTCTTCAATTTGACCGAGACTGGGATGATGGAGTTCACTTTCTACTTTTTGCGGTTCGAGAGGCTGTTCAAGAATCCCTTGGATTTAGTCCCTTTGAGTTGGTATTTGGTCATACTGTAAGGGGACCGTTAAAATTGATTAAGGAAAAGTGGCTTACTGAACATACTGACTTGAATCTTTTAGACTATGTATCTAGATTTAAAGAAAAATTGTATACTGCTTGTCAAATTGCTCAGAAAAACTTAAAAAATGTACAGAACAAGATGAAAATATGGTATGATAAAGATGCCAGGGACAGAGTTTTTGAGCCTGGTGATAGCGTACTTGTATTTCTGCCTGTCCCTGGACATCCTTTATAGGCTAAATATTGTGGTCCTTATACAATAGAGAGTAAAATTAATGATTTGAATTATATTGTAAAAACTCCAGGTCGGCGCAAACAAAATAGAGTGTGTCATATTAATATGTTAAAACCATATTTTGAGCGTACTAATGTACTATGTGATAGTAAACCAGTTGCCACTTTAGGCATGGTTAAATTTGAGAACAATCATGACAAACCAGATGTAATTGAACCAACTTTTAGTTGTAAAACTATGGAAGAGACAGTTAGATTGAAAAATTCTGAAATTTTGTCAAATTTAGATTCAAAACTTGCACATCTGTCTTTTGATCGTAGAGAAGAAATAAAAACTTTGGTATTTTCTTTTAAAAATCTTTTTCCAGATGTGCCAAACAAAACCACTGCTGTTTGTCATGATGTTGATGTAGGAGATGCTTCTCCAATTAAGCAACATCCTTATCGGCTCAATCCACTCAAACTTGAAGTTATGAGAAAAGAAATTAAATATATGCTTGACAATGATATTATTGAGCCGAGTAACAGTGAATGGAGCTCTCCTTGTCTCCTTGTGCCAAAACCAGATAAAACCTTTCGTTTCGTGACTGATTTCAGAAAAGTAAATTCAGTCTCAAAATCTGATTCCTATCCGATTCCAAGGATAGACGATTGTATTGACAACATTGGTCAAGCAAAATTTGTGAGCAAATTTGATTTGTTGAAAGGTTATTGGCAAGTTCCACTGACACAGAGAGCTCGTGAAATATCAGCTTTTGTTACACCAGATGGCTTATTTCAATATACTGTAATGCCATTTGGCATGAAAAGTGCTCCAGCTACATTTCAAAGAATGATCAATAATGTTATAAAAGATTTAGACTGTTGTTATGCTTATATTGATGATCTTATTGTATGTAGTGATAGCTGGGAACAGCATTTAACACATTTGTATGATACTTTTGATAGATTGTCATATTCAAATTTGACTGTTAATCTTGGTAAAAGTGAATTTTGTCAGGCCACTGTTGATTATTTAGGGCATACAGTTGGCCAAGGTCAAGTAAAACCTATTATGGCTAAAGTGGAAGCTATTTCCAAATTTCCTCCTCCTACAAATAGAAAACAACTTATGAGATATTTAGGCATGATTGGATTTTACAGAAAATTTTGTTCAAATTTTGCTACTGTGGTTCAACCATTGACTCATCTTTTACGAAAAGATTCTAAATTTATCTGGAGTGAAAATTGTCAAAAAGCTTTTGAAAATAGCAAATCACTTTTAATTAATAGTCCAGTTCTGATTACTCCAGACTTTGAAAAACAATTTAAACTTGCCGTTGATGCAAGCGATGTAGGAATAGGAGCTGTTTTATATCAAGAGACAGATGATAATGTTGAAAAACCTATATCATATTTTTCTAAGAAATTAGATAAACATCAGAAAAATTATTCAACTATTGAAAAAGAGTGTTTTGCAATGTTGTCAGCACTTCAACATTTTGATGTATATTTGAATCCCACTGTATATCCTATTCTTGTTTATACTGATCATAATCCTCTCACCTTCATGCATAAAATGAGAAACAAGAATCAGAGGTTGACTAGGTGGAGTTTATTGTTACAGGAATATGATGTAATTGTAAAACATATTAAGGGTAAAGATAATGTAATAGCTGATGCTTTATCTAGAGCTTATTAAATCACTTTGTATATATAATGTATTTTTGTTCATATTATTCATGATAAGTTTTTGTTACACTAAAACTTCTTTTAAGGGGGGAGGTGTTATGATATTGTAATTATTATGTTTATTTATGTTGGCCTAATTTGTGTTGTATGGCCTGATAGTTGTTTACCAAATAATCTTATAACTGTGCAGTTTAGGAATCACTGGAACAATCACAGAATGATTGGAACTTTCTAGAATGATCCTTATAAAAGATGCGTAATTTAAACTTCTACGTTATTCCAGAAACTTCCGTTGTAACTTTCCAGGATTTTCCACAATGTTCCATTATAAAGTGTACTAGAATTTTCCATGACAACACTATATATACAGACACTAAAGTTAAACTCTCATAATTAAACTTGGACATAGACATTGATAGACATTAGTATTCACAGCATTTGGATTGACACTTTTATTCTACAAACAACATCATACTGGATTGTGACATTAGTAGTGAACGTAATATTCAAATTGGATTCCGAAAGATTTCCGGATACAGATAAAGATAACAGATTGGACTCATATTTTGACAGTTAAGTTAACAGTAATATTTGTGTAATACCTTTTGTAAACTTTTGTATATTAAATATTGTTAAATTTTACTATTGATTTGTGTCTTTTGTTGGCTACAATTTAAAGGCGATTTCTGGCCGTAACAATCTGGCCTTTTAATGCGTTTGGTTCTAGTATCACTGAGTGATGAGTTTTTTGTAGGCCATACATACGTCTTTAAACACTATTTTTTCTCTGTAAACATATATATTACTCTATTTACTTTATTTGTTTTCTCCTACTTTTATTAATTTTATCTGTTTTTATTTATTTATCTATTTTGGTTTAATATATTTTTTTATTTTATATTACTGTATCACATCTAATATTTTGTATGCATGCTTTTAACTTCTCTGACACCTTTGTACTTGCATGGTTTTATGAGAATAAAAGTATCTACCTATCTATCTGGCATTCAGAATTATAAGTTTGGTATCTTTGGTGAGTTTTTTGTTTTACATCTATCATACATACTTCTTCATGACAGTACTTATTCAATAAACTTGACATTTGACAATGTAAAAATTCCAATTGCTTATATCCCATCAATCTGAAGTAAATGGTTGATAATACTATATATGTTTTCTGTTTTACCAAATGAATACATGTTGCATGAACAAACCTTATCAGCTAGCTTTAAAACCCGGTTTACTCCACCATTTTCTACATAAGAAAATGCCTGTACCAAATCAGGAATATGACAGTTGACTTTATCCTTCTGTTTGAAGGGTTTGAGCATTTGATTTTGCCATTTGATTAGGGTTTCCTTTTTGAATTTTTCTTAGTTCAGTATTTTTGTGACTTACTTTCTGACATTCAAGTTTGAAGCCACTAGATGGTTGGTTATTAACACTACGAAAATGACATGAATATATGCTGGTGCATATTTAAACCAAATGTCAATGGTTTACCTAATTGAAAACCAAGGATGTACTAAACTTGAATACTTGAGGAGCTCAATTACCAAATGTGAAATATGTAAAAATCAAATACTGGCATGACTGTTGGTCATATATTCATTTTTCATAACGTGAGATAATGATGTCATCTTGATATTGGAGTTAGCAAGGAATTCAACCAAGTGGATGAAAACAAACTTATGTAAGGCAAAAACTTGTTGGCATACATTATCTTTGATATTGCCATATTTGGGAATTTTCAAAATTTAAATTGTTTGAAATGCTAAGGATTTTCTATCCCAGATAATAGATAAACTTAGCTATTTTTGGCAAAACCTTTTTTAACTTGTTGCCCTCAATGCCCTCCAACTTCATATTTATGTAGCTGTTGAACTTTTTTGAATCAAGTGTCACTGACAAAACAGGTGTCTGGCATACACAGTTATAAACCTGGTATCTTTGTTGAGTATATCTTTAAAAGAAGGGCGAAAGATACCAAAGGCAAGAGGGACATTCAAAATCATAGATAAAAAAAAACTTACAACGTCATTGCTAAAAATCAAAGACACACAAATAGTACACAACACACAACATAGAAAAGAGGACTCTAACAATAACAACACTTGAATTCTTCAATATATGAAAAATGATTTATTGGTTGTAAATAATGAAATGTGTTGTTATACAAATTATTCAGGATTATTTCTATTTTATAGAAGATTATTAAATAAAATGTATAAGGAATATAAAAATTAATTACCAATATATATAAAATGACACATAAAGTGATAAACTGACCAACAGAAATTGTCATAGTTTAATGCTGTTGCAAAAGTGTTTTATACATACTGAGTAATATGCCTTACAAATAAAGCTAAAGCCTTGGAGCCATTAAATAGTCTGGGAGAGAAAGATTTGAAAATAATTGAGTCCCCAATATTATGTTTTTGTGCAGAAAAATTGTGTTTTGACCAAATGTTTTTAAACACAATTTCTGAATACTACTCTCAAATAGCTATTTTTTTTATACTTGATTTCAGATGTTCTTTGGCAACAGACAGCATAGGCTAACATGAACAATTACTATAAACTATTCTAAGTGAAATTTTCATTCCATAATTGAAAACCAGTATGCATATGACGTATATATATATATTAACCTCCTAAATACAATGAAATATTGAGTACACAGATAAATAAAAACAATTAAAACAAGAAAGAACTGAGAAAAATACAGTATAATTGAGCTAACAAACAGATAAATGTATATATATATATAATGTTTAATGAAGGGATATTTAATAAATTACACCTGTACCGACTGACCATACTGACATAGTTTCTTCATTTGACACCTGAGAATTAAAAGTCTGGCCTGGAAATGATTTTTAATATACAGTGTCTCAGGTATCCATTTTATGCAATTAATCATATAGAATTGCTTTTACTAGTAATCATACATTTCAAGCACTTTTAATGCACATCACATAATTATTTTCAAAATACAATGGAATTAATCGCATAAAATTGCATTTACTAGTTATCATACATTTCATGCACTTTTAATGCACATCACATATTTTTTTCAAAAAACAATGGAATTAATCGCATAAAATTGCATTTACTAGTTATCATACATTTCATGCACTTTTAATGCACATCACATATTTTTTTCAAAAAACAATATCACACACTTTTTAATTCATAATTATGTCAAATGAATGTTTACAAATCTTGCTAAACTAATTATTAAAGTCGACATAATGAACCACAAGCCATACAGCCTTCATTAATAAAACTTTCAAAACAAGATGCCACACAAGATATTATGATTAAAAGAAACTCATTGAAAGACTGATTTCCTGCTTGTTACCAAGTCACTTTTTTAGGAAGACTGGATTACATTTTTTTATTTGAGCAATATGTCTTTTGCAACACAACACATTACCTGAGACAATCCCTTTCATGAGGCTGTATTTCTTCAAAGTAACAAAATAACTCAAAACAATATTTGTTGATAGACTCCCTAAGATAGGGCTTTGTCACTTAAAAATATTGAGATTATTCAAATATATTAAAAAAAAATAGGGACCTACTGTAATGTTATGTTTGGGACCCTGTTTTAATATGTACACTTTCTTTATACAAAATTTACCCTCCAAAAATGTAAGAATTGGAAATCGGTTTTGAAATGTTCAGAAAATCCCCCAACCCCCCCACCCCAAAAAAATAAAAACAAGAATGTGTCCACAGTACACGGATGCCCCACTTGCACTATCATTTTCTATGTTTAGTGGACTGTGAAATTGGAATAAATTCTCTAATTTGGCATTAAAATTAGAATGATCTTATCAAAGGGAACATGTATACTAAGTTTCAAGTTGATTGGACTTCTACTTTATCAAAAACTACCTTGACCAAAAACTTTAACCTGAAATTTGAACTATCATTCTATGTTCAGTGAACAATAAAATTAGGGTCAAAACTCTAATATGGCATTTAAATTAGAAAGATCATATCATAGAGCACATGTATACTAAGTTTCAAGTTGATTTGACTTCAACTTCATCAAAAACTACCTTGACCAAAAACTTTAACCTGAAGCGGGACAGACGGACGGACGAACGGACGAACAGACGAACGAACAGACGGACGGGCAGACGGACGAACGGAGGCACAGACCAGAAAACATAATGCCCCTCTACTATCGTAGATGGGGCATAAAAATAATTAAAATAAATATATAGACATAATTCAACAACTAATCTGTTAAATAATTGTACAACACCCTACAATACTATTAGTATAGTGCTGCTTTTATGTATACATTTACATAATCATACACTCCAAAAAATATCTTGAGGAATGAAAATATTCAAATCTGAGATCATCATATGATATAAATCACTTTTTCTATAAACATATATGTTTGATTATCTCCCCTTTAACATTTTGGACAGTGATCATATCCTTTATAATATGCAAATCATTAGAAAATTCTACAATTGTGTAAAATGCATTTGACATCTGTTCCGCCATATAAGGAGTTACCTTGACAAGACACACGGACAGACATTATGACTACCATAAACAAAAAGGTTTGCACAGGGTATATAGAAAAAGTGTCAATAATACATAAATTTATGAATGTTTGCATTTTCTTAGGAGTTCTGTACTTTTTACTATTCAACTTTTCCCCACATCTTAACCTAATTCCAAGTCAGAGTAATATTTTCTGAAAACAAATATTGGAGAAAAAATATGCAAATTAACATTATATCATGTTTCTTATAAAAAAAAATCACAAATTATAATGACACCATTGTTAATGCATGTATCATGAAATAATTAATTACTATATTTTATGATTTCTGATGTTAAGTTATGTATAATTTCCTTGTTATTTTAAATAAAACAATGTAAAACAAAACAAAAAAACATAAATTTTCTGGGCAAGATTACAAACCTTAATGTATTAACCCTTACCCTTTGTACAAATATTTGTCAGTACACAAATTATGCCTTTTTCCTTAACTTATGATCTACAATAGTCTTAAATTAAAACTAAGAAATCTTCACAATTAATTATACAAATGGAAATTCCTTTTCATTCATACATTTACTGTTGCTCCCATTTCCATTGCCTAACAAAAAAGGTATCACAAATCAATGAGATCAATACAAAATGTGTACACTTACCGTAAATACTACTGTGCATTATAAATCTTTACCAAAGATCACAGGAGTAAAATTATAATCAAAACTAAAAGCCTAGTTGTCCTGAAGTTGAACCCTAATGAAAAAATTCAGACACACATAAAAAAAGAGTTGCATAATTAGCACATGATATTTTAAAACTTATTATTTGGCCAATCTAATTAAAATAAGTTCTCCACACTTGCTCCTTGTTGTTTATATGTCCCATACACTGAGGAGCAAGTGTGGAGAACTAATTTTAATTAGATTGTTATTTGGCTAGGTGCAAAGAAACTTGTACATGTATTATAATTTTAATACAACAGATTTCCTAATTCTCTTAGTGTCAAGTATAGAGTAATCAACAACAAACTCATTTTAAACACACCTTATAAGTACAATGTGCAAATCAACTTCCCTTTTAAAAAAAAATGATACATGTAGATCACTGTAATAAGGCCTAAAATAAAATATTGTTTGTTTCCCCAATCCTGATCGACCCTGGAAAAAAAGGTACTACTCATAAAATTTTATTGTCAAAACTAAGTCAAATATCATTTTATTCATTTTGGATTTTTCAGGCTCGCATGATTGTCCGATAATGTTCAAGCTTTTGGGAAAATATTTTTTTCCCCCCACCTACCTACCCACACCTGGCTTGGCAGGGTCAGGATTGGGGAAACAAACAATATATTAATTTAGGCCTAAGCATGTTTAAAAAAGGGTATCTTGTCATTATTTGTATTAAGTACTAAAGGAAATTTATAGTTGACTTATAGTATGATGAGTTTAAAAAAGATGGAAAGTCATTAAACGAGACAAATATAATCATGGTAACGCATGACCTCTGCTATTGTTTGTCAACACTTTATTCAACACCTTGTTTATTGCAACTATTTTGACAGAATCTTTTTGGGCAATTGTGACAGTAGCAATTATAAACAAAATCTAACCTTTGGGTATATCAAAAAAAGAGGGATATCAAAAGAAGAAGGAACTTGTCCCTGTCCCTTACAAAGAATCTGAGTTCTCCTGTTTTTAGTGATATTCAAATCCAATTTCCCTTTTAATTCCTAGTGAACTGTTGTCTTTTAATGTGTTCTTTGGCCATGTTAATTGAACTTTTATGAATTGCAATTTTTTTGGGTCCTTTAGATAACCTTTTCCTTTTTTTAGGGACTTATTATGTAAATTCATGTTTTTAGGGGTTTATTATGTAAATTCATGATCAGGGACAATTAGCAGGGGGTGCTATGATCTAAGAAAACTATATCAGTTGAAGATTCAAATATTGTCATAATCATTTTATCGATGTCTTAAGTAGGGTCATATCTTCATCTTGAAAAGCCAAATTGTGAAAAAAACATGACTGTGCTTTAAGTACTACTAGCCCAACAATCTTCTCAACACTGGCTGTGACCCCAACAATTTCTTCTTTTAATTCTTCAAAATTAGATTCCATCTTTTGTTCAAGATTCTCTCCAAGGTGGTCAATTTTTTTCCTGAGTTCATTAAGATCATCTAATGATTTTTTACCATAATTTTCCGTCATAAGTTCCCTATCAAGCTCATCTTTTAATATACACAAATAGGACCTACAACTTTCAATGCTATTAAGAGGGGTAAATTTATATTTCTCGCTTATGTCCCTATTAATGTCTCTAAGTATGTCTAGTATATGTACTGTGTCTCCTCCCTGGTATTTTTCTAAGGTAGAATGTAATGCTCTTATCATCCAGCCTCCAGCCATTGGATCATGTAACTTACTGTAGGCATATTTTCCTGAAGAAAAAAAAAATATATGAAGAAAGATGCGAAATGTGTATGATGCATTTACAAAAATTCAAAAATAGAAAATAAAAGGCTGTGTGTTATAAGACACTATATATGTCCAGGACAAACAATTAATTCATATTATCATACTCTTGATTAGCAAAATTAGGGTTAAAGTCTAATTTGGCATATATTTTACTATGACATGAGGGTAAGTGTTGCTCTCCTCCTATTGCAGCTCATTGAAAACTCTGACCCAATTGCAATGTACATTATCAAACCAAACTGTTCACATGTTCAGATATTTTAACCAACTGCAACCAAAGTCGTCAAGTCATTAAAGTACAAGGAGAAAACATATTAACAATCCTATAAGAATGCTGTTAGACAAATGTACCCAAAATGTTTTATACAGATTGTTCTTTTAAAGAGTCATTTGAAAAGTAAGTGGTAGTTATTTTTGAAATGTACAATTTTTTTTTATTTACAATCATCCTGATTATATTTAATGAGACCAGACATGACAGATAATAATGCAAGTTTTATACCCAATCAGAAATATTGGGAATCAAAAATAGGCTGTGGTGTAATGTATTCCATGTTTCACTGAAAATGACTAATAATACGTTCAAAGTCTAAATTTTAAACTAGAGGCTCTAAAGAGCCTGTGTCGCTCACTTTGGTCTATGTGCCTATTAAACAAAGGACACAGATGGATTCATGACATAATTGTGTTTTGGTGATGGTGATGTGGTTTTAGATCTTACTTTACTGAATATTCTTGCTGCTTACAATTGTCTCTATCTATAATGAATTTGGTCCTTTCGTTACAGAGGAAAATATTTTGTATAAATTTACAAAAATTTACAAAATTTATGAAAGTTGTTAAAAATTAACTATAAAGGACAATAACTCCTTAAGGGTCATGTTGACTTATTTGTAGATCTTACTTTGCTGTACATTATTGCTGTTTACAGTTTATCTCTATCTATAATAATTTTCAAGATTATAACCAAAAAGCTGCAAACTTTTCTTAAAATTACCAATCTGATTGGTCTGCAAATTGCAGGGCAGAGAGATCTTGACCTAATGAACAATTTTACCAAGTGTCAATTTGCTCTAAATTCTTTGGTTTCAGAGTTATGAGCCTTTTTACCCTATGTACTATTTTTAGGCATGTCGACCATCTTGGTTCTTGGGCTGGGTCAATAGACACATTTTTAAAACTAGATACCCTAATGATGATTGTGAACAAGTTTGGTTAAATTTGTCTCAGTAGTTTCAGAGAAGAAGAATTCATAAAAGATTACAAAAATTGATGAAAAATTGATGAAAATTGACTATAAAGGGCAATAACACCTTAAGGGGTCAACTGATCTTTTTGGTCATTCAACTTATTTGTAGATCTTACTTTGCTTAATATTATTGCTGTTTACAGTTTATCTCTATCTATAATAATATTCAAGATAATAACTAATAAATTGCTTTGTTAAAGGCAGCCTGATACAACTGCAGAGGTTGAACCCTGAACAGTTCAGGCAAATCTGACACAAAACAAATGTTGAAATCTTGCAAATTTATCTATTGCGCAATAATGTGCAAATAAATATTTCTTCTTGAAACGTTAACTTTTCAAAAATTTGAAATTTGAAATATTTTGAAGAAAAAAAATTTAACCCCTTAAAAAAGCTTGACCCCCCATACTTTTTGAACCCACCCCATTGGAGTAATTACCACCACACTTGATTCCAGCCTTCCTTTGTAGTATGGAACCTTGTAGTACAATTTCAGAGAGATCCATACACTAAAACACAAGTTATTGTCTGGAAACTAGAAAAAGGCTTGTTTTTGGCCCCTAAATCCTGCTAGAATGGGACAATAACCCCCAAACTCAATTTAAGCCTTCCTTTCCTGATATAGAACTATGTGGTACAATGTCAGAGAGATCGATAAACTAAAACACAAGTTATGAGGGGGGGATAGGACCTTTATTGGGACTCCAGGATTGGGTGTTTATAATCTCTGGATTTCAGGATTGACCCTTTCGGGATCAGGGAATTCTTTTTTTCGAATTTCGGGATGTCAGCTGGATTTAATTTATTTAAATTCAGGACCTCAGGATTTCGTGTTTTTAAGCCCCGGATTTTGGTATCAGGACCCCTCCTGCCCCCCTCAGTTATTGTCCAGAAACTACAAAAATCCTTGTTTGGTCCCTTTTTGGCCCTTAATTCCTACACTGTTGGCATCATAACCCCCAAAATGAATCCAAACCTTCTCTTTGTGGTATTAGAATTTGTGGTATAATTCCAGAGCAATTGAAATACTTATACATGTTATACACAAGTTATTATCCTGAAGTAGAAAAATGCTTGTTTTGGGCCCCTTATTCCAAAATAAACAGTTGGGACCATCATCCCCAAAATCAATCCCAACCTTCCTTTAGTGGTATTGAACCTTATTAATGACTAATTAACTTGTAGTTGGCTTTGATTCAATGTGTTTTGCTGTTGCTAAGCAACACTTGTGTTGCTATGCTCAATACAGAATTGTTGGAAAAAAAAGATGTATATGAAAGAATATTGGAATGAAACACCATATGGAAAGAAAAATCTTCAAACAACTGCTTAATTCATACTTTAGAGGGGACAAGCATCTATTTTTTAACCGTTATTAGGCAACATTTCTTTTGCTAAGGTTGTTTTTAGTCATATAGTAAACGAAATCAAAGGGACTTTGTGACTTCAAGTTCTTCTTGGACAAACAATGTTATTAGTAAATATTTAAATGTGTACTGTTAAAGCAATTAATATGTGATAATTTTCATTCTTAATAAAAACCGTTGCTAGGCAACCTTCCTTTTACCGGAACACAATAAAATCATTATTTTTTCAAGTGTCTACATCAATGATATCAATATAAACTTATTTAGAGAGGGGGCCAAAAACAGCCCTAATGGTACCTTCATTCATTCACATAAACTTAAAGTTATTGTCCAAAAACCAAATGTGTCTTCGGATGACAATGCAGACGACAAGGTCGCAGACAACAACAACGCAGACGACATCATAAACATTATAAAATCCCAAAAAATTTTTTGCGGTCGTAAAAAAACGCAACATTTCCATAAAATAACCAATGCAGGGACAGCAACCCAACAAAGGGTAGTCCAATTCACCTGAAAATATTTCAGGGCAGATAGATCCTGACCTGATAAACAATTTTACCCCTGCCAGATTTGCTCTAAATGCTTTGGTTTCAGAGATATAAGCCAAAATTTATATTGTACCCCTATGTTCTATTTTTTAGCCATAGCAGCCATCATGGTTGGTTCAAGTTGGTTGGCCGGGTAACCGGACACATTTTTAAAACTAGAAACCCCAACGACGATTGTGGCCAAGTTTGGTAAAATTTGGCCTAGTAGTTTCAGAGGAGAATATTTTTGTAAACGATAACAATGCCAGACGCCAAGTGTTGAGAAAAGTTCACTTGCCCCTTTGGGTCAGGTGAGCTAAAAAAGGAAATGAAGTTCAAGATACCATATTTCTCTCGAACAAATATAAATATCATTGGTATCTATTCTGCAAACATCAGAACCAAAATTGTGTTCTCCAATTGGAGAAACTTTCTTGCAAGAAGTTAGAAATCATCCTCAGACAATTTGTGTCAATAAAAAAAAAAACTTTTTATATAATGCATGATTATGTGTGTTATGCATGTAACATTTGGGGTAGGGTAAGTTAATAAGTCTATTATTTGTCATGGTCATAATGTTCACCTTTATCTAATTTGAGATGCTTTAAAAGAAAAGCTTGACAAAAAGGTTCTGTTTTACTCTCTTGTGTGTTTGTCAACAACTTCAACCATTTTTATCATGAAACAATGAACTTCATATATATATATATATTGGGGCAAAATATGGCCCTTACCAAACATACTCCTTTATATCATTTCAAAAAGATTTTTTTTTTTACAAGCAGTCAATTGAGGTTTTTGGGCATCTTTTAATATCTTGTATTATTGATATAGTATCTTTTCTGTCGTTCTAATATAGTTCTCAAATTAAGAGAATAAACAGAAGTTAAAAATCTTAATTCAAGGACAACTCCTACAGGGAGTCACCTGGTAATTCTTCTACAAATTCTGACAAATAATTGACTTCTACCCTTTTTATATAACATGAAATTTAATGAAATAACTGTTTACAAAGGATAGATGGATAGAACACTTATATGATGAATAGGTTTTACTAATCATAATCTTTTTATTTATAACAAAAGCCATTAAAATGCTTTTGAATTGCAATGTGGTGATCATTTTAAAGGTACTTTTGTTTTATTTATTGCTATTCACTAATCCTTTTTAACTTACCTGCCATAGAAGCAAATACCACTACACAATCTTCACAATGAGGAATTCCTTCGGTAGGTGGAACCTGTATTGTGTCGTTTTTCTTTACATCATTATCTTCATTCTTCATCTCTGGTTGTTGTATCTCATCATCATCCTCCTCAGGAGGAGGCATATAGCCTTTAGCATCAGCAACATCAATACTTCTTGAGTTTATTGTCAGTTTCTCAAGCTGACGATGAACTTCCTCATTTTCAACAATCGTTATTGAAGAAAATTCTTCATCTTTTTCTGATGATGTCATGTGACCTTTAGCATCTGCTACATCAGTACTCTCACTTTGTTGTTTTGATATTTGAGTGACTATTCTTGATGTCATTTTCACAGTATATCCAGCGTCTTGATTATCTGATTCTGTGTTAGTTGCTCTACTCCTACATGCCTGAAACAGATTTGAGTCAAATTAGTGAACATGAATTTGACAGCTAGTGCCCCTTAAATTCAAATCGTTCATTATTTATAACAAACATAATGTAAGACTATCTTTTTTGTCTACCCATGTGTTACAATTCTGGTTCCCAAAACCAGTTGAAAATTGCCCTTTTTATAAAATGTGGGCAAATACTAACATTTATGCTAATTATGACATGGGTGTCACACACACGTAATTGATACCAATTACCTATGCTGATGGTCATAAATAATTTGTCTACTTTGAAGTTATTTTAAAAATAATTTGAGTTACTTCCCCTTTTTTGTCACCTTTTTACAATACATTTATATGGCACAAGAACATAGTAATTTTGAAGTGCATTTCTTTCAGACAATACATGAAAATTTAAAAATCAGACCTGCACTTTTTCAATTATATTTTTAGGACAAATTATATTAAAATCAAAGAAAACTTTATCAGCTCTAACTAGCTCTAACTGAAAATATGGACAATTTTATGTTTAGACGGTCTTGAAATCTTTTAGCAGGTTCCAAAATTGCTAATTTTTAGCCTTTTTCAGGTGGACCGAATCACTACTTCATTATAAAATTCATGACTCAATTTTATTTACAATGTCATTTCTGTCTTTGTAAAAGCTAATATTTATTTTGTAATTGCCATTTGATCGTAATCTTATAATTAAAATAAATGGGGAATATTTTCAGTGGTTACAGATGATGCACCTACTTGCATTTAACATTATAAAGGGACATGTAAAAGTGACTCTACCCAAAATCATACTTGAAATGATTTTGTGGTTAAAGCACTATGTACAATATCATTACATTTGGCTGCCCGAAACTTAAAGTAGAAAACAATTCAGCAATTTTTCCATTTGTAAAGAGGCATAACTCTATAACAGTAAATGAGATGCCACAAACCTAATTTTGGTTTTGTGGTTATTAGCATTGTGTATAAGATTCATGATATTTGGTTGAGATGGACTAAAGTTAAAAAAACAGAAAAGGAAAAATCAGCAATTTTTCCATTTGTAAAGGGGTATAACTGGTTACTCTAGACAAGAGGCTGTCAGAGCGACAGCAAACTGGATTTTTTACATTTGTTTGTGTCCTGGCTGTTTTTAATATCACAAGAACCATAACAATGAAAATCATCAATATCAAACTTGACCCCCAATTTGTTATCAGTTACAGTAACAACATATTAAAATTTGAAAAGTTTTAGTTGAATGGTTCATGAGTTAAAGCATGGACATGACTGGAAAGACCTTTCAATCTTTCAAGAACCTTAACTTCTGCACGTTGAAAGTGAAAATCGTTAATTTCAAACTAGACCTCCATTTTGTCATCAGTAACAACATACTAAATTTTGAAAAGCTTTCGTTAAACAGTTCATGAGTTACAGCAAGGACATGACTGGAAACACCATTTTTCAAATTTTTAAGAACTGAACGGTGAAAGTGAAAATCGTAAATATCAAATTTGACTTCCATTTTGTCATTTTGGTTGAACGGTTCATGAGTAAATGAACGGACAACATTTGGCTGCCACCCACCCAACCACCCCCATACTAAATCAATAACGACATTTTCGTCGAAAATCCTTTTAAAAACCAATGAATCATGAAAATAAAGTTAATGTCAGATGAGCTCTGCCGATGACATGTATACCTGTATCTAAGAAAAAGACTTAATTCTGCTTAATCATACATGAAACAAGGTTAATTATGTCATGTATGTATACATATCATGAAATCTTTAGATATAAGAAGATGTGGTATGAGTACCAATGAGAAAAAGTAAAAGTAACCATTATAGGTCAAAGTATGGTCTTCAACACAGAGCCTTGGCTCACACCAAACAGCAAGCTATAAAGGGCCCCAAAAATGACTAGTGTAAAACCATAGTGTAACATCACAACATAGAAAGACACACTATAAAATATCTATTGAAATGGCTTAATTCAATCAAAATCATTACCTGTATAAAAAACAACTTCATTCTCTTATCTATTTTTTCTATTTCATTCATCTTTGTCATAAGATCTTGAGTTTTCACCTGGCCATCTTTTGTGTAAAAGTAATGTTGATAATGCAGATAGCCATCTTCTTCTTTTTCTGGTCTTTCATCTCCATGGGTACTCAAAACAAATACAAAGTACTTTACAGATGGCATCTTCATTAACTTTTCTTGAACTAAAATAAGTGAATATGATATCTGTTGTATGAAATTTGCTCTGCATTTCAAAGGTGCCAAGATTTAAAATCAGCACATTTAAACTAATTTGGATTTGCTTTTATATTACTTTGGGTTTTTTTTGTGCTGAATTTTAGTTTTGCTTTGCTTATTTCTCATTCTGGATATGGGTTTTATACATTTATGCAGCCTTTATTGTGACCTGTAATTGATGACATCTCTGTCCATCCAAAGAGGTGGTATAATTGACAATGAGATTGATAAGCACCAATAACAAAATTATGTGGGTAGTTGTCAGCAAATATAGGTAATCATGCAGCCTTTGACAATTAACAAAAACCATACTACATAGTCCGCTTAAAAGGCCAAGACATTACTTGGGTTAGACTTGGGACAGGCAGATATAAAATAATCTGAGATCATCGTGGTTTTTTTGTTTGGTTCATGGTGCTCTGTCTTTAGTTTTCGATGTTGTTTTTTTGTATTCTGTTTTTTTTGTTTAATGTTGTTTGCCTTTTATTGTTTGTTTCTGCCATCCCTTTTTCAGTTTATTGGGTAGATCTCTTTTTAGGTTTAAAAAGTTCATAGCAATGCTTTTTCAATAAATCTCACCACGAGTCCACGAGTGATTATTGCTCTTTGACAATAACATAATATAATACAAACCAAATATAAGTGGTGCTTTCAAGGATATAGCGCTTTAGGGTTATTAGAGAAAAATAACATAGTTTTGTTATTGTGGACTAAAAAAACATATTTATGTTAAATTTTAGAAAAAAAAGAGTAGACAACACATGAAAGTAATAACACATGTATGATATTTTTTTCGAATAACCCTATAGAGTTATACCCTTGACTGACAAAAGCACAAATGACAAAGAGGTTACTGAACATCTACAATGATCTTATTCTATTTTAATAAAATTAGTGACAAATATTTTGGTAAGAGATTCAATTTAAAGAATTTGAAGGCCAGACAGTGACTTACAGTGGCTAACCTTCTACTTTCTTTTGGCCTCTGGTTATTAGCTGATGGATTGTTTTCTCATTGACAATTACACCACATCTTCTTATTTTTATAATAACCATGTTAATAGTGGAAATAATTTCACTTGCCAAGTACAATTCAATATCGTAATATGCAGGACTTACTCCTCATTTCTAATTCTGTATTGTAAAAGTTGCTTGTTTTATTTACAAATGTCAGAACTTCACAGTCATCATATAACTTCCAAATTTCCTCCATGGTTTCTTTATCCGTATGGCCACTTGGTCTTTCAGTCAGATTCACTGGGTTCTGTTTAAAAGAAGTATGTGTGCAGATTACTGCTAATCCTCTCCCTTTACTTTCATTTAGAATAGCTTCTTCAGATTTACTGCAATAAATATTTTCTTCAATGTAAACAATGATTACAATTATTCTTATTCTCTATTTCATTTATTTGCTATCATTTTTTTATCTTATGTTTATAAATATATTCCTATTTCTATATGTTCTATGTAGATGCAGATTAGCTTTTTTCCTGTGACATATTATGTTCTGACTGCATGTGAAACTTAAAGAAAACAAAGGAGTAGGTCCAGTAAGTGCCGATTTTGGCCTCAACTTTCAGATTCATCTGACAAAAGATTTGATTCAATTAGTTTAAGTAAAAGATTGAAGTGATTTAGTAATTAAAAACACTCCATTGAATTCAAGCTCAAATATGAAAAATCTATCAAATATGCCAAAAAATGTCACTTTTTAGATGGTTTTTGTCAAAAATGAAAGTGGCTGCAATAGTGTTCATCCTCAACCTTTATGTACGTTATGTATTATCATCAATTACAAATTAAATTTCAATATGAAGAATGAACACAAATGCGGCCACTTTTAATTTAGACAGAAACCGTCTAAAATTTAACTAAAATGCTAAAATTGTGAAGATTTCAGTAATTTAGCATGACTTAATGATGCTAGTACCCAATATATGTGCATTGTATTGTCAAAAATAGCCCATATTTCTGCAGCAGAAGCATTCTTATTTCCAATAAATAACTAAAAGTTTACATTTTAACAGTTTTGTAAAACTGACATATTTTGGGGCCAAAAAGGGGTCTTACTGGACCTACTCCTTTAATTTCAATGAGACATCATTGAGATGGGGGTCATCTGTGTAGGCCCTGCTACAAATAATTGGTTTAAATACATGTTAAGTATAAACGTTGAAATCTTAACATATAGAGCGGACATGATCTTTACCATAGGACATGGGGTAGTCAACTGAAACCAGTTTTTAACCTTTCACCTAGGAAGTTGTACATACATTATGACACACCCTCTGGTGTTGATTGATATACATGGCAAGTATAAAGTTGAAATAGTCACGGTTCTCAAGATGTAGAGTGGACATGATCTGTACCATAGGACATGGGGTTGTCAAATGAAACAAAACTGAAAAGTTTTTGACCTTGAACTTTGACCTAAAAATTTGCAACATTATGACACACCTTCTGGTGTTTAAAATGGTGTTGGTTAAAAATAAAATACATGCCAAGTGTAAAGTATGAAATTATCATAATTATAATGGTTCTCTAGATACAGAGGGGACACAATTTGTAATTGACAGACTTGCAGATGGACAGACAGACTGATCACTATAGGGCGATTCGCCACTAGGCTGGGCCCTAATTATTTTATCTAAACTTGGCAGTATTGGCATGATAGTAGAGACAAAAGATACCAAAGGGACATCCAAACTCATTTGTCAAAAGCAAACTGACAACGCCACAGCAGCACCTTTCAATCTCTCACACCAGCCTGCCACTTTCAAAGTGAAATGTTTTTTTATTTTGTAATAACTAGTAACATTTAGATATATTAAAAATTTCTTTCAGAAATCAAATGCACATTGCAAATTAACGTGCAGAAACTTTACATATATCACAACATTCAAGGAAACAAGTTGCTATCAAAACTGTCCATGAGACACATATCCCCCTGCCTATAAAATATATTTTTAACTATATTTATAATGTAGATAGACAGGACAAAATTGAAATTGGTTAGTTTATCAAAATCTGTGACATAGCACATTTACTGTAACTTAACTTTAACATCATTTATAAACTGCTGTGATTAGTATTAGGAAGGAAACTTGAGATATATACCTCATAACTTCATGAATTCGGGATACACAGCCAGATTTTGCTCATGTGAATTTCATGTTAATCATATTACATGAATCAACATTTCACGTGAAATTTCCATAAATTTAAAATGAATTTAACATATAGGTAGATAACATGGAATCCACATGATTTTTTTAACATTAACATGTTAATTTCACATGAACAAAATTTGCCTGTGTATATTCTGTGTATCTCACTTCCTCAAGGTAAATTTTCTTGCTTGCTAGACAAAGTAGATCAAATACATCTTCTAAACTTACACATCTTCTTTATGCAATGTATCTTCTATAACTTCTTTCCTTGAATCATCTTTGTTGAGTTTGAGCTCAGTTTCCACTTCAATATTACCCTCAGGATGTTTTGAACTTTCTATTACTTTAAACTGTTTCTGTTTACTGCTTTGACCACCATCTAATTCTACAAAAGTTCAGATAATTAACTTAATATTGTTCTCTAAAATTCTTATCAATCACAAAAATCACCTTTAACAAAAACTAAAAACCCTTTCTTCTAAAAACAAGTTTTGGATAGAACTAGAGACTCCAATGAGCAGATATACTCACCTATTGTGTTTTCATGACAGGGTGTAATCTGAGTTCAATTTGACAAGGATATAACATACATGTAATGTACGCAAGACACAAGCTTCAAAATAATGAAAATTGGATATAATTTTGAGAACAGATCTCTTCTCTAGAGATGAATAAGGTTAGTATGTACTTAACTAACAATGATCGCTTAGTTTAGGCCAAATATGCCCCACAGTTGGTCATCAGGTGCAAAATATTAGTTTTGAGGATTTTTCGTCCCATTCATTGACCTAGAGACCCGAGGGATGCTGTGGTCTACATGGAGTGGACCCCAGTGAACACATTTATCACAACAGTTCTTTGGTCAGAGGGAAACCGGTTTTGGTACAGCAGCCTACAGAAGGTCATCTTGACCCAAAAAAATTAATTTCTCGCTTTTTTTTCAATTTTTAACTTCAACTGAGACTTGGTAATTACTTGGAAGCTAGAGCAGAACCTCATGACATGCTCTGATCATTATTTCTTACAATAAATTATAAAACATTTTGATTAAGCATGATATACATCCGAGGAAAAGGCTTTTAATTTATGGAGAGAAGCTGTATGTTATCCCACCATTTTTTAAGCCTATAATAACGACATGTATGTTATTTTTTTCTAATAACTTCTTTAAGTTTATACCCTTGACTGATAAAATTAAAATATAATGTAAATCAATATTCACACTAAATTAAAGATTACCATCTTTCTCTGAACTGTCCTCAACATTAGCACTTTTTCCACAAACACCACAAAACTTTGAGGTTGGTGACAAAATATTTTTACATCGGCCCTTGTCTGTCTCAGCAAGGCAAAGATTTTTATTGTCTATCTCACATCCACATTCTGTGCAAAACTTTTGTGCCAGTTTCTGAAGTGAATCACAACAAGGACATCTTTTTATCTTGTCTTCATGATCATCTATTTCAACCATCTGACCACATGCTCCACAGAAATTATCACTAGGGGCCACATCTGCACCACAGTTTGTACATTTCATTTTAAAAACTCAAGACCTACAAAAAATATTCATAGAAGATGTATATATGCATCATGTACATGTATTAATGCAAAAACATGCACTGGTATGCAATTTTGATGTACCAATAAAATTAATAAAGAATGATAGAAGATTAGTTCATGTACAACCATACACAGTATCGCTATTTGTCTACAATTACCATGATAACTTGACATTACAGAGATTCTCCTATAATTTTGATGACATAATAAAAGATATATTAAGCCACAATGGAAAAGTGATTATTGTATGATGTCAATACTTCAAAAAAAGCAAATTCTCTGGTCAAGTGGCACAGATTTCAAAATAGAGATTATAAGGTCTTTTGTCATTGTTTGTGGTAGTTTCACTTTGAAAAAATTACTTTATACATTATTTATTCATGCAGGTATTATATTACACAGTTATAAAAAAAAGTATATAATAAATACAGGCGGAGTTAGTATTCCATTTTAAAACCTGTACATTTGTATTTGTTATTTTTATTTGAATCACCTTGTACATGTTGTATAAATCAAAGTGCTCATGATCACTGAAGGGTAACGATGGCTTTCATTTGGCAATTTTGGGGATTTTTTAAATTAAATATTAAATTTTACTAGGCTAGGCAAATAAAATATTTGAGTTGGAATAGAACCAATTGATTTTATAAGAGCATGAAGAGATTCATGAGGCAGCAACCATTTGATTTTCTGGGGGGGGGGCTATGGTTTTTTTTTCTGTGCAAACTTTTTTTTTTCGCCTGTGGCGAAAAACAATCTATTTTTTTCGCGACAAGTCGAAAACAATTTTTTTCTTTCAATTTTAGCATTACATATAGTGGCAGCTGAGGGTGAAACAAACAATTTTTTTTTCTCAGAATCAAAAACAAATTATTTTTTCTCCAAAAACTGGAAACAAACTTTTTTTTCCAAAAAAACCCATAGCCCCCCCCCCCAGAAAATCAAATGGTTGCTGCCTTACTTACAATGTATGTTAAATTTCTAACCAAACAAGAATGTATCCCCAGTACACGAATGCCCCACTCGCACTATCATTTTCTATGTTCAGTGGACCGTGAAATTGGGGTAAACCCTCTAATTTGGCATTAAAATTTAAAAGATCATATCATAGGGAACATGTATACTAAGTTTGAAGTCGATTGGACTTCAACTTCATCAAAAACTACCTCGACCAAAAACTTTAACCTGAAGCAGGACAGACGGACAAACGGACGAACGAACGAACGAACGAACGGACGGACGGACGAACCGACGCACAGACCAGAAAACATAATGCCCCTCTACTATCGTAGGTGGGGCATAAAAAATGTTTTTACCATTATTGTAATCCACATACATGTACACAGGCGTATGACATTTGCGCTGATTTCTAAAAGGTTCAATATTTCATTTGCGTCGATTTGATTCTTTCATTCACGCCGATTGTTCACAGGTAAACATGGTAAAATACATTGTAACAGGTGAATGATTTTTTTTTGTATTTATCAACATACATTGTAAACTCTTCGGTTAGCCAGTTTTACATGTAACAGGCTATTATTTGAACTTGGAATTATTTTTAATAATGGAATTTGCATAATTTCTTGTGTTTAAAATTTTTTAATAAATTCCATGTTTATTTGGTATTATAATCTTTTGAGCGGTTTTAAATAACACTTTCCATACAATGTATTTTGGTTAGATAGTGTTGTGCGCGGCACAGTACATTCTATTGAAAATATACTATTTTCTTTGTAATAGAAAGTGTTGTGCGCAGCACAGAACATTTCAGTACAGAATAAACATGGAAGTTATTAAAAATTTCAATAACAAGAAATCAAGCAAATTCCATAATTAAAAATAATTCAAAGTTAAAATAATACCCTGTTATATGTTACCAATTGTCAATAGATCAGAGGTTCAAATTAACATTTGGTGCTAGAAGGTCCAAAACCTTTGACACTCCAAACTGAAAGGTCATGAAGGTCCACCACTTAAACTCAAGGTCCTACTTGAAATATTTCATAACACAGTAAGACACAAAATTACTGTGCTTTTGGTGTTAGGTTAGCTTGTTTCATCGTCAGTGTAACTGTTGTATATTATGTTCAATAATAGATGTAATTGTCTTGTATATTATGAATTCAACCAATATTTTTTTTGTGTTTTGGGAGGGTGTCACTGTGGGTGGGTGTGTTGTCTCAACGATTGGTAATTAATGACTAATTATATACCATTATCTTGCTACAATGTTTTGGTTTTTACCATGATATAAACATGATAAAGGGCAATATGTATCTCTTTTTTTTTAATATTGTTATATTCATCATGTTCATACTGGAGTATACAATTAAAGTAACAGTTCAATTACAAAGCTGTTTAAGTGTACCATATCTACAATTTTTTTTGTACCTTCATGACCAATATTGGTAAGAGATCTTGACAAATGATGTTAACGGTAATTTTTGGTGGACGACGATAAAATGTACACTTCCTTTTAGATGATAAAAACATCGACTGATTTTGAGGAATCACTAAAAAAAATTCCAAAAATGACGGTAACAATAATTATTTGAGAACTCTAAGGATATTTTGAAGAATCACAGTAAAATTTTAACCAATTTGACGCTATAAACGGTAGCCGATATGACTGTTTGACGCCTGACATTATTAAAGGGCATAGTAATTTACTATCATCGTGTTATGTGTTTTTGTACTAATTACAATTTTCACTTCTTACGGATTACACTGTTGAGTTTTTATTTAAGTGTGTACTCAAATTTTCAAAGCATATTCTGTCGAATGTTTTTATGTATCTAGATTTTTTTGTCAAGGCTTACTACGCTTTTTTACTGTTTCCGATTATTTTGCGATTTTCGTATGTCAAAAAACAGGTTCATATGTATTAGTATGAAGTAAAAACTGAATCAGTACACGGACAGGAAATGACTATAAAATCCGGAAATGAGTACTTTTTACAGTCGTGGTTCTGGTAATTGCTTGGATTATAAAAAAAGGTTATCTAAAATCCTTTAAGTACTAAAACTTACTAGTAAATAGTAATTGGTTGATGTTTCATGTGCTGAAATCTAACATTTTGATTTTTTATTTCAGATTGACACTGGGTTTCTGCAAAAGACCTTATTTTTTTAGTTCAAAATGCAGTTTTCAAAAAATCTGTGATCAAATGTCAATAGCTAAGACTGTTTTCATCTTTATCATGTTTATGTATTAAGGTAGTATAAAAAGAATTGTCAATAGAATGTTGAATGAATGGAGTTTGAACGAATCCAGGTCTGTTCGCGCCCATTCACGTTTTCACCCATTCACGTTCGCACCTCAAGTCCGTTCACACCCTACACTTTCGCGCCCCATTTTTTATTGGTTTAGTGTTTAATGACCTTGTAATCAACTTTTGGCAAGTGTATTCCTTTAAGTATAATTTGTTGTCATTATCTCAAAATAAATTGAGACAATGTTTTTTGTGTTGAATAAATCTTAATGTCTCAAAATAAATTGAGACAATGTTTTTTTTGTGTTGAATAAATCTTAATCATGTTTTGGATTGTGTATTGTTAAAAAAAATTAATCAGTTTCTAAATAAAGGGAGATTCTGTCAACGTTATTTTTTTTTGTGTTGAATAGTTCTTAGTCGTGTTTTGGTTAGTGTATTGCTATAACTTTATTTCATTGTTTCAAAATAAAGTGAGATTCTGATAACGTTTTTTTTTAAGCTGTCACAGTAAAAACAATTACATGTATCTTCTGTGTTTTTCACTTAAAATTTTCAATTTTTTAATCATACCAAGCTTAATATATGCACTATTTCCATCAAAGCAATTTAATTTTTTAATTATTCAACTAGAATTTGCTTTAAAATTGGGTGTGAACGATGGGAACGTTTTTTTGGTGCGAATGTGCGAACGTGTAGGGTGCGAACGGACTTTGAGTGCGAATGTGCGAAGTGCTTACGTGTAGGGTGCAAAAGTGTATTGGGCGCGAACGGACCTGATTCCAGTTTGAACAACCATTTAATATACATGTAAGAACCCAGTTAACTTTAACTCGTTAGTTAGAAATAAAAACTACCTAACCAACACATGACAGTCACATGTCTTGAAGATCTGGTGTCTGAAAGACAAACAACATAGCTGTACTTCATGTAACCCTTCATACTTTTTCTCAACAACTATTCTAGTGATGCCTATTTTTGACATGAAAAAAAATGGCTAAAACAGGTCAGTTATATTAAATTTGTTCTAACATCTTTTAAAGCGATTTTGAATATGTTTTGAAATTGTCAAGTTGTAGTGTGGTTGTTGTTCCAAATACAGAAACCGAAAAACACGTCAAAATATACACATGTGCAATCGAAACCGATGAAATATGGATGATACGAAAACATATGACACAAGGATATGTGCTCATTTGAACTTAATCATAATCATATAATGTAAATTTTTAATCATGTTAATAGTATACAAAAAAAAATTATTTATCACTTGAAATGTACCCCTCATATAAAAATGGAGAGTCATTACATCGGGGGTTATCCTTTTTTTTGAGGGGTTGATCCCAAACTGATGATATTTAGCTAGTTCAGTAGTTGAAAGTTTACCTTAATGTGTTCTCAACCAAAATTTGTAATTCTCATATGCTTAAAGAGAATTTTTTGACAATTTTTGAATTTTTAAGGTAAAATTATGTTGTATTCTACTAAATTTTTCAATGTCCAGAGAAAATGTTACGGCCATGTTCCATATTCGGAATATTTCTACTATATTGCATTTGTTTAAGTATCAACATATGCTCATTTTACCAAAAATCATACTGATTCATTTATTTCTATGAATAGTAGATGCTACATAATGAATTTTATTGGGTCTTAAAGATTATGGATGCTCTCTCGATTATATTAATAACTTTTGTATTTGTGAAATTGTTTTGTATAAAAAGCACTTCTTATTTCTGTACATAGCATATTTCAAAAAAGTGTCTGCGGATAATGAAGAAAAAGATTAAAATTGCATCTTCACCTTTGATAGATGCTGATGTAATTCTTTTAATTTCATATTGAATACCTCAACGTTTGGATGCTGGCTTCCAATTATTTATAGATTCTGGCATCCCAACATATCAGGAAACTGACATCCCAACATATCTGGATGCTGGCATCCCAATATATCTGGTTACTGGCATCCCAATATATCTGGATGCTGGCATCCCAAAATATTCGGATTCTGGCATCCCAAAATATCCGGATGCTGGCATCCCAATATATCTGGATGCTGGCATCCCAAAATATCCGGATGCTGACTTCCCAAAATATCCGGATGCTGGCATCCCAAAATATCGGGATGCTGGCATCTCAATATATCTGGATGCTGGCATCCCAAAATATCTGGATGCTGGCATCTCAATATATCTGGATGCTGGCATCCCAAAATATCTGGATGCTGGCATCCCAAAATATCCGGATGCTGGCATCCCAATATATCCGGATGCTGGCATCCCAAAATATCCGGATGCTGGCACCCCAAAATATCGGGATGCTGGCATCTCAATATATCTGGATGCTGACATACCAAAATATCCGGATGCTGGCTTCCCAAAATATAGGGATTCTGGTATCACAACCTTGCAGACATGTACCATTTTTAACCGGATTTTTGTGACAAAAATGTCGGTTATTGATTTGGGGATGTACGGCGGGCGGGCGGTCGGGCGGGCGGGCGGTCGGGCGGGCGGTCGGGCGGGCGGCAATCAAATGTTGTCCGTGCATTAACTCATGAACCGTTCAACCAAAGCTTTTAAAATTTTAATATGTTGTTACTGACAACTAAATGAAGGTCAAGTTCAATAATGGCGATTTTGACTTTTACCGTTCAGGAGTTATGGTTCTTGAAAGATTGAAAAATGGAGTTTCCAGTCGTTTTCGTGCATTTACGCATGAACTGTTCTACCTAAGCTTCCCAAATTTTAATATGTTGTTACTGATGACAAAATGGAGGTCAAGTTCAATAATGGCGATTTTGACTTTTACCGTTCAGGAGTTATGGTTCTTGAAAGATTGAAAAATGGAGTTTCCAGTCGTGTCCGTGCATTTACGCATGAACTGTTCTACCTAAGCTTCCCAAATTTTAACATGTTGTTACTGATGACAAAATGGAGGTCAAGTTCAATAATGACGATTTTGACTTTAACCGTTCAGGAGTTATGGTTCTTGAAAGATTGAAAAATGGTGTTTCCAGTCGTGTCCATGCATTTACGCATGAACTGTTTTACCAAAGCTTCCCAAATTTTAATATGTTGTTACTGATGACAAAATAGAAGTCAAGTTCAATAATGACGATTTTGACTTTTACCGTTCAGGAGTTATGGTTCTTGAAAGATTGAAAAATGGTGTTTCCAGTCGTGTCCGTGCATTTTCTCATGAACCATTCAACCAAAGCTTTTGAAATTTTTATATGTTGTTACTGATGGCAAATTAGAGGTCAAGTTCAATAATGATGATTTTGACTTTTACCGTTCAGGAGTTGTGGTTCTTGAAAGATTGTGAAATGGCGTTTCCATTCACGTTGTAAGCTTTTCAAATTTTAAGATGTTGATACTGATGACAAAATGGAGGTCAAATTTGATATTGACGATTTTCACTTTCACCATTCATCAGTAATGGTTCTTGTGATATTGCCAGGACACAAATAAATATTAATAAATCCGGTTTGCTGTCGTTGTGACAGCCTCTTGTTCATTATGACATACGAATTTAAATGCTGCTTCCTACTTAATTGGATTTTAGTATTAATCCACCAATATAACACCTAGTACATTTCCAGTTTAATGCATATTGAGAATGTGACATCATAGGTAAGAGTGTGAAATGTATAATTGACCAACAAACTGAGTCTGAATTGTAAAGTGCTAGTTGACCATGTGAATGCTGATGTCAACAATTTGATATTTATAAAACTATGTCAATGTACTACCGGTAAGTTTCCAATAATTAGCCAATTTTAATGTTATTTTTCTGAATTTGATTACCATTATGTAAGACATGATGTATACATGTTATTGACTATTGTGGTCTCGAGACAATACATTTATATATGATGACATCAGGACTATAATTTTCAAATCTGATATGCTCATGTTTCGAGTGTTCATAGAATTTTTTTTTAAATAAGCTTAATGCAATTGCCAGCTGAAATCATATCAAGTTTAGTAGTTCCCAAGGCTTTCAGAAATCAACTGGACAAAATTTTTAAAAAATGCTGCTCATTTTGTATGGCATTTTATCAATCAAATAAATTTGCCCAATGACCATCAACCTTGGGAATGTCTGATTAACTAAGTCATCCAGGACAAACACTGACTCTACAAAACGGATTTGTGACTGTACCTTTATCAAAATGCTAAATATGAGGTGCATTATATTTAAACCTGCATAATAATTTTTGTTTTGTGTCTATGAGAAACCCCATTGGCATCCAATGTATAAATTATGAGATTTGTTTCCCGCAATTGCCTGTATACAATAAAACGTGTACCACAATGCAATATTTAAAAATAATCTATTATTGATACTAGTGCACAGTGTCTATGATCTGTACGTACTGGATATTGTCAGTATCTCTGGACTTGCTGTATACATCTTCCAATGAGTCAGTACATTTCATTTTATTAACAAAACTTACATTTTCTTTATTACAATCATTATTAAACTTGTATCTTTTTTCTGTATTTTAATATTTCAATATTTGTTAATCATTTAATCAAATCAGTTACACGAACTGGAACTTTCTATTATCATGTATTGCTAGTAATCTGAAATCAGCTGGAATCACAAATGATCTGGTGCTGTTTGGATGAATCGTCGTCCGAGTTTAACCTGTCCAATAACTATAGAGTGTTGCGATACATTAATACACAACACATGAATAGTAACCAGAAAGGTGAAGCCACTTCTTTACAAATGCTGAAAAGAGAAATAATAATTATTATATACATGTATGAAAGATTTTCAACAATAAATTTTCGTTGTACAATCACAACACTAGGGAACGAGAAAACGCATTATTATTCGAAGAAAACCTTCATTTAAACTTCTTTTAAATTAAGTTTTCCACACCAATATATGCCTGTTGTTAATATTCAAAACACATACATTTGACATATGAACCACTAGTTCAATTGATTTTTTTTATAGAACAACATCCAGGTCTATACTGTACATTATCAAAGGGAGAAAAGATTATTTTTTTTAGAAATACATCCTACATGTATTTAGCGACTTTCGTGAAATTTAATTCCCATCCAAGGGTGTATTCGGTTAACACCTTTTTTAAATTTGTGTGGTTTTTTATTTTTATTTTAGCCTAGTCCTGGAACACAAAACTCTTGTAGCGATATTTACATTTTCCTTAATTTTCGTATATTCTTTTCATTCATTTTGCAAATTTGCTATATATATGCATTGCTTTTATTATCAAGCTTCCACCGAGCTTCGTTTAAAAAAAAAGAAGAAATAATCACGAAAATATCAGCTTAAAAAAGATGACTCCGAGGCATATTTGTAAGACTAGCTTGACCCATAAAACTATACATGTAACCTATTATTATTAATTCTTGCCAGTAAGCTAACTCAAGTACAAAATGTATATATATTAGAGTAAATTTATTTTGAAATCGGTAAATCTGTTATGTATGATAAGCGTTTCTTTCTTTTAAAACATAGTATTTCAAATTTTACATTCAATCTGATTCATATATGACTATGCAGTATGAGTTTTGTTCATTGTTGCAGGCCATATGCTGACATTTAATTGTAAACTGCTTAGTCATATTAGTGCTATATTATTTGGTCTCAGTCCGGTGGAGAGTTGTCTCATTAGCAATCATACCATTACTCAGATATTACTCGGACTTCAAACGGCTGTTTTGCAAGACAAGCTAGGCCCATGAGCGTAGGAAGCCAAGACTCAGAGTAATCTCGGACGGGCACAAGTAAACTGGTTTTAGACCCTTGCAAAAAAAGGCAATCAACACGTCAATTTTCTAGACCGAAAATTAATCTGAAATTAAGTTTTTCATACTTTATTTTTCTTGAACTCAAAGGACTCTTACCAGTGATGCATTTTAATGGTTTTCTTATAGGTTGTCTAGAGGTAAACAAATTAATTTTGCGGACCCAATATTTTTACTGGCCATGGCCATATTGATGGTGGTTAATCGTCTCGGTGGGGTTATGTCGATCATATTTTTGTCAAAACTATTCATAACTTCATGAAAAAGTACATATTTCCATAAGGCAAAATAAAAAATATATAGCCTATGTGTATTTCCTATTTCCATACCTACCCTAATATAGAAATAGTGTTCCTTCAAGTTTTTTGGTAATTTGGCACTAAGTACTGTTACAGTCATAATTTCTCTCTCATAGACTCGATGTAAAAAAAAGGTAAAAACTCTCATAGTCATATTAAAGTATGTCTGTCTTGGAGGCTCTTCGCTACCATAGGCGGATCCAGCCCCCCTCCTTTTTCGTGAGAAAAAATTTGGTTTATTATACAGGTAAACACTAAAAGATGACTTTAGCGGGTCCCTTTGTTGCCTAACCATTTAAGCCTGTTATTTTCCCTCTGGAAGTAATCAGAATTATATTATCCGGCTGGCGTATCAAGTCACTGAAATGCGTCCGATATTGCTCGGACTTCAAACAGCTGTTTTGCAAGACAAGCTACATGTATTAAAAAAAAAATAGGCCCATGAGCGTAGGACGTCAGAGTAATCTCGGACGGGCACAAGTCAAATCGTCTCCTATAGAAAAATTCGACATCTGATAATATATATATATATGAAACCATTACAGACATACAGTTGTCGAGTTGAGTAGGATATTCCTTATGAATGGCTAAATCTGAGAAATCTCGGACTACGAAGTGCATGTAAAATATAAGCAAATCTACTTTGTCTTACCTGTATGAGTAGCGTTCTATTGCGTATATGTTTCTGTTATATCAAAATGATAATAAATTGCGGCATACTGGCCAAAGAAGTGTTTTTCGTCCTTCCCCTTGCGTCCATTTCGCCGATTTTAAACATTCTTTTTACATGACGTCATGCGGGTGGGATTTGCCGCAATTAGCGTAGAAAAATAGTGCAAGCGCTTTCAGTATTAAACATAAGAAAAACTAATAAATAATAGAATATTAAAAGGGTTACCTGTTTTAATTACTTTTCAAAAAATATTTACATCGGTATAAGTGATTCTTGAGATTTGATTTCTTATCATGTTTACTGTCTCTGCATGAATCTCTACGCATGATGGTAAAACACCTGTTACGTCATAATATCCCTGACGTCATTAGATAAAGTGTTGGGAGGAAAACAACAAACGGATTTTTGTTGTTGTTTTATTTTTTGCATTACACAAAATTATGCATTGGAGTACATCTATAGAAATTCGGCCAACAGTATATCAAACAGAACTTGTAGGATTACTGCATTCGGATATTTTGCGATGTCTGCACTCCTACAGTTTTGGATGCCAGCATCCAGCTTTTTCGGGATGCCAGCATCCCAATAAAACGGGATGCCAGCATCCCAATATAACGGGATGCCAGCATCTCAATATAACGGGATGCCAGCATCCCAATATGACTGGATGCCAGCATCCCAATAAAACGGGATGCCAGCATCCCAAAATAACGGGATGCCAGCATCTCAGTAAAACGGGATGCCAGCATCCCAATATGACTGGATGCCAGCATCCCAATAAAACGGGATGCCAGCATCCCAATATGACTGGATGCCAGCATTTCAATAAATAGGAAATCCAGCATCCCCAAAAAATAAAAAAATATTTAAAAAAAAATATATGCAAAACTAGCATCCTAGTAAAAGTAAGATGCTCCAGTACATTATTATTTTAACAGCAGCATCTACATCAAATTTTAATGCTGGAAGCATATAAAATCAAACAGACAGCATATGTACTATAAAAAGATGCTACCTTATACAAAATATGAAAGCAATTAAAAAATTGAGAAATACTTTGACAAATTATTCAAAATTAGCATCTTTTCATTGACATATGCTATTTCCTAGTTATTTCACGGAATGTATGACAAAAACTGTACATGAGAATTTGAAATTTTAGTTGAGAACGCATTACTTGAAGCCCAGTAGTACCATTATGACCTAAGAAGTGTCAACCACTTAAACGCACTTAAATACCTGTAATAATTCAAACTAAGACTCTCCTGTCATCCTGTTTGTTGCGTATATAAGAAATATACGTACACAACAATGACGGAGTTAATACAATTTTTGGAGCTTCCAGGAACACTTTAAATAGCCGCTTACATCATTGTGGAAAATACCACGGCTTACTTGTTTCTCAACACAGACGGACTGCACAGGTCATGTGACCGGCGAGACCTGGGTTGAGTTCAACTTATATCGTAGCAGCTACGTAGCTGCTATCAATATCTATGTAGCAACTAGTATATAGCTACACGTACACGCTACGTAGCAGCTACGATATTAATCGCAACCCAGCGCTAATATTCTTTCGCTTAGCGAAATCAACATAATTTGCTCATGTTAACTAGTTAATTACCAGTACTTTTTTTTCATTTTTGTATGGAAATATTCTTCAGAAAGCACAAAAAATGTCAGTATTTACCTCAGAAGCTAACAAAACCTTTCAATAGAAGGGATATATTCACGATGATACTGTTGTCAGGTCATGAAAGATTGCATATTTTGGCGTTAATATTGATTCACTTATACCTGGTCTTAAATTGCATCGGAACTAAACACATTTATTGAAAAACCAGTTGTTGGCATGACACGGGTTATGTTCTTCTCATATATGTTATGATGGTATGATACTAAACCCATAACGGGAGGGATTGTGCCTGATATTCATATGATGAAGACATAATCTTTCAGAGGCGGATTTGGGGGGGGGGGAGCAGGGGGCCTGGGCCCCCCCTTTTTGGGAAAAAATTTGGTTGCTTATATAGGGAATCACTGAAGAGTGACTGGAGCGGGCCCCCTCTTAGGTCAGTCAGTGGGCCCCCACTTATGAAAATTCCTGGATCCGCCACTGTCTTTCAATCAGTTTATTTGAAGTCTGGAGCTGGCATGTCAGTTAACTGACTGAATGTGTGTGCGCATGCGCGAAGGAAACATCTACCTTGAAGAGCTCCGAGAAAAATTGCATCAAAAACAGATTTTGAAGTGTAACAAAACCACAAAACTCATCAGACCTTACATATTTATAACATGTATAATTTATATATATTTATTCGTTTGAAAATTCCAACAATGTTCTTTTAAACGTCAAAACACAGTGGGGTTGGTTGCCAGGTAATCGTAAACAAAACAAAAGATGGCGGCAATCTTGAAAATCGTAATCGTCTCTATATGTTTATCAGTCTTCAAAATTAATGAATTGAACTCTCAACATTCCTATCCATTTGTGAGATATTCCTTACGAACACAATGTTCAACACTTATGATCAGCTATGTCCTCAAACAAAACTCCAATCTAAATCATGGTATTGAAATGTTACCTAAATCACCGTCTTCTGCGTGGACAAACTTTACACTTATATGTATCCTACTTGCGGGAGATGTCCAATTAAACCCAGGCCCGTCTATATATCCATGTGGATATTGTGAAGTGCCAGTTACTTGGGAACACAAACATGCAATATGTTGTGATGAGTGTAGCATTTGGTATCACTCAGACTGTCTGGAACTTAGTGCCTCCAAGGCCGTAGCTAGGGTCTTTTAAATAGTGAGGCAAGATCCTTTCGCGGAGAGGAGCAAGGCGAAAAAAATTTGGCAGGGGGTCTGGGGGCCGCACAAGGTCCCCAGAAGCTCTGGGGTAAATGGTGCAGAATCCTGCTATCTGGGCGTTTCCTGGGCCTATATTAGGGATATCGATCATATGGGTTTCATGTGCCATAAAAGTGATAAAACATTTTTTTTTCTTGGGGGGGGGGGGGGGGTTACTTATGTGTAAAATGAATAAATTGGAACCTCTTTATCTGGTAAATTATAAATGTGGTACTGTTTTCAAATGCACGGTTATGTGCATTTTTATGTCATATGTAGATATTATCGGCGATTATGGCAAATAAAAACCAGATGCTCCGCAGGGCGCAGCTTTATACGACCGCAGAGGTTGAAACCTGAACGGTTGGGCAATTAAATAGTTGACACAGCATAGGTTTCTGACACAGAATGAATGTGGTCTAATGAACTTAAAATATTTTTTTTGCCTTTGAGCAATTCACTATGCTGTTGAAAAAATGTTTGAAGAAATTTTCTTTTTATTTATGAAATCTGAAATAAGAAAAATTTACCCCCCCCCCCCCCCCATTTTTTTTCTTCACATACCCCCTTTCCCTTTTTCTAAAACTGATCTCAATTCAAATTTCTAATGGAGTTTGCAACAATAACTACTCATTTAAACACATCATAAAATATTAAAATGTAAAATAAAGTGCTTGTTATCACTGAATGGTAAAGATTGTTTTAATTTATCAGTTGGTAGTAAAAGTGAATATACATTGTATATTGTATAAAACAATGATTTAAGTTGATTCAACTACTCTTCTGGACAAAGAAAGATAACTCCAATTGAAAATTTCTTGCTATTGCACAATATTGTGCAATTAGATATTTCATGATATTGCCCAATACTGTGCAATTGAAAATATTTGCTATTGCACAATACTGTGCAATTGAAGATTTCTTGCTATTGCGCAATAGTGGCAATTGAAAATTTCTTGCTATTGCACAATACTGTGCAATTGAAGATTTCTTGCTATTGCTGAATACTGTGCAATTGAAAATTTCTTGCTATTGCACAATACTTTATATAATAATTTTGGATCCTGATTTGAACCAACTTGAAAACTGGGCCTATAATCAAAAATCTAAGTACATGTTTAGATTCAGCATATCAAAAAAGCCCAAAAATTCAATTTTTGTTAAAATCAAACTTAGTTTAATATTGGACCCTTTGGACTTTAATGTAGACCAATTTGAAAACGGGACCAAAAATTAAGAATCTACATACACAGTTAGATTTGGCATATCAAAGAACCCCAATTATTCAATTTTTGATGAAATCAAACAAAGTTTAATTTTGGACCCCGATTTGGACCAACTTGAAAACTCAATAATCAAAAATCTAAGTACATTTTTAGATTCAGCATATCAAAGAATCCCAAGGATTCAATTTTTGTTGAAATCAAAGCTTAATTTTGGACCCTTTGGACCTTAATGTAGACCAATTTGAAAACGGGACCAAAAATTAAGAATCTACATACAGTTAGATTCGGCATATCAAAGAACCCCAATTATTCAATTTTTGATGAAATTAAACAAAGTTCAATTTTGGACCCTTTGGACCCCTTATTCCTAAACTGTTGGGACCAAAACTCCCAAAATCAAAGCCAACCTTCTTTTTATGGTCATAAACCTTGTGTTTAAATTTCATAGATTTCTATTTACTTATACTAAAGTTATGGTGCGAAAACCAAGAATAATGCTTATTTGGGCCCCTTTTTGGCCCCTAATTCCTAAACTGTTGGGACCTCAACTCCCAAAATCAATCTCAACCTTCCTTTTGTGGTCATAAACCTTGTGTTTAAATTTCATTGATTTCTATTTACTTATACTAAAGTTATTGTGCGAAAACCAAGAATAATGCTTATTTGGGCCCTTTTTTGGCCCCTAATTCCTAAACTGTTGGAACCAAAACTCCCAAAATCAATCCAAACCTTTCCTTTTGTGGTCATAAACCTTGTGTCGAAATTTCATAGATTTCTATTTACTTAAACTAAAGTTATAGTGCGAAAACCAAGAAAATGCTTATTTGGGCCCTTTTTGGCCCCTAATTCCTAAAATGTTGGGACCAAAACTCCCAAAATCAATCCCAACCTTCCTTTTGTGGTCATAAACCTTGTGTTTAAATTTCATAGATTTCTATTCACTTTTACTAAAGTTAGAGTGCGAAAACTAAAAGTATTCGGACGACGACGACGACGCCAACGTCATACCAATATACGACCAAAACATTTTCAATTTTTGCGGTCGTATAAAAACTGTCAGAGAAAAAAGATAAATAAAATAAAGACAAGACTTGTGGTCATTAAACTGTTTCTTCCAAAAATCAAAATTTCACACATTTATAAGGGCTATATTTCATTTAAGTGAAATCTTCTAGTCAAATGTCAGCTTTCCAATCCGTCTGTGTCCAGTTCTATTGAATCTTAGTAGAATATCCTCCCGTGAAAAATCCTTGTCCTTGTGAGTGTGAAGCATTGCCAGACCACAAAGGCGTTCCTCACTCATTGTGGACCTTTCCCACGTCTTCAGTCTACTGAGTCCTGGAAAGGATCTTTCACAACAAACGCTCATCGGGTGACAGGCATTGTCAACAGTAGCACAAATATCCGTCTGATATTTGGATAAAAGTCTTGATGTGTCTGTTTCAAAGAAGATTTGAGTGTTCCTGGTAATTTGGCTTTCGGGATGTCAGAAAATTTAACCTTCCACTTTGTTTACTTCTTGTTCCCATGTATTTACATCTGGCAGATCCGGGGAATAAACTTGAAACGTCTTGTATGGTATCATTAAGATTTGCCAATTTTGATGGAACCAAGTTTTGGTCTAACATCATCTGACGTTGGTCATGTGGAAAACGTCTCTCCATCTCGGTACAAACATGGTCTAAGGACGCAAAGTAGATAGTTGTCCATCCACGTCTTTTAGGATTAGTTTTGGTCATCACTCATTATTTGGATATATAAATGAATTTTTTTAAACATCAATACCATACTTGGTCATTTTTTTAGTGAGGCATTTGCCTCACTTGCCTCAATGGATGCTACGGCCTTGGCCTCTAAACTATGTAACATACAAAATATTAATGTGTCTTGGATATGCTGTAAATGTAGTACCCAAAATGTGGGGAGCTTCACATACCATTCTTATGAACTAGAAACATCAAATCAATTTAGCATACTCAGTTCAGTATCATCATTACTGTCCACAGACTCTATGTCAACAATACCACCAATTGACTCTTCATTCAGTCCATCAGTATTTAGTAGTCCAAAACCAAGAATACTTAGTAGCACATCTGAAGAATCACCATCAAGAGCCTCAAAATCAAAATCAATCAGTGGCCTAGAACATAAACAACAAAACCTCAGAATCCTTATGATAAACTGTCAAAGCATCAGAAATAAACGATCAGAACTAAACGAAAGCGTTGAATACATAAAACCTGATGTCATCATAGGGTGCGAATCTTGGTTAGCAAACGAACACCGAACTGCAGAAATCTTTCCAAATGGGTACAACAAAAATGTTTTTCGCAAGGACAGAAATAAAAACGGGGGAGGTGTATTCATTGCAGTCCATGATAAATTCACTACTTCCGCAGTTGAAAACAGTGAAAACGATTGTGAACTACAATGGGCAGAAATACAAACAAAGACCAAATCAGTCATAATTGGTTCCTACTACCGTCCACCAAATGCAAGCATAGACGCACTGCATAACCTCAAAACATCAGTACTAAATGTGAGTGAAAACAGCAAAGATAAACCTATTATACTTGCAGGAGACTTTAATCTTCCGCATATTGACTGGAACAACAACACAGTCAAAACTGGAAAAGCACAAGTAAAACATCACCAAGAACTACTTGAATTTATTGAAGAGTTTGGTATGGAACAACTACAACTAAAACCAAGCCGGGAAAACAACATCCTTGACCTATTTCTCACAAACCATCCAAGTCTTGTAAAGTCATGTAACACACTACCTGGAATATCAGACCACAACATGATTGTTCTTGATACTGACCTAAAACCGCAGTATAATAAACCAAAACCAAGAGAAATATATGTTTATAAGAAAGCAAAATGGGAGGAGATCAAAGCTGACATTATAAAATTTGGCGCTGACATCATCAATAGTAACACCTCTGTTGAAGATAAGTGGACCAACCTTAAAAACGGTATAGAAACAACACTCAACCTTAATGTACCAAGGAAAATAACAAATAAGAGACATAGTCTACCTTGGCTATCAAACAGCGTAAAAAAGAAAATTAGGAGAAAACACAAACTATTTCAGAAAGCTAAACACACAGGAAAGCCAGACGACTGGGCAAAATTCAAACAACATAAAAGAGCTACACAAAAAGCTGTACGACAAGCTCACTGGCAGTATGTCAACACAATCCTAGATGCAGCTTTGGCGGAAGGCAATAGTAAACCTTTTTGGCGATACATAAAGTCCAAAAGTACTGACAATATAGGTGTAGCTGGAATTAAAAAAAATGGAATTTTACATCAGGACAGCAAATCCAAGGCAGAATTACTAAACGACCAATTTAAGTCGGTCTTCACCAAGGAAAACGCATCAGATCAACTACCACAGACCCATGAATCAAAATACCCAAGTATGAAAAACATCAACATCGAAGTACAAGGAGTAGAAAAACTATTGAGAAACTTAAACATCAGCAAAGCTAGTGGACCAGACGGCATCGCAAATAAAGTATTAAAACTGTGCTCAATTGAATTAGCACCAGTAATGAGTCACATATTCCAGCTCAGTCTAGACTCAGGTACTCTTCCATCTGACTGGAGAAACGCTAACATCAGTCCAATATTTAAAAAAGGAGATAGACATACAGCGGCAAATTACCGACCTGTATCACTTAACTGTGTTTTCTGCAAACTCCTTGAACACATAGTTTGCAAGCACATCCTGAAACACCTGGAAGCACACAATATACTTACCTCACTTCAACATGGATTCCGTAGTGGCCATTCCTGCGAAAGTCAACTTCTAATTACTATGCATGACATCATGAAATCCTTTGATGCCAAGAAGCAAATTGATTTAACCATACTGGACTTTAGTAAGGCATTTGACACTGTGCCTCATCGAAAACTCCTACACAAATTAAAGAAATATGGAATTGATGGTAATACAAATGCATGGATTAAATCATTCCTAATGCAACGCCAACAGCGAGTTATCGTCGAAGAAGAATTTTCTTCATCTTGTTCCGTCGACTCAGGGGTGCCCCAAGGAACTGTCCTCGGTCCCCTTCTTTTTCTATGTCATATTAATGACTTGCCGCTATGTGTAAAATCACAAGTACGTCTGTTTGCCGACGACTGTCTTCTGTATAATACCATTGAGACACCACAGGACCAACTCCAAATACAGAAAGATCTAGATTCACTTGACAACTGGGCAAAGGACTGGGGTATGCGTTTTAATGCCAGTAAATGCTATGTCATGTCAATTCACCGTAGCAGGTCCCCGCTCACATACAGTTATACACTAAGTAACCACATATTAGAGCAGGTCAATGAAAATCCATACTTAGGTGTAATTATTAGCGATAATTTGAAATGGTCATCACACATAAACAAATTCTGCAACAAAGCAAATTCTACACTTGGATTCATCAGACGGAACCTTAAACACTGCAACAAACATTTTAAGGAAACTGCCTACATCTCGCTAGTTCGATCAGTCTTAGATTACTCAGGCACTGTATAGGACCCATACCTACAAAAAGACATAAATCGCATAGAGAACATACAAAGAAGAGCAGCTAGATTTGTTTTCAAAGACTATAGACGTACTAGTAGTGTCACCTCCATGATGAAAGACCTTGGTTGGAAACCTCTTGTGGAACGAAGACGAGAACAACGACTGGTACTACTGTATAAAATAGTGAACGACCTGGTAGCCATCCCCACTGAACATCACATAGAATTTAATACTAGACCATCCAGAACTTCTAACGTCAAACAAATAAAACTTTTATCAGCAAATACTGACATTTATAAACATTCTTTTTTTCCACAAACTATCATTGATTGGAACTTACTACCAAATGCTGCCGTGAACTGTAAAACTGTGGAAAGTTTTAAGGCAGTTATATCGCGCGACTAGACATCAGTGGCGCACACACATTTCCTGGATAAGTTTTACTCAGTATTTTGAGTTCATTTCCAGTATTATACAAATACAGATACAGACAGAACTGCTAGAAATCTGTTGTTATTTATGTATTATTGTCATTTTGTTTATTTTGTTTGGTTGCATCTTCTGACATCAGACTCGGACTTCTCTTGAACTGAATTTTAATGTGCGTATTGTTATGCGTTTACTTTTCTACATTGGCTAGAGGTATAGGGGGAGGGTTGAGATCTCATAAACATCCCAGATAGCAAACATGTGTTGGGCCAATATTGGCATTCTGTTGGCAACATTGTTGGGCCAATGTTGGAAAACTATGTTGGGCCAACGTCATTTTGCTCATCGGCCCTCAGTTGGCCCAACATGTTGGGTCTTTGTTGGCCCAACATCAGTATGCCAACAAGGTTAACTATTTGCCAACAATCTGCCAACAATGTCAACTATTTGCCAACAGTCTACCAACGTCGTCTAGTTTTAAGATTATGTTGGACCAATGTTGGTCGAACAGCAGTATGCCAACGATGGCTTCAGTCTGTCAAACATGTCTTTCATGCATTTCATGTTATGTATTAAGAAATGTTTATCTCTAGTATATAATGTATATTATATTGGCAGGTCCATCTCGGCTGTCATGTGGAGAGTGTGATATTACACTCGTGTCAAATGAGCAGCTGAGTTTAGTTGATTAGTTTAACAACTTGCAGAAATAATATTCAAATTTTATTTGTTTTTTTGGGCTGGTTTTAAGTATTTTTTGTTTGTGCATGAAATTATTCAATCATTAAGATAAATACATTTAAATGGCTACACAGATTTGAAAATATTAGATAAAGAGAATGAAGAGCATATTTTTTGGTTTGCACTTTGAAATAATATCAATATTGCGTTTGTGCAATACACTATGCTGTTGAATATTTACCCCCCAAATAATATTTGAAGAAATTTTCTTTTGATTTATGAAATCTGAAATGAGAAAAATTGTCCCCCTCCAATATTTTTCACCTCCCCTTTACCCTTATTCCACAAAAAAAATAATTCTTTCCTTCAAGATATGGTCAGTATCTTAATTCAAATTTCTAATAGAGTTTGCAACCATAATTACTCAATTAGATACATCATAAAAGTTTAAAATATGAAATGACATACTGTAGTCATGGTTAAAATTAATATTAGTTTATAGAAACGACTAAAAACAAAATGACAGCTAATCACCTCAAGACAATTATCATTTCATTTCTTAATACATAATTTACAAGCAGTGTTGTAAGGGAGGTAATCAAACTGTTCTTTTAATTGATTTGGATTACCTCCCTTACATTGCTTTTAAATTGTCTCAATTGTCCTTTAACCAGAAGATCCCTTGTTTCCCCCCTTTTTTACCCTTATTCCTAAATGGTTTGAGCCATAACCTCCCCACCCCAAGTCAATTCTAACCATCCCTTTGTAGAATGGAAATTTGTGGTATAATTTCAGAGAGATTCATACACTTTAACACAAGTTATTGTCTTGAAACCACAAAAATGCTCATTTGGGCCCCTTTTTTGTCCCTAATTCATAAACAGTTGGGACTATAACCCCCAAACTCAATCTCAACTTTCCTTTAGTGGTTATAAACTTTGTGTTAAAATTTTGATTTCTATTTACTTATACTAAAGTTATTATCCGGAAACCATCTGTCTTCGGATGACGCTGATGAAGACGACGACAACGTGATACCAATATATGACCATTTTTTTTTTTAATTTTTGTGGTCGTATAACAATGCTTGGTGTAATATGAACCTTTGTTTTCTCAGTAATAAAATCTATATAAGATCAACTATGCTTGGTGGAGTATGAACCTTTGTTTTCACAGTAATAAAATCTATTTAAGATCAACTATGCTTGGTGGAGTATGAACCTTTGTTTTCACAGTAATAAAATCTATTTATGATCAACTATGCTTGGTGGAGTATAAACCTTTGTTTTCACAGTAATAAAATCTATTTATGATCAACTATGCTTGGTGGAGTATGAACCTTTGTTTTCACAGTAATAAAATCTATACAAGATCACCTATACTTGGTGTAATATGAACCTTTGTTTTCTCAGTAATAAAATCTATATAAGATCAACTATGCTTGGTGGAGTATGAACCTTTGTTTTCACAGTAATAAAATCTATTTAAGATCAACTATGCTTGGTGGAGTATGAACCTTTGTTTTCACAGTAATAAAATCTATTTATGATCAACTATGCTTGGTGGAGTATAAACCTTTGTTTTTACAGTAATAACTGAGAAAACATACCAAACCACAACACCTTATCATTGACAAATAAACCATGAAAATGAGTTGAAGGTTAATGAACCTGACAGACTGACATGTACACTATAAAACCATTAAATGCAAAAAAACATAGTTGACTTAATTGTATCTAGTTCATGTTATATTTAATAGAAACAGATAAAACATAAATTCACATTGACCAATGACCGGATCGGTAAAAATGATGTCAAGGTCAGTTAAACCTACCAGACAGACATGTTCACATCACAACCATTCAATACACCAAAGCATGGCGGACTTCTGCATACAGTCATGATCTGAGAAACGGACATAATCATTCACGTTACTTTAACCTTACATGATCACTGATCCATGAATGCGGTTGAGGTTAGATGGAACAAAACCACACTCGAACATTTTAAAAATATATATTATCTTATTTGGAATATACATGTACATGCCAATGCATTGATTTTCATCGTTTATTGACGAATAGCTAGTTGTACTGACAATTTATATTAATATGTTTATCTTTGTTGCATATTTCATTTTTAAAAACTACTGGAGAAAATATATTCATAACACATTTGTTTTTATAGCACGTTTCTCGCAGCATGGTAGATTTTTTTCTGCTAAAATCAACCTTTATAAATAAACATGTATTACTTTTTGTAAGTTTTGAAGTATATCATTCATCATTGACACAAAAGACTTCCAATATGAATAATTATCAATGTAATTAAAATATAGGTCTCGAATTTCGCCCGTTTAAAAAGAATAAGCGAATTCGATAGATCTGAATTGTAATAACATTTTTAAGGAAAACAAAAAGATTTAAACATTATTGTCGAGCCTGCAACTTTTGTTGCAGAAAGCTCGACATAGGGATAGTGATCCGGCGGCGGCGTAAGCTCACTTCTTAAAAGCTTTATATTTTAGAAGGTGGAAGACCTGAATGCTTCATACTTTGTATATAGATGCTTCATGTTACGAAGTTTTCGTCAGTCACATGTTCAATGTCCATAACCTCATTTTCATGGTTCAGTGACCACTTGAAAAAAAAGTTCAAATTTTTTGTAATGTTGAATTCTCTCTTAATATAAGTAATAGGATAACTATATTTGATATGTGCGTACCTTGCAAGGTCCTCGTGTCTGTCAGACAGTTTTCACTTGACCTCGACCTCATTTCATGGATCAGTGAACAAGGTTAAGTTTTGGTGGTCAAGTCCATATCTCAGATCATACTATAAGCAATAGGGCTAGTATATTCGGTTTATGGAAGGACTGTAAGGTGTACATGTCCAACTGGCAGGTGTCATCTGACCTTGACCTCATTTTTATGGTTCAGTGGTTATAGTTAAATTTTTGTGTTTTGGTCTGTTTTTCTCATACCATATGCAATAGGTCTACTATATTTGTTGTATGGAAATATTTTATGATCTTTGTCAGTCGAGCAGGTTTTATTTATAACCGTGACCTCATTTTCACGGTTCATTGCACAGTGTTAAGTTTTTGTGTTTTGGTCTATTTTTCTTAAACTATAAGTAATGTGTCAACTATATATGTTGTATAGAAGCAATGTTAGCTGTACCTGTCTGCCTGGCATGGTTCATCTGACAGTCACCTGGACCTCTTTTTCAAGGTTCATTGGTCTTTGTTTAGTTATCTTGGTTAATGTTAAGTTTATGTGACAGTTGTAATAAAGCTTAGCTTTATACTTAGAACTATCAACATAATATCAATGATTAGTATAGAAGGCGAGACATTTCAGCGTGTGCACTCTTGTTTATGTATTATCAAAGGTATTTATGTTCTTAAAGGGGCACTTAGACTAAGCTGTCAAATTCATGTTCACCGATTTAATTCAAAATCTCATATTTTATTATAACAATGTGAAACATTAATCCAAGCTATTAAAAGTCTAAAATAAATAATAAACAGGGCACGAGCATGACGTAGCTTCGTTTCGTGTGTATTTTAGTACTGATTCGATCCACCAATAAACATTCTAATACAGATAAAAACGATGATAAACATTTATTTTTTATCTGTAATATGAAAATAAATAGACCTAGAATAATTCAACAGCACGTGTTTGCTTAATCTATTTATATCTATATTTATGTTTACATCGCTTATATGGTCATCGGGATGACTATAGAGGTCAACGGTCAACTCGATAAATAATTAGATGGCCGGTTTCTAAGACTCAAATACACACGAAACGAATCTACTTCTTTTCATGCCAGTGCCTTGTTTATTGTTTTATTTATACTTTTAATGGTTTGGATAAATGTTTTACATTGTTAAAAATCAAATATGAGAATTTGATTAGAATAGGTGAACATGAATTTGACAGCTAGTGCCCCTTTAAAGAACCATCTTTTGTTCATGCATGCGCAGTCTTCTCGGTGTATTTGCATTAAATGATCAGTCACTTGGTCAAAAACGCTCCAACCCAATATTTATGAAGGCAAGTATGTGTAACTACTGGAATATGCGAGGAGCTTATGACCGAAAGAAAAATAGAATATAGTAAAAGGTAATATATTAAGATCAACTATGCTTGGTTTGGGTATGAACCTTAAAGTTTATTTTCTCATCAATAAAATCTATATAAATTCAATAAATTGCTTCGCTGAGTGCATCTGGATACGACCGCAGTTCCTAACCCTTAAAAGTTGGGTCCAAAATGGACACAATATTACGCTTGTAATTTACCCTGTTTTTTTTGCGTTTGTGAAATACACTATGCTGTTGAATATTAACCCCCAAATAATATTTGAAGAAATTTTCTTTTGATTTATGAAATCTGAAATGAGAAAAATTGTCCACCCTCCAATTTTTTCACCTCCCCCTTACCCTTATTCCAAAAAAAAAAATTAATTCTTTCCTTCAAGATATGGTCAGTATTTTAATTCAAATTTCTAATAGAGTTTGCAACCATAATTACCCATTTAAATACATCATAAAAGTTTAAAATATGAAATGACATACTATAGTCATGGTTAAAATTAATATTAATTTATAGAAACGACTAAAAACAAAATGACAGCTAATCAACTCAAGACAATTATCATTTCTTAATAAATACATAATTTACAAGCAGTGTAAGGGAGGTAATCAAACAGTTTTCTTTAAATTGATTTGGATTACCTCCCTTACATTGCTTTTAAATTGTCTCAATTGTCCTTTAACCAGAAAAAAACCCTTGTTTTCCTCCCTTTTTTACCCTTATTCCTAATTGGTTTAAGCCATAACCCCCCCCCCCCCCCTAAAGTCAATTTTAACCATTCCTTTGTAGAATGGAAACTTGTGGTATAATTTCAGAGATATTCATACACTTTAACACAAGTTATTGTCTTGAAACAACAAAAATACTCATTTGGGCCCCTTTTTTTGCCCCTAATTCCTAAACAGTTGGGACTATAACCCCCAAACTCAATCACAAGTTTCCTTTAGTGGTTATAAACTTTGTGTTAAAATTTTGATTTCTTTTCACTTATACTAAAGTTATTATCCGGAAAACATCTGTCTTCGGACGACGCTGATGAGGACGACGACAACGTGATACCAATTTACGACCAATTTTTTTTAATTTTTGTGGTCGTATAACAATGCTTGGTGTAATATGAACCTTTGTTTTCTCAGTTATAAAATCTATATAAGATCAACCATGCTTGGTGGATTATGAATCTTTGTGTTCACAGTGATAAAATTTATATAAGATCAACTATGCTTGGTGGAGTATGAACCTTTCTTTCCTCAGTAATATTTATTTGCATAAGAGGAGCGTTTGCAAATAACTCCTCCTACAGTTTGAATGCTATGATGAAAATTTTACAATCATTTCATACCCAATATAAAAATCTTACAATCATTCCATACCAAATATATACATGATATAGTGTTCCCATCACTAACATGGGAAACACACCAATAAACAAAATTTTACCATTGACAAATAAACCACGAAAATAAGGTGAAGGTCATATGAACCCTGCAAGTTGGACATTTTTACATAGAAAATCATTCCCTACACCAAATACAATTTACATTTAGTATTTGATACTGACAAAACAATGAAGAATTAACATTGACATAACCAATGAACCATGAATATGAGGCCAAGGTCATATGAAACATGCCAAACAGACATGTACACCCTTCAATCATTCCTACACAAACTAAAGTGGCCCTATTACTTATAGTATCTATGAAATAGATCAACCCACAAAAACTAAACATTGTTCACTGGACCATAAAAATGAGACCTAGGTCAGACGAATGCAGCCAGTCAGACACGTACACCTTTAAATCATTACATACACCAAATATATATTGTGTATAGTATCTGAGAAATAGACTAAACTAAACATTGATAACCGAATCATGAAAATGAGGTCAAGGTAATTTGAAACCTGCCAGTTGGACATGCATACCTTATAATTATTCCATATATATACCAAATAAAGTTGAGCTAGCCTATTGCTTATAGTATCTGAGATAAGGACTTGACCGCATAAACTTAACCTTGGTCTCTGATACAAAAACAGTCCAGGTCAGATGAGCCATCTCTGACAGACATGTAGATTTCACAAGATAACCATATACCAAATATAGTCATCCTAATACTCAAAAGTGAAAAATTCACATAAAAAATGTTTTCAAGCAGTCGCTAACCCATGAAAATGAAGTCAAGGTCGGTGGAAAAATGAAAGAGGGAAACTTTGTAACACATGGATGAAGCCTACATGTCTTATAACTTCAGAATTATAAAGATTTATACAAAAAATTTACACCGTTGACGAAGTCGCAGAGATATAATCCTTAAGTCTAAGTTTTTGGTAAAAATCACCATTAAAGAGAAAAAGTCTACTGATTTGCGATTTTGAATTATTTTTTTGGCTCTTGTTTTGCTGATTAATTTTGCTATTTAAAGTGTCTGTCTCTCAATCATAGTTTTCAAGATAATAGGCATCACACTAAAAATCGTTATTTAAAATAGCAATAAATCCAATAAGGAGTTAAAAAATAATTTCAACTATTTGACTTTTTTGTAGAATTTGTCTTCTTGATAATGTTTGCTTATATAAGTTAGGGTTGACATCAAAAGATCGATGTAGGATAAAAAACTTAAATCAAATAGTTTGGGGGTGGGGGTGGGGGGGGGGATGTGGGGGGGGGGTCAACATTGCTGCAAGTTTTGTTTATCTAAAATCGATTTTACATATATCCCTATTGGTCAATCAATTTTTCCTAAATTAAGTTAAGAGGAGGGTGTGGGGGTCAGTGAAAAAACTATGTGAATTAAGTTTTTTATCCTTCATTGAACTTTTGATGTCGTCCCTTAACTATGTATGTATTGTAGTTTTTAGAAGAAACTAGACAAAAACGTAAACAATAGGCAGTCGAGTGACAGAAAACTGGATTTTCCTGCAGACAATGAACCCTGAACAGTTGAGCAAGTATGGACACAACATTGGATTGTGATTCAGAATATTTAAAATAGATATTTTCTAATTAGTAATAAAAACGATATTTGAAAATCTGAACCCTAAACAGGATCATGTAAAAATAAAAACACAACAAAAATAAGATACCACGTATTATAAACAACTGTGACATCGACATTCATAACACACATGACTTAAAAAAATAGTTATAAAGAATGTTTGATGTTATCATTACTGGTTCATGGAACAAGTTTGAGTTATTTCCCTATGACCAAAATTATAGTTGAACACAGTACTCTTAATCTTTAATAGATATGATTTACTGTTAAAAATAGTTCTTTAAAATTAGATGTGATATAACACAAAGTATATCTATTTTCAAAATATAGTCAAATATAGTACAGTTATATTCTTATTGTGTCTGGATAATTGTTTCTCAAGTTTATATCAAGATTAATCAGTGAGTTTTATTTCATATTATAAATGTTGCAAACATTTTTTTCTTTCATTTGTAACCAAGATAGATTAGAAATTCATGAAAAACTACAGAGAGGTTATATTTATAGATAGAAACCAGTAATTAACCAAAGTTTCATGATAACTGCTCAAAACATTGTTAAACAAGTGGCTGTCACAACGATAGCAAACCGGAATTATTAATATTTATTTGTATCCTGCCAATATCACAAGAACCATTTTGAAAGCTTTGGTTGAAGAGTTCATGAGTAAATGCACAGACACGACTGGAAATGCCATTTTTCAATCTTTCAAGAACCATAACTCCTGAACGGTAAAAGTCAAAATCATCATTATTGAACTTGACCTTCATTTTGTTGTCTGTAACAACATATTAAAATTTGAAAAGCTTTGGTTGAACGGTTAATGAGTAAATGCACGGACAACATTTAGATACCGCCCGCCCGCCCGCCCGCTGTACATCCCCAAATCAATAACCGACATTTTTGTCACAAAAATCCAGTTAAAAATTGGAAACTCCCCACTTTTTTTTATGAATAAAATCACATTACTCTGATACAAAAAATCTAAAATTTATAAAAATCAAAAGGAGCTCATGTCAATAGATATAAACAATTCACTAAAGTTTCTTTCAAATTTGTTGAATTTTTTTTTAGTTATTGTCCGAAACTGAAAAATCCCCCTTTTTTCACTGAAAAATCTAAACATTTTAAAACCAGGTGCTCCGCAGGGCGCAGCTTTATACGACCGCAGAGGTCGAACCCTGAACAGTTGGGGCAAGTATGGACAAAACATTCAAGCATGATACAGCTCTGAATTTGGATTGTGATCAAATTTTTGACATTACATGGTTTTTTTTTACACAAAACAAATGCCAAGATTTTACAAATCAATTAAAGATTTCTTCTTCAACTTTTTAAATCTAAAATTAAATAGTTGACACAGCATAGGTTTCTGACACAGAATGAATGTGGTCTAATGAACTTAAAAGGTTTTTTTTGCCTTTGAGCAAATCACTATGCTGTTGAATATTAATCCTCTCAAAAAAATGTTTGAAGAAATTTTCTTTTTATTTATGAAATCTGAAATGAGAAAAATTTAACCCCCCCCCCCCCTTTTTTTTTCACATCCCCGTTTCCCTTTTTCAAAACTGATATCAATTCAAATTTCTAATGGAGTTTGCAACAATAACTACTCATTTAAATACATCATAAAATATTAAGATGTAAAAAAACTGCTTGTTATCACTGAATGGTAAAGATTATTTAAATTTATCAGTTGGTAGTAAAAAGTGTATATACATTGTATATTGTATATAACAAAGATTTAAGTTGATTCTGGACAAAGAAAGATAACTCCAATTAAAAAAAATTCTTGCTATTGCACAAATAGGATATTTCTTGCTTACTATTCTGGACAAAGAAAGATAACTCTAATTAAAAAAAAATTTGCTATTTCACAATATTGTGCAATTAGATATTTCTTGCCATTGCACAATACTGTGCAATTGAAAAGACTTGCTATTGCACAATACTTAATATAATAATTTTAGATCCTGATTTGGACCAACTTGAAAACTGGGCCCATAATCAAAAATCTAAGTACATGTTTAGATTCAGCATATCAAAGAGGCCCAAGAATTCAATTTTTGTTAAAATCAAACTTAGTTTAATTTTGGACCCTTTGGACTTTAATGTAGAATTTGAAATTTGAAAACAGGACCAAAAATGAAGAATCTACATACACAGTTAGATTTGGCATATCAAAGAACCCCTAGGATTCAATTTTTGATGAAATTCAAGTTTAATTTTGGACCCTTTGGACCTTAATGTAGACCAATTTGAAAACTGGACCAAAAAAACTTCAATAATCAAGAATCTAAGTACATTTTTAGATTCAACATATCAAAGAACCCAACCGATTCATTTTTTGTCAAAATCAAACTAAGTTTAATTTTGGACCCTTTGGACCTTAATGTAGACCAATTTGAAAACGGGACCAAAAGTTGAGAATCTACATATACAGTTAGATTCGGCATATCAAAGAACCCCAATTATTCAATTTTGATGAAATCAAACAAAGTTTAATTTTGGACCCTTTGGGCCCCTTTTTCCTAAACTGTTGGGACCAAAACTCCCAAAATCAATACCAACCTTCCTTTTATGGTCATAAGCCTTGTGTTTTAAATTTCATAGATTTGTATTTACTTATACTAACATTATAGTGCGAAAACCAAGAAAAATGCTTATTTGGGTCCCTTTTTGGCCCCTAATTCCTAATCTGTTGGGTCCTAAACTCCCAAAATAAATACCAACCTTCCTTTTGTGGTCATAAACATTGTGTTTAAATTTCATAGATTTCCATTTACTTAACCTAAGGTTATTGTGCAAAAACCAAGAAAAATGCTTATTTGGGCCCTTTATTGGCCCCTTATTCCTAAACTATTGAAACCAAAACTCCCAAAATCAAACCCAATCTTTCTTTTGTGGTCATAAACCTTGTGTCAAAATTTCATAGATTTCTATTAACTTAAACTAAAGTTATGGTGCGAAAACCAAGAAAATGCTTATTTGGGCCCTTTTTGGCCCCTTATTCCTAAAATGTTGGGACCAAAACTCCCAAAATCAATACCAATCTTCCTTTTATGGTCATAAACCTTGTGTTAAAATTTCATAGATTTCTATTCACTTTTACTAAAGTTAGAGTGCGAAAACTAAAAGTATTCGGACGCCGGACGACGACGACGACGACGACGACGACGACGACGACGACGACGACGACGACGCAGACGCCAACGTGATAGCAATATACGACGAAAATTTTTTCAAAATTTGCGGTCGTATAAAAAACAAAAAGGAAGCTCCAATCAATAGATATTAACAAGCCACCAAAGTTTCATGCAAATTGTATCAAGTGTTTTTGAGTTATTGTCTGCTGTTTTGAAGAAGGATGGATGGATGGACAGATTGACGGACAACGGTATACACCTGAATTTTATTTCTCCTTATGTTACATTCTTCTGCCTGACAAGACATCTTTACATCTACTATTAGCCTTGCATAAACATTAAGAGGCAGCAACTCAAAATAACAAACATTCAAGTTATGAAAAATAATGAATTTATTAATTGTAAAAATATGATGTATAAAAATATTCATTTATAAATTATTAATAACAAGTGAAACTGCGAGCTACTGCTCACTGATGATACCCCCGCCGCAAGTGGATAATATTAATAGTGTAAAAATATGCAAGTGTTCGGTAAACAGGAAGTTGTCGAGTGATGAATCTAAAAACGCATCACACGGTATAGCTGACTTATATAAATCCTGAAACCAAATTTCAGAAATTCTTGTATTGTAGTTCCTGAGAAAAATGTGACGAAAATTTTCAACTTGGCTATCATGTGTAAAATCATACAAGTGTTCGGTAAACAGGAAGTTGTCGAGTGATGAATCTGAAAACGCATCACACGGTATAGCTGACTTATATAAATCCTGAAACCAAATTACAGAAATCCTTGTATTGTAGTTCCTGAGAAAAATGTGACGAAAATTTTCAACTTGGCTATCATGTGTAAAATCATACAAGTGTTCGGTAAACAGGAAGTTGTCAAGTGATGAATCTGAAAATGCATCACACGGTATGGCTGACATATATAAATGTTGATACCAAATTACAGAAAGGGTGGATGTGTAGTTCCTGAGAAAAATGTGACGAAGTTTCGTGGGACGGACTGACTGACGGACTGACGGACTGATGGATGGACGGACGGACTGACAGACAGAGGTAAAACAGTATACCCCCCTTTTTTAAAGCGGGGGTATAAATATGCAACAATACAATATTTTCTTGATTATCTTCATTAAAAAAAAAGATTCTAAAATAACCATACTAATATGAACATAACTTAACATATAGACATACTCATCAAAATTGTTTTACATATGGTAGTGGAACAATGTAACTTAAACATATAAATTACAAGCATTCTGTGAGTATTGCATGGAAATACATAGTCTCCTACCAGTTAAAAATTCGTTGTAATGGAACGAAATTCAAACTTAAAGTCATAAGAAACCTCAAATTAAAAAAAATTATGCATATGTTTTTTATAACTAAATGGATAGTTTTCATTATACAACTTATGTACATATAATTTTTTCTGAGAAAAATTCTTTAATTTGTCCACATTTAGAAGAAGTTTACTTATTTTTAATTGCATGCTTCCAGGAAGCAATTCGCTGACATATTTTCTGTATGCAAAGTGACCTGAGCGTAACCCTCCTCGTAAAAATCCGGTGATTGCGATATGCATGGATCTGTCATTGAAATAAACAATTATCTGATTGTACATGTTAAACACGTGCTCAATACCCATGCTTTTTTGTTATTTGTTTACTATAAGGTGACAATTGGTAAACTTCAGCTTCGAAACACGGCATTTAATGAGCAGCCATATTTGTTAAATCATAACAGACAGAGAGAAAAAAAATTGACGATTATACAATATATTTATCACTTAATTCTTCAAACAATTTGCTGAAGAAAAGAAAAAAACATCCAAAATGTCATTTATCTTAATACAAATGTCTTTTACAAATCTTTAAAAAAAAATGAGTCTTGTAATTTATAAGTATTTCATCAAAAATTTAATTCTAGGTAAAGTTAAAACATGAGTTATTCCCCTTTGAACAGAAATCTAGTAATTAATAAGTATTTCATTGAAACAATAATTCTAGGGAAAGGGCATTAACTGAACAAGGAGAAAAGCTAAAATCGTAAAAATCGAACTTGACCTGTAACTTGTCATGATAAAATAATAGGTGCTGGACAACCCATTTACTAAGTTTGCTATCAATTCTGGAATAAGTAAACCAACAGTTTTCTTAAAATCTGAAAGAGAGTTTATTTTTTAAACAATCTTGTGAAGTGTGCATAACCTAGTGTCAACATTTTTTCTACAATATAGTGACATAGCAAATATGTTGTTTCCTAAGAAGGAATTTTGGATACTTCTTTTTAGATTATGACATGCATGGAATTTACAACCCCTATGTCTTGTATTCTGCAACTTTCATTGCGGTCAGACAAAAAAGAAATAACAACATAATACGTCTTAATAAAAGATTAAAAAAAGAATGAAAAAACTTACAATGTACTTTATTTTATTATTATTATACCTTTTTTCCACAAATATAAAATTGAGAATGGAAATGGGGAATGTGTCAAAGAGACAACAACAGAAGGTCACCAATAGGTCTTCAATGCAGCGAGAAATTCCCTCACCTGGAGGCGTGCAGCTTTTCCATACTTTTTACCTTTTCATATACTTATAAGGAAATGATTTTTGGCAGCCGTTTATCTCCTGACATTTTTTTTTATATACTGAAATTTTAATGATGCTGCTAAGAAAATAGACTCAAATCTGAAGTAACTGACACAAAGTCAATATAAAACTTTCTTTGAAATAGTATTGTGTCTGGGAGACACAAATGATGCCTCGGCAGATGGAAAGTGTCATTTCAAAATACAACAATGTTTAACTATCTCTTAAAAGAGTAAATATTAACAACAAGAGGCTGTCAGAGAGACAGCTAACCAGATTTTCATGCAGTTGAGCAAGTATAGACACAACATTTAAACTTAAAACAGCTCTGAATTTGGATTGTGATTAAATATTTGACACAGCATAGGTTTGTGATACAAATTATATATCTATTTATAGTAACCTAACTCAGGTATAAAGATATGATTTTTTTTCTGAGACAAGTGCATGTGACCATCCACCAGAACTTGCGGTCATCCTATGTTCAGTACTTCAGTACTTGACATTTTTTAATGTTTGGACAGAGCTCAAAACTAGTTTAAGTGACTATTAAGAATGAATATGATATGTATATAAAGATAGATATCAGGGTGTCACTTGAGCAGTAAAATCTTCCAAAGAATAATGATATCAAGCATAACCATATTGTTAAGCTATATTGGGCCATTATACGAATTGCTATAAAAATATTCTTAAAATAAAACAAGGATCAACAGATATATTTTAAATGATAAAAAAACAACAAATATCTCATCAGAGGAAAAATCCAAATTATACATAACTTAATATAGTGTATAATATGCAATTTTACATAAACAAAAAATCAATGGCTCCTAGCTATACAGGACCACTCACTTGACATTGATTTTGCAGATGTATCTTATAATGGACAAGGAACTACAGCAACTCCAATATATTATAATGATACATGTATTTTTGACAATGTATATATTACAAAACAAAAAAACAGTTAACAATATGATGGAAATACATATCCTGTGTCTACAGATAGTTTACAAAGGTCTTTTAAGTCCCCATTCTGTTCTGATAATTTAACATCAAACCATGTAATTTGAATTACTCAAAGGATACATCAATAACATTAAACCCATTGATTCCAAAAGGTATCCACAACAGATGGTAAATTTATTAATATTTCTTATTTAATAAAATAATTGTATTTACTTTCTTTGTGTAATAAGAAGTAATTCGGTTCTAGACCTTTATATAATTATTTTGGTGCCTTTTTCTAATTATCAAGAAAACACCAAAGCGAGTTCTACAGTTATATTTAGATATTATTTATTACAAAGTTTTTGTATGGAAATTTATTTTTTTTGTGTTCTAATTCATATTATTTATATTTGTAGATTGTGTGATTCCAGAATTGCGTCGATAATTTGGACTTTGAAATAATTTAATACAATTTGGACTAATATATTGAATATGAATGAAATATTTTGTTGAAAAAGTTTATTAAAACTGCTTTGGTGCATCTCTCAATTCACAAAGGTCTTTAGTTGTCTTTGAAGTAATCCAGGTGATTTTAAAAAATGTTTTGGAACAGACTCTTTATAATAACTAAGTAAAACTTAATGAACATAAGTTTCAGAATTCAGATAAATAAATATTTACACATCTATGGTTTATGTTTATCTACTGGGTGCTGATATTTAAATTGCAATTGTTCATCACTAAAAGTCAAATTGTGGAGAAAACAAGATTGTGATTTTTTCTCATTATTTGTTTCTTTATCACTAACTTCTCTATTGACTCCTGTTAGTATATCTAGTATATGAACATTGTCTTCCAGTTTGGTATGCTCAATCATCACAGTATGCAAGGCTCTTATCAACCAACTTCCCTGATTTGGATCATTCTCTTTACGGTAAGCATATTTTCCTAAAAAATATGTTAATATAATAAATAATTGATAATCTGTGAATTCATAACATTTGTGGAATACTAATTTGTTTTGAAGAAATATTTGATAAACATATACATAGGAATAAATATTCAATACCTTGACAAGTTTGTTAAAAATAACTCATTAATATTTAATTTATCAAACACATGGAGTTTTCAAAAAAAGTTAGTTTTAAGGAAAATTTTCAACCGTATCATTGCTCAATCTTTTATCGTCATAGCTTCTTAAAATTTGTGGCTTTTGAACAAAAGCAGTTTGTTTCAATAATATATCAATCCAAATTCCACAAAAATGAAAAATAAAAAAATTGGTTGACATTAGTTGAGGCAATCATATGAAATAGAAGTGCAGGCAGACAGACAGAGAGACAGACTAGACCAGACCGAAAGCAAATTTACAGATCTAACATTGTTGGGCTGATGTTCAGACAAATTATATATACAGAATGTTTTGTTAGCCTTGTATCACCATCACTGCCGGTGATTCGATGGAAACAATCTGTTGTAGAGTCGCCATTGGTTCAGACATACATGTATATATATATATATATATATATATATATATATATATATATATATATATATATATATATATATATATATAAGGTACTTGAAATAAAAAATTGAATTATAATTTTCTCTCAATATGCACATCTACATAGTCTGTCTGTATTACCTTCAAAGTTTCATGAAATTCTGTTGTAAGGTTACAGAGGAGTTATGAAGACAAGAACAGGACTGAAGAACTGATGGAAGTATCAAAACCATTATACACAATGGAACTTTGTACCTTGAGCTAATTTAAAAAACTCAGCAATAAAGTATAGTTTCCAGTAAATTGAAAGGGTCTTAGTTCATCCATCTATCATGTTGTGTTAAAATGACATGATTATTGGTTTTGGTGTTCAGTTATAAAAAAAAATTGTCATTGCATCCAAAACCTTCTATATCAAGGACATTAACAATTTGTTTTAAAATACTGTTCATACAAAATATACATTGAAACATTGGTGGTGTTCTGTGGTCTTTGGTGCTAAAAAAAAGCATCCTTAGATACCCTATTTTTACATGAGCTGGCAACAAATTTATACACCTCACACACGCAAAAACATATATTTTACTTTAGCCAGACAACAAGAGACGTTTAAGTACTATGAGAGTACTTTTGATCATGGGCATTGATTTTGGTGGTTTAACAAATAGTACTTCTCTTGACCATTCAGCAGTGGCAGATCCAGAGGGGGGCGTAGAGGGCCCCTTTGATTGGATTTTTTTTTTTGTGAAATGATATATCAGACTAGACTCTCTGAACTTTGCCATTTCCGGTGTACTCTAGTTTTTATTTTTTTGCTTATAAAGATATTTTTCGCTGGAACTTACTATTGTCAAAGTCATGGGATTCGCTATGGTGGAGTTGACCAGTGCGTCGAACAAACGTTACTCAGTCATTTTGAAATTCAAATTACAGTAATACATTGCTTAGGCTGGGGATGACAATCATAACACCTTCAAAGCGACAAAGGATTGAGCAAGAATGATTGACTTTTATTTCACTATTCAACCAAACAGAAAGTAATACTCTTATAGACTATTACACTTTCATAGAAAAAAAAGTTCTACAGCAATACTATTTACCTACGAAAACATGTTTAACCTCAAATGCCCCAGCCTATTTTAAAATAACATAGCTGAATGATCCCAAGTCTGTATAAAGCTCTAGATATATTTAAAATCTAAGGTACGAACCATTTGATTTGAGGAGGCAGTCATTTATATTTGAGAGAAAAAAAATGACTCTGATTTTTGCCTTAAACAAGTTCTGGCCGGAACTGGATTGAAAACAATAATCTTGTCCACTTATTTGCTATTAGAAACAAAATTTCAACAGATTATTTAGCATTACATGAAAATGATGAATAAAAACGGGCGTATTTTTTGTGGCTGGGGTTTGCATGTCTGACTGGAATGTCTATTTCGCCGAACTGATATATAACAACTACATTTTTCAAGACCAGACTGCAACCTGCCTGCTGGGTGTGGCCTTTATGTCTCCATTTGTTGACCGTCATTCATAAGTTCGTTGTCCTAAGACTCATTCGTAGCCTTTGGTTGATTTGGAACCCTTCACTTCCATCAATTTTGTTGGGTGAAACAAATCAACCAAACATTGGGATAAAAATTGCTTGTTTGTATTTTTTAACTCTTGTCGGTGGTATTGTAAATTCCACGGAATAGTCAGGCGTAAATCTTGTTTACAACAAGATATCTGTGAGTTTATGATAACTTAACTTACAACATGTACAAACCGGCAAGAATTTTCCTTGTCTTTTTTTACCAGAGAAAATTTGATAATTTCGCAAAAATCCCAATTTCAGAAAAGTTGAAAATATGCATTTTTCCGCAAATTTTTTCAAAAAAATTACAAATTTGGTTGACATGCAATCTTCACTAAAATGAAGTTTAAACCAAGTTGTATAAATGTTACATATGAACATTAATGAAAAATGCATGATTCTATTCATAATCAGGCTTTGAATTGTGGTGATTTAGCTGATTTTTGAAAGATTTTACATGCTTAACAACCAAAACATAGTGTGTCCATTACCATGGCAACCACTCATAATTTCCCACTCAAAACTATTTTTTGAGCAGTATTTATTTACTGCTTCTACTAGGCCAATTATAGATAAAACCTGAAACCTTCATGTATCACACTCTGCCTGGTTCTTACAAAGAGCTGTACTTAAATTCATAGTTCACCAGTACTCACGAAATCTAGGAAAATTTGTATCATACGAATAATAATGAATCTAAAAGTATTTTTAAAGTACCATATACCTATAACAAAGTCATTCTTGTTAACCTGCTAACATGATGTTTACCTGACATAGAAGCAAACGCAACCACACTATCATTACAATGAAGTTCTGCTACTGCAGTAGGAATCTCTTCCAAATTGTCAGGATGTGTACATTTTTCCTCCTCTGGCATATAGCCCTTGGCATCTTCCTTATCTACACCCTCAGTCTTAGGCTTTGACAGTTTTATTTGATCATCTTCAGTAGGTACTGCATCAGGGGGATTAATTATTCTCTTCACGACTGCAATATCATGACCATGATCTTGATTCTCTGTGTTAAACCTTGCTCTACAAGCCTAAGTGATATACAAGAACTGCTGAATAGATTTATCTGTCTATGGGGCCAAAATGCAAATTATATGAATACTTTCAAAAGATCAATAAAACACTAATTTAACCAGTTATCATATTGATAAGTCTGTTATAAGTAAGAAATCTCATTAGTTTCTATTTTTTTTTATAAATATATCTTTTAGTCTTTTGTCCATTATGAACTTAAGCGGTGACAGTAGTAGCCTCTAATGAATTACTCAAAACTTTTTTACACTCAAGAGGATTTGTCAATTATTGAAGACTGTAGTTGACTTCTAGATGTCTTTTTTTGTTTTATTGACTTGTTGAATGGCTGTATCACTGATTGACACCAAGCATAGTTTTTTCATCTTGAGCACCAAATGTCCCTTTTCACTTCACAAATTTTTGCTACTTAATATTATTAATATGTACAAACCTGTATAAAGAACATTTTAAGTTTTCCTTCTAAACCCTTTATGTTTCCTATTGCATCTATGAGGACCTGGGTTTTATAGCGATCATCCTTTGAATAAAAGTAATGGACATACTCATGAAACAGAGGTTTCTTTTTTTCCTCAATATTGACTTCACCACTTTTTTCTCCATCTGTGACTAAACCCTCATGACTTTCATCTCCATCAGTGTTCACTAAACCCTCAATACTTTCATCTCCATGGGTGCTCAAAACAAAAACAAAGTAATCAATACTTTTCATATCTTTCAATTTGTCTTCAACTGAAAGAAGATGAATACTTACAATAAAAATGTCGATCAGAATATTATATTCTATTCAGTTGAAAAGAAAGAAGTCATAAGATGCATCAATTTAGGACTTAAAATCAAAACACATAAGCCTGACAAAAATCCAAAGCAAAGATACCTGAGTAATTTTATTTCAAAAATGTCAAAAGGCAATAAGTAGAAACTGTCATCTCACTACAATTTCAAGATGGCTCTTAGCTAAATGGCTATATATATCATTATATATCAGGGTTAAAAACTGAAGATGTAGATTACACAAAATTGGTATTCTCTTTTCAAGCATATCCTTCACCAGACAATTAACCTTTTTCAGTTCATACAGCTTCCAAAAACAAATTGGTAAAGAAGTCTAATAATTCTGAAGTTAATTTTTTTTTTAGAAATTATGGAACAAGAGTGCACACACTGAAATATCTCGCCTTCTTTACTTATCATTGATATTATGCTGACAGTCCTAAATATGAAGCTTTATTACAACTGTCACATAAACTTAACATTAACCAAGAAAACTAAACATTGACCAATGAACCATGAAAATGAGGTCAAGGTCAGGCAGGCAGGTATGTACAGCTAACAATTCTTCCATACAACAAATATAGTTAACCTATTGCTTATAGTTTAAGAAAAACAGACCAAAACACAAAAACTTAAAGGGATAATTCGCGATTTTTCACTTTTCATCTTATTATGTTCATAATACCATAAAAAACATATTCACCAAGTTTTATTTTGATATGAAAAGTAATAAAGAAGAAAATTTGGAATTATTAATTTTATTTCTTCAAACTTCCTGACTTATGTGACGTAGTTTAAGTCTTGTTGCATGCCGGGAGTGAAATTAATCTCATTTAAATCTTGTTCGTTAATTATCTAATAACGCTGTTTAAACCGCATCAACGACTTTTGGTGTACCTATATTAACCAACGAAAAGTAAGTGATAGCCATGCAACTTTTAAAATTAGATTGTAGGATTTATGTGTGGATTTTTTTTTTTATGAATTTTAGTAATACAAGAGAACATTTTTATGATTTTTTTCTACAAATACTTTAAACAAACATATGAAACTGACATGATCGATAGTGTATTAGAAAATACATGTTTGTATTCTGAACTTTTTGCTTCATTCCAGCAAACATTTTCACTTGCTTGTACTGTGGAAATAAAATGTGTATTAATTTGTGACACTTAGTGAATGTTGAATGCGTAGTTAAACTCAAGGTAATTAAAAGATTAGCATTATGTAATTCTAATCTTTTGATCTTCATTCAGTGACATATAGGCGTCACGGTTCACCATTTCAGGTGTGAATGATATACGGGAGTCAGTTATAGTTTTAGACACAGAAATGTAAGAAAAAGAATTAAAATTAATTTACGGGAGTAACAAGGTCACACAATAACTGGATAGCTGTTGTATATTTTTATATATTTTGCATAAGCTCACTTTTAAATGAATTATGACTTCTGAATACTTTTGTAACGACAAAATACTGAATTATTTTAATTGAATAAATTTATAAATAACAAGAAGTAATTGTAACAGGATGCTGTTACGAAGTCTCCCAAACAAAGCTCCGATAACTCCCCATTCATATGGTCCCATGTTCATTTGATATGATTTTTTGTCCCATACAAGAATATATATGGCTTACGAGTAGGTATCTCCACCATTTACAATTTTTCAAACAGGAGGGGGTGGTGGTGACCCCCAGGGACTTTACCTACATTTCATTTGATTTGTTTTATTGTCCCCTACAAGAAAATATATGGTTTAGGGGTGGGGATCTGGACCGTTTACAAGATAATAGTACATACTCAAATTGAACGGGGTGGGGGTGACCCCCAGGAACTTCCGTCTAATTTGATGTGATTCGTTTTATTGTCCCATACAAGAATATATATGGTTTAGGGGTGGGGATCTGGACCGTTTTCAAACAAGAGGGGTTGGGGTAACCCCCTAGGGACTTCCCTTTTATTTCATTTGATTTGTTTTATTGTCCCCTACAAGAATATATATGGTTTAGGGGTGGGGATCTGGACTGTTTACAAGATAATAGGACATTCTCAAATTGAACGGGGTGGGGGTGACCCCCAGGAACTTCCATCTAATTACATGTGATTTGTTTCATTGTCCCATACAAGAATATATATGGTTTAGGGGTGGGGATCTGGACCGTTTACAAGTTTTCAAACAAGAGGGGGTGGGGTGACCCCCTAGGGACTTCCCTTTTATTTCATTTGATTTGTTTTATTGTCCCCTACAAGAATATATATGGTTTAGGGGTGGGGATCTGGACCGTTTACAAGATAATAGCACATTCTCAAATTGAAGGGGGTGGGGATGACCCCCCAGGGCATCCCCCTATATTTCATGTGATTTATTTTATTGTCCTATAATCATTTCTGAAGACTGCATGTATCTATCACTTATAGTTTTCAAGTTATATTCATTTAAAAAATTTTGAAAATAAAATCCCATAGGGTTCTATAGTAAAACCCTCCCTGCTTTCTACCCCCCAAAACACCCCTTAATAGACCCCAATGCACAAACGAAAGATTGATGGCTCACCTAGACATATTAGTCTACCATTTTATGAAATCCTAAGTCAATCTGACAAGCGGTTTTGGAGAAACGCTGCGGACAAGTTCATTTTTTAAAGCGGCGGAAGAAGAAGAAGAAGAATAATAAAAACTAGAATTGCCATTGCAAGCAATAGCGGATGTCACCCTTCCCCTATTGCCACTAACCGGCAGCCATTTCAAAATGGTTTAACAGTGAATGCACATATATGTATGGCAATACATCTTTCTGTAATTTTCAATACATTCAGAGCATTTTAAAAAAAATCACATTTCTGCTGTTTCCATGGCAACGGCAGCCATTTTGAAAATTTCAAAGTCAAAAGTCTCATCTGTACTTACCGGTTAACAATAATATCAAGTTTCATTAAGTTCAAAGCATTTTGAGAAATTTTGACTTTTTTGCAGTTTCCATGGCAACGGTGGCCATTTTGGAAATTCCAAAGTCAGAAGTCTCATCCAGACTTGCCAGTCAACTATCATATTAAGTTTCATCAATTTTGGAGCATTTTCAAATTTTTGAGATATTTGATCCTGTATCCATGGTAACAGAGTAGTTCCAATGATTGTCAAAATCAATCAAAACCTGTATATAGTGGATAACTATATTGTGTAAAAATTTTATGATTTCAAGTTCAAGCATACCAAAATTATTCACCAAACCCTGAAGTTTTTAGAGCATTTTGACACTTATGCACTGTTTCCATGGTAACGGCAGACATTTTGGAAATTCCAACGCCAAATTCCACATCTACCAAAGTTGCTCATCGTTATGCTTAAGTTTCAAAAAAATTGGAGCATTTTCATATTTTTGAAATTTTTGGTTTAGTTTCCATGGCAACATAGTAGTTCCAATGATTGCCAAAATCATCCCAAACCAGTGTATAGTGGGCACCTACATTGTATTAAAATCTAAAGATTTTAAGCTTAAGCATTCTCTAACAAATCACATAACTCTAAAATTATATTTTTTCACTATTTTTCGGTTTCCATGGTGATGGCAGCCATTTTTTAGTTCCAAAGTTGCACTGCAACTGGAAAGTATCCATGGTAACATAGTAGTTCCAATGATTGTCAAAATCATTCAAAACCTGTATATAGTGGACAACTACATTGCATAACAATTTGATGATTGTAAGTTCAAGCATACCAAAGTTATTCATCAAACCCGGAAGTTTTTGGAGGATTTTGACCTTTTTGCATTGTTACCATGGAAACGGCAGACATTTTGGAAATTCCAACGCCAAATTCCACATCTACCAAAGTTGCTCATCGTTATGCTTAAGTTTCAAAAAAATTGGAGCATTTTCATATTTTTGAAATTTTTGGTTTAGTTTCCATGGCAACATAGTAGTTCCAATGATTGCCAAAATCATCCCAAAGCAGTGTATAGTGGGCACCTACATTGTATTAAAATCTAAAGATTTTAAGCTTAAGCATTCTCTAACAAATCACATAACTCTAAAATTATATTTTTTCACTATTTTTCGGTTTCCATGGTGATGGCAGCCATTTTTTAGTTCCAAAGTTGCACTGCAACTGGAAAGTCAGGGTTCCTTGTTATAGTGCACCATCATTCAGATTGGTTCCTTTGGCTCTGAGAAAACTGCCGGACAAAATTAGGTGGAAGAAAAATAATAATAATAATACGGAAAAAGAAACAGAGGAAAAGCAATATGTCACCCGACATTGTCGATCGGGTGACATAATAACAAAGAAACATAAGAAAAGCAATATGTCACCCGACATTGTCGATCGGGTGACATAATAATAAGAACTGAGCAAAAACAATAAGTCTCCAAACTTTGTTTGGGAGACTTAAAAATAGCCTCCTAAACACGAGTGTATGAACTAAAAATTGTACTTTTTAAAATTAGAATCGGCAACCTTTAATATTTCAAACAGATAATTAACAATTGCAATTATATAATTTAGTCATTCCAAAGCGGTCTTTATTTACCTATTTAGGAATTAATGTTCTCATCAAAATATTTGAAATCTCACAACGCATGAATACTTCAGCTATTTGAAAAAAAAAAGATGTTTTAAAAAATTTACAGGAAATTTAGGCCACGGTTTTTTTATTTGTTGGTTTACGGATCCGCCGACCCGATTTTGCCGGTTTTCAGAATAAAAATAAAAATGACTTTTCATGCTTTTTTATTCCCGCCGACACTTATCAATGCATTATCCCTGAAAAATAATTAAAATTTTCTTTTTTATAAAATGAAATGCATTAATCATTAACAAAGTTGATAACACTTTCTGTTGTGAAAAATAAAACTTCCAATTTACGTTTCTAAAAATAGACAAATCAATTATAACTGACCTTGAAATGTCTTTTGCGCAAATAGTTTTGCGGAACAAAACCTGTGTTTAAAACCATTTACAAAATAAGTTCGTTTCTCTTATTTGTCATCAGTCCGTAAGATGCATCATCTCAGAGAAATAGACTTGTCCAAATGTGGACAGGTGGAAATTACATCAAAGTACTGAATATTAACAAATCATTTGAAATTTTCTTGTTTCATAGATAATAAAAAATATCGATCATTGGGATAAGATAAAAACCGGATTGCATGGCAACTGATTAACCCGATATTGTCGTTTTTCCAGTGGACGAGTCTATTACGTTTTTCGACACGTGTGTTGTCTGTTGAAACTTATTTTTGTAGAGTGGGGCGCTCATATTCGCCGTGGACACAATTTCGCCGTTTTATGATTTTGAGGTGTAAAAACTTCAAAGGATGGTTAAAATGGAAGAAACATGCCGTTAAATTATATTTTTATAACAAATATGATTATTTTTTAAAATGAGACTAAATTTCGGCACTTACGGCAAAGGACCGAAAAATGGACAACGATTTTCAGCCAATTTCCTGAATGACAAAAACGATTTCAAAATAGCATTCCGTAGTAATTCTTTGACTGATTGCCCTAAATTTCAGTTTTTTACACCTTTCAAATGTCTGCTATTCGTTTAAAATGAAATCTATTTGATAAATATTGTTTAAAGCTGCAGTTATTTGGTTTTAAATAGATATGTAAAAACGGCGAATATGTGTCCCCCGTTGACAAAAAATTAGGAAATTTCAAACACCCTTTAATCCAACTTTTCAGATGATTTTACTAAAAAAAAACACGTTTTCAAGCTAAGAATATTTTGCATTTGAAGTTATCTTCATATAGAAATATCAGTATACTTCAAAAACATAAAGACTTGAACATAAACTGAAGAAAACATGAAAAGATATGGCGGAAATGAGCACCCCACTCTACGACGTTTTTACATTTTTTTTCTTTATCAGTTTTTGTGATTGAAGATCATTATTTACCAAGTTTTCTGGAATTGATTGAGAGCTACGCGAATCTGTCTTTCTTGTTTGTGAAATGACCATTTAATTTCGTATTTGTCCGTGCAACCCCCCTTTTTTACAGGAAGTTATTAAACGATGTCATGCGATGTTCATGATCACTGATCAATAATATTTTATCGAACTAAATGTTAAGAAATGATGACAAAACAGCATATAAGACAAACATTTTGTTAGTAAGGTGAAATATATATTTATTTTGCCTATTTTTATGTTTTGAAAGATATTTTTTTTCTTTTTTTTTCCGACCGACCGACCCGACTTTTTTATGGGAAAAATCCGTAAACCAACAAATTAAAAAAACGTGGCCTTAAGGATCTTCTTGAAATGGAATCGAAAAATTACGAATAGATATTCTTTAGTGTGAAAAACGTCAACCAAATTTATTCATAATTGGGAACGTCCTTATTAAAATAGTCTTCGTCTCACAACGTATAATACTTTAGCTATTTGACCAACGATGTTTAAAAACAAATGACAACGAATTTAATGTCATCTTTCCCTATTTTTTAATGTAATTATAAGTCTGTTCAACTGGCAAGAATACCCCTAAAGCGGACAAGCAGTTTATTCTTTAAATTGCTGTCATTGAATATCAAGAAAGAAAATAAATCCCAAAATTGATTTGAAACTTTAATACTCAATAGTTTTCCTAGAAAATATTCACATCCCTTGGGGATTATTAGTGTTCGTCCAGTTGCATATATATTACATATTACGGAACAATTGTGATGATGACGAATTTCTTTCTTTAATCGACAACAATCTAATTGATATATAAATCTGTGATTTTACTATGTTCATAACTTCGATGAACCAAAGCGAGTTATATATCGACCTGTATTTAAATCAAATTGGTTCTCTTTTTCTTCATCTTCTTTTGGTATACAATAGTCTATCGAATTCGTTGATTACATACTGTTGGCATACGTCAACTAGAATTACAAAACTTTTACTCCAATTTACATAAAATGTATGTTTCTTTCTTATGTTCAATGTATAAATGAATTTATTTTAAATTGCGCTATAGTTCCGTAACTTTCTATCCAAGCGTATAAACGAATCGTCGACAAGTGAGTACATTTTTTAAATCAATATTTCTGGTATGTTCCAATCTGTCCTTTACTATTGACAACGAGTGTATATTACATTTTCCCAAATTAACCCTTGGAAAAAATATGTAAATAGATTTTTATTTCTTCAAATCTTTTTTTTTTGTTGGTATTATTTATATTTTTATATTCTTTACACCAGAAATGTTATTTATAAACAAGCGTATGAGTTAAGTAATGACTAGTATATTACATCACTTTCGGACACGCAAGACAGAGATGTATATTATACACCTGATAGTTCAAAATGGAAAGTTATAAGTTATCTGCCGTGTACACTGATCAATACCTACAGAAGTGAAATGATGTATGAACTTGCAAGCCCGACAGGAAATCGCTTGAATACCTGGACGTGTCACCTCACACCCCTCACAATACCTTTGGGAGTAATACCTTTAGCCATGCTGGTGTTTAGATGAGGGAATATCCGAATTTATTTGAATAAAGTTTATTACTTTAAATAATTATGAACGAATTAGATTTTCGAAAACAATTTTCACAAAACACCTATTTATGATTTGAAATTTGACTTTTTAACTAATTCCAATATTAACAGTTTAAAAATAACAGACTACGGTTATTTAAAAAAAATAAGAACATTTTCCGTATCAAGTTAGTTAGTCAGATAAAACAACCTTACGATTGACAAGATATCGACACGCAATTACAACTACATCGGTTACTGTAGTTTTGGTTCTTTGTGGTTTATAGACATATCATGATTTTTAATCTGAGAAGATGACAAAATGGCGGAACGCAGAGAATTGATACTCAAAATTTAAAATCAATGGTGATCTCTTATCTAGCGGAATAAAACTCTAAAAAAAAAAAATCTATAAATTTGAGCATTTTTATACAAAAGAGACATAATATCAATTTTTGATTTTTTTGAGGGGTTTCCCTTTAACACTGAGCAATGAACTGTGAAAATGAGGTCAAGGTAAAATAAAACCTGTGCAACTGACATATAGATCATAAAATATTTCCATACACCAAATATAGTTGACCTATTGCATATAGTACTAGGAAAAAAAACAAAAAATCAAAACTAAACTTTGACCACTGAACCATGAAAATGCGTAATGAGGTCAAGGTCAGATGACACCTGCCAGCTAGACATGTACACCTTACAATCATTACATACACCAAATACAGTAGACCTATTGCATACAGTATAAGAAAAACAGACCAAAATGCAAAATCTTACCTATAACCACTGAACCATGAAAATGAGGTCAAGGTCAGATGTTACCTACCAGTTGGTATAGTCCTTCCATACACCGGATATACTGGACCTATTTCTTATAGTATCTGAGATATGGACTTGACCACCAAAACTTAACCTTGTTCACTGATCCATGAAATGAGGTTGAGGTCAAGTGAAAACTGTTGACGGGCATCAGGACCTTGCAAGGTACGCACATACCAACTATAGTTATCCTATTACTTATAACAAGAGAGAATTTAACATTACAAAAAATCTTAACTTTTTTTCTAGTAGTCACTGAACCATATAAATGAGGTCAAGGACATTGGACATGTGACTGGCGTAAACTTCATATTATGAGGCATCCATATACAAAGTATGAAGCATCCAGGTCTTCCACCTTCTAAAATATAAAGCTTTAAAGAAGTTAGCTAACGCTGCCGCCGCCGGATCACTATCCCTATGTTGAGCTTTCTGCGACAAAAGTCGCAGGCTTGACAACAAAACTGGTTTTCATATTAAGTGGTCTTCAAAAATTTTCTTTTTAAATGTCTGTCACAGCCTTTAAAGGGATACAAGATTCTGGTCTTTACCTTGTGCAGATCTAGATAAACAATCAGTAAACGTTCAGGGCAATGGTAGCACATTGTCAGGTGTTTTAATTTGAAGTCCCTGTATTATCAACCAAAATTTGTTCTAGCTCTCTACTAAAACATTTTACCGTATTTTGCATTATAACTGGGAAAAACATTGTTCTAGGTTTCAAGGAACATTTTTAGTATTAAATCTTAAGGAAATAATCTTTATGAAATATATATTGGTAATTGACCTATCTGTTATGTCTATCATAAGCAGTTTTTACAGTGTAAAAATTGTCCATCCTTACTTTCAGATGTTAATTCCTCTATATAAAATTTGTTTGTTTTTTCCTTAAAGCTTAGAATTTCACATCCATATGACTTCCATGCACCAACCATTAGACTATTATCAATTTCAGCAATACTTCTTTTTGACAACTTGTAAATTGTTGAAGTGTAACTATAATGTGTACATATAACAGCTAGTCCTCGAGTTGCACATTTCTTGGTAGGATCCTCTCCTCCTGATTCCCTGTTAAATATACCACAAATATTTTTTAGTTATAGAGACAATAATAGTATATTGACCTGACATATCACCTATATAAGGAAGAGGCTTAGAAACAGGGAAATGCAAGGCTGTGCTGATCTTTTTCCCCGTTTTGGGTCGAATCCTTATATCGTTGATATATGTCAATTCAATACACTATTATTGTTTTCGTACTGCAATCTAGAAAAAAACATTTTCAGTTGTTATTTATTGTGTTAGTATTGTTTTTTATTTATTTTAAATATTGGGGAAAATCCCCCTTTAAAAGGCCTCATTTCAGGCGGAGAAATATACAACACAATGAAATGTACATTACCTCAATCTATGGTGAATGAATTTGTTTAAGTATGGGCTAAGATATCAACAATAAACATAAAATATAATGATTTGAAGGTTTTAAACAAAAAATATTAACAAATGAAATAGGTTTTCAAACAATTGTAAAAGAAAAAATAAGTTTGAGTTTTGTAACACTTCATTGTATACATTGGAAACAGGTTGAAGAGGTCGGCAGGAATAATTAAAAATAGTTCTGGCTCTACTATTTAAATATTCATAAGGAAAAGTGATAGAAATATACAGTCAATGCATATTGACTGCTCATATAGAACGTGTGCAATATAAATCAAAATATTCTAAATAATCTAATAATTTAACCATGTTAAAACATTACTAATCAAAAACATGCATATACACATTTATATCATGTATATTTAAGTCATGAACAAAACAGTAAAACATGGTAAATGTGAACCATCTTTTGCAAAGTTTAAATTTTTTGATAGCATTAAATAAACCAGGTGCTCCGCAGGGCACAGCTTTATACAACCCCAAAGGTCGAAAACCCTGAACAGTTAGGGCAAGTATGGACAAAACATTCAAGCTTGATACAGCTCTGAATTTGGATTGTGATCAAATTTTTGACATTATGTGGGTTTCTAACACAAAACAAATGTCAAGATCTAATAAATTCTAAACCAATAAAATATTGAACAATATTGTGCAATTAAAGATTTCTTCTTCAAACTTTTAAAAATTTGAAATTTGAGAAATTTGGAAAAAAAAAAGGAAAAATACTACGGTGAGTACCACCCTCCTTTTTTTGGCAATTGGTCCAAAACCTGACATTTCTTTATACATAATTTACAAATAGTGTAAGGGAGGTAAATCTGAACATACCCAACATTGTATGTTAAATGTTTTTAAATTACCTCCCTTACACTGCTTTTAAATTGTCTCAATTGTCTATTGACCAGGAAATAAAATTGAGAATGGAAATGGGGAATGTGCCAAAGAGACAACAACCCGACCATAGAAAAAAACAACAGCAGAAGGTCACCAACAGGTCTTCAATGTAGCGAGAAATTCCCGCACCCGGAGGCGTCCTTCAACTGGCCCCTAAACAAATATGTACTAGTTCAGTGATAATGAACGCCATACTAATTTCCAAATTGTACACAAGAAACTAAAATTAAAATAATACAAGACTAACAAAGGCCAGAGGCTCCTGACTTGGGACAGGCGCAAAAATGCAGCGGGGTTAAACATGTTTGTGAGATCTCAACCCTCCCCCTATACCTCTAGCCAATGTAGAAAAGTAAACGCATAACAATACGCACATTAAAATTCAGTTCAAGAGAAGTCCGAGTCTGATGTCAGAAGATGTAACCAAAGAAAATAAACAAAATGATAATAATACATAAATAACAACCGACTACTAGCAGTTAACTGACATGCCAGCTCCAGACTTCAATTAAACTGACTGAAAGATTATGATTTCATCATATGAACATCAGGCACAATCCTTCCCGTTAGGGGTTTAGTATCATACCATCATGCCAACAACTGGTTTTTGAATAAATGTGTTTAGTTCCGATGCAAAGACCCTATAAGTGAATCAATATTAACGCCAAAATATGCAATCTTTAATGACCTGACAACAGTATCGTAACTATATCCCTTCTTAATAAGTCTATTCAAAGGTTTTGTTAGTTTTTGAGGTGAATACTGACACCTTTGTGCTTTATAAAGAATATTTCCATAAAAAATTGGATGTGAAATACCTGAAGGTATAAGAAGTCTGCATGTTGAGCTATATTTACGAATGATGTCCTTATAAGGATGATAAAATTTAGTAAATGTTTTGACTAGTTTGTGATATCGAAAACCCTGGTGTAATAATTTTTCAGTAATACATAAATTTCTCTCGTTAAAATCTAAAACATTGTTACATACACGAGCGAATCGTACAAGTTGAGATATATAAACCTAGTTTTTCCCCTTTTTTTGCCCATAATTCCAAACATTTAGAGCCAAAAACCCCAAAAGTCATTACTTACTATCCCTTCATGGTATGGAAACTCTTGGTAAAATTTCAGAGTGATTCATTCACTTAAACACAAGTTATTGTTTGAAACCTACAAAAATGCTTATTTTGGGCCCCCTTTTTGGCCCCTTATTCCTAAATTATTGGGACCATAACCCCCAAAGTCAATACTAACTATCCCTTCATGGTCAATGATGGTATAGAAACTCATGGTAAAATTTCAGAGAGATTCATTCACTTAAACTCAAGTTATTGTTTGAAAACTACAATAATGCTTATTTTGGGCCCCCTTTTTGGTTCATAATTCCTGAACTATTTGAACCATAACCCCCAAAAATCAATAATAACTATCCCTTCATGGTATGGAAATATGTGGTATAATTTGAGAGAGATTCATACACTTAAACACTAGTTATTGCTTAAAAACTACAAAAATGCTTATTTTGGGCCCCTTTTTGGCCACTAATTCCAAAACTATTGGGACCATAATCCCCAAAATCAATACAAACCATCCCTTCATGATATTGAAATATGTGGTATAATTTGAAAGAGATTCATACACTTAAACACTAGTTATTGCTTAAAAACTACAAAAATGCTTATTTTGGGCCCCCTTTTTGGTCCCTAATTTCCAAAACAGTTGGAACCATAACCCCCAACCTTCCTTTAGTGGTATTGAACCTTCTGGTAAAAATTTATAAAGATCCATTCACTAAAACTAAAGTTATTGTCAGGAAACTAAATGCGTCTTCGGACGACGACAAGGCAGACGACGACGCAAACGACATGATAGCATTTTACGATGCAATATTTTTTTTGCGGTCGAATAAAAACAAATAGATGTGGGTAAACATCATTGAGACTGCAATTAAATGACACAATGAATGATCTGAGTGAGAAGTAATTCCTAACAGTTTGGGCCATATTATAACCCTCAACTTTTTTTTGCGGTCGTATCACCAGTGATAAAAAATTGGTAATTGCTGCTTCTCCACTTAGCATACACGATTCAGGTATGCACATGTTCAATAATTACAATTTTTTTTAAACTAATTTTTAATTAATAAATTTGTACCTTGAATCAATTTCTTCTTTGACTTTAGTACCATCAGCAACATCTCCTGATTCAGTCTTTTTTTCTTTAGGTGACCCTGTGAGTCCTGCAGTTACTAAAGGTTGTGTAACTTGTGTTTGTGTTCTGCTGTCTACTTCTACAAAAGTTGCATACATGTCAAATATCATACTCATAGCTCTACTAACATGACTAACAATGATTTACATTATAGTACTAAAAATTATGACTGATGATATACTTTATATATACCCCTCTCTTCCATTTTTATAAAGTTTGTACAGAACAAGAAGCTCCAAGGAGTACATTTCCCCAATAAAGCTCAATAGAATGGCTTCAATGCATGGTTTCAATCTGACTCACCAGCATTCAATATAAAAATAAAAGAACAGAGTTCCAATGTCCCCTGCTTTGCACTTTTTTAATATCATCAAGGGTGTCCGGACATATCTCTTTAAAAAAACCACCTGTGCCATGATCGCAAGATAAGCCTGTCGTCTTGTGTGTAAGTTTTATTCAATAATCATAAATAGTGTCTGAGATACAGCGCCACATGTGAAAACACCCCTTTTTTAACAAAAAAATCAATAACACTACAATAAAATTTTGAATCATCACAAAAAGTAAACAGACCTTTACAAAGTTTTAAGCAATAGTCATAAATTTGTAGAGATACGGCGCGACATGTGAAACCCTCCCCTCCCCTTTTTTTTTTTTAACAAAAAACTCAATATCTCTAAAATAAAATTTCAAATCAAAATCAAAAAAATATGCAGATTTTTATACAAATATAACAAAGAAGTCTGTAAAGTTTTAAGCAATAATCATAAATAGTTTTTGAGATACAGCCTGATATGTAAAAAAAACCTCCCCCTTTTTTTACAAAATACTCAATAACTCAAAAATAAAATTTTGAATCATCACCAAAAAGTATACAGATCTTAAGATTAATATAACTAAGAAGTGTTTAAAGTTTTAAGCAATAATCATAAATTGTTTTTGAAAAAAAACACCCTTGTTTTAGTTACAAAGTCCTGTAACTCAAAAAGTTTTAATCTTATTTTCACCAAAAGTATACAGATCGTTTGACCATCATAAGAAACAACTCTATTAAGTTCCATGAAATTTAGATGAGTTGTTCTCAAGTTAAGGTGCGATATGTTTACGCCGGACAAACAGATGGACAGACGGACGAACAGAGAGAGACAAACGGACAGACGGACCATCATCATGGACAACCGCTATTTCATGTCCCCACAACAAGTTCAGCGGAGGACAACAAGGAGATGTGGTATGATAGCCAATGGGACAATTAGTCCAGAAATTCTAGCATAAGTTTTACCTTAACCTTAAAGTAATTGCAACAGAAGATTTTTCAAGTTTTACCAGTAATCTTTAGCATTATACACCAGATAAACACAGAAAAAAGTCCAACGAAATCTAATTTGAGGAAGACTAAAAAATCATAATTTAAAAATTCCTATGGAGATTTGCATTGAAAATGAGAGATAATTCTGCAAAAAAGGCAGAAATATCAATAAAAATTTATACAAAATTATAACTTTACCGCTTCTATTCAGCAGAATGTATTGATTCTTGATAGTTTAGCCATCTTTAGAGTATAACAAAAAAATTTTAAGGTTTTTCCATATTTTCTATCAAGTTACATCCTAGATTTCATAATTCATTAGTTTACCATTTATTAAATTTTTACAACATCAATATGATCAATGAACTTTTCTAGGTAAAAAAATCACAAATTCAATAACAAATAATTAAGCATATATTCTTGTGGTTTAAAATTTCTTTAAACAAGGTAGTTGATGAACAAATATAATCTACAGATATAAACAATACCAAATTTTCACATTATATTTTCAAAATGGTCACAAAGCCACAAATTTGCAATATCTTTTATGAAAAATGCGCAAAAAAATTAAAAAATACCCATAACACTTCGGTTTTGTACATTTCATGGGCAGAAGATTATATAATATAGTCAAATAGGAACTTAACATATCCAAAAGTTTAAATAAAGTGGATGTTCATGTAGGCAAGTAAAGGCAATTGTAGGGCCATCATCTATTCGTTTATTTTTTTATTTTTGTGTTTGTTCTGTTTTCTTTGAGTGGGGAAGGTGCTCAAAATTATCAAATATTCATAAAATTGTTGTTTTAAGCCATTTGCATTTATGATCTAAATTGGCATTACCTATGTATAAAGACTGCCTGACTGTAGTGATGTTTTTACAGTCATGCCAGTCTTCATTAGAGGGCTGATACTGGCATTGTACTGTACAATAATTATTTAGCTTATTTATCCATTATGGAAATAGGCATTGATGGTGATTCTTTGATACTTTTCTTAAATTTATTCACTGTGTGCCAAGGCTTAAGCAATTATATATATGAGCTTGACAAATTGATAAGACTAGTATTTTGTTGAAGATGGCTCTAAATGTTTTTGTCTAATATGTTGATCACACTTTGATATACAGAGCTCCAGATAAGCTGATCACACCATACAAATAATTTAAAACCCAATGCAATTGCCTATAGCAGGGTTCATAAACCCAATTCATCCAAAGGAAAACCCAATTATATGCGAAAACCATGAGTTCTTAACGCTTTTATTCGCTATCATTTGCGTTATCTACCCATAGCTGATTACAGTCGTCGCGTAAATCTATTTTTATAATATTTATAATTGGAAATGTCCTTTCGTTCTAAAAATAGAGCGTTGTGCATCAAGTAGCTGAAATGGGTCCCTGTTGGAATTTTCCGTTGCATAAAAGGTACATGTGTTTATAAAAACATTTCGATCTTCTCGGCGTTTATCGAATTAGCGATTGTCATGTCATATTTTTTTTCGAATTGCTCAGGATTTATCATAACATACAATTAATTAAAACAAAAGTAAATGTCCGGTAAAAATATTGAATAAAAGCATTTTTTTATCTTCTTTTTCATAGCTGAGGGAAAGTTATGATGCTAACAAGACTCAGCTAGTGTTTTTAGGAAACTGTCAATCGAACGCACGGGCGTGTTTGCGTACCTTCAGTGGGTTTAAAGAGCTCTAAAGACATGAAAGAGCTCATGTTCATTGTTATTATGTATATATATGCAACCCGGCTTTAAATAAAGATTACTTTAACGATAAACCTGGGGTTTTGTCGAGAATGAAATCAGTTGGAAAAACTGAGAGGCCAAATCAATTATGACATGATTTGTAGTTGGAAAGCATCGGTAACCAAAAGTTCTAATAAGGAACAACTTAACCCAGATTTATGTAAATTAAATTAATCAACATTCAAGTATAATTTCAGTTAATAATTATTTTTTTTAATTTTAATTAATGAGTGAATATACATATCTGTTTTTTTACGTCAATGCAGCTTGACACTATCTTTGTTTTGGTCTAATTGTTCTGTATGCTTAAGATAGTTGTCTTATTCATTGTTATTGGCAAATGCATAACATTGTCATTAATGTATTTGATGCTCGATATGTGTTGTTGCAGAATTGTTTGAAAATTGAAGTTGAATGTGGTCTGCGTCATTCGAGCCATCATTAAACCAAACTATAAACCTGGTCAAGGTTTTTAGGGTATATTTTAAATCTGGGAACTACTTATTATTTTTATTAAAAAGAAGATCTGTCAAATACGTGAAAGGACTGGCGAAACTTTCTTACATCACCTAAATTTCACATATTTTACATAAAAATCTAAACACTTAGCCACACCTACCCCAACTTAACTGTAGAGTGATCATAAGGGATCTAGAAAGGTAATTAGTTACTACAGGTCCAACTAGTGACACCAGCTGCAGTTTATATAAGTTGTGAAAAAATTTTAAAAAATGGCAGAACGTTTAAAACGGGATACAAATTGAACATACAATTGTTCGTCAGTGAATAAACCAAATAGAACAGCTATCACATATACAACATGTACAAAGAAAGAAACATATTTAAGATGGAAAAACATCTGGGGTTGATAATGTGATTATAACATGCCTAAATATTCAGTATTGTGTTGATGAAAAAACCCAATACATTAAGGAGCTTGGTGGTGAAAAACCCAATTTGATATTTGCATGAGGGATGAATTGGAATTGATAAGCAATTAAAATACTTTATCACCCAATTACATAAAAAAATGGGGGGTAAAAACCCCAATTTGTAAATTCTTACCTGGAGCTCTGGATATAGATACCCAACATGTCCTCTGGTTCATATGAACAAGATCACTGGTGTACCTTATTAAGAGATTACATTTTTGTATTTATATATATAACAATATCATGTATATATCGTGTATATGTGTGTTTTCAAAAATGACATTGACATCTCTAAATGATATCTTGTATTATCTTATTATAGAAATACATGCCCAGTCTGTACGCCTGTACATAAAAGTATATCATGGTATATATTGTCATTCTGCTGCCATTTTGTTTTTTATTGAAAACTTGTATAAATCTTACCATCTCCATCATGTGCATCCCTTTGAACTTTATTCCCACATCCTTTACAACAGTTCTGTTTTTCTGCTATAAAAGCCTCACATTTACTGCCATCTTCTTTCTTTTCTTTGCAAATTATGAGCCCTTTTTTACAACTTGTACAAGACCGTACATCTGCTTTCTGGAAATCTTTACAACTTGGACATTTTTTCATTTCATGTACTAACACAATTTCTTTACCACACTCTTCACAATACCCTTCTGATTCCTCAACATCATGAGAACAGTTTTTGCTTTTCATACTGTAAAATTATTGTATTGTCTTTGGTCTAGAATATAAATATAAAATAATCAACACTATTATATCAATCATGTCAATATAAACAGCTGGAACATTCTACATTCAAATTTTAAACATATCATGTCGATGAAATTGTTGAGAAAAACCTTAGCATGGTTAACTAAGAATACAAAAGGATTGCAATATCACATTGAACATGTTGGAGTGTTAAGGATCTACCAAATAATACTTCAACACTAAAAAGAAAATAACTACTATAAATTCAGAAAATGGAAATATTCACGCTTTTCAAGTACTCGTAAAAAAAAAGAAAATCGGTGACCATTATATTTTTGTACATACATGACATATTCATTAACTAGTTTGAACAGAATTGTTATACTTTAGAATAAATACGTTTAAGTTAAAAAAAAAAGTTATCAGTCAACAAAAATATTGATGTACACATCACATGATCACAAAAATTGATCAAAATCGAATTCCTGTTTAGTTTCTTGTCAAAACAATGTCAATGGTATTGAATCTTCTAGGCAAAACAATGTGTTTGGGACTCAGCAGATACATGTACAATGAGTATGTGTCCAAAAGACTCTTGGGTTTTAAAAATGACGTGTCCAGCTTGATTTTCATGCATCCAGGACTCGTATGCACGTCTTAACGAGAACCCTGCTGGTGTGATTAAAAAATATTGCAAAAGAAAAATACCTCATTTTTCCTTGGTGATACATGTATCGATAACATTTCGGTCTCTATCTGACATGTCTATGTTTTGAATTTTGTAAATAAGGTTTTTTGTGTGGTCATTGAATACAAATTCTATAGTATAAATGCTGTTTTAGGGATTAGATATGTCCTATTTTCTATGCAAAATGAATATTTAACTTTTCCCCTATATGAATGAAACCTGTATTACCTGTAAAATGGCGCAAATGAAATATAATCTTGTGGTGCAAATGCAAGATTGGATTTTTAAAAAATTGGCACAAATGCAATTCACAAGAAGTTTAGAAGAAGAATTATTAAATAAGAAGAATTATTAAATGCATAGTTATCCACTGTATGACTTTACTTTACATTTGTATTTTAAATTTATATTTATATGCATGTAATATTCTATTTGTATATGTCTCTATACAATTGTACTTTTGTTTACAAGAATAAAGATATACATATATTTTTATGTATATTGAAGCTGTCCAGTGCCTAGCGTTAGACCAGAGACATTTATACACATTATAATTATAATGTTTAATTGTTGATTGACCTAGAATAAAATTATTTATGGAACCTTTGCATAAATTTCCTAAATGAAAGTACATTATAGTGCTGTCGAAATCACTATTTTTCCTGCCATGAAATATTGTATATTAATCTGTCATTATTTGTAATTTTTTTAAGACTTAATATCACAGACTCTGATTAAAAACAATTTGTATCATAAGTACAGTAAAATGCTCTGCTGGACTGTAGAATTTTAATGTTTTGTTTCATAGACCACCAGAGTACTGCAACATTCTTATCTTTACTCTTTCCTATCGGGTAGTGAAACTTTAGTTTGAATTAGAAAGATTTAAAATTGTGCACAAGTTTTATCTGATCTTTTGTGGGTTTAAGTTGTTCAAGATAATTTTCGGTGCAGTGCTATGTGGGCTCTAGCTGTTATTTTCTATTCATTTGTTATTTTTTCCTCTGTGTTACACGACCTTGTGCTTTTTGTATTGCCCTTTGACATCTCCTGCTTCTGTTTAAACCTTAACCACTAATATCTTAAGTTTTAAATAAAATAGTCTCATTCCCGGAGTTTGTCATACAGGAATTCATTTTAATATCAGTTTTTTTATAAGCATATAAACTGCTTGGTCTCATCACACAACTTATGTTTAGGATGGAATGCATCAATAGGTACATACATGTACCAGCTCATGGGTATATAAGTACAAGTTATGTGCTTTTGACCTCCACGAGAATTCTTAAACATTCATAGATGTGCAAATAATATTTTTGTCTTTTAGTTGTTGTCTCATTCAGTCAGGGGACTTACTTAAATGAGTGATTTTCTAAATCACTGATTCAAGTAACATTATTTCTATAAAGGTTGGAAGTAGGAGTTGTCTTTCTTTAATAATCACCTATTTAAGTAGTATAAATAAATCACTAGAAGAAGTGATTTAATTTTATTGTAGCTTTAAATATAGAATACTAATGATCCAGGGACTAATTATGTTTCTAAAATTATCAGAACCAACATCTGTGTTGATAGGATGATCAGGTCATTTCAGGTGATGAATTTGTACTGAATCGAGGATAATGACATAAAAATCACTTGTTTAAGATTCATACCTCAATTTCCTTCCCAAAAATCACTTCTTTAAGTCATGTAAGTATCATTATTTTAATAACCCCCACTAATTTCAACTACCCCAAACAGTGAAATTTTTAAGGCAAACAGTAGAATTTTATTACATTATCTGAAAGGCGAAACCTTGAACTTTACAGGAAAAATACTCCTACTGCTTGGAAAAATCTTTTAAGAAAGTATCAGTTCATTATGTAAACCATTATTATAGCATTTTTTCAACTAAAATAGAATTTGCAGCTAAATGATAGCATCAAAGGCATAAACCTTGCTAGATTTGTACTTAAAAGAAGCAAAAAGTTCATTTTTTTTCAATTTTACTAATAAAAAAGATATTATTTAAACCTATGTTTTTAATTTTTTTATAAAACTACAAAATCACAATTTGTGACAAAACTTTGAATTTGCTTTTCAAATAAGTGATAATTTAATAAGTCCCCTGACTGTTGACAATCACATATACCTCACATTTCTGTTTAGTCTGTGCCTTGTCAATTTATTACAGAAAATATTAGCATACACATTTTTTTCAAAACAGGAGAGGTGAAATAGTGATCACAGAATGAGGACATGTAAAACTGAAACAACACATTGCAACACAACACAACCGATAAATATAAACAAGCACCATTGTTAAAGGACTGAAACAAACATAGATGGTGACCAATGTGAGCGACTAGTGTACAGTATTAGAGTGAACATTTCTTGCTTCTTTTTCTACTCATTTGGTCATTTCATGTAAACAATTAAATATGTTACTTTCCATGGAGAGGAAGGAATTTGTGAAACAAAATATTTTGCTATTTAGTACTGTCAAAATATATATTCACAGGGGTGTTGTTGGATAAACATGATAAATGAACAGTTTCTCTTTTTTTACATTATGCTACCTTTATGCTACAAGGGTAGCATTGTCCATTCCCATGATGTACAAAGATATTATAGAGTGGCCTTCCAATGATAGTAATACATGTAAATCATTGTCTCATTGATACATCATCATATTGTTATACATGTACATGTATGTAAAAACTATGTACATGTATACTTTGTAAACATAAAGAAGACATATGAAGTTGAACACAAGATATTTATTTGCTTTTTTATCCATCTGCACAACTGCCACTGTATCACTTCTGCTTCAAATTCAATAGATTGAATGCAGAGTCTTGTATTTGTTTTTAGTTCAGTGGTCTCACCATCAATTGCAGAAAAATAGCATACACATGTACATCAAGTTTGGCATATGATCTACAATAATATGGTGTTTTCACAGTCAGGATAAGCACATGTAATTTTCTCTCTTACAAAACCATTGTTAAGTATCACATTGATAGGAATAGTTATCAGTCCACTACATGACAGTGCCGTCACATGGAAAAAGTCATCACTAATAGTTGTTCCTGTCTGCCTCTACCAGGGAGTCTTATTTTCAATCAGAAAGACTTGGGAGTCCTACATTCAGCACATGTATGATATTATATCTATTGTATGCTGCACTGTTAGGTAAATTTAATCAACATCTTTGTTCTTTATAACATGCAGGATCCTGTTAAAAAAAAAATGTTGTCAGATACTGAATGTGAATATATATAAAATTGTAAATGTCATCAAAGTGGTGGAAATATTGAAAAAAAACAATTTATATACACAAAACCAGTATGTTTTGGGAAAGTAAATCATGTGGTGGGTACATTTTTTCTCTAAAGATGGACAAGTTTTATATAAACAGTAGCCATGGACAGGGGTCTGTCGTGATATTGAAGAAAATCAATAAGCTGACAGCTATAATACTGATTTTTTTATTGTAAATTACATCAAAGTGGGTGAAAATATGAAAAAAACTTATATACACAAATCCAGTATGTCTTGGGAAATTAAATCATGTGATGGGTACAATTTTTCTCTAAAGAAGGATAAGTTTATAAACTGTAGCCATGGACAGGGGTCTGTCTTGATATTGAAGAAAAACAACATGGCTGAGACCTATAATACTGATTTTTAATTGTAAATTGCATCAACGTTAGTGAAAATATGATAAAAACAACTTCTATACACAAATCCAGTATGTCATAGGAAAGTACATTTTGTAATTCATGTGCTGGGAACAATTATTCTCTGAAAATGGACAAGTTTATAAACTGTAGCCATGGACAGGGGTCTTTCTTGATATTGAAGAAAAACAACATGGCTGACAGCAATAATACTGATTTTTAATTGTAAATTGCATCAACATTGGTGAAAATATGATAAAAACAACTTTTATACACAAATCCAGTATGTCATAGGAAAGTACATTTTGTAATTCATGTGCTGGGAACAATTATTCTCTGAAGATGGACAAGTTTATAAACTGTAGCCACGGACAGGGGTCTTTCTTGATATTGAAGAAAAACAACATGGCCGACAGCTATAATACTTATTTTTAATTGTAAATTGCGTCAAAATGGGTGAAAATATGGAAAAAACAAGTTGAATACACAAATCCAGTATGTCATAGGAAAGTAATTTATGTGCTGTGAACAATTATTCTCTAAAGATAGACAAGTTTTTTTATTGTAGCCATGGACAGGGGCCTGTCTTTATATTGAAGAAAATGAACATGGCCGACAGCTAGAATACTTAATTTTAATTGTTAATTGCATCAAAGTGGGTGAAAATATGAAAAATTCAAATTAATTCACAAAAACCAATATATGTCTTGGGGAAAGTAATTCATTTCATAAATGGTTTTATTCCTTTTCAAATTAAAAGGTTTTGATAAAAATTACGACCTTGTTAAAAATTATCATGTCGGCCAAGCTTTCCCTTTATTACATGTATTATATACTGCAATAAAACGTTAATCGTCACAATATTTTAACTAATAATTACTACAATGTACAAACTGACAATGACTGAATAAAACAAGGTAATTAATATATACAAACTTGAAATATATACTTACATTATACTGTAACGTGTTTTGAAATGCTTGATGTAAAATAAAAATCGAAGAGAGGTGGTTTACTTGTCGTGGAAGAAACAAATGGTGATCTTGTTAAAGTCTCGTGGAAGCGCGTGTTTTTAATTCCATTTCGCTGAACCTAGTACTGTTACAGTTGCCAATCTCTGTGTATATATGTCTCTGGTTAGACACAATGCAAATACGAATTTACAGTATAATTTGAACATGTTGTACTTAAAAGAAAATTGTTTCTGATTGAAATTTACATTTGTGTCATTTGTCTTTTGGTCATTTGCATTTAAACTGAAATATTATATTCAATATTTGAAATTTATCATTGTGTCCTTGTGTAGTGACACAAAATGCATGTCAACTATATTTAGCACCGGAACCTTGCCACTAATATTAGGGATTGGCCATTTAACTTCAATCAAAGAGCTGAATAGCTCAGAGGGGAAAGACGGCCCTTGTTTCTATTTTTTTTTTTTTTTTTTTTTTTTTTTGGAAGGGGGGGGGGGGTATCTTTTGATAGTCTTCATATAAAAAATGAAGAAAAAAAAAGAACAGCTAGAACATATTGAAAGGTTGACAATATTGAAATCAATTGTTGTTAAATGTAATTTCGTTTCCTTATTCAATTTGGACCAATGGTAGAGATCTGCATCTTCCAAATCTAAACATTCGATTATAGTTGATAGCTAATTATCTAAAGTTCCACTGAATTCTGTCATTTAACATCAACTTCAATATTTTTTGAAATCTTAATAGTGTATGACTGAACTGCAGGCTAGGGCCATTTCCCATTTTTTGTGACAGTAAAAAAAAAAAATTTTTTTCTGAAGAAAGTAATGAAAGTTAGGACTGAAAAATCTATTCAGTTTTAAATTTCCATTGATAAAGTTCCCAGTTACAACACTCAAAACTCATCACAGGGATACAGGTCCTAATAAAAAAACAATATGATTGATGTAAACTATGTGAAGCTTGTTTCCAAATCCTACATTTGGAAATATTTTTAAATTTCATGAATAAATAGGTTTAAACTACAAAATGCAACATTTGTAATTTTTTTGTTGTTGTTTATACCATTACCATGATTACAATGATTATGTTGGTACACAAAATTTAGTTTTAATGGAAGACTACTAATCATGTTCTAAATGTCACATTTTAAGTGCTTATTTTAGTGGATAATTACTCATCAATTGAGGTGCTCCTGAATTGGAGGAAGATTCTCTAAACAGAGTTTTACAGAAAAAAATGAAAAAAAACGTTTCTCTCCCCAATCTCATGTTTCCCCACGGACTTTGTTTACTTTGAAAGTTGTTGACCTACAAATTAAAGTATTGCATGTTGATGTTTGAATCATCTACAGCAAACATAATTATGCTTAAATTTAACAAATACCATTTTTTAATTAGTGCACGATCTTTGAGAATGATTTAAATAACCAGTGAATGATATCCCTGCTTCTGCGTAGTGTGGCATTCCAACAATGATGTCACTATAACATATAATGTAGGTTGGATATATTTAGAATATATCGTCATTATGATTTTTCCTGATTGTAAAAGAAACGTAAATACATGTAGTGTAAAGGAGAGCTCAAGATACGATAATTTCGCGAGAAACAGACGGGAAATGTGTAAAAAAGTGTTTAAAGTCAATCTATTCATTTGTGTGTCTCCTTCTCACCAATCTCAGTAAGATTTGTTCAGGGGTTTTTCACACTATAAAAACAAAATGAATGATGTGAGGGAATGTCTCTCTGGTCAACCCAATAGGGGATTGATGGCTTGAAGCAATCTTTCCCCAAAAAGGGGGTGGGTGGTTATGGTTTTTTCCTGAAAAAAATATTGTGATCCTCAAATTGATGAAAAGTTATTGTGGCCAAGCAGATGTCTGATGACAAAAAAAAATTCTGAGTGCCTTATAGAATTTAATTTTTAGAAAAATAATTTAATTATATATCATTTATATAGCATCGAAAAACTAGGAAAGAATATGTTCACACCTTACTCGAAACAAATATTTCTGACTTGGACAAAAACCATCTTCGCTAGCCAAGGGTTACGATCCACTCCCGTTCTCTTCACCCTTGGCGGATTGAGATTAAATTTCGCAGACACACAGTAAGGATTTTTATTGGTTGCAGTCAAAACTCGCTGCATCCAATCAAAAAGCCCCTATAACATGATCACGTGTAAATGTAGAAAGTCTTTGTAAACAATTGCCACATGTTTATTGTGCAACAAGTCTTTACTTCTATAAACATACGACTATATTTAGTGACAACTTGAATGTTTTTAATCAATTAGTAGAAGTTCCTGTGTATATTTCATGCACAAATGCATGAATATTGACGTGTATTATCGTATCCGGCTTTATCAAGTGTGTAGAATCTAGCCGCTACCATGTTTTTACCTCCAAGTTCAAGTGCTACCATTGGTCAAGAATAATGTATTCGGAATGGGCGTGACTTTAATCTTCCGATATATGGCGCAACATTGTTTTCACAAATGTTGGCTGAATCTGCCACGGGTGAAGAGAACGGGAGTGGATCATAACCCTTAGCTAACGTAGATGGACAAAAATAACCATATCCCCCCTTTTGAAGTTAGATGGAACCTTGCTCCCATATGACAAAAAATCCATACTATAAAATATTGTACAAGTTATATTAAAGTGAATTTTTGTCAAATTTTTGTACAAATTATAATACAATCTGTACAGAGTAATAATACAAATAATAATTTGTACAAAAAAATTGTAATTTGATAACATTTCATCTTGTACACAACATATATATATACAGATATATATATCAAAATATCATTTTTTTAAATGAAATATTTTTTTTGGTGATTAGATGATATATTATCCCTAGTTTTTGGTTGGGTTCGTCTTGCTTATTCTTTAGTTTTCTATGTTGTGTCATGTGTACTATTGTTTGTCTGTTTGTCTTTTTCATTTTTAGCCATGACGTTGACAGTTTATTTTCGATTTATGAGTTTGACTGTCCCTCTGGTATCTTTTGTCCCTCTTTTACATGAAGTAATCAGTATCAATTACTGGTAATTGTGATTTATTTAAGATTACTGTTTAAATTGATATTAACACAGCAAATTTGGTATTATTGTTATATGTGTTTCATGTAAAACAAAATGCAAGTTAGCTTGGTAGGAGTAAAAACAATAATCATGATAATACATTACTTACGTTTTAAGGGTGGAAAAAAAAGATAAGTTATTTTGACACATGCAATTGTTTTCTATCCATGGCAAGATTTACTATCCCTATATGCTATCTTGCCATGGATAGAAAACAAGTGCCTCGTAATATATATGGATAGCAGATCTTGCCATGGATAGAAAACATGTGCCTGTGTATTTTGATCAGTTTAATATGTGACCAGTTTGATAGCCATTTGGAATTTTCTGCCTTTCTTTTACAAGTCTTAGAAACGAATATCTTAGTCTTTCGTCATCATAACATTGACAATATTTTATCTGTTCATTGTCTATTTGCTACGATCTGGGACTATTATACTAGTCGAACTAAGATTTACAAACTCCTGTCACCTGTGGGTGCGAATGAACTAGTAAGTTTAAAAATCTTAACTACTTAAATTTACCAATAGTTTCTGTAACTTGTCCTAATAATATTCTGCCATTCTGTCATGGCCAATTGCATAGTATTTCCTGGAAAACAATTTGACAATTTTCAACTTTCGGTTCCAGGAAAACTTTTTTAATTAGACGCTTACATCATTGCAAAAATATTGATGGTCTAGCAAGATTCTTCCTTTGACGAACCATGTAAATTATCACTAAGTACCGAGTAATCTGGAAAAAAAATACAGCACCACGTACTTAAAAAAAATTAAAGTTGTCACATATTTCTTCTTACCTTGTCAAAATTTATTGTTTATTATGGGTTTTGTAAAAGTAGTCCTAATATAAAAATCTTCACTTTCGTCTAATGCTTGTAGTCCGTTTCTGTGTGTGTTACATTTTAATGTTGTGTCGTTGTTCTCCTCTTATATATTTAATGCGTTTCCCTCAGTTTTAGTTTGTTACCCGGATTTTGTTTTTTGGCCATGGATTTATGAGTTTTGAACAGCGGTATACAACTGTTGCCTTTATTCAAAAATACAAAAAAAAAAATTATTCTCCCAGTCATCCATGTTTTAAAAGTTGTCTACGAATATGTTAAAATAATTAATTTACAGCTGCAATATTTAACCTATTATCTCGCGTTACCTTTTCTCAGTGTACATTTCGCCTTTATCAGACGAACCACTCCATTCAGACTATCTTCTTGAAGTGTAGAATCCCTCATATGCAGTTTGAAATTTGAATTTTTGGCACTTCCATTTAAGTATAGAAATTCTTCTTAATACACTAATATTCACCGACACCACTATATAATTTACATGCAAAAACAAGGTATAAATACATACAAAGTCATATTTAAAATCTAAACTTTGATCGACTCAGCTAGTGTCATTTTCACTGTTATCACACTTAATTATGACTTCTTTTTTCATCGTTAGAATCAGAGACACACATATATATAAATATATGTCGAGGGTCAATTATTATGATCTTCCAAATACCGTTTCGATCCCTAACATCACTAAAGAGACATTTATTGTCGAAATCTGGATCTGGTGTATAAAAAAAATTGACACCTTATGTTTGTGGCATAACATCTTGGCCACAAGTTTATTGTTTTCTGTTTAGTATTAAATTTGTATCCATTTTGTTACATCTTGTCACGGATCAATTTTATTTGGCAATCGCCAATGGCAGTCAGCAGGGTTAAAGAACATCAGTTGTTCTAACTGTTAGTCAAATGCGTTTTGTTTAAATTTATTTTTTCACTTTTTTGGTCTTTTGGAAAATGTTATTTGTGCTGTATTTAGACCCTTCTACATCGAAATTTGTTTTACATGCACACGAATAAAAATTGCGGTTTGTATCTAACACAATCATAGGTTAGAACGTAGTTTTCAATTTAGACTTGTATATATATATATTACAGTACATGATATATAACATCTCCATGCCTTATATATCATGTACTGTAGTACGACGCTAGATTAAAACTGACGTGGAAAGGTAACACCCGGCCACCGAAAGCTTCATTTTTATGAAGCCCAGGTGGTCGTGTGGTCTAGCGGGACGGCTACAGTGCAGGCGATTTGGTGTCACGGTATCTCAGTAGCCCGGCGAGGGAAGAACAAAAAAAATTGCGAAAGCAAGTTTAGAGATCTAACTTTGTTGGGTTGATGTTTAGACGAGTTGTATATACAAAATATACACAGCCATGTATCACCATCACTGCTGGTGATCCGATGGATACATCTGTTGTAGAGTTGTCATTGGGTCAGACGTACTTACATACATATTGTAGAGATGTCACTGATTCAGACGAACTTATAAATATAATTATTTCTGTGACTGTATCTTACATTAATTTGTAGGATCCTTTACTATAGATAATTTAGCTGATCTGTAAAAATAACATCTTCATGCCTTATATATAAGACAATATCTGAAAAAGTCTAATTTCCATGTTCCATCTTTCACCAGCAATTATTTTTTTATTCAGGCATTTTTTTTTAAACTTTAAAGTTTCAGTATTAACTAGAGAATATAATTCACCAACTGCACCCAATTAAACATTCTTTTTAATATTTCTTCTAAAATAATATTATAATTTAAATGGTCAACCCCCAAAAATCATGTTGTCCCCTGTTATTTTATGAAATTAAGTAAACAGCCTTACGATTTTCACAAATCTGATAGATTATATAAAAAATCTTCTCCATTACTGGTCTGATTTTGTCATAACCAAAGTATGTAAGAATATTTTGCATTTTTTAGGGTCTTTTAAATGTTGTCCCCAGGGGTAATTTCCCTCCTGTTACCGCTGGGTTTTTTCACCTGTGGACACGTTTGAAAGACCAAAAATTTATTTCTTAAATGCAATGTGAAGAGCATCATTTCCTGAGTGTATGACTTCATATGTTTAGGTAAATAGCAGCCATTTTGAAAAATCTGAACTCCCCAAAGATAAGAATTTGGAGAAAAATAATGTTGGTGTTCTCTCCTGTTACAGCCTTTTTGTGTACCTTCTGAGAATATTTCATTCTCAACACTATAACAGTACATGTGTTTTTATAGTATCTTATCAAATTGATATGTAGATGGAAGTAAACTTCTACACAATTTGAGTAAATGAACAAAACGTACTGCGTAATTCCTTTCTGTTACGTTCTGTCATGTTACCTGATAAAAAGTAACAGCATAACCATAATCAATAACAGGAAGGATGTTCAAGACAATTTCACTGATGAATCAGAAAGTAAATCTAATATATGCCAAACATTTCATTTAATATAAGTTATCATCACCATATTAAATAAATTTCAAAACAATATACAGTATATTGAATGACAAAAATAGGTTTTCGGTTTTGATAACAGTAGAGAACATTGTGCAGATAGTAACAGAAAGGAATTTATTTATGAATTTTTCATTACCTAGTCAGATTTTTCATCTTGCAAATACAGTTTCAAAGGATAAATGACATTGTTTGCTGTTACCTTCCAATTGTGACCAATCTGAAATGATGTATTTTTCTTAAACTATAAAATAAAGCATTTTTTTGGAGAAAAAAATCCTTTCTGTTACCAACTCTGTCCTGTTACCGTTGTTCTGTTTCTCAAGATTCTTTCATGTTACCGACATATCTGACTCTCTTTTACCATATCTTAACCTTTTGTATTGCAAATGTTAAAATCAATAATTGGCATTTGATAAACTATTGCACAGGATATACTAGCAAACCACAAATAGTGTCTTAAAAACTTATTCCTTATTTCAATTAGAAACGTTTTAAAATTGATTCACTTGGGTAACAGGAAAGAACTGGATTTTTTTGTTCCATTTTTTAAATTGCCGAAAATTAGACTTTTTTTAGATATATTGTCTCATGTACTATAGTACAACGCTAGATTAAAACTGATGGGGAAAGGTAACACCCGGCCACCGAAAGGTTCATTTTTATGGTGGTCGTTTGTTCGTGTGGTCAAGCGCGCCGGTTACAGTGCAGGCGATTTGGTGTCACGATGCTCGACTCAGCAAATGTCTTTTTCTCTTTTACCAAACTCATGACTAAGGGAGCAACCATTCTGCAACTTCAAAAAAAAAGGGGGGGCAGTATGGTTTTACCCACGCGATTTTTTTTTACAGATTCCTTAATTAACGAATATCTTGATAGTTAGAGGATAATCCAGTTAACATTAGTATGTCATTGAAAATGTGCAATATCCCCTCTGTCACAGCGTATGCATGGTGTTGTCCCACTCCAATTTTCATACGTTACACGTGTGCATGTTCACATAATCAGTGTATACAATTAATTTGAGGAGGCATTCTTCTGATGAAAAAAGCTGTTCCACCAGGGTAATGAGAAAAAACGACTGAAATCGACATAACGAAATTTTTACGGTAACCGTCATGAATTGATTGAATGTTACGATGTCTCAACTCACAGGCGACTTGTTTTCGCCGTTTTTGTTACTAATTATAATACAATTGTTTGACCTTTAAATTTGCCGATTGTGTCCTCATCCCTATTGTGCTATTTTGATAAAGTGATGATTCACATGGCGATGCAGGTATAGCAGACTTCTGTTGGTTCTTAGCCGTTTTGAGTTCAATCGATCACCTCAGATTTTTTTCTTTTATCTTGATGCATTTTTCAAATTGAATTACGCCTCTAACTCAACTTATAGTTAAATTGGGTTTCGACCAAATTGGAACGCATGGAGTCTGTTTGTTAGTTTAAGATTGCATTTGTTTGAACTACTGAATTTGAACTTGCCTTGTTGAAATTATGAAACAATTACAAGAGAACAATAAAAAATCGATATCTGATTTTTTTTTCCTTTAAAAGAAGGTTATTTAAGATCCAACAATTTGTATGAACCACGATCCACTATAGAAATATAATTCATCGATCAGGTCTCGAATACCAATGATGTTACACCTCAGTGATTAATGTCTTTTCCTTTCTGTTAGCATTCCCAATTCTTTGATACATCTATGCCAATTAAGGTAGCACAATACAAAGATGTTTTTACTTCCAATCACTAACCTTTGAAATGCTGTAACTTTCTTATGAATGCATAGAAAATAACAAAAGAGGTATATATAGATAGATAAAAGATTAATCTTTTAAATGAATGCAATATTTTTATTATGCAATCATTATGAGTGTAATCAATAATTCAGGGCCGTAACTAGCCTCTTTTTAATAGTGAGGCAAAACAAAATCGCCGAGCGTAGCGTGGCGAAAAAAATTTGGCGAGAGGTCTGGGGAAGCTCTGAGAAAAATAACGTAAAATCATGCATTCTGAGCGTTTCACGGACTCTTTCTTACATTGAAACGCAAATAATCTTCAGCTATTTTTTCGAAAATATTCTGGTCTCAAAGCAAAAACATAGATTTATTGTAATTTAAGACTTTTCGGTTTTAGGGGCAACATTAAAAGACCGATATGTAGGTTAAAGTAAAAATCGTATTTCTCATAATCATTAATACCGGTTCTGTCTGTCTACTCTTATCTTGTTTTGTGCTGACTTTGGTGATTTTTTTTATGACTAGATTTAAATATAGTGATAGTGCAGTAATATACTTTAAGTACTAGTACTGCTTAAGTCGACACTAGGGACCATCTTGACCTTCTTTTACGGTATTAATGATTATTGAAGTCCAAGACTCTCCAGCAACTATCAAGATGAAGAACAGGAATAATAAATGACCATTTATCATTTATATTTTTTCTATGCATTGACTTTGTGTGCGATTAGGTCCCGTGCACGTTTACTCCATATTCCTTTATTTTCTGTCTTAACACGACCTAATGCAAGTTTAACCCTTCAATGTTAAAGGTCATATGGCAGTACATTTTTTTTTTCAAATGGTTTGATACCGGGAAATTGGTGGTCTTTCTTTAATTTAAACCATGCCAGCTATGTAGTTTTATCCACAGGAGCTTGGGTATATGATACAGATATTTTCTTAATTTTTTTGTTGTTGATTAAAATAGTAAATTTTCTATATTTGTAATACATATCTATCATTTCTGTGCATGTCTCACCTATATATAGCTAGTTTCGAGTGATTTAAACGACTCAGAGAAATTACCCAATTTTACAATCCATACTAAGAAAAATTGCCGGTATTTTCTCTGAGTCGTTTAAATCACTCGAAACTAGGTGAGACATGCACTAAAGTGATAGATATGTATTAATAATATAGAAAATTGAATATCTTAATCAACGGGAAAAAAAGACAAAAAAATATTTGCATTCTTTGATATCAAGTTCAATTATCCATGCAGAAACGATAATTTTTTCTGTGTCCAGTATAGCATCGTAGATAGATATAGGAAGATGTGGTGTGAGTGCCAATGAGACAACTCTTCATCCAAATAACAATTTATAAAAGTAAACCATTATAAGTCAATGTACGGCCTTCAACACGGAGCCTTGGCTCACGCCGAACAAAACGCTATAAAGGGCCCAAAATTACTAGTGTTAAACCATTCAAACGGGAAATCCAACGGTCTAATCGATATAAAAAACGAGAGCATAATCTTAAAATATTTTCCGGCTCAATAACTGGAAATCGGGGATATGCAACATTGCACACGTTTACAAATGAAAAACAACACTCAGACTATAGTCATTAAGTAGGACAATAAAAGAACAAAAGACAAACCCGAGACACAGAAGTACAAACAATAGACCATCAACTCCGAAAACCAAAAGTAAAATAGAAACATAGATCACGACAAAAATGCAGGGGCGACATCAGGGAGTGAAGAGAACTTGCTTCTTGCAAGACACTTTCCGTAAAAACAATTTGATATAAAGACAATCTTTTTTTTTCATTTTTTTTTAAAATTTCCAGCATGAGGCATTTGCCTCATTTGCCTCAATGTAGTTACGGCCCTGTAATTATGTAATTAGTGGCAAAATCTGAGTAAGTTCACTTGAATGAATTTAGCTCTATCATCTCTTTAACTATACAGAAAATTTTAATGAAATCTTAATCAACACATCATGGGCTTCAAAAGGGTGTCTCAGATTGTCTCTATTGTATTCCAGTCTCTCATAAATCTCTAATTATTGTAAACATCCTAAGCACATAAAAGAAGATAATGTTTAATTAGGTGTAAAATTTGTTCTATACATTCTATCTAAAATCTGAGACACCTTTTGCAGATAATGGCCATAGGAACAACATATAATAAAATCAACCCTCTAGGGATACCTATGCAGAAGCTAATTTCATTTGAAAGTGGAAATTTGGTGAAAAATATTTTAGTCACAGCGTTATGGAATAACGGTTTCACAAATGATATCGGATATGTTCCTTACGTCGTAACTACAATCCCCTTCCCTTTCATGAATATGACCTACCGAATTAGACTATTTACCGGATTTGTAATCACATAAGCAACACGACGGGTGCCACATGTGGAGCAGGATCTGCTTACCCTTCCGGAGCACATGAGATCACCCCTAGTTTTTGGTGGGGTTTGTGTTGTTTATTCTTTAGTTTTCTATGTTGTGTCGTGTGTACTATTGTTTTTCTGTTTGTCTTTTTCATTTTTAGCCATGGCGTTGTCAGTTTGTTTTAGATTTATGAGTTTGACTGTCCCTTTGGTATCTTTCGTCCCTCTTTTTTTAACATTATAATTGGTTACATAATTGTAACAATACTAGCATTGCATTTAGTTGAAAGAGTGATCTGTTGGCTATCCAAAACTACCACTTTTATAAATTTTCAAGCATTATTAAGAAAGTTACAGCATTTTAAAACTTGGGAGTTGGAGTTATAAAATCTTTGTATTGTGCTACCTTAAATCGAAAAAAATCACCTAAAAACAAATCAGAACTAACCATTCTTACGTTGTTATTTCAAGATGATGTATATGTAAATACATATAAAATTAGAAGCTTCGCACCGCGATGCGAAACAAAACGGTGTAAAAAAAACACCCCACCCTTGTTCACCCCGGGATAAATAAAATTTTGTCGAAAAATTAAAAAAAGTTAGAAAAGAATTTGCCATAATAGAAAATAAAAAGAAAAAAATGTTTATTTGAAGACAAAAATTGAAAAAAAACAAGATAACCGTGTTTCGATACTTATACGTCATTTGATTTCTGTTTTAGAGTTCTTAATGAAGGTGGCTCTTTAATATCATTTATTTAGCGTTATTTCATTTTTTTTTCATTAATGTGTTACTATAGTTTTGTACTACTGTTGCAACATCAAATTGACAGTTTTGATAATTTAATGTGGGTGTTTTGGTTTAATTAATCATTTTGCTTTCTCGACTGTATTTATTTGTTTAAAGTCATGAAACCGAGGCTAATGGCGGCCCCCAGCATCTTTTTAGCTCCAACAAAATATTTTTAAAAATGAGCATTTAATAAGCCAAAAATACACAAAGAACCAGCCAAATTATGTTGAAACATGAACCAAATCAACATACAAACATTCAGCTACATATATGTAAAGGGTTTGTAAAAAAATAACACGTACGAAGCGCATCAGAAAAGCACATCACCATTATCGACACCATAAACTTTGTATCGTGATTCGTGGTCCTGTCCACTGTAATATAAAATGGCGCATTCAGAAATAAAAAAATCTAGTCGAGTGAGAAAAAACTTTTACGCTGTTGCAAAAGGCCATACTACGGGCATTTTCACCTCCTGGAGCCTGTGTAGTAGAAGTGTAGATAAATTCCAGGGACAAATATATAAAGGCTTCCCTGACATCAATAGTGCCCTTGACTTCCTGTCACCTTACTCCTTCAAATGCACTACAACACCAGTGTATGACGACCTTGGGAAAAGGAAAAATGTCAAAGAATACCAACATACATGCAGTAATTGTGATACATCATTGTCAACAGAAATCGTAAATGATCAATCAGAAAATTCAAGAAATCATAATATTAACTCTGTTATAACGAGTAATTCAACATCTGAGCTTATAGATTCTGACACAGATTCCAACATATCAGAACTGGAATGCCAGGATGACCTCGAGAACACCGTTATCTCAATTAACACTGACAATAACAATAACACAGCTCCACTAAAACAGCATGATGACCTTCAGTCACAGCAAACAGAGCTTAAAAGAGTATTTCAGCTTGCCAAGACATGCTGTATACGCCATACCCAAGACGACTCAAGCATGATAACCTGTAATTCTTGTAACAAATGGACTCATTACTCATGTACAAACTTACCACCTTATATCCTTTTTACTTTAAGCTCAACACAAAGAAAATACACGTGCCGAAAATGTGTTGTTATACCTGAAGATTTTATTCAAAAGTTGGAAAACAACAAAAATACATCGACCACCAACGCTTCATGTCAGACATCCATAGACAATCAACCGGATGGTTCATATCTAGACAGTGTAGCTAGCAGATTTCAAGAATCATTAGTAACATCAATCAATACATTAAATAGAGACTACCTAATCGTGAAAGTGACTTGACAGCAACCATAGAGAAAGTAAACAACATAGAGCAAATTCTAAAAGAAAAACTTGCAACAATCATAACAAAGTTAAGTCACTCAAGTGAAGAAAGAGCACAAAGTGATGCTTCATTATTAGAAATGGGTAAAAAAGTAAAACAAACTTCTGTGAAGCTAGATCAAATTCAAAAAGACATTAAAGTACTTATTGATTGAGTTAAGTCTGCCAATTGATATTTTATCGTATGTTTTTCTTTGTTGTGATGTTATGCTATTGTTTCAGAAAAAGGGAGAAGGTTTAGATCCATTAAAACGTTTAATCCCGCTGCAAATGTTTGCACCTGTCCTAAGTCAGGAATCTGATGTACAGTAGTTGTCGTTTGTTTATATAATATATACGTGTTTCTCGTTTCTCGTTTTGTTTATATAGATTAGACCGTTGGTTTTCCCGTTTGAATGGTTTTACACTAGTAATTTTGGGGCCCTTTATAGCTTGTTGTTCGGTGTGAGCCAAGGCTCCGTGTTGAAGGCCGTACTTTAACCTATAATGGTTTACTTTTTAAATTGTTATTTGTATGGAGAGTTGTCTCATTGGCACTCACACCACATCTTCCTATATCTACCAATTAATTCAATTCAAGAGCCATCACTCTACGAGCTAGTAGAGAAAAGCTGTATGATGATCCCTATAATTTAGAATGCAACACAAGACTTACCAAAAGATAGGAAGAAAATGGACGGAGTCGTACAACAAGTTCAAAAATTAGGCAATCAAATCAAAACGTCATCTGAAGAACATAAGAGCAAGCTTGAAGATATAAATGATACCATGCACGCGTTATCAGAAAATACAACTAAACCAATCTATGCATGCAAAGTTCAAAACAAATTTGAATTGTTAGAAAACGAAAAATTATGTACAAATATTGATGTTGAAAATGTATCTGATAAAATATGTGATAGTGATGAAAATCTTTGTACCAATTTTAATGAAAGAAATTAGCACAATGATGCATTTACACCAGTAGTAAATTCCCCAAAGGGCAACACACAAAATAAAAATTCTGTAGGTAATTCACCAAAGGGCAACACACAAAACAGAATTTCAGGCCAAAGTAGTCAAACAACAAAAAACCCTGATCACACAAGGCAGAGTATAGATAAACAAACCAATAAAAGAGGTAGCATCAACAAACAAAACACACAAAAAAAAAAAAGATTTTATTGTTAGGAAACTCTCACCTAAGACCAATTATAACAAATGAGTTTATTAGAGGCTACTCAGTAAGAAAACAGTTATGTTACACAATTGAAAAAACCAAATCATATATTAAATACTGAGGTATTTGATTGTATAGCCTTGCACCTCTTCACAAATGATGTAAGAAACAAAGAAAACATGGAGAACGCCTGTGGAGAATTCGCTTCACTAGTTGATAGCATACATGTAAAATGGCAATCTGCTTCTATAGTAGTCTCATTAGGAATATGTCGAGGAGACTCTTATATCTTGAACCAAAAAATACAAGAATGCAATATAATCTTGCAGCACATATTCATGCATAAAAAGTACATACACCTTTGTGATAATTCTTTCTTGGGGTACAGAGGCAATGCAAACTATAGATTTCTAAATTTTGACAAGGTACACCTCAACTTTGAAGGAACCAAAGTGTTTGTCACAAACCTCAAATATGCATTATATAAAGCACTTAATATTAAGAGAAATAGAAACACTCAAGGTAGTTGAATATCAGATCAAAACAATTATGACTGGAATTATCCATACTTTAGGTAATATGATTGAATAGGCACATATATGTAAAAATGTAACAAGACTTTAAATTGTTTATTATTTTTGCATTATTATAGATGTTATACTTATAGTTTCCTACATATACATGTACTTCTCTAGTTAAGAATTTAAGTACCATGGTCACTGTTTTTATGATCTGTATATGGATTATTATTTAATTTTTTAATGTGAGATTAAAGACTCAAAACACTGGTGCAAATGATATGTGGTAATACAAAAGTTAATAATATTAAAATCAGGACAGATAAAGTTAGTTAAAAAGACCATCATGACACTGACTTTTTATTTGTAAAACATGTTAAAAGATACATGAATGAGAACTAGATTTTATAGAAAAAAAAATTATATTATAAATGTATATCATAAGTAACATTTTTGGGGAAGACGGCTTCAAGCCGTCAATCCCCAATGGGGTTGACCAGAGTGACATTCCCTCACATCATTCATTTTGTTTTTATAGTGTGGAAAACCCCCCAACAAATCTTACTAAGAATGATGAGATGGGGAGACACAAATTAATAAATTGACTTTAAACACTTTTTTACACATTTCCCTTCTGTTTCTCTCGAAATTATCGTATATCGAGCTCTCCTTCACACTATTTACGTTTCTTTTACAATCCGGAAAAATCAGTATGACGAGATATTCTAAATATATCCAACCTACATTTTTATAGTGACGTCATTGTTGGAATGCCACACTACGCATAAGCTGGTTATTTAAATCATTCTCAAAGATTGTGCACTTATTAAAAAATAGTATTTGTTGAATTTAAACATAATGATGTTTGCTGTAGATGATTTAAACATCAACATGCAATACTTTAATTTGTAGGTCAACAGCTTTCAAAGTAAACAGGAAGTCCGAGGGGCTACATGAGATCGGGGAGAGAAACGATCTTTTCCATTTTTTTCTGTAAACTCTGTTTTGAAAATCTTCCTCCAATTCAGGAGCACCTCAATTTATGAGCTAATTATCCACTAAAATAAACACTTGAAATGTGACATTTAGTATATGATAAGTAGTCTTTCATTAAAACTAAATTTTGTGTACCAACATAATCATTGTAATAGTTACAAAAAAATTACAAATGTTGCATTTTGTAGTTTAAACCTATTTATTAATGAAATTTTACAAATATTTCAAAATGTAGGATTTGCGGAAACAAGCTTCACACAGTTTACATCAATCATATTGTTATTTTTATTAGTACCTGTATCCCTGTGATGAGAGATATAACTGGGAACTTTATCAATGGAAATTTAAAACTGAATAGATTTTTCAGTCCTAACTTTTTAAAAATTTTAAGAGTACTGTCACAAAAAATGGAAAATGGCCCTAGCCTACAGTCCCAGTCGTACACTATTAAGATTTCAAAAATAATTGTAGTTGTTGTTAAATGACAGAATTCAACTAGTTGAATTTTAGATAATTAACTATCAACTTTAATTGAATGTTTAGAAAATGTTGTGTCGTTGTTCTCCTCTTATATTTAATGCGTTTCGCTCGGTTTTGGTTTGTTACCCCGATTTTGTTTTTTGTCCATGGATTTATGAGTTTTGAACAGCGGTATACTACTGTTGCCTTTATTTAGATTTAGAAGATGCAGGTCTCTTCCATTGGTCTAAATTGAATCCTAAACTAAAGAAACGAAATTACATAAAACAACAATTGTTTCCAATAGTGCCAACCTTCCACATGTTCTAGCTGTTCTTTTTTTCTCTATATAAAGACTATCAAATATAACCCCCCCCCAACCCCCAACCCCCACCCCCAAAAAATGAAATAGAAACAAGGGCCGTCTTTCCCCTCAGAGCTATTCAGCTCTTTGATTGATTTTTTATTATTAACTCTTCTCCTCTACAGAGAGAGTCTGTCTACAATATCTTCAGACATAAATATTGTGCGAATCTATAAATTATAGAAATACATGTATGTACACACACGCAACAACTGATTTATATGTATACATTTCCTAAGAAAATGTACAATTTTATGAATATAAACAAATGTATATGTACTTTATTTTATACATCACAAATCTCTGTAGTACACAGTTACATGCAACTCATATTTTTATGACTTATATTTACTGGTTTTAGTGTATGCTTATTTTATTGATCATTGTAAGCACACATGATTTATACAGGAAAAAACTTGAAAATTTCAACATGGAATATCAATGGTTATATTAGTAAGGGATTTAACAAATTTGAAGACGATATTTTTGTTGACAATCTTTTACAGCAAGACATTTTTTGCTTGCAAGAAACCCACTGTGATCTGGATAATTGTTTAGAACTTCCAAATTTTCAAAGACCGGTTCATCTTATAAGACCTAGAACCAAACCTAGTGGGAAAAGACATGGTGGCTTGTCAGTATATATACTTAATACAACAAGACCGGGTGTTAAAATTTTAGAACATGCCACAAATGATTTTATATGGTTAAAGTTAGACAGAACATTCTTCGGGTTTCAGGAAGATTTATACATTTGTTTTGTATACAATCCACCTGAAAATTCTTCCTACTATAGAAAATTGAATTATAATATTCTTGAAATGATTGAAAATGATATAGTAAAATATTCCCAATCAGGAAAAATCATGATAGCAGGAGATTTAAATGCAAGAACTGCTTGTGAAATTGATCATATCCAAATGGATTCAGACAAACATATTCCATTATTTGACAATTACAAATGTGATTCTAGTCTAATTCAAAGAAAAGTAAAGATAGTTCTATTAACACTAGGAGCAGACAACTCATATCTCTATGTATATCTTCATCATTGCGTATCCTTAATGGCAAAACAATGGGTGATTTATTGGGTGCACACACTTGCTTCCAACCTTTAGGAAGTAGTGTTGTCGATTATTTTTTAGCATCTGAGGAACTCTTACCAAATTTCACATATTTTCACACTCATAATTTTTTACCTGATTTCTCAGATCATTGTCAGATTTCATGCATGTTAAAATGCAACACAAAAATTTATCAAAGAAACTTAAATCTAGCTTTAATGCCAGATAAATATATATGGGATGATAAGTCAGTCTCAGCATTTCAAGATGCCATAAATTCAAATGAAATCAAAAATTTTATTAGACAGTATAAAGATAAAATTTATGACCAAGATTCAATTAATAATGCCGCAAAAGATTTGAATAAGATTTTTCTAAAAGCCGCAGATTTATCACTAAAGAAAATTATTAGAAAACCAAAAAAAAAAAAGCAAGAAGAAGAAAATTAAAAAGAATAGAGAATGGCAAGATCAAGATATAATAAATTTAAAACAAAACTTATATCGAAAATACAAATTAATGCAAAATCACAATACAGATCCTTATGTACGAGGGTCCTTTTTTAAATGCCTGAAATCGTATCGAAAACAAAGAAGAGCAAAAATAAGAAAATTCAAACAAGACATCATGAATAAATTCGATAATTTATATGATCAAAATACGAAAGCCTATTTGCAACTACTAGATACAATTAAAAATATCACAAATAATAGTCAAAACAAATCTGAGAATACTATCGACCCATCTGAATGGCAAGAATACTTTCAAAAATTGAATAAGAATGAACAATATAGTGATGATTTAATTAAGAAGAAACTTGAATCATTCCATAATGAAAATGTTTTTAATGAACTTGACTACTTAATAACACCTGAGGAAATAGAAAAAGCAATAAAAAGTCTTAAGAATTCTAAATCGAGGGGATTCAGCATGATCTCGAATGAAATGATAAAATATAGCCAAACCGTTTGTATCCCTCTAATACAAAAACTCTTTAATTTAGTATTTTCAAGTAGTATTTACCCAAAATTATGGGGCCAAGGCCTTATCACCCCACTTCACAAGTCTGGATCTAATCATGATCCATCAAACTACAGGGGCATTACTATTGCAGATAACATAGGCAAGTTATTTAATTCAATTCTAAATAACAGGTTGACAAAATTTTTAAAAACTAGAAATATAATTAGAAGTGAGCAAATTGGTTTTACTAAAGGATGTCGCACAACAGACCATATGTATGTGTTAAATACCATCATTCAAAAATTTGTGAAAAATAATTCGAAGCCTCTGTATGCATGCTTTGTAGATTTTAAGCGTGCATTTGATTCAGTTTCACATCTCCACCTTTTTTATAAACTTAAATGTATAGGTGTTGGAACAAAATTTTATGACATTATAAAATGTATGTATGAAAACACAGAAACTTGTGTAAAAATAGATCAACACAGGACAAACCTTTTTAAATCAAATATAGGAGTAAGACAAGGGGATAATCTCAGTCCCTGTCTCTTTAATATATATTTAAATGATTTGCCAACCTATTTTGACCAAACATGTGACCCAATCCCATTAAATACACATCCCTTAAATATTTTAATGTATGCTGATGATGTAGTACTTTTATCATCAACAGAGCAAGGACTTCAAAATTGTGCTAACAAATTAAATAAATTTACAGTTGATTATAAAATGACAGTTAACACTAAAAAGACCAAGGTTCTTGTATTTAACAAATCAGGAAGACTTAAAAATATTGAAATATCATTAGGAAACCAGACTTTAGAATGTGTACAGAACTACACATACTTAGGTATAAATTTTTCATCATCTGGGAGTTTCCAAATAGCAAAGAAAGAACTTTATAACAAAGGAATGAAAGCATATTTCAAATTAAGGAAGACCTTTTCAGTGGAAAGCCCAAAACCTAGTACTTTATTACACATCTATAACCATACAATCCGACCAATCTTGTTGTATGGATCTGAAATTTGGGGTTATATACCACATAAGAAACAAATACATTTGGATAACTTTATATCAAAAGAAACTGATTATCTTGTACTAGAGAAAATTCATACTAAGCTTTGTAAATTTTCACTTGGAGTTAATATAAAAACACCAAATACGGCATGTAGAGGAGAACTAGGTTCACTCCTTACACTGTATTATGTAATAATGAATATGGTAAAATATTGGATCCATCTTATGAAAGATATTGAACCTTCAAATATTATTCTAAGGGAAGCCATAAATCTATCTCATTCTATGGACAAACATAACCAGGAATCTTGGATAGGAAGCATTAAACATATATTTAAATTTCTAGACTTAGAATATCTATTTGTTAACCAGTCAAACTTTAAACAAAACTCCATTCTAAAAAAAGTAAAAACATCTTTAACTATTAAATTTAAAGAAAGCTGGTTAGCTAGTTTAGAAAGCAATTCTGGGAAGTGTACTAATTTACAATCTGGCAATAAATTAAGAACTTACAGAAAATTTAAAAATATTTTTATGTTTGAACCATATTTAAAAATGAATTCAAAAAAAGACAGGCAAATAATCACAAGATTTAGAACTAGCTGTCATGATCTTGAAATCGAAAGAGGGAGGTATATTGGAATTAAAGCTGAAGACAGAAAGTGTAAGCTATGTAAGAACGCAGTTGAAGACGAACTACATTTCCTTTTAAAATGTCCTGTTCTAAAAGACACTCGATCTCAACATCTATCTAATTTAAATTCAAAATTCAAAAATTTTTCAAGATTATCTGATGAAATGAAATTTGTTTGGATTCTTTCATCTGAAGATTTGTTTGTTACTTCAAACTTATCTAATTTATTGCACTCCCTTTTTGAAGAACGAAAGAAAATTATAGAAAATGTTGTTGTTTGAAAAAAAAATAGAAGAAAAATATATATAGATATATATATATATAGGAAATAAAATTGATCAGGAGTTGTCTCCCATAGACCTAGAACTATAAAGATTTATGTAATTTCTCCAGGTCACAGTGGCACCCATAACAACTATGTTTTGTCACTAACTTGGTTTATATCAGGTTAATTAGTGTAAATGTGTATTCATGTGGTTTTTTGTTCAAATGTACTTTAATCATTCGACTCATTTTCTGTGCTTTATTTTGTAATTCATTTGATTGTATAGCTCAAATTCTTTAATTTGTCCACTTTCAGAAGAAGTTTACTTTTTTTTAATTGCTTGCTTCCAGGAAGCAATTCGCCGGACATATTTTACGTATTGTTATGATATTGTAATTATTATGTTTATTTATGTTGGCCTAATTTGTGTTGTATGGCCTGATAGTTGTTTACCAAATAATCTTATAACTGTGCAGTTTAGGAATCACTGGAACAATCACAGAATGATTGGAACTTTCTAGAATGATCCTTATAAAAGATGCGTAATTTAAACTTCTACGTTATTCCAGAAACTTCCGTTGTAACTTTCCAGGATTTTCCACAATGTTCCATTATAGAGTGTTCTAGAATTTTCCATGACAACACTATATATACAGACACTAAAGTTAAACTCTCATAATTAAACTTGGACTTAGACATTGATAGACATTAGTATTCACGGCATTTGGATTGACACTTTTATTCTACAAACAACATCATACTGGATTGTGACCTTAGTAGTGAACATAATATTCAGATTGGATTCCGAAAGATTTCCGGATACAGATAAAGAAAAAAGAGTGGACTCATATTTTGACAGTTAAGTTATCAGTAATATTTGTAAAATACTTCTTGTAAACTTTTGTATAATAAATATTGTTAAATTTTAGTATTGATTTGTGTCTTTTGTTGGCTACAATTTAAAGGCGATTTCTGGCCGTAACAGAAATTGGGGGCTCGTCCTGGGATCTTAAAAATATTTTATTCAAAATTTGTTTAGTATTTGTATTATAACTAGCCACCAAAATTCTACAAAATGGCATTTGATGCTGGTAAATTTTTGAAAACGCCAGACCTGGAGAGTTTTGATAATTTAAAGAAAGAGGAATTAGTGTTGCTTGCTAAAGAACTGAAATTAGTTTTTAAAGTATCTATGAGAAAACAAATTATAAAAAATTTGGTTATAGACAAATTAGTTGACGCAGAAATTTTAGGTGAAGAGGCTCTTGAACTTAAGGTCGAAAATATTGACGCCTTTAAATTAAAACAGCTTGAATTAGAACATGAACTCAAACTAAAAGAACTGGAAATGAATTTGAAGGAGATGGAGAAAAGAAAAGAAGATGAATTTAAATTAAAACAGGCAGAACTGGAAATGAAGGAAAGGTTAGAAATGGAGAAAAAAGAAAAAGAAGATGAATTTAAATTAAAAGAACTTGAAATGAGAGAAAGGCTAGAGATGGAAAAACTGAAAATTGAAATGGTCAAAGAAGAAAGCAACACTAAAGTCCAGTCGAAATCAGATTATTTTGATGCAGCAAAAAATATACGTTTGGTTCCGAAATTTTGTGAAAAAACAGTTGATAAATATTTTCCACAGTTTGAGAAAATTGCTTATAATTTGAAATGGCCAATGCCGTATTGGACTACGATGCTGCAAAGTGTTTTTGAGGGTAAGGCAGCTGAAATATACTCCGCACTTTCATCAGAAAAAAGTTCTGATTATGACACTGTGAAACAGGAAATTTTGAAAGCCTATGAGCTAGTACCAGAAGCATATAGACAGAAATTTAGATCTTATAAAAAGTTTGATTCGCAAACCTATGTGGAATTTGCTCGGGAAAAAGAAGATCTATTTGATAAATGGCTTACTTCAAAGAAAACAAAAAACAATTTTGATCAACTAAGACAATTGATGTTATTAGAAGAGTTTAAACAATGTGTTCATTCAGAATTAAAAACACATTTAGACGACAAAACTGTTGAGTCAATACATGATGCGGCTGTAATTTCAGATAATTATACTCTTTCACATAAAAGAAGTTTCAAGAGTCAAAATGTTAATACTTCCAGTGGAAATTACAAAAATCAAAGCACTGAGCGTACTGATAGTAAGCCTGTTCCACAGAATAAGAGTCAGTCCAGTTATAATATGTCTAGTCCAAAATTTGATACTTTTGAGAAGAAGTCACTGACTTGTGCTTATTGTAAGAAGATTGGTCACCTGAAGGCTGATTGTTTTAGACTCCAGAAGAAGAATGAACGAGATAATAAGCCGAAGACCAGTGCTTGTACGACACCTTATATTACCAGTACATTGGAATGTCCTGCGAGTCAGGCTTTTAAGTCCAGTTTTTGTGATTATATGGAGGAATATAAACCCTTTATGTCTGATGGGTTTGTTGCTATTGTTGATGATACCACTCTTCAGCCTATTAAAATTTTACGGGACACTGGAGCTTCTCAGTCTTTATTGTTAGAAGGTGTGTTGCCTTTGTCCGAGAAGACTTCTGTTGGTGCCTCCGTTTTGTTACAAGGTGTAGAGTTGGGTTGTATAGATGTTCCTCTCCATCGTATTTATCTGAAGTCAGATTTAATAACTGGACCAGTTGTTGTAGGTGTTCGTCCTAATCTCCCTGTTGAGGGTGTTACCTTATTGCTAGGAAATGATCTAGCTAGGAACAAAGTGGTTGCTGAACCAATTGTTACCAGTGAACCGGTGGTGGATGTTAAATCACCTGAAGATGATGCTGAATTATATCCAGCTTGTGTTGTTACTAGGGCGATGGCTAGAAAACAACAAGATGAGAATTTGCAAACAGACAAGTTTGATTACATGGACCTTTCTGACACTTTCATAGCTGACATTGAAGGTCCTGGTAACTCAGAAAAGGCCATTATAAAACCACCTAGTGTTAACAAAAATGTTATTATGCCATGGCCAGATGTAAACAGCCATTCATTAGACCGAAAGAATTTATCTGAAGAACAACATAAAGACCCTGAGGTTCTTCAGCTCAGCCAGAGAGCTCAACCACAGGAGGAAGCAGACAAAGTGGCCGAATGCCTTTTCCATCAGGACGGCATTTTAATGAGGAAGTGGAGGCCTCCTGATGCTACCCCTGAGGAGGAATGGAGAGTGGTGTACCAAGTGGTGGTGCCTAAAGTTTATAGACAAGAAATTATTGGTCTTGCCCATGACACCCCCTTGGCTGGACACTTAGGTATAAGGAAGACTTGCCTTAAGATCTTGCAGCATTTTTACTGGCCTAAACTTAGAAATTATGTTGCAGAATACTGCAAATCATGTCATATATGCCAGGTTGTTGGTAAACCTAACCAGAAAGTACCACCAGCACCACTTCTGCCTATTCCAGCCTTTGACGAACCTTTCAGCAGAGTTCTAATTGACTGGAAATGCATATTTATTGACAATCATGTGTACATCTACCCGCTTTCCTGAAGCTATTCCGCTCAGAAATATCAAGACACCTACTATCGTCAAAGCTTTGATCAAATTTTTCACATTAGTAGGACTTCCTAAGTCTATTCAGTCCGACCAGGGATCAAATTTCATGTCAGGTTTATTCCAGCAAGTCGTGTACCAGTTAGGGATTGCTCAGTATAGATCAAGTGCGTACCATCCAGAATCTCAAGGTGCCTTAGAACGTTTTCATCAAACATTGAAGAACATGATTAGAACTTTTTGTCTTCAATTTGACAGAGACTGGGATGATGGAGTTCACTTTCTACTTTTTGCAGTCCGAGAGGCTGTTCAAGAATCCCTTGGATTTAGTCCCTTTGAGTTGGTATTTGGCCATACTGTAAGGGGACCGTTAAAATTGATTAAGGAAAAGTGGCTTACTGAACATACTGACTTGAATCTTTTAGACTATGTATCTAGATTTAAAGAAAAATTGTATACTGCTTGTCAAATTGCTCAGAAAAACTTTAAAAATGTACAGAACAAGATGAAAATATGGTATGATAAAGATGCCAGGGACAGAGTTTTTGAGCCTGGTGATAAGGTACTTGTATTTCTGCCTGTCTCTGGACATCCTTTACAGGCTAAATATTGTGGTCCTTATACAATAGAGAGTAAAATTAATGATTTGAATTATATTGTAAAAACTCCAGGTCGGCGCAAACAAAATAGAGTGTGTCATATTAATATGTTAAAACCATATTTTGAGCGTACTAATGTACTATGTGATAGTAAACCAGTTGCCACTTTAGGCATGGTTAAATTTGAGAACAATCATGACAAACCAGATGTAATTGAACCAACTTTTAGTTGTAAAACTATGGAAGAGACAGTTAGATTGAAAAATTCAGAAATTTTGTCAAATTTAGATTCAAAACTTGCACATCTGTCTTTTGATCGTAGAGAAGAAATAAAAACTTTGGTATTTTCTTTTAAAAATCTTTTTCCAGATGTGCCAAACAAAACCACTGCTGTTTGTCATGATGTTGATGTAGGAGATGCTTCTCCAATTAAGCAACATCCTTACAGGCTCAATCCACTCAAACTTGAAGTTATGAGAAAAGAAATTAAATATATGCTTGACAATGATATTATTGAGCCGAGTAACAGTGAATGGAGCTCTCCTTGTCTCCTTGTGCCAAAACCAGATAAAACTTTTCGTTTCGTGACTGATTTCAGAAAAGTAAATTCAGTCTCAAAATCTGATTCCTATCCGATTCCAAGGATAGACGATTGTATTGAAAATATTGGTCAAGCAAAATTTGTGAGCAAATTTGATTTATTGAAAGGTTATTGGCAAGTTCCATTGACACAGAGAGCTCGTGAAATATCAGCTTTTGTTACACCAGATGGCTTATTTCAATATACTGTAATGCCATTTGGCATGAAAAGTGCTCCAGCTACATTTCAAAGAATGATCAATAATGTTATAAAAGATTTAGACTGTTGTTATGCTGATATTGATGATCTTATTGTATGTAGTGATAGCTGGGAACAGCATTTAACACATTTATATGATACTTTTGATAGATTGTCAAAATCAAATTTGACTGTTAATCTGGGTAAAAGTGAATTTTGTCAGGCCACTGTTGATTATTTAGGGCATACAGTTGGCCAAGGTCAAGTGAAACCTATTATGGCTAAAGTGGAAGTTATTTCCAAATTTCCTCCTCCTACTTATAGAAAACAACTTATGAGATATTTAGGCATGATTGGGTTTTACAGAAAATTTTGTTCAAATTTTGCTACTGTTGTTCAACCATTGACTCATCTTTTACGGAAAGATTCTAAATTTATGTGGAGCGGAAATTGTTAAAAAGCTTTTGAAAATAGCAAATCACTTTTAATTAATAGTCCAGTTCTGATTACTCCAGACTTTGAAAAACAATTTAAACTTGCCGTTGATGCAAGCGATGTAGGAATAGGAGCTGTTTTATATCAAGAGACAGATGATAATGTTGAAAAACCTATATCATATTTTTCTAAGAAATTAGATAAACATCAGAAAAATTATTCAACTATTGAATAAGAGTGTTTTGCAATTTTGATGTATATTTGAATCCCACTGTATATCCTATTCTTGTTTATACTGATCATAATCCTCTCACCTTCATGCATAAAATGAGAACAAGAATCAGAGGTTGACTAGGTGGAGTTTATTGTTACATGAATATGATGTAATTGTAAAACATATTAAGGGTAAAGATAATGTAATAGCTGATGCTTTATCTAGAGCTTATTAAATCACTTTGTATATATTATGTATTTTTTTCATATTATTTATGATAAGTTTTTGTTACACTAAAACTTCTTTTAAGGGGGGAGGTGTTATGATATTGTAATTATTATGTTTATTTATGTTGGCCTAATTTGTGTTGTATGGCCTGATAGTTGTTTACCAAATAATGGACATGTTTATATTACTAATGAATGGCAAAATGTAGACTTTCAAAAATACCTGTTACAAAAAAAAAAAACACCGTTTTACTGTAAACTGACATAAAAGTCGACATGCAAGATAAAGAGTCTTATAATATGTTTACTTTTGAAACTTTGTATAATTAGCATTAGCAGTTCAGAATTTTGTTACTTATACGTGTTTTTGTTTTTAAAGAACTGAATGACGTCACCGGCAAGGACCCTAGTTTATTTTAATTTTCTGGTGATATGATGTACTTTAGTAATGTTGGAGATCTAGAGCCTTTTTAAACTCAATGGACACATCGAAACAACCCAGGACCCAAAAAAAAGCTATAGTACCATGTGGAAGTAAATGTCAGCCTACGCATGCATACATGCAAAAATACAAATAGTGATGAAAACTAACTTTGGCATTACTATTTAATGTTTATGCAGCCTTTGAATTGTAAATAATACATTTTCATATAGCCATCATTGGTATTTTTTTATAAAGTTTTCTAATGCATATTATTGAAAAAAATACCTATATGGCCAGTTAATAACCAAAATGAGTATACGCAGATACACTTGTTTGTTTTTATAGAGATTCTATTATAACACAATGGAGACTGATGAACCCCTTTTTTTGACATTTTTTTACCCATTTTGTCTACATGTTTTGTTCACAAATTGTTTCAATATAACGGAATTTTATGCGACTGACAGTTTAAGCTAGCTATAAAACCATAATTTTCTACATCAGGAAATATTTTTGAATTTTTGAAATTCTAAGGCTTTTCTACCTCAGGCATAGATTACCTTAGCTGTATGTGGCAAAATTTTGAGGAATTTTGGTCCGTACTGCTCTTCAACTTTGGCCCTTTTAACTTTTTCGATTCGAGCGTCACTGATGAGTCTTTTGTAGACGAAACGCGCGTCTGGCGTTTATACAAAATTTAGTCCTGGTATCTATGATGAGTTTAATATTATATACCAAACCAGGAGTACGACAGTTGTTTTTTATTCGTTTGATATGTTTGAGCTTTTACGTATGTCATTTGATAAGGGAACGACAAGTGAACCTCCAGGGATGTCTGGTGGTTAATTTTTTTTCTAAAAAAAATATTCTGATCCCCAATTTGATGAAAACAATATTCTTGTCAAACAGATGACAAAAAAATATTCTGACCTTATAGTGTTAAATTTTGAAATAAAAAATAAGCAGATTGATTGCGTCGAAAAACTAAATAAATCTGACTAAGAAAAAAAACCATACCCCCTACCTTTTTTGAAGTTAAACGGTTTCTTCATTTAGTTTTCCTTGGAGTCTAGTATTTTGTTTTTTTTACTTTTTTGTGGATAGCTTCATACAATTAAGTAGTACAATAAAATCAACTCTGTTGCTAAATTGGTGGCTATTTATTTACAAAACTATATCAGATAAAAGAGATTAGACACATCATTCATCAAAGTACGATAATTCAAATACGTGTTGCAGGTGCACTGATAAGTCGTAATTAAAGCTTAAAGATGCATAGCATTCTTAAAACTTTTAAGGGGTTTTATGCTCCTGCCTTCCACAAACCGTGGTAAATGTACACTTGAAAGTGTATCGTCCACCATTTAAATTCCAACACCAAATGTCTAGTAGAATAACACGACCGGCATGTTTTTTTGTCCAAATCTGTTTAGGATATTATTCTCACTTTGTCCAGTGGCGGTACCATTTTTGGGGGGAGGGAAGAGGGTCCTTGGGTTAAGAAATCCATTTTTGGACGATCAACGCTTATGAATGAAGTTATAATACGTTAGGTTTATTTTAAATAATTGAGCATAAATTATTTAGCTTATGGAAATAAAAGCTACGAAACATATACGAATAACTTAGTCAGAACTTTTTGTGCTGACATGAATTATCATTGATAGTGTTATATTTATAAATTAACTGTTTACAAAATTTTGATTTTTTGAAATACTAAGGCTTTTTTACCTCATGCATAGATTACCTTAGCTGTATTTGGCAACTCTTTTTGGAATTTTGGATCTCAATGCTCTTCAACTTCGTACTTTATTTAGCTTTTTTCAACTTTTTTGGATTCGAGCGTCACTGATGAGTCTTTTGTAGACGAAACGCGCGTCTGGCGTATATATAAAATTTAGTCCTGGTATCTTTGATGAGTTTATTTATCAGATCTTCATGATGAGGAAGAAAATGTATTATAAATCAACTGAATCTACCCCCTGTTTAAGACAATAACAATCAAAACTAAGGAGTAAACAAAGACTCACAAAACCAAAGGACATTTACATCAACAGTTATAATAATAATTAAGAAACAACACGAACTCCACTAAAATCTCGTAGTGAAATCAGGTGCTCCGAAGGGTTAAGCATTTCCTGCACCGTATACGGCACCCGTCGTGTTATTTCTTTGTTCAGTTCGATAATGATTTTAAGACATGAAAGGAACGTCAAAGACTTAAAAAGACCCGACATATTCTTTTGGAATGTTTTTGATAGGTTCATATCAAAATAGTCGTTTCAGTTAAAAATTTATTTACTAGTATAGATTAAGTATATGTCATTTAAAATTTTCATTAAAACTGAAATGTCAATTTATAAAAAATACACGTATAAAGAATAATTATATAGCTCAGCTCGTAAATTAGTTTTAAAACGCATCCTCAAACTTTGTTTAGACACATATTCCAACGGTAAATCATATAACAGAAATATGGCGTCAGTTACACCATTCTATCAGTGAATATTTTTATATCGTTTTTTAAACTTTTGTTTTCTCGTAAAATTACATTTACGTATTAATCCAAAATGGCTATTTTTTGTTATAAATTTATTACCTTTATTTTTATTTCAAAAATTATGATTGCAAACAAAGGTACTATTCTACTGCTTATAAACTATGCAAATTTTATCTCCTTAAAGCATATTGCCCACTGTTTTCGTTTAAGATAAAATGAAATGAAAACGAAGTGGTAACATGATCACTTTCTGTTTGTCAGAAGCTATGAGGTACTGAGTGTTAATCAAATTAATGATGTAATATATCCGTATATACTACAGTGTTTTATCATAAATTCTTTAATTTCATTTTGCAATAGTATTGCTGAATAATATTTTATATAACAGAGCAACAGGAACAGAAGGTTAAAGTGATAAAGAAAAAATTCTTAGTGTCTGACAAATGTAAAGAAATGTCAGAAATTAAGTGGTTTTGATAAGAAAAAGGATTCTAGACGACTGATATATTTTGTTTTACACTAGGATTTATATAATAAGAATTTCTTGCCACACGTTACGAAGTCAGAATGCAGAGATTTCAAAATGAAACTGTCTTAATTGTGTTTATGATTTGTTTGGATGTTACTACTTCATTAATAAAACCAGGGTATGTATTATATTTGATATTTCAAATATAAATTTACTGTTGATGAAATTCTGAAATATTTAAAACACTTAGGTTTTTATACACATAGACTTTTAATGATCGTATTTTGACTCTACATTTTTAAATATTTTAATATGTTCTTAAACTTTTACGTTTTTGCGTTACAACTATTTTGTAAAAACATTATTCGATAAATTTAAATTAGGTGGAACGAGCGTCTGGAGGACCAAACTATAACTTGGTATCTTTTTAATGAGTTTGTATATTCCTGAAATTAAAGTTTTAATACTGCTAGCTATAGCTGAGAAAATCTTTCCACGAGATAATGTGATGACTAAGGAAGTAAGACTATCGCATTTGAAGTCTACGATGTAAATTAACTTGTGTTTGAAGCTATCATTAAAACATAAATACAGACTGATATATACATTTTCAATTCGTTTTCTTTTACAATATACACGTTCTCTATTTCAGTGATCCTGATAACACTAAATTATTGTTCCATGAAAAGTTATTTTATTAAGCATTTTCTTTGTTTTAAACTAGCACAATTCCCTAGACTTAAATTCACTTTTGAAATAAACTGATTTGTCTTCTTTTACACAATAATCCTTTTTTTTCATACGAGTAAAAAAATAGTCTTCTTACAAAAAATCAACAATGGTCTAAATCATATCTAATCTTCTTTTAACGTCAACTTTATTTTGTTGTGAAAAAACCCAACAAAGTTTAGAAATACGACAGGTTCTTATTTTATGATTGTAAAAACAAGAAAACTACAATCAACTACAAACGCAACTTTTGATTTTCCCATTGTATTTTTTTTCATTTTGAGTAGTTACTTTCAATCTGCCCGAACTAAGATATTATGTATTTCAGTTGATATAATATGCTAAAACATGTTTCTCATTAGTTTATTTCAATAATTGAGGTCTATGTATACACTTAACAAAACGGAGTGTCTATTCGTTCGTCCAGCTAGCCGGACGAATAGTTAAAAATCTCTATTCGTCCGGCCATCCGTCTGCGGATGCGCAAATCTTCAATATCAATAAAAGTGTCATGTGACGGGAAAAGTGTCCCGGATGAGGTGTCGCAAAACAAACGAGCGTATGCAATGGACGTTTTGAGAATCGGAAAGCGTGATTTATATTTGAAGATGTGTCATAAAGAAAACAAGAGAGAATATGATTGCTTTAAAAAAAATTCTATAGGCGTGATTCCAGAACAGTAGCGTATACATGTTAATAGTTATCAAAAGTACCAGGATTATAATTTAGTACGCCAGACGCGCGTTTCGTCTACATAAGACTCATCAGTGACGCTAATATCAAAATATTTTTAAAGCCTGTGAGGAATAAGCCTGCAATCAAAGTGAAATTGATGATTTACCACCATTTACCTTATGGAGGCAAAACACATTCGGAAACAATACTATATCAAACTTGCTTGTATGCATTATTTTTAAGTTATACTACAAAAGAGATATATGCACATGCACTGATATGACTGGACTGGGAATATGACACCAGGTATGGGATAACCCCTCTTTTTTTCCTGTTGTGTCTACTATACATTTTTTTCTAAAAAAAAATCTATCGAAAACACAATCCTACTTTTGGGGACAGGTTACACGTGCCTACCCTTTTCTCTAATTTCATATGAATTAAAAATCGCCGAACAATTTAAATGAAGAATCGTGCATAATCATTTAAGGACCTTACTTTAACCAAACTTCACAGAAACAATAAATTCAGGATCTTTTGGTATCATAGATGTCTAAGGAAGCCAATAATCATTGGCCCGGCTGTTTACCTTACAGGAAATTCATAGGCAGAACAACATAAGAGAGAATCATTTTTGCTCCCTCCCCACCCCACCCGCATTCCCAACTTCCTTTAGAACAAAAAAAAATCTGAATCAAATGTATAGTTTATTTGTTTTATTAGAATGAGCTCTTTTTTTCATAAAACGATGTTAGACAATATATTTTAAGAGTACTAATGCTTTATTTATCTCCTTCAAAACACGATATTAAATCTTCATCATTATAGTCTTGGCCGGACAAATAGCGAAAAACCGTAAAAATGCAATTTTTCGAGCTTGCCGGATGAATATACATTTTTAACTATTTGCCCGGCTAGCCGGACGAATAGCCACTGCCACTACTCAGTTAGAAGAACAATCAAATTATTTACTTCTATCGTCACCATCAGAATTGATCGATACAGTATTCCGAAGAATAAGTCTCCAATGAACTCTATTACATGTTCAACATTTCAAAACTAGAAAAATTGAAAAAAAGGTTCAACAAACTATCTAACATATATCAATACATATATTCCTAAATCTCAGGGGATGGGGGCTCCTATCAACTAAGTATTGAACTTCCTGCCAAGCCCTAAATAGATAAAAAAAAAATTAAAAAAAAATATTAAATATAACAAAACTCATTAAAGATACTAGGCTAATGAATAATTTTGAACGCAAGACACACGTGTTATCTTCATGAGGCTCATTATTGACGCTCGAATCGAAGTAGTTGGTGGGCCATATCAAAAACTGAGTACCCAATATGCAAAAACATAAAAGACAACCGCTGGCAAGGTTACTCATACGGAGCACAGCTTAAATTTATGAAAACTCATCATCTCGTTTGAATTTCGATCAAATATAAAAAGGGTACTTTATATTAGTGAAGTAGTAGATAACATCAAAACCCCGGAATAGGAAAAAAAAGGGTACTCTATATTAGTGAAGTAGTAGATAACATCAAAACCCAGGAATAGGAAAATAAAAAGGGTACTCTATATTGGAACACAAAAGTAAAACAAAATATAACAAAAGAAGTTTGTCTCGTTCCCCCCTGATTTATCTTCAAAAACACACAAAAACGAGTACGGTATACATAAGTTCGGTTGTTTAATGAATTAGAATATACAGACACTTTAATCCAAAACTACATGCCAACTGGCAGCAGTATAGAATTGTTTTAAATTTTACATCAGGTCATATTTATATTGAACTAATTATTTAGTTTTTATGATTTTCAGGAGGAGAGTTTGCCCAATTTCACGTGCTTCATCTCAAGTAGTTCCATCACCACAAACTTACATTAGACCATTCATTATACCATGCAATGGGGATAAATGTGGTAACTCAAGGTAATATACAAAGAAATAGTAATATTAAATTATGCCATGGGTTCCGTCAACATAAACTCAAAACATGAGGCCATTCATTGGAGAAGTGTGGTAACTCCAGGTAATACACAAAGTAATAGTAATATATTATGCCATGAGTTTCGTCACCACAAAGTTACATTAGGCCATTCATTAAACCTTGCAATGACGATAAGTGTGGTAACTCAAGGTTATATACAAAGAAATAGTGATATTAGATTATGCCATGAGTTCCATCACCACAAACTTACAATATGCCATTTATTGTACCATGCAATTGGAAGAAGTGTAGTAATTCAAGGTAATATACAAAGTAATAGTAATATAAGATTATACCACGAGTTCCGTCAGCACAAACTCAAAACATAAGGCCATTCATTTGCTCTCACCCCATATGGAATTTACTGACCCCATATATACCGTAATAGGTCACTAGCACACTATGTAACTAATAGTATTGTACCATGCAATTAGTAACTCAAGATTATATACACATGGCAGTGTAAGATTATGCCATGACAAGCACATGACATGGATTTACACATATAACGAGTTTAACTCTAGATAGGGAAGTAGTAAGCATTCATACGCGTTAATATTGATTCACTTATAGGGTTTTTGCATCGGAACTAAACCCATGTATTTCAAAACCAGTTGTTGGCATGACACGGGTTATGTTCTTCTCATATGTTATGATGGTATGATACTTAGGTAAACGGACAGAAAGTCACAGGACAAAAAGTCACAGGACATAAAGTCACAAATTTGGTAAGACAAAAAGTCACAGGACAAAAAGTCACAGGACAAAAAGTCACAAATAATTTGTTGACAATTGTTTGAATATAAAAGAAAAATATCTTGAAATATTTACTTTTCAATACATATATTCATATTAAAGTTTAGGAAATGTGTCATTATACTTGAAAAATCAAGATTTATTTAATTTTAATCATGCAAAAGATATATTTCTTGGCACCATGAAGCCATTTAAGTGCCAAGCCATTTTGACATTTTGTTTTTTTAACAATTATTTGATCATCTTTGATATTTTTTGGATAAATTTTGTTAACAAACTTGGTTTATTTTATTTATTATTATTACTTTTACTGTTAAATCTGGTTTTTGTTATATCTACTTTACGTGAGTCTGCATTTATGTATGCCGTCATACGACAAAATTATTTTTATGTCTACCTGTGCGAATTTCAAACGCGCAATTTTACACCAGTAATGAAAACCTTCTATCATTTATGGGTAGACTTTACATAGATAAATTCAGCCGTATTTGACGTGAAACTGTACTTATGTGTCCCGTCATACTTTGAACCACACCATTATTTTATTTATTATTTTTACTGTAAGTCTGTTTTTTGTTATATCTACTTTACGTGAGTCTGCAATTATGTATGCCGTCATACGACAAAATTATTGTTATGTCTACCTGTGCGAATTTCAAACGCGCAATTTTACACCAGAAATGAAAACCTTCTTTCATTTATGGGTAGACTTTACATACTAGATAAATTCAGCCGTATAAGAAAAGCAAAATGAGAATGTTAAATTTGATGTATGCCTTTTTGTGCTACTTTGTTACATTTGTTGTTTATGTAGTGATATTAAGATGATAACACAATATTGACTGTTGTACCCCTATTTTTGACATTTTTACTCTTTGAGTATGTTTGTTTTGTTCATGCATCGTTGACAATGTAATGGAATTTGATGCGACTGTCATACAAGTGAGAGGTTTAGCTAGCTATAAAACCAGGTTCAATCCACCATTTGCTACATTAGAAAATGCCTGTACCAAGTCAGGAATATGACAGTTGTTATCCATTCGTTTGATGTGTTTGGACTTTTGATTTTGCCTTTTGATTTTTGATTTTCCTTTTTGAATTTTCCTCAGAGTTCAGTATTTTTGTGTTTTTACTTTTTATATACAATAGATCAAGAAAAATACAAAAATATTTTTCTAGAAATAAGCAGTTTTTATTCAAAGAAAATAATCAGAAAAAATGAATTGTGACTTTTTGTCCTGTGACTTTTTGTCCGTGACTTTTTGTCTGTGACTTTTTGTCCTGTGACTTTCTGTCCTACATTCGATACTTAACCCCTAACCAGAAGGATTGTGCCTGATATTCGTATGATGAAGACATAATCTTTCAATCAGTTTAATTGAAGTCTAGAGCTGGCATGTCAGTAAACTGCTAGTATAGTCTGTTGTTATTTATGTATTATTGTCATTTTGTTTATTTTCATTGGTTACATCTTCTGACATCAGACTTGGAATTTTCTTGAACTGAATTTTAATGTGCGTATTGTTATGCGTTTACTTTTCTACATTGGGTAGAGGTATAGTGGGAGGGTTGAGATCTCATAAACATGTTTAACTCCGCCGCATGTTTGCGCCTGTTCCAAGTCAGGAGCCTCTGGCCTTTGTTAGTCTTGTATTATTTTTAATTTTAGTTTCTTGTGTACAATTTGGAGTTTAGTATGGCGTTCATTTTCACTTAACTAGTATATATATTTGTTTAGGGACCAGCTAAAAGACGCCTCCGGGTGCGGGAATTTCTTGCTGCATTGAAGACATGTTGGTGACCTTCTGCTGTTGTCTGTTCTATGCTCGGGTTGTTGTCTCTTTGACACATTCTTCATTTCCATTCTCAATTTTATTCAACATTGTCTTTACAAAAAGAAATATTACCACAAAAAGAATCTACATAGATTCGTACCAATATTGTATTTCATTTGTCTTCTATGCTTTGCATGCACAGAAGTAACTAGTTTGCTATACTAGAATATCTTTTATATATCATATATTATATGAATTTGAATGTAATGTAACATATCTTAAATAGAAAGTGAAAATGAAACCCGTGGCTGTGAAAAAAACTAACCAACATGAGAATAGTTATGACAAAATGGTGTTGTGCAAGTTATGTACATGTTGGGTGATATATTTTCATTGTCTAAGTTCTAAATGTTCTTACAAATCATGCAAATCGTTGAATATTCATGCAAATGATGATAAATACACTCCTGGAAGATAACTAACAAAATTGAGAATGGAAATGGGAACTATGTCAAAGAGAGTAGACAACAACCAGACCAAACTACATACTTCTCTAATTTATGAGAAAAACAAGGAAATTGAAAATAAATAAAGTTTAGATTGAGATAAGTAAACTTCTTTTTACGAATGTTGAAATAAAATCATTCCGAAATCCGTTTCATATAGAAACAACAAATTTAAAGTTCAACACAAAAAAAAACCGGTTTTTTCATTTTTGAAATTTCTCTTTTTTTTTTTTACTCATGACATGTACTTGAAAAAACAGGTGTTGTTTCAAGATATCAAAAATTCTAAGTTCATGGATACGGTTTAGGAGTGCTTTTCAATTGTCCTTCTATAAAGTATATATAACATACCATCACGATTTCCAATTAGAATGGAATAATACACTTATAAACTCTCAATTTACTATTTAACTAAGTAGGGTAAGTGTCTATAATAAGTTACAAAATTGTGTACGAGTTCCGTTACTGACGATTTAGAAACTAAACTAAATCCATACATTTTGTCGTTGTTATTTTGTACTTCGCAATAAGTGGAAATTTTAAAAAAGAATCGTTAGTCACCAATGGTCTCAACAGCCAATTAGTTTAGTCATGAAATATGATATTTAATCATTGAAATTTTATGTTTTTTTTCAAATTTGTTTTAAGAAATCATTTTAATGAAATCAAGATTACCTCTTGCAAAGCATTATATTTCCAGGTGTGGATATACTTTTGATCCTTTACCGTACAAGTTTCGTTTATAACGATTAAGATATTTAATTCATCCATACATTATTTCGTAATTTTTTTCTTTTGTACCTCGCAAAAGTAAAAAAAAAATTCAAAAACAAAAAATCGTTAATCATGGAGGATATCAACAAGCCAATTAACCCAGTGTCTGTGTATTATACAGATTTTTTATATTTGTAACTAGGTTTAAACCCATATTTAATCCCCAATTCTCAACATAGGAAGATGCCTGTCCCAAGTTAATTATCCATTCTTTGATGTGATTGGGCTATTATAAGACATATCTTTGATTTCTTGTCTGCGTTAACCTATACTTTTAGTCCTTTATGGTATACAATCCTTTTGTATCTAAAGATTATACCAGTTACAAGCAATAGCAATTATTGCAAATTACCGAAATAACAACTAATTAGAAAACAATATTTATTCATGAACAGATTTATTTCTTTTGAACATTTTGATATCTAGATATACTGGACTTTCGTAACAGCGTTTTACCACAGCAATAAAAACACGATAGATTTACTCAATACGAGTTACTGCAAAATGTCAGTTAGAACTACTGGATTAGACAATTAGGAACTGCTACAGCATATGGTTGCAATGACAAAATTGATGGTAAAGGTATTCTATCTAGTCATTCATGTAGCTCGGTGAATGTGATGAATATTTTCAACTCTACTCCTCGACTGGTACAAACCCTCATTCAAACCAATACAAACTAACAGCTATCATTTGGCAAGTCACAGACTTTTCAAAACAGTTCGCATTGGAAAAGATGAAAAAGAGAAAAGATATTTTCTTAATCTTTCCTTTGCCAACAAAGGTCTCGATGGCGTCAACTTAGGCAATATCCTTCATCATAAATTAGTTCAGTCGAAAATAACTCCTTATTTCAAAGATCAGTCTGTACCAATCATTTCTTATACCTATTCCATACCTATTGCAACTAAAATTTTCAATTACAAAGACGTTTTGTAGGATCACAATATTGACGACTTCAAGTCTAAACCTCCTGATTGCACTTGTGCTAGTTCCAAATTCACATATAATCCGGCTGGCCACGTTATTACCGGTGACCTCAACATTGTCAATAACACTGCCCTGCGAAATATGTTATCGAAAGGTCCGAAATATCGTGAGCCTAAATCAATCAATTGGAAATACAACTTCAAAACTTTGAAGGATTTAGTCGAGGATTATGCCAGGCAATTTGCTAAGTGCGAGAAGGAAGACATGCACACTTTTCCGAATGGATTAATGCTGCGAGGTCGTTGATACAAATCAGAATTAAGAAAATGAATGGGTCTATCAATGTCCATGCTACGTCAATCTTTAAAGACTTAAATGTTGCTAAACATTTATCCTATCTCCATGACAAATATGTGTCAGTCAGTTTAATTGAAGTCTGGAGCTGGCATGTCAGTTAACTGCTAGTAGTCTGTTGTTATTTATGTATTATTGTCATTTTGTTTATTTTCTTTGGTTACATCTTCTGACATCAGACTCGGACTTCTCTTGAACTGAATTTTAATGTGCGTATTGTTATGCGTTTACTTTTCTACATTGGCTAGAGGTATAGGGGGAGGCTTGGGATCTCACAAACATGTTTAACCCCGCCGCAATTATGCGCCTGTCCCAAGTCCCAAGCCTCTGGCCTTTGTTAGTCTTGTATTATTTTAATTTTGGTTTTTTGTGTACAGTTTGGAAATTAGTATGGCGTTCATTATCACTGAACTAGTATATATTTGTTTAAGGGCCAGCGGAAGGATGCTTCCGGGTGCGGGAATTTCTCGCTACATTGAAGACCTGTTAGTGACCTTCGTCTGTTGTTTTTTTCTATGGTCGGGTTAGTGTCTCTTTGGCACATTCCCCATTTCCATTCTCAATTTTATGTTGTCCCTGCAGATAAATCCCCAAACAACATCGTTTTTGTCTGGAAAACTGATTACATTAACTGCTTGATAAACGAATTAGGTATTAACAATTCACTTGGAAACTCAACATTTACCCTCACGATACTTACCAAAGAGAAAATCCTAGATAATCATAGGTCTGTTCTATGTTCCTTTTGAATTTCAATTAAAGATGCAGAACTTGATCACCCATCACTGTGTTGGATACCTAAACTACATAAGTGTCCTTACAAACAACAGTATATTGCTGGGTCTTCCAAGTGCTCCACGAAACATCTTTCTAAATTATTATCATCTATCTTATCAGCAATCAAAGCCGGGCTTCAAAGTTATTGTGAAACAGCCTATTCTAGAGGTGGTGTGAATCATATGTGGATACTAAAATATTTCAAAGATCTTTTAGAGTACATACAATCTAACTCTCTTTCATCTTACAATAGTATTAAAACATTTGACTTTTCTACACTTTACACAACTAAAAGACAAATTGGAAGAGTTGGTATTGCTTTGTTTCATAATAAAAAATGGCCAATGTAGATACAAGTATCTTGTCTTGGGGAGGGATAAATCCTACTTTGTAAAGGATCACTCTGATTCAAACAAAAAAATCTCTGAATCTGACATCATCAAGATGCTTGATTACTTGATTGACAACATAATCGTTACGTTCAAAGAACGTGTTTTTCAACAGACTGTCCGCATTCCAATGGGAACCAATTGTGCCCCTTTTCTTGCGAACTTTTTTCTTTATTATTTTGAGGCTGACTTTATACAGGAAGAAAGATAAGAAGTTATCAATATCCTTTAACTTTACTTTCCGCTATATAGATGATGTTCTCTCACTAAATAATTCTAAATTTGGTGACTATGTTGAACGCATCCAATCGAACTAGAAATAAAGGATACAACAGATACAGTTAAGTCGGCCTCATATCTTGACCTACGTCTAGAAATTGACAATGAGGGTCGGTTGAAAACAAAACTTTACGACAAAAGAGATGATGTCAGCTTTCCAATTGTGAACTTTCCATTTCTAAGTGGCAACATTCTAGCAGCACCTGCATACGGGGAATATATCTCCCAATTTAAACAATATTCCCGTGCTTATATTTCCTATCATGATTTTCTTGATAGAGGGTTGTTGCTCACAAAGAAGCTATTAAACCAAGAATTCATAATGGTGAAGTTATTTTCATCCCTTAGTAAATTTTACGGACGCATCACGAGTTGGGTGGAATAACCGTTTCACTAATGATATCGGATATGTTCCGTACGTCGTTACTACAACCCCCTTCCCTTTCATGAATGTGTGCAATTGTTTGTCTGTTTGTCTTTTTCATTTTTAGCCATGGTGTTGTCAGTTTATTTTCGATTTATGAGTTTGATGGTCCCTCTGGTATCTTTCGTCACTCTTTCACATCTGCATGAAACTTGCCTAGAGTAGTCCATTGCGTTTTTTATATATTCAACGTTCATTGTTTTCCCTTTCATCAGACGGATTTCTTTCATATTTCACCTCTGCTAGGGTATGTTCACGATGATATCTCTTAGTATCATCTCTTTTGTGATATATGCATTAACTATATACGCTGCTGACCCAACATGATGTCATCTGTGATATGTATTATGCCGTGTTCACACCAAACGCCGTATACAGTAAACATGTTTACATTTGGTTTATTGTAATGCACACTAGTATCACATTAAATTTGTTCACATCTATACACCTTGTTTAGCTACCTGTACATAATATTTGTTCACACAAGTAAACTATATGTCATTTAAATGTTCATTACGTAGAACCGAATTCAAATTTTCGAACAACTTTTCTAGCAGTAAGAAACGACCATTTGACTTTAAAAAAAAGGGGGGGGGGTATGGATTTTTCACAATTTGATTATAAAAAAAATCGGGTCATTCAGATGATTATAGAATGAACAAATATTCTGAATCCTAAGTTTCCCCATACGTTATAGTGTTAAATATTGAATTGGTACCATCGAAAAAAAAAAACTAATTATAAACTTTGGCGCGAGAAACAATTTTGACTTAGTACCCCCCCCCCCCTTTTTTTTTTAAAGAAAAGGGGTTACTCCTTTAAGAAAGACATTTTGAATGATTTGCAGTAGTTTAAAGATGTCTTGATTACGCATTAAAAACGTAGGTTCGCAATCAGCGTTCCTGCAGACGAAGAAAAATAATTGCGATGTTAAGGATCATTACATTACATTCTTTTCTGTTTGTTTCGAATGTTATTTTTCTCCAAGGATTATTAAGGTAAGTGGGGGGGGGGGGGGTGTAATGTTTTTTTTTTATTTCTAATTGTATTTTAACGGGTCTCAGATACTACACTAACAAACAATTAACTTCACCCTTTTCTCAGTAATGCATTTATGAGTGAATCGTTGTTTGAGTATAAAGACTAGTGGCAAATATTTCTATCAGTGTGTACGTCCAATCGATTCGGGAAGACCTTTTCGAATGAATTATGTGTTCGGCAATGATGATTGATGAGTCTTGATTAGGGGTTAATAAGGCTACGTAAAGTGTTTTTATAGCAAATAAATATATCAAGTTTAGACAAATATTTCTGTAAAGAACTTTATTAATAAGTGTTATAAGTATCAATTTTATATAAAAAATGTTTCTTTTTTTAATATACATGGAAGAATTAAAATTGAATGTCTAGTTTTGTGTACACCTAACCTACACAAGGCCTACATCGACTATCGACTGCATGTAGACAAAACATGATTTAAACTACATGTAAACATTGAGTTTTATCAATGGGAACGTAATTATGTTTAGTTTATGTGTGAGTTACACTAACACAACACCGAGTTTAGGTCAATGTGAACACGGCCTTAGACGAGAATATATGGGTAACTGGAATTATATTTCAATTGTTTATCTTCATTGCTCCCTTTACAATTAATTGACGATGACATTTGCATTGAATATTGCCTCAAGAAATTTTGCCTTTTCTTGACTGTTATGTAAAACACATAATCGTCCCGAACATGTTGTATCTGATCAGTAGTCAGCACTTCGGTGTTGACATGAATATCAATTAATTGGTCATTTCTATAAATTTTCTGTTTACAAAACTTTTAATTTTTCGAAAAACTAAGGATTTTCTTACGCCCAGGAGTAGATTACCTTAGCCGTATTTGGCACAACTTTTAGGAATTTTTGGGTCCTCAATGCTCTTCAACTTTGTATTTGTTTGGCATTTTAACTGTTTTGATCTGAGCGTCACTGATGAGTCTTATGTAGACGAAACGCGCGTCTGGCGTATTAAATTATAATCCTGGTACCTCTGATAACTATCAATATATACATTATAATTCCAATCAAAGCATATTCCAAAATTGTGTTTCAGAAGAAAGACGACTGCAATCAAATTTATGATACACGTATATTCCGTATGTCACTTCTTATGTAGAATTTATGGTTAATGTATTGCGTGGGGATTTCTCATGTATGTGCTTTTGGTCTTTTAAAGTTTTTTTTATTCGAGCGTCACTGATTAGTGTTTTGAAGATGAAACGCGCGTCTGGCGTAAATACAAAATGTAATCCCGGTATCTATGATGAGTTCATTTACAACCACTGGGTCGATGCCACTGCTGGTGGAGTTATTATTCCCCGAGGGTATCACCAGCCCACTAGTCAGCACTGACATGAAATATCATTGATATGGTCATATTTATAAATTGACTGTTTACAAAATATTTGGAAGTTTTGAAATACTAAGAATTTTCTACCTCAGGAACAAATTATCGTAGCTGTATTTGGCAAAACTTTTAGGAATTTTGGTCATCAATGCTCTTCAACTTCGTACTGTATTTGGCCTTTTTAACATTTTGGGGATTCGAGCGTCACTGATGAGTCTTTTGTACACGAAACTCGCGTCTGACGTAAATACAGAATTTAATCCTGGTATCTATGATGAGTTCATTCGTATTTGCAAACCCCACTTAGCATTCGACACTCATTGCATTATTCATCGGTGAAGTCCAGTAAAATTCACCGACAGTGAAACAGATTAACTGTAGTACGTAAATAAGAAACTATTTCACTATGGCTTCGAAAAGGATTTACGTGTTTTGAAGATTCGTTCAATACTGTTGCCTTCTATTTCAAAGTGTGTGTAAAACTCATCACGATCCGTGAATCCATTCATTGTGGCGTGAATGAAATGTCTGCAGTGATGTTTTTAATTCACTGCTTTAAAATAAGTTTTAAAAAACGGTGATTGTAGCAAAATAAGCAAACAAATGTAAAAAGCAACAAATTTGAGTACGGACAAATTAAGATAGAGAACATAATAAAAAGCAAACGTTTTGGGTAATGTACAAATCTCTACAAAAATGTAATCTAACAGATTATTCAGAATGGTAAGAGTGTCATATAATTTATATCGATAGACGTGTTGAATAGTGATATGATTTGTATATCTTTCTATCATGACATGCTAATCGTAAAACAGTTTAAATCTTAAACAATCTATTAAGTTAATAAAAACAATGACAAAACCTACAAATTCTCTGACATTCCATGATTCATCTAAAGCATTTTGTGATTTTATCTCTGGGCTATCTGAAACGGCTTTTAAAATAGACGCCCAAGCTTTTTTTTTAAACCCTTGCAGATACGCTTTGGGTTTTAACATTTGTATTCCCCCATTATTAGATTTTTTTTTTGAAAACTTCGATCATGTGTCTTCTTTTAGGACAAGTATTACATAACATGGATTTGCTAGGTTTTTTTTACTTTTCTCGTTCATGGGATTTCGTCAGTCGAATATATGAAAGGTTGTGTAAACGTGGATAAGACAGAGACAATCTAAATGAAGCAGACACCGTTTAGACAATTCGAGGTAGTTTTCAGTATAACTCTGTCCATACAGTGTGTTAACGAGGATAATAACCCTTTTTAAATTTGGTCCGAAGCGCTTTTCTATGTTTATTACATGGGGAATACTTAACCTTAAATTTAGCGGAATGTGAGAAGCTAATTGACAAAAAGGAACTATAAAGAATAATTTAATCAAATATTAGGTCAACTTAACATGACGTAGCTGGAACTTTAGAGTTTACTGTTTTCCTTTCATCCTTTTTCTGTTGGTCATTATGTTGTCTGTCCTTTTACGACTTTTTTTTTTGTCGTCATATTTGTAACTCCGCCATGTTTGCAACACCTACAGAAAATGGCTGAGTAGTTATGTGTACGATTGGTTTTTTTTTATACAACTTCAGTACAAACACGATATGAACATCTACTGCAATTAACAAAATATATAACTGTCAAATAATTTTTGTCTTAAATAAAGATGTTTGAAATTGCCAACACCGGATTCCCTTATAGATTTGTAATTTGATTGAATTCATTCTGAAAAATGCTTAAACCTTACTCCCATTATTTCTGGAATATCATAATACTAACAGTATTACCTACATCGCAGTTAATTCAAATAGACATTGACACATTCAAACAGAGGCAACAGATACCAAGGAACAATCAAAATTCCACAGTGGAAGACAATGCATACGAACCAAAGGTTTTTACTCGCTAACTTTACCATTAAAGTTAGACATAACAATGGAGACTATCAAAGCTGAACAAGCTGAACAAGGACGAATACCACGATAAATGAAAAACAACGAAAAGTCCACAAAACACCACACGAAAGAATAAAAAATTGAGCAACCCAAACTGCATCGTAAACTATTTCAAGACAAGCAGCTTACTTTGAGTGTTTCATTTACTCAATGTTTTACTTTGTAGTCGAGTAGTTTATAAAACAGCTGTACGAACCGTGTTCTATCGTCAGGTTGTTCATGACGCCGTGAGGAAGTGCTGTCCAGGGTGGACGAACTTTGAACCAAATGATGAACTATGCATGAAGCGTAAGTTATGTTGTGTTTTAAATGATACAAATATTAGATGGATTTATAGTATCTTGATATCTTTATATGTCTTTCGTTATGATGTGTTTTTGCAAACACAATTTGACACTGACAAAGATTTTGAAAAAAATATACATAGATTTCTTAGAAAACGAGTGAAAACTAAATTTGTGAGTAGAACTATTTTCGATTTAAATTCCTTAAATTAATCTAAGAAAATAGAAAATTGAATTGATACATTTATTTCATAATGTACGTGTAAACTTTTGAATTTCTAAAGTGGGAGATCTCAAATTGGGAAACATTTCTGAGAGACAAGCATGCAACAAAACTCAACCTAGTATATTGGTTTCTGTTATACTAGTATTTATAATCTTATACCTTTTGCAGTTAATTAAAAATCGTTTAAAACATATTAGATTTAAAGCGTTACTGATTAGAAATATATTTCGAACTGAGCATATTGTACACCAAGTTACATTAGTATTTTGTTGTCGTTTATGATACAACCACTGCGTCAATGATACTGACTGCTATTGGACACTGAAGGTATCAGTGTATTTAATAACCTACTATTATACTGATGCTGTACCTTTAGAATTTTCTGTAAAATTGAGAAATAATGAGGTTATCCTTCCGATGTACTTGGGCCGCGTTTTTTTATTTTGATGTTCAGCGTACAGTTTCAAATTCCAATGATGAGATATATAAACGCACATGGTGCATCGAGTACATTGGTATCTTGTAGGTTGGTTCATTGTATTTAGATAATTCTTACAATTAACATTCAGAGGAATCCATTCATTAATGATCTTACTAGCTAAATCTACATTTCAGGTAGAGGCATGTTTTGCTACCTACTTGTAACTGTGAATTATTTTTTTTTATTAGCACGCCGTTCTTCAAAGGAACATTTCAATACCGGTATTTCGATGCCTCTTACAGTAATTTCTTGAATTAAAGTAGACGCATATATCAGTGTAGTTATACCATTACATCATTTGATGTGTTGATAGCAGAAATGAATATTTTTTTGTATTTTGTGCTCTTGTTAATAGTTTTTGGTTTTTTTTTTCAATTTGTTTCCTAACAAACTAATAATATATTAAGTCACATATAAACCCAGTATAACCTACAATCTTTAAAAATTATTGAAAGGCGATCCGAGATTAAAGTCAAGCAGACAGCAACCCTTCAGCATAAAAAGATCAATACACTTCTAGAGGTCAACATACATTCTTCGGTAATAGACAATTGTTTATACAATACATGTATACTTATAAAGCTCTTAAGGTGGTACCAAACACCTTGACTAAATTTAATTTGGCTCGTTTAATTTCCATAAAATGTTGGCAAAATATTTACTTTGACCCTTTGACAAAAATATGAAAATTTCAAAAACCTTTAACCACACAGGTTCTCGGAAATATGGGTATATAATAGCAGTTACGCAGATACTAATTTTGTTAATTGATATGCTTAACAATACAACGTGATTTTAAAATCGTTTAGCTGGGTTGAGTTCAAGATCGTATCAGCTACGTAGCGGCTACGTAGCTGCTCCGCTACATAGCTGCTATCAATATCTATGTAACAACTAGTTTTTAACTACACGTTCAATAGTCAAAATCTACTTAGCACTACGTACATTGTAGCTGCTACGATATTGAACTCAACCCTGATTATACAGAGTTATCTCCCTGTATTTTTAGGTACCACCTTAATCGCCCCGAGTCTGGAAAAGTTGTGAAATATATTTTATAGCTTCTCTGGATCTGACAATTAACAAATTCTTTGAAATAAACTTATTAAACATGCGCATATAAAGAATTATCTCAATTTCTGAAAGCAGTGTAAAAGCATTAAACCTGCTAAATTAATATCAAACACTCTAATATCGGTCACTGTACTTCGGATAATATTTCATTAAGGAATAGTATCATATAAAAACTATATATTTTTCAGCTGTGTGTAGAAGTGAATGCTTAAATGGAGGCTCATGTAGAGGACCTGACTACTGCGCATGTCCACAAAACTTTACAGGTCCTTTGTGTGAACTAGGTAAGCAAGAACACAAGGATGGTAGTCAATTTTATTTTATCAGAATTTCTTTTTCGAAGTTGTTTATATCCATCTCTAGAAAATGTTTACACTTGTAACATCTTTGAATTCATTACTACTGTTTCTTCTAAAATCAATACATTTTTTAATTACTTAGTTTCAAATTCAAACTTAAAACTGTAAATGCATGTTTCAATTTTACTTGCCAAGTACGAAAGTCATCTTTTTTCAATTCTTTAGATAACCTTTTCTAATTTAGCTATCACCAAAGCCAAAGAGTCTCGTAACGAGTCTCTTACTTCACATTTGTTGTTCTTAAGTTAATAGAGACATGGGACATCAATTTCATGAAATTGCACGAAAGGAACAGCTTCATTTTCAACTTATCCGTATACTGATCTTTACTTAAGTCAATTTGTACTTCTCTGTTTGTTTGTTTTTGGGGGAAGACTTTTGGTAAGTATTCATCAGACAAAATTTCATGAAATGCTTTGAAGGTCTTTGAAATAACCAATTAAATCATTATACAAAAAAACACGGACAGATCCTTCAACGGTCGAGGCATTAAAAACCTGACTTTACAGCACGACAGCTACAACTACTATAGCTATGGTTGTATCTAGTTGATTTGTTGGAATAAATTATGACAAAAACACACAGGTCAATCTCCCATATAATAATCATCAGTTATCTACTCCTAAAAAGTATCGGTCCATGTAATTCGCGATTTTGTGCTAAAACAGGGAAACAGCATTCTAAAATAAGAATTGTTTATGTGTAGATATCCATGTTTTCTGTATGCCATAAGGATACTATTATTTCTTACAGATGTAAATGAATGTGATACTGGGAACCACAAATGTCAACAACTATGTAACAACACCATTGGTGGTTATTCTTGCAGTTGCTATGATGGATTTCGACCAACAAACGATAGAGAATGTGAATGTAAGTTACCCTTTTCACTCTAGTTATGGTCGCAGGTTTTGACACACGAGAGAGAATGTAAATGTACATGTAAGTTACCCTTTTCACTCTAGTTATGGTCGCAGGTTTTGACACACGAGAGAGAATGTGAATGTAAGTTACACTTTTCACTCTAGTTATGGTCGCAGGTGTTGACACACGAGAGAGAATGTGAATGTAAGTTACACTTTTCACTCTAGTTATGGTCGCAGGTGTTGACACACGAGAGAGAATGTAAATGTAAGTTACACTTTTCACTCTAGTTATGGTCGCAGGTTTTGACACACGAGAGAGAATGTAAATGTAAGTTACACTTTTCACTCTAGTTAAGGTCGCAGGTTTTGACACACGAGAGAGAATGTAAATGTAAGTTACCCTTTCCACTCTAGGTAAACCACTGTTATTCGAGATGGCTTGTAAAACTAAGATTTAGTGGCAGTATTGACCACAGCTTTTTATTATTAAACACAAATTTAAATATGTACACATATAGATTCAACGATATATATTGTTCAACTAGATAGATTCATAGATAACTAGATTCATAGCTGTATAGATCATTTTTTGGTTACCTCTGGCAACCTACAGATAACTAGATAGATATATATAGATAGATAGATGTATGATCCTGGGATACAGCGATCCACAAAATGTACTTTTAATATCACTAAAATATAGACAACTGTAACTGTAGTTTATCACACGCAGCGAAGTTGCCAAACACATTTTTCACTTTTTAACGATCAAATGTTTCTATACAACCAACATCTAACTGACTACTGCAATTTTTGACATCACATGGCAAAGCATCAATGGAGAAGAATTTTTCATACTGGAACTCTAACTACTCGTATATACGTATATGTACCTGAAAATAAAAAGAACAAAAGAGCAGTACCCAAACAAAACTACATGGTTTAACTATATATAGTGGAGGGAGGGTGGGTATTTTCAAAATACTTCTCTCTGTAATTATACACGTCTGTTCACTTGCAGCTCAAAGTTAAAAAGAACGCTGACGACACCACTATACATCTTATTGACTACATATGAATTTATAAAGGAAAGCACTGCAACGGCCGAGATTAAAACTTTCCACTAGAATAACCGAATTTATGTATATTACATAAATTCTATTAATCTGAAAATGTTGTCAGCTGACGACTGTACTGGTCATAGATATAGGAAGATGTGGTATGAGTGCCAATGAGACATTGGTTTTGATTTAACTCAAATTCAGGAATACATCACAGTCACTTGTCTTTGGAAAAAAATTTACTTATATATCTTAAAATAACACAGAAAGTTTCTTAGAAAAAATACCTACACGTATATATCTTAATATAACACAGGCACTTTTCTCTGAAAAAAATCCTATACATCATAATATTCATTCTGCAGTTTTCTGTCTTATGCAATATTTGGGGTGAACGGGGATATAACATGATCCTTGTTTGATAAGTAAAGAGAAAAGGAAATTCATTAGAAATTAACCAGTCTCAAAAACAAAAAAACAAAACTTACTGTCTTGATAATAAACGATGATAGAGAAATTCCATTCGCAAGTGTCCTTTAAAGAAATTTGCATGCTAATACATTTTTCCAATCAATCCTCAAATCGCCACTTTATTCAGTTTCAAGCTTATTTAGAAAATGTCTGTGTCGTTAATTCAATTTTTTCGATAAAAGTTGAATAGAAATAGTCTTGTTGATAAAACGTACGTTATGACATCAAATAGTTCACCATTTTATTTTTCTGGTTAATTGTTATGATGTATGTGGATTTTTAATATTTGGTCCGAGTTGGGTACTACCTTAAAAAGATCATTTCAAAATCACCATCTGCAAGAATTGAAATTGGTATCATATACCCATATTATGAAGAAATAACATAAAAAATTTGGTGCACACTGAATAACGCGCGTATAGCGGGTTATTTAACAGTGTGCACCACATTTTTTATGTTATTTCGAATAGACAGAAAAAATATTACAGTCATTTCTTATAATTTAATTCTAAATTCTATTTTAAACCGTAGAAAACCATGAAAAAACGTTGATGACGTCGCGGTCACATGATTAAATTATGTCTATGGGCTCATAACAAAATAACGTCAGCTAATCAGAAGACGCGTTATGAACATCCAAAATTAAATTATTATCATATGAACTATGAATTCAAAAGATCAATTGGAAGAGACGTTCCCTCAAAATTACGATATTATATATCATTTGCTAAAACGTTTAATTTTTCAGAATGATTCGTATTTTTAGGGTATTTGTCTTAAAATGAAAAAAATAGGCAATCCAGGAACATGTAGCGTTTAATTTTATAAAGTACACATCATAGATTTTTCATTTGCAAACATGTTGTATAATATCATGAAAATTCGATAAAAATTTATTCATACTGACTGATATCTTTCGAAATATTTGGAAATATATATCGAAAATCTAAGCGATAATTTAATTATTTAAACTTTATGATACAATATATATAGATTTTGAATGCCTTTATTTTACTATTGAACTTAAATTCAACTTTCAGATTTGAAACAAAACAGATGATAGCAATCTGTGTCTCTCTCTAAAAAAAACAAGCATAAAAAGCACTGATCGTTGTAATTGTATTTTCTTTTTCTAGCAGTGTCTAAAATTATTTATGTTTACAAAGTCAGAATTTATAATATAAATAAACACATCTTTAAAAAGAAGTTATATCTTTCTAGTTTGTCCGCTATGCTTAAGAGAGTTTGAGAGCGTAATAAACAAAGTTGATGAACTACAAACAAGACTGAAGACTGTGGAAAGTTCAAAGGTAATAGTAAATACTTTGATGTTATGAAAAGCTTATCTTTACATAATTACTACCTTAATATATATTAAATTAAATCAGAATTGTTGAACCTTAGCATTTATTTTATCAAATAAACTTTTAAATCTTTTGACCAATTTGCTTTAAATTACAATTTGGTTTATAATAAAACAAATTGTTGCATTTTTGATAGAAATAAAGCGTTATATCCTTTCTAATATAATCTATTTCTTTCACAATTCTGACGATGACATAATTTTCAAAACCTTACAAAATAATAAATAATCTTTATTCGATAGGAAGAATTTAAGGACGATGTTCAGGACTTAGAAAGAAATTATCGCGAAGCAATGGATATGGTCGGAGAACTGCGAGCTGCTCAGACAAAAGTTCCGTCTACAACTCCAGCACTATCTAAAGATGACAGCCGAATAAACCCAAGAAATAATTTTGAACTTATAACATCTTTGAGTGATCAGCTTGGTGCGATAGAGGAACAAATAGGTTTTATGATGGGTCAGATAGATTCTGGTAATCATTTTTTTATTAAGTGTCTGATAACAATGTTTCAGAATGTGTGTAATTCTGTGCATCAAAAAAATACGATTGCGTAAAAAAGCTTTTAAATTTGACATGCGACTAAAACAGATTTTTTTTCTCTTTTGTTGTAAGAATAATGAACAAGAACAACGTTTAACGGCGAATTATGAAAATAATTTATAACAGTCACTTAAAAAATCCAGATAATAGTAAACTTTAGTTCATAACTTGCTATACTAGAGAAATTGCTTTAACTCAACATATGCATAAATTAACATTTAATTACGATATACGCCGTGCTTATTGGAGTATGCATTTTATACGTAAGTTTTGTCTTAAAAAAAAAGAGCAAGACTTCCTCGCGATTTAATACGGCTTACGAATACTTTGTTCGATGTAACGCAACATGCACACAAGACAAAAAGTTATCTCTGCTCCATACATGGCAGTCATTTTATTGCTAAAGTTAGTAAATAACGGTAATAGAATGAAATTCAAAACAGTGTGGCTGTGGCAATTGATTGACACATTAAAATCATCCATTGACTGGGACAATTTAGATGAACGTTTGTATGTAACAGCCACTGCTCACTATGTACTTTTTAGCTCACCTGGCCTGAAGGGCCAAGTGAGCTTTTCCCATCACTTTGCGTCCGGCGTCCGTCGTCCGTCGTCTGTCGTCCGTCGTCCGTCGTCCGTCGTCGTTAACTTTTACAAAAATCTTCTCCTCTGAAACTACTGGACCAAATTGAACCAAACTTGGCCACAATCATCATTGGGGTATCTAGTTTAAAAAAGGTGTGGCGTGACCCGGTAAACCAACCAAGATGGCCGCCACGGCTAAAAATAGAACATAGGGGTAAAATGCAGTTTTTGGCTTATAACTCAAAAACCAAAGCATTTAGAGGAAATCTGACATGGTGTTAATATGTTTATCAGGTCAAGATCTATCTGCCCTGAAATTTTCAGATGAATCGGTCAACCTGTTGTTGGGTTGCTGCCCCTGAATTGGTAATTTTGAGGAAATTTTGCCGTTTTTGGTTATTATCTTGAATATTATTATAGATAGAGATAAACTGTAAACAGCAATAATGTTCAGCAAAATTAGATTTACAAATAAGTCAACATGACCGAAATGGTCAGTTGACCCCTTAAGGAGTTATTGCCCTTTATAGTCAATTTTTAACCATTTTTCATAAATCTAAGTAATCTTTTACAAAAATCTTCTCTTCTGAAACTGATGGGCCAAACTAATCCAAACTTGGCCACAATCATCTTTGGGGTATCTAGTTTAAAAAATGTGTGGCGTGACCCGGTCAACCAACCAAGATGGCCGCCACGGCTAAAAATAGAACATAGGGGTAAAATGCAGTTTTTGGCTTATAACTCAAAAACCAAAGCATTTAGAGGAAATCTGATGTGGGTAAAAATGTTTATCAGGTCAAGATCTATCTGCCCTGAAATTTTCAGATGAATCGGTCAACCTGTTGTTGGGTTGCTGCCCCTGAATTGGTAATTTTGAGGAAATTTTGCTGTTTTTGGTTATTATCTTGAATATTATTATAGATAGAGATAAACTGTAAACAGCAATAATGTTCATCAAAGTAAGATTTACAAATAAGTCAACATAACCGAAATGGTCAGTTGACCCCTTTAGGAGTTATTGCCCTTTATAGTCAATATTTAACCATTTTTCGTAAATCTTAGTTATCTTTTACAAAAATCTTCTCCTCTGAAACTACTGGGCCAAATTAATTCAAACTTGGCCACAATCATCTTTGAGGTACCTTGTTTGAAAAATGTGTCCGATGACCTGGCCATCCAACCAAGATGGCCACCACGGCTAAAAATAGAACAGGGGTAAAATGTAGTTTTTTTTTTTTTGGTCCTTTGTTTAATATGCACATAGACCAAGGTGAGCGACACAGGCTCTTTAGAGCCTCTAGTTAAAGACACTTAAACTATGGGTTCATCAAAGGTTCTCAACACCTTAATAAAGTAATTCGAAAAACTAATCAGAAATAACACGATGTTTGGATTTATATCAATTATATAAATCAAAACATAAAGGTTATTCCTGATTAATTTTTTGAATTATTTTATAATTAAAGGCGTAAAGAAACCTTTGGTGACCCCACAGTTTAAATGTCTATCGTAGGTACGTCGTGAACAGACAAACGTTCATGTAAATTGTCCCAGTCAATGGATGATTTTAATGTGTCAGTCAATGGCTACAGCCACACTGTTTTGAATTTCATTCTAAGTCTAAATTGGTAGGTCACATTCGGGGAAAACGAGAGGGTAGTTACGACATTTGGAACTCCGCCATTCGGATAATGCATAACGGGCAACATATTTGTGATGGCGTCCGTAACTTTTACGAAGGGATGATTTCAACTTTACCACTTGGAACTCTTGGTTTAATAGCTTCCATGTCAGCAGCAATTATCTATCAATGAAATTTTGAAACACAAACCCTGGAATATCATACCAACTGGAAGATATGTACTCCGTATGCAGGTGTTGTTTGAATATGCTATACTGATAGAGATAGAAAGTTCACAACTCGGGAGATTTTGTCGTAAAGTGTTGTTTTAAACCGACCCTCATTGTCACTGAATTTCCAGATGTTAGTCAAGATATGAGCAAGACTTAACTGTATCTGTTGTATCCTTTATCCAAAGTTCGATGGAATCAATGCTTTCAACATAGTCACCAAATTGAATTATTTAATGAGAGAACGTCATCTATATAGCGGAAAGTAAAGTTAAAGGATACTGATTTCTTCTTTTAATTCTTCTTTAAAAGTTCTTGTTTGAAGTCAAAAATGTTCGCATATAATACCGACAGTATTTTCATTACACAGGAAAATGAAAGATTGAGATAAAAAGAGAGAAAAACTTTAGAATAGTTAGTACTTTATGTTGTATTAATTACTAATAAGATAGAACTAGAAGCATAAATAAGAACAAATGAATAAGATAACTAATATTTTCCAGATGATAATGACCATGGACGAAGACGAGGACGTGGATAAGTGTCCTACTGTATATGCACTATGGGAAGAAGGTCTACAAAAGCACGTAAAGATAACATTGACAAAACTGACATTGTCTTAAAATTACACTGATTGTGTTTCTGTGTTTTACTTCCTATTTCATTTCTTGGTTAAATGCATGTGTTGTGATTGATTCAATATGCTTTAAGGAAAATTTGCAAATGTGTTCATACTTTAATAATTAATTTATTTGTGTTTTCCCTAGAATGTTTGGATTGTGACATAGCTTTGATTTAGGGCACATCATTTAGCTTTCTTGCACCGTGAAACAGTAAATATTTTTATACGTTAAGCTTATCCGAACTTTCTGTTTTTAGTTATCATCTAGACTTGTTATATGTCCTATTTTTTTCTTCTCAATTTTATCCCTTTAATAGTTTTACTGCAATATTCAAGAGACTGCTATTATCTGCACACCTGCAGAGGAAGGCCATTCCCCAAGAACAAAGCTTGGGATATATAATGGCATATATACGATGAAATCTCCAATGGTTATTTTGATTCACAAATTTCTATATTTTATAAAAGGATTTAACTGCCTAATAAACTAGTTAAGCATTGTTAAGTTACATATATCATAATGTACAAAAACTAAAATAAACACATTTTTCTTTCCTTTTTGAGTTTTGGGTCAACTTGGTCGTATTTAAGATGTCCTCCCGTGAATCAAATTTGACAAAAGAGAGGTTGGGCATCTATTTCTTTTTTATTTATTTGCATTTAGTTTTAAAACGGCTGTTAAAAGATTTTGTTATTTACAAAAGAGAGGTCGGGCATAAGAAAAGTTTTGATTTTTCTGCGTTTGATATTTAAAACAAATGATAGATGGATTTTTAACTCCCAGAGGGTAAAGTCCGTCAACCATATACATAGCGAGAACATGATAATCAGATTTAAATTGTAACCCTGCTGTTTTTGCGGTCGTATAATACTGCGTTTGTTTATTGTCATATCATATAAGTTAGGAAATACTTATATACATGCAAATAATAATAAAAACTGTATTAATAACAACAACAACAAACTGATTTGAATATTTGCATGTAAATGGCGTATACATATTTTGATATGAGCGTCACTGATGAGTTTTATGTAGACGAAACGCGAGTCTGGCGTACTGAATTATAATCCTGGTACCTTTGATAACTATGTATATATATATAATATGATACACAAGCAAGCAAACATAGCTTAGAGTCCCCAGTCCTCAGCTTCAATGATTGTTCTACTTGGTTTTTATTTGATGGATTAACATGACTACTAGTTTTCAGTTTCAGAAAGATTTAAATATATATATTAAATAATTGTATGAAAGGTGGACATTTCGAAATAAACCAGAGGGACATTCAAATTCACAAATCGAAAATAAGCTGACAACGCCCTGGTTCAAAAAAAAAAGACAAACAGACAAACTATAGTACACAACCCAGAACATAGAAATATAAAGACTAAGCAACACGAACCCCATCAAACACGTGATGTGATCTCATGTGCTTCAGAAAAGTAAGCAGATCCTGCTCCACACGTGGCACCCGTCGTGTTGCCCATGTTAGTACAAACCCGGTAATAAATCTTAATTCGGTAAGTCACACTCGTGAAAAGGGAACAGGATTGTAGTTACGACATAAGTAACATATTCGCTATCATCTATGAAACAGATATTCAATAACGGTCAATCAACTTGTGATGGCGTCCATACAATTTACGAAGGGACGGTTTCAACTTCGACATTTTGAATTCTTAGTTTAAAAGCTTTGGAATATTGCATCAATTGGGAGATATATACTCTGTATGTAGGCACTGCTGGAATGTTGCTACATATAAATGGAACGTTCACATTTGGGAAGCTGAAATAATCTCTATTGTCGTGAAGTTTTGTTTTCAACCGACCCTTGTTGTCAATTTCTAGATGTAATTCAAGATATGAGGCAGACTTAAATTTATCTGTTGATCATTTATCTCTAGTTCGATGAGATAGATGCATTCAATATAGTCGCCAAATTTTGAATTAGTTAGTGAGAAAACATCATCTGTATAGCGGAAAATAAAGTTTAGGGCCGGGATGCTGCTAACTTCTTTTCTTTTTTCTTTTAAAAGAAGTTCATGTATGATGTCAGACTCATATCAATAAAGGAACAAGTCAACTAGAAGAGGGGCACAGTTGGTTTGCAAAGGAATGTCAATAGTTTGTTGAAAAAAAATGCAATCAAAACGTAACGAATATGTTGTCAATCAAGACATCAAGCATCTTGATCATGTAAGTTTCAGAGAATTTTTTGTTTGAATCAGAGTGATTTTTTCAAAATAGGAGTTTTTACTATGACTTTGAAGCCAGGCTTTGATTGCTGATAAAATTGAGGTCAATGATTTAGAAAGAGGTTTCGTGGAACACTTGGAAGATCCAGCAATATACCGTTGTAAGGACACTTATGTGGATTTTGGTATCATGATGGATGATCCCGTTCTTCATCTTTGGTTGAAATTCAAAAGACCTATGATTATCCAGTCACGGATAAAATTATATCACAAGACTCATTATCCCAAGACGAAGGTTGTGATTGATTTTTTTTTGTGTAACTGTTTAGGTATTAGTGGTAAAAAAAACAACATTCTTTTGTTTCAGGACAATAATTGTAACTTGTGAATAAATGTATGTACTCCTTTAAAATTGTACCACAAGGTTTCATACCGATAAAGGTTGGTTTTGGATTGATTTCGGATTGATTTCGGGGTTATGGCCTGTACCGTTTAGGAAAAATGAATTCTTGGGTTCGTTGATATGCCGAATCTAAACATGTAATTCGATTTTTGACTTCATTTTCGAATTGGTCAAATCGGCGTACAAAATTAATCTGTGTTTGATCACAACAATAAATGGATAAATTGGGTTCTTTAATACAATGAATTCAGCCATGTATTCAAAATTTGTATAAAAGACCAAAATTTTATAATAGGAAAATATCCAATTTCAAATTATAAGTTCTTATACCATATTCACTCTGTGTTGGAAACCTATGCTGTGTCACATTTTTAAGTTAATGACAATCAAAATTCAGAGCTGAATCAAGCTTGAGTGTTGTGTCCATACTTGCCCGAACTGTGCAGAGTTCGACCTCCGTGGTTGCATCAAGCTGTGCCCTTCTGATAATTTTATCTTAATCTACTAAATACTAATTACTCAAAAGTAAACTATTCACCCATGGACAAAAAATTCAGATGACTAGCATACTAGTCTCTATTCTTAATGCAGATGCTACATGCTCGGCGGAGACGCAGTAAATACCAAAAACGTTAGATTATCCAAGCTGGAATTCGAAACGCACAGTTACTTGTGCACACTGCTAACGATGCTGTCTTAACAAAAACAACGGTGTTGATATCGTTGGTGTCTAGTTAACAGCGACAAAACCTTAACAGAACTTTGTCGTTTTCAATATTATAGAAAAGTGTAAAATTGAGTGATATTTTGCTATGCAATTATCAATAACAACTGAGGAGGCCGATAAAACTAGACGCCACAGCATGATTATTTTCGGCATTTATATTATTCTTGTCGGGAAAAATTTCTATGAAATAGTTTCTTATATGAGCCTCAATACTATAAAAGAGGGACGAAAGATACCAAAGGGACAATCAAACTCATAAATCTAAAATAAACTGACAACGCCATGGCTAAAAATGAAAAAAGACAAGCATACAAACAATAGTACACATGACACAACATAGAAAACTAAAGAATAAACAACACAAACCCCACCAAAAACTAGGGGTGATCTCAGGTGCTCCAGAAGGGTTAGCAGATCCTGCTCCACATGTGGCATGAGTCGTGTTGCTTATGTGATAACAAATCCGGTAAATAGTCTTATTCGGTCTAAATAACGAATGTTTTATACAGTTAATGCAGAGCCTTAATATATGTCCTACTCCGAAAGTTGTCTAGCAGATGGGCATTGTCCTCCTTTCCAAAATCCTGGATCCGCATTTTATACACGAGTCGATAGAAGAACAGATTACATGTGTGAAACAATCACACGATACAACTACAAACAATAATTAAAAACCAATTGTCCAGAGAACAATTGAAGGTCTTTCGCGCAGTAAAGATATATTTTGATTTTAAAACATTAAAAATCAGTCTAAAATGTCAGTTCCTATGGCTTTATGATGTATAAATATGAATTTAAAGCAAAGGTCAAAATCTACAACGTCTAATTAAACTATGACCTTGACCTCAATTTCAAGGTCACAAACCAAAGACCTCAAATCAAAAGACCACAGGTCTTTAATATGTATGGCTAATGAGTTATATCACTTTACTCATAATTCTAATTATATGATGGGCGAAAAACTCCCATGTATTGTCTACGCACCTATTCAACCAAAATTTATAAGTTACGACATGTCGCAACTCGCAATTTAGTAAAAATAATTTGTCGATATATTATAAGGTTTTTGAAAATAAGCCAAAATAAAAATTTATTATATGACCACGACCTTTGACCTTGATCTAATTAATTTTTTTTTACCAAGGACCTTAAATCAAAAGACCCTAAGTCTCTATTACTTATGGTTTACCAGTTAGAAATGGATATTACTTATATCAAATGCATAAGGGGAAATAACTCTCACATGGAGTCTCCAGAAAGCTTCGGTCCAAATAAATATCCTAATCCTGAAGATGTAACGAGCAACTTGGTAAAATAAATGTGTCGTAATATTTTACGGTTGCGAAGGAGTAGTGGTCACAAGATTAACAGTGTTTGGGGAGATAACTCTTACAACGTAAAGTGTACGGTTTAGCGGTTGTCAATTTTTAAAGCGTATAAACTATACGATATGAAATTCCAAATATCTAAGCGACATCTTATGAAACAACAATACTACGCAAGAAGAAAAAATAGGCGGAAGAAAAAAAAATAATAATCAGGGAAAGATGGAAAGACCTTATTTTAGACCACTGAACAATACAGAGAAATTGAGCAATACAAACCCTACTGAAGAGACAATTAAACATATATTCTCCATGAGGGTGAGCTTCTCTGTGGTGAAAAAAATATAAATGGATAAAATAGAAATAAAAAACTTTGTTGAATATAGGAAATACCGTCAAAGAAATATATATGTGTGGGTGTTAATAAAAGTTACAAAGTTACAAGTGGTTGATATCACAATATTGCAAAAAGTCATCCTGGCATCCTTGTCAAACCTCCTCTTCGCGTTGACAATTGTCTAAATATCTATAAGTAGAAAACTATACAAGTCATGTGTAAGGATATTCTTGAATTGAAGTATGAGGTTAGATGAGTATATTTTCTCTTACAATTGTATTATCTTTAGCTATTTACGTTTCAGAATCGTATCCACTCTGCGGTGTAATAACCTCGCCATAAATAACGGCGTAACAATTTATTTTCTGTTATGTTTACGAATGGCCTTTCATGTCACAAACTTTATTCACAGTGCATGTGCATTTATATCACAGTATTAGTTCTCTGTTAGTTTTACGATTTCCTTAGAAAGATCTTAAGGATATTCTGGCCGCTTAAGATCACCAACAAAGACCTCCATGAAACAACATGGAGACTCTACTGAAGCGAAAAAGATGGAGATGGATCATTGGCCATGTTCTAAGAAAACCATTAGAGGACTTAACCAGGGTCGCCTTAAGATGGACACAAGAGGGGAAAAGAAAGAAAGGACGCTAAACATAACTTGGAGAAGAACAGTTGAAGCTGAAATGAAAGAACATGAAATCAGCTTGAGCGAAATAGAAAAGAAAGCAAGGACAGAGATAAGTGGAAAGATCTAGGCCTTGCCCTATGTGCCTCTGGGCATAGTAAGGACTAGGCAGGTAGATAGGTAGGTTTACGATTGGGCATTTGTGTCACAGACTTTATTCACTGTTAGGTTTACGATTGGGTATTTGCGTCACAGATTTTTTTGTCGGTTAGGTTTACGATTGGGTATATGCGTCACAGACTTTTTTTTCGGTTAGGTTTACGATTGGGCATTTGTGTCACACGGTTTATCATCTTTTAGGTTTAAGATTGGGCATTTGTGTCATAGTCTTCATTGATTGCTAGGTTTACGATAGGGGCATTTGTGAGTTTCACATACTTTATTTTCTGTTAGGTTCCAATTTAACTTCTGTGTCTCAGACTTTGTTCTCTGTTAAGTTTACGAATGGACATTTTCGTTACAGTCTTTATTCTCTGTTAGGTTTACGATTTTTCATTTGTTTCACAGACTTTAATCACTGTTAGGCTACGATTGGGCATTTGTGTCACAGTCTTTATTCACTGTTAGGTTTACGATTGGGCATTTTTGTCACAGACTCTCTTCTCTGTTAGGTTAACGTGTGGGCATTTGTGTCACAGATTTTTATTCTCTGTTAGGTTTAAGATTGGCCATTTGTGTCACAGACTTTATTCTCTGTAGGGTTTTCGATTTAGCATTTTGTCTCAGACTTTAAAAGTGAAGAACGAATAACATAGCTGTTTAATTGCATGTCAATATTATATAGTAAAAAGCCAACAATGTAATTGAGCTAATTGCGTTTAATTTAAAAAGTACTTACACTGTCATTTTATATAAATTTGAAAATGGATCTGTTAAAAAATGTTCAAAAAGTTCTTTTCATGAAAATTTACTTCTGAAATTTCACCCCCGATATACAAAAATAGATGAAAATTGATACATGTGATATATAATTACAAGTCATAAAAAGTATGATTACGATGAAATAAAAACTACATTTAGAATGTGACGGTCGCTATGGCATGTATCATCCGTCCGCCATTATGTCAGAATGACACACAGTTATATATACGATCAATAATTTTACGAATCATTTCTCTATTTTGTAATTAAGATACAGGTCACAGATTTGAAAACAAATATGTTTTGTAGTGTAAGAAATCTACTGTTGACAATCTGATCGTGGTCCTGATTAATGAAATGAACATATCGAGCGCCCAGGTAATGTGATAAATTGGTAGAATGATGTAAAGTATCCAACGGTTGATTTCTCGCTGGAAAATAATCACTTTATACCTAATGGATGAGAAAGGTAAGTGTGTTTATCAATTATTATTTTACGCATTAAAATAATAAATTAATTAAAATGTATGTTATTGTACAATTCTCTATCTTCTGTGAAAAGTTTATGAAAAAATGAAAAATAATAATAAAAAAAAATGTATGAGATAGTGTCAAAGAACTGAATATTTGTTAAAAAAAAATTAAATGATTTGTAAAAGCAAGATGGACCATCATCATTAAAATTGTTAAAGCTCTGTTTGTGTGTAAGCGCGATTCATATTTTTTTCACATTACAACTATGTGCTTTATGCTGTTACTTTGAGTACAAAGGTGAAAAAGGAACTATACCCAAGTACACTCGTCCAAAAATATTTGCCACTGAACGTTAAGCAAACAACAATAAATCAATCTAGTCTTTCATGGTCCAGCTAATGATAGGGTTGGTGACATGCATGTACTTATTTTAAATGAAGAAAAATAGGTATGCATTGACCTTAAAAAAACTACGAAAATTAAATTTTAAAGAGTGTAATTTAAGTAGCATACAATACTGAGCTTTTCATTTTTGATTTTTTCTTCATATCATTGAAAAAAGCACCTTAAGTTTATAGCAAATAGCAGCAAAGTTTTTGGAAGTATGAAAAACGAACTGTACATGCAATGTCAGAAATGTACATCTCAACATCACCGAAGACACGCTAATTAATAATACGTTCATAATTCTGAGCATAGCATGCTATCCTTTCTGTACCAATTATAATGTGCTCTCTTCATAATTTATACGATCTTAGAATGTTTGTTACTTCTAATTACGTGAATTAAGACGCTGTTGTTTGTATAAAAATAAGAGAGACGTGGCATTTTTGCCAATAACTATCCACCAGAGACCAGAATATAAACAATAATAGGTCACCGCACGGACTTCAACGACCAGTCAACCCCATACCGTGTAGTAAACTATATAATTACAAGTACTAGACGATATTTTTTAAATATATGTATATATTATAGTGAATACACGAGTTAATTAGTTAGTGTATTTGGTAATATATACATATATTAAAAAATCTCGTCTTGTAACTGCGTATAAAATGAATCAGTAAATGTAAAAGAGAAAATCAACGGTCTTGTTGAAATCTAAAGATTAGGGAATAATGCTAAAAATATAAAGAATATAGATAAATCAACCTATAAAAGGTAAAGATTACAGAAATGAAGGACTCCCCTTTTTAGCCCACCTGGCCCGAACTTTTCTCATCACTTGGCGTCCGTCGTCCGTCGTCGTTAACTTTTACAAAAATCTTCTCCTCTGAAACTGCTAGGCCAAATTTAACCAAACATGGCCAAAATCATCATTGGGGTATCTAGTTAAAAAATGTGTCCGGTGACCCGCCCAACCAACTAAGATGGCCGCCATGGCTAAAAAATAGAAATAGGGGTATAATGCAGTTTTTGGCTTATAACTCAAAAACCAAAGCATTTAGAGCAAATCTGACATGAGTAAAATTGTTCATCAGGTCAAGATCTATCTGCCCTGAAATTTTCAGATGAATCGGACAACCAGTTGTTGGGTTGCTGCCCCTGAATTGGTAATTTTATGGAAATTTTGCTGTTTTTGGTTATTATCTTGAATATTATTATAGATAGAGATAAACTGTAAACAGCAATAATGTTCAGCAAAGTAAGATTTACAAATAAGTCGTCAACATGACCGAAATGGTCAGTTGACCCTTTAAGGAGTTATTGCCCTTTATAGTCAATTTTTAACCATTTTTCGTAAATCTTAGTTATCTTTTACAAAAATCTTCTCCTCTGAAACTACTAGGCCAAATTAAACCAAACTTGGCCACAATCATCATTGGGGTATCTTGTTTAAAAAGTGTCCGGTGACCTGGCCAACCAACCAAGATGGCCGCCATGGCTAAAAATAGAACATTGGGGTAAAATGCAGTTTTTGGCTTATATCTCAAAAACCAAAGCGTTTAGAGCAATCTGAAATGGAGTAAAATTGTTAATCAGGTCAAGATCTATCTGCCCTTAATTTTTCAGATGATTCGGACAACCCATTGTTAGGTTGCTGTCCCTGAAATGGTAATTTTAAGGAAATTTTGCCGTTTTTGGTTATTATCTTGAATATTATTATAGATAGAGATAAACTTTAAACAGCAATAATGTACAGCAAAGTATGACCTTAAAATAAGCAAGGAGTTATTGCCCTTTATAGTCAATTTTTAACAATTTTCATAAAATTTGTAAATTTTTACTAACTTTTTCCATTGACGCTGTAACTACTGGGCCAAGTTTATTATAGATAGAGATAACTGTAAGCAGCAAGAATGTTCAGTAAAGTGAGATCTACAAACACATCACCATCACCAAAACCCGTTTTCGTCATGAATCAATATGTGTCCTTTGTTTAATATTCACATAGACCAAGGTGAGTGACACAGGCTCTTTAGAGCCTCTAGTTTTATACCCTTCTACATGGAACAGTGATGTAATAGTAGAATGTGAGAAGGAAGTCTAAAATCAGTTTGAAAGGGCTTGAGTTGTCAGATTGTTACTAAGCACAAAAACTAACAAAAGGACAAAAGGGACAAAAACCATATCCAAGAGTACCCGCAAATACTTCATCATGTTTTGACAGATAATTGTAATATCTGCCTTCGATATGCACATCTGGTGTAATCACATTTTTTCTGTTTAAGTTATTCCACGAGTCTTAATAAACTGAAAAGCGCGTTTGGAGTACTAAACAAAAAGCAAAATAAAAATAAATACTGAACTCCGAGGAAAATTCAAAACGGAAAGTTACTGATCAAATGGCAAAATCAAACGTTCAAACACATCAAATGAATGGATAACAACTGTCATATTCTTGACTTGGTACAGGCATTCTCTAGATTCTGTAGAAAATGGTGGATCGAACCTGGTTTTATAGCGCTAAACATCTCACTTGTATGACAGTTGCATCAATTAAATTATATTGACGCGGGACAAAAATGTCGTAAATAGGGGTACATAAACAACACGAACCCTACAAAAACTGGGGGCGATTTCAGGTGCTGCTCCACATGTGGCACCCTTCGTTTTGCTCATGCTATTACAAAGCCGGTAAATAGTCTAATTCGGTGGGTCCCATTCGTGGAAAGGGAACGGGATTTTAGTTACGACAGAAGGAACATATCTGATAGCATCTGTAAAACGGATATTCCAAAACGGTCAACCAACTCGTGATGGCGTCTGTAAATTCTCTTTTGTCGTAAAGTTTTGTTTTAACCGACCCCCATACAAATGCATAGTCAATTTCTTGTTATCAGTTCTAATCAAATGGCAAAATCAAAAGCTCAAACACATCAAACGAATGGATAACAACTGTCATATATTCCTGACTTGGAACAGGCATTTTCTCATGTAGACAAAAAAAAAAACACACTGTATTTTTTATGATACTGAGTATGCCTGAGCCAATGCGTTCTTGCTTAATGTTCTGTCAAATTAAACCAGGAGATGTGGTAAGAGATTGTTTAACCATCCGTTAAACAGTCATATAATCACGGATCAATATGACATTTAGTTTCAATTAGATAAATGAAGACCGAATCAAATGAATGATACCTATTTCTGTGCTTTCTCAATGTGTAAATGGTAGATGTATAATACATAAACAAACAACGGACATCTAATGAGGATGGTCAAGTCCAAATAGCAAATTGCGAACAGCATCTGTATGCAATAATCTATTATAAACAAATTAACAAATGAACAAATAAACTAAATGGTAGGTGAATGAACCGAAGGTGATACAGTACACTATAATATGAAAATAATAATGCAGCTTAGAGAATTTTGTATTTGTAATTCAGTGGTTGTCGCTGTTTCATATTTGTTTTTGTTTATTGTTTTGTCATTGATCAAGCCGTTGTTTATTTCGTTTGATTTTTTTTCACATTTTGTTTTGATAGGACCTTTTATATCTGACTATACACAGTGGGTTTTGCTCGTTGTTGCCTGCTTAAGGCCAAACGGTGACCTATAATACTTAAATCCGCTCCAATTGACCTATAATACTTAAATCCGCTCCAATTGGACTCTTTTATATAGTTGTTCCCTTGGTTATCATACTACATCTAAATTTTTTGTATTCCCTTAAAGCTCGGCTTTCCTTCTGAAATATAATAGAAGTGTTTATATATATAGCCGGAATAACAGCAGGAGTTTTTCTGTGCAAATAAGCGCGAGTTGTCATCAAAATGCGCAGTTTTGAGACTAGGGCTACAAGCGCTAAAGCATGCAGTTTGACGTCGGAACCTAATTAGTCTGCAGCACTGGAAAAGTGCAAAGTTAAAGACTTCAACCATATCTAAATGGCAATATATGCATCAACTGTCTAAATAACGTTTACCGCTTATCTCATTTCAATTGTACAGTACAAAAAGGTACACATATTACATCAAGTACTTTTTTTCTTGCACAAAACATAGACTTTATTCGCAAACAAATGAACTGTCATATTAATATGAAAAATATGTATATTACATTTCTACTTTGTCAAGTGAAATATTTTAAATTGTTCTTTTTGCTTATTCATTGCATATTAAATTAATTTAAACAAATACCGACATATCTTATCTCAAAATACAATCTCCATCTTATACATTAGAAAGCAAATAAAGTAAGGCTTTGTTTGGTAATAAACATGCGCTTGTTTTAAATGGAAATACGCGACCCCTCCCAATATATGATATACAGATGATTTAGATCAAAAGGTTTATGCATTGTGTAACAAATAAGGTTGTTATGTTACCATAAACAGAAACTTTTTTTTAATTCAATATACTGAAATTGATTTCGACAATCAAAAAGGTCAAACAAACACAAATAAACTGTGACAAACTGTTGAGTTTAAGCCACGAATCATTCAGTGCGCGATCAACGCCCGATCCGAACAGTGTTAAATTGTTTTTGATAATATTTTGTTTTATAATTTTCACAGCAATTTACATTTGACTGTGCCTTTATTATTTCTAATTCAATCTACGAAAATGTGTGTATCCCATATCTGAAAATTTAAGATTTTTAACATATATAAATAGATATTGGGTAGGTGTTTCAACGTCAGCAAGCAAGCAACATATTATAAGAACACAAAAGACGTCTATTAGTAGAAGATATGCTGACTTTAATACTTTGAACAGGGTATCGAGGGTAATGTTTTCAGAGGACGATCTATGAGTGTTGACTCAAAGGTGAACGGTATACGGGGACAACATTGAACCGTTTGATATTCTGGGGGAGGCAAAGAGAGTTTTTGCGAATTGACTATCCGTATTCGGTTTCATCTGGTGCTATGCTTACTTATGTTTTGTTTTAATTTGTTTTGGTTTTTTTGTTGCTGTGGGAATATTTATTTTCAGTTTTGTACATATTAGCATCTCGTGTTTTGTGTAGCAGGATATTATTTGCATCCTGCCTTGTGAGCAACGTTATTCGTTTCAACCTTTACCAGGCCAGGATATTCATTTTCAAAATCCCCTCCCCAATCTCAGAAAATTACATCGTCCGATAACAAAGACAGACGCATACGAATGACAAACAAGAAGTAGTATTAGATTCCACAGAACGGCTAGCACGTAGGAAGTATTACTTTAGGAGCCACAGAACAGCTAGCTAATGCATTATTGAACTAAATTAAAGTGAACGTTCAGTTAAAGACCGTCAAAATTAAGGGATAGTAAATAACACAACAAGCAGTATTATATGTTTACCAAACACTTCCTGCAATGTTTACTCAGAATTGTGAACCATCTGTCCATTGGGCACTCAGTTATTTTCTGGTGACTTCGATAAATTAATGATATTGGATTTTGTTTTTAGACGCTAACATTGATTATTCATTCATAGAGTATTGTAATCGTTCCATGAGATAACTATCACTATTCATTCATAAATAATTGTAAATGTTGTATTAGAAAAATATCACCACAAGTACATGCGAAAAAAGTGATGTTTCAATTGTACAAAGTCCAACGACAATCTTTCATTGATATGCAGGACAATATCATGATAAACAATTAATTGGTCTATAAAATTCTGAAAAATGGGTCGCAAAAGACGGATGAAAGAAAAATTTGTACTGCTGATGGAAAGAACGATCATTTTATGATGCCATCGACGTAGCGTAGGGGGGGGGGGGCATAAAGTTTTATCCTTGTTCGACTGTACGTCCGTCCCAAAGACGGTTTCCATTCTCTAACTTTACAAATGGTAGCGTCACTTTCACCGTTCCTCAGTTGGTTCCCTTTATAACAAAATAAAGCAGAGACATACTGATCATCTATGTCCCATAGACATATTCCCAAATTTATTTTACAATTATAGATCCGTCAAAATTCTTGCAAAGGTGCATTTACGTACAGTTAGTCTGCTATCTATATCGTCCCTATTACGACCAGACATGACAGTGTATTTATAGATTATGATGCCAACATCGCCAGTAAGTGTCACTGCCGGACGGAAGAAGTGCTGAACTGTGTGTCAAAAAGAAAATATTACGACTAAAATTAAATGTAAAAATTTATGATCAACAAGAATTTTTTGTAAAACGCAGACTAGGTGACAATTTTATACTTTGCACTCAACAAATTGGATTTGACTAGTGGTAATGCAAATTCTATTTTATTTGCAATGTCGAATTCGCGGAACTTTATGTTATCGATGTACACCATTTATTGCACTCAAACATAACTGCATATAATAGATGTCTTTTTAAATTTTGTTGGTTTGCTGTCTCATTGCCGTATAACCTACTTCCTGTTTCATTTTACATGTATCTAAATATTTCGACGATTTCGGTCTTTTGGGTATCCTCTCATATTTCTTTTTAAACTTTTGTCTTTGATACAGTGTGTTTTATACGTAATAGTAGACTGAGGCGTATGGTGATATTGTATTATAGTGTTATTGGCTGTTTCTGTTTCTGTATTGGTATAAATTCAAGGCCCAGAAACAGCCAGTTCATAACACTTTTATGGTCTTTTATTAAATGATTATATAAGAAAATTAAAAACCGTAATCAATACAGGGCCAATACGGCTTCCCCCCCCCCCCCCCCCCCCGCTTTTTCTGTATTGTCCCTGTTTTTCTTTGGAAGAAGTATGATGTATGACCTAGAAGCAGTTGTATTGTTTTTGTTATTTATACTTTGTCATTGATGGTTCTGTGTCTTTTTAAACTAACCAATATATTTAATTAAGATAGTTTAAACAAATTGAAAACAACACGTTTAATAATTTCTTTCGTCCGAAGCGCTTTTCTGGATTAATCTTCATCAGGAACGCTCAAAGCCAAACATTTGAAATCCGAAGATGAATAAGGACCGCCGTTGAAGAGCTTTATGTAAAAAAAACTGAAATAAATAGCCAAATTCATCTAAAGCCAACTTTGCCTGAGGGAGTTGAAACCTTAGTTTCTTAATAATTTCAAAATTTATAAACGGACAATTTTAGTTAAGTTTGTTAAATCATGTCAGTACCGAAGTACTAACTACTGAGCTGATGATAACCCCGGGGACTGATAGTCCACCAGCAGAGGTATCGACCCAGTGATTTAAAAAAAATGAAAACAACACGTTTAATAATTTCTTGCGTCCGAAGCGCTTTTCTTTTAAACAAACGTCATAAAGAGATATTGTAGACTTACTTTGTACTACCATTATTGAACTACAAATCTTAAGAATTATCTAGCATATCTCAAAAATAAAACTAATCGATCCTGTTTAATTTTCAGTTCTTAAATAAATATTGTTTTCATAATTATTTGCCTTCTGGTTTAAAATCTGTTTTCCTGGTTGGTAGTTTCATTGTATTTGCCGTTAAACTTTTCCAATTGATCTGGACGTGCCTGTTTATATCCATGAACTCAAAGAGAAACAAATTTAAAGCAAACGAAAGAATTTGGCTATAGGACCACATCCCCTTTGCACTAAATGGACTGAATATTTATCAATTTTTCCACTTAATACAATAAAGTTCGTAATAAAACACCATTAGCTTTTACTGTTATACTTTACCATGTTGACAACCTGAAAATGCATAGTGTACTAGTATTACATTTGATATATATTGTAGTGTGTGCCGAGTTTCGCGATGAAATGGTTAAATCCCATAATACACTGCGAAATCACCATGGAAGTAAACAACTGAGAATATCTGAGGACCTGAACAGGGATACTCAGATGTGGGCGAATATCATCGCAGACAAAGGATATGTTCAGTTTAGTGAATTTCCAGGTATACTACTTTTTAATGAACTACTTATCTAAAGAAGTAACTAGCCATCTCAAAGGACAGCAGGAAATGGATTGTAAACTCTGTTATAGCTATCAATCTACATACATCTCCTTAATCTTTACTATCAGACGTCACAGTATAATTGAAAAAAATCAAAAAATCTATTGGCTGATTAAAGGTGGTGTGCATTAATTCGTCATTTACAATATCAATTCGAGATAATAAAATCACGACCCTATGAGTTGGGGATATCCAAATAAATTATCAACCCTAAAGAGGCTGACAATTTTGTATACAATGTACCTTCTCCTTAGACGGCCGTATTGTATAATGTTTGTGAAAAGCGGTATACTCGTAATATTTGTGTTTTTTTGTTTTTAATTTCGAAATTTTTCGTTCTGTCACCATACTAGGAAAACTTTACAATTCTATGTAGATATCCAATATTCATCTAAATGATATCATGATTTTCACACATTTTGAGAAACAATGTTGTTTGATTTTCTTGCATATTTATAAATTTAAAAGGTAATAATAGTCGAATAGTATTAGAGCGGGAACTTTCAGATTATTTGTCACTGGAAGTAAGGGTGACAGAAAATTTGGGTTGTAGCAGAGAAAGTATTCACAACCTTTAATAAAGTTGTTGCAAGGGATCTTTAAGGTGTAGTAAACTATACATTTTTCTATACAAAGCATCGGTATTTTAACTTACCAATTTCGAACAAACGTGTTTGTATATTTATACATCCCGCAGAATCAAAAGTACAAACATTCATAGTGCTGGATTCACTCTTAGTCCAGGTCTCATGCTTTTTCCATGAACTGGAAAGTGAAACCCCAAAAATAATGACAAAAAGGAGGCGCATAATGGCATTCATTGGATGATGAGGATTCTTTGAAAGTTTCAATAAATTCCTATAAGAGATTTAGGAAATTTGCGGATAAAAAGAAATTGGTACATTGTACCTCTAGTGCAAATTATGCAACATTAATGAAATTAAGAATGGAAATGGGGAATGTGTCAAAGAGACAACAACCCGACAAAAGTTAGTCTATATGATTTGCTAAGTCAAACCCAAAAATTTTATCGGTTCAAAACCAAAAGGGAAGTGCAAAATATTCTATATGATTAGGATTCACAGAAAAGGGTCAATACGTTATAATACAGGATTAAGGGTCAGTTGATGTTACAAACGAGTGGTCCCAGATAAAGCAATTGGCAAAGTCCTTTATTTGCAAAAGAACACCCCAAATTGATTTGGATCAAGTTAAGAATAAACACTATGTTTCTTGAGTACATTTCAATATTGTCATATAATGGTAGTTCATCATCCACGCAGTAACATTGTACACAATAATATATATACAATGAAATCTGGTGAAGAGAAATTCAAGCAACTTAAAGACGATGATGCCAATCAAATTGAATTTTCAAAACATTTAAAACGCGCACTGCAAATTTACTACATGTAATTGTCTGATTTGATCAACTTATTTTGTCATTTCATGTTGAAATAGAAGACATCTCTTAACTTTATATACACATTTACATCATTAGCTCCGTCTTTCAGTCCTTCAGGAGTCTAGAACCTTTTAAAACTACACATTTTTATGCGAGATTGGTTTTAACCATTAAGTTTTCAATTCGTGTTTGCTGCATTTCAAAACGTTTGATTTGGAAAGCACGATATAACAAATTGATTTGAATATGATAGCTTTTTATACTCAAGTGAGTAAATTTACATAACATAAAACTGAGTACATAAGCTCCATTTTACAAACACCATTGAAACAAGTGGTCATCCGAGATAAAATAGCAATGGACTAATTAAAAGGCTACCTCCATGTGTCATCACATTTTCAATAACCTAGTTAGGTTTTGTGTGCAATTTTTGTCCGGTCTTTAATAATCACTTTTTCCAATGTTCATTGAGCAAACAACAACCAATAAAAATACATGTAGTCTATTCTCTTCGTCGTGTTCTATAAATCTTAATCACACAACAACTGTACAACATCGTCCAATACCCGATTAATCTTTTTTTGAACATTTTTCAATACAAAATCTCCTTGCCTTAGGTAGAGGTGAAAATGTGATATTTGTGGAAACGAATGGACAAAGGCCGAGTGGAGATACCGTCACAGAATTATGGTATAAGGAAATTGAAAACTATGATCACCTACATCCTAAATGGAATAAAGGTAACAGGCCGTTTCAGAATCTAAAGCACTATGGGTAATTTCATTGTTCGTACCCCAAAATGAAAATAACGTCACGTCATTGGCTGAATTTTTTTGTTTGGGACATTTTAAACCAATCACCACGTTTTGGTGTACACTTTTGAAAATATTACCCAGAATGTATTAGATTCTGAAACGGCGAATTGTAGGCACTTATTTACTTATAGTTATGCTTGATTGATTGGTTGGTTGATGTTACACGTCAAGGACTATGTCGCTGTGAAAACTAATTGTGTCAAAGATGAACTTTAACTAGTGGCACAGGAACAGTTTCTTTAACTGCTGATCCTTCCGAAGCACCTAATTCTGTTTTCATGATGGGCTCGAGTTGCCGTCGGTGTTTTTGATTGCACCCTTATTAGTGATACTGTTCCCAGATAATACATAATCGAGAAGATGTGGAATTATTGTCAATGAGACAACTCTCAACCAGAGACTAAATGAAAAAGAATTAACAACTTTAGGTCACCATACGGCCTTCAGTGAAAAGAAAAACCAACTCACCGCATAGTAAGCTATAAAAAGTCCCGAAATGACAAATTTAAAACAATTCAAGCGAGAAAAACTAACGGCCTGACCTATGTACAAACAATTATAAAAAAAAATGATATATAGCAACAATCGACAACCAATGATGCACATGCTTTTGGATTAAGACAGTCGCATTTAGAATACGGCTGGGTAAAGCGTGTTTGCTTGACACCAACCTTCCCCTTACTTGGACAGTGGTGTTACAGTACAACATAAGAAAGAAAAAAAACCATAAAAATCGATAACTATAAGCGCGTAAGGGCGTCACTCATCAGACCTTCATAAAGCATATACCAAACGCTATTTGAAGTTCTACAGTTATTATAGAGACACGTGTGTTATCACAAAAACTCATGCAAGTATCTTAGTTGAAGATTCACTGCTTTAAAATAAGGTGTTAAACGCTAACCATCTTTCAAATACCTGCAAATACCAGGAATGTATACTAGTACAACATTGGTCCTACGCCTGAGAATTTTTATTACAAATCAAGGAATATCCATTTAACTGCAAGATGTATAAGTACGCAGCCACGTCCGACAGTTTGTCTCTCGTGACGCAAAAAGATACGTATATTTGAATATAAAAGAAACCACGAAAAAATCACAATAAAAGAGCGGCAACTAGAGTTTAATTGTTGTATTCCGTTTTAGCTTGTCACATGTTGCAGGTCTTTTTAAACATTACATGCAAATTTATGCTAATTTATTTTCTTAATTTTAAAGGTGTAATCCTAATATTATAATTTGCGTTGTTGATGCTACACACCAAGCCACTGAAAGCCGCAATATATATTCATGTCAATCCATATACTGTCCAAAATGTGTGTCTTGTGTCTACACATGTCAGTTTTACGATGTTTTTTCACTACATTATATATATATATGTGTAAAATACTGTTCCCAATATCTTATTTTGGTTAATCACAGATATGTTTGGGAGTGCCCAAGAAATATGTGCCTATGGACCATTGCATACCCCACCCCTTACCTATCGACGCGAATTATTTCAATTACAGGTTTATATAGGGAAATATTCATTTATATATTTATTGGTCCTAGTCGTAATTTCTTTTCTAGATTCTATGAACTTTACACAGATGATATGGAAATCTTCTAACGAGATTGGTATCGGCATCTCTAAAGTTAAAGGACAGAACAAATATGTTATTGTTGCTCATTACAAACCTTCCGGTAATATCAATACTCCAGGAGAGTTCCGTAAGAATGTATTACCGCCAAATTCTTAAAGTAATACAATTGAAAAGTCGAACGAAAGGTACCCAATGCAATGTAGAAAAATTTGAAAGGACTTCACTGAAGGTAATTTAGAAGTGGACATGCAATTATTGCAATATAAAGGCAAAGTTGACCAATCAAGAAAATATCGCCATCATATGTAGGTTTTGTGAAAATGCTTCCATGCATATATGATATGTAATTAACGAGTGTATTGTTTTTTAATTGTCGTTCATTGTGTATTTGAACACATATATGTAATAAAAATAAATATACAAGCCATTTAAGCATATATAGGTATTCTAGAGCTTGTAGCTGCTACTCAGACTGAAAAATATCACATGTGTCTGAGAAGAAAGTCGATGAACTAGGGGTATGTCAAAGAACATGATAAATATTCCGTATCAGCTTCACAAATGATACACCATGGTCTTGATGTATAGATTCAGTGTACTGACGTTGATTATCAAGTTAATAACGTGTTATGACATTGGTGTTCTCTTATTTGTCGTTATAAATATTACTTATACTGTTTAGTCTGTATTTGGTGATATTGTGACAATAATGCAGAATAAGTATAAGACAATAACAATCAAAACCAACGAGTAAACAAAGACTCACAAAACCAAGGGACATTTACATCATCAGTTATAAATAATAAATAAGAAACAACACGAACTCCACTAAAAACCGTGAGTGAAATCAGGTGCTCCGGAAGAGTAAGCATTTCCTGCACCGTATACGGCACCCGTCGTGTTATTTTTTTTTTCTCAGTTCGGTAATGATGGAAGGTTATTATGACTGAGGAAGAATATCAGATATGATTTCTGACACACTTTTGTCATAATGGCCAATCAGCTCATGATGGCGACCGTAAAATTTCTTGAGTGATGACCTTAATTTGATTGATTCATAGCCCTGTTTTAGCAACTTTTGAGAAAGCAGTATTCCTCGTTCAACAAAATCAAGGTACTTTGAGCTAGCTCTAGAGTAACGTATCAATTGAGACACATATACGTCATATGCTGGTGCGGCTGGGATGTTGCTACACAGAAGTGGAAAATTGACTATAGGAAAATTAAAATCATCGCGTTTGTCATAATTTTTGGTATTCAACCTACAATCAGTAGTCATTTCGAGAAAAAGGTCTCAATATGAAGAAATTTTTCTGTGTCGGTAGTATCTTTAATTTCAAGTTCACTTGGATATATTAAATGTAAGTGATCACTGAATCTATTATTATTAATTAAGAAACAGTACATCATCATTATACCGAAAGGTGAAATTAAAAGACTGGGATAAATTCTGCTTCATAGGAATACAAAAACAAACCTGCAAGTAGAGGAGCGCAATTGGTACCCATTAGGATTCCAATAGTACCAAGCCTCCACATTCAACAAATATGTTGTCAATTAAAAAGTCCAGCATGGCAGTGATATCCTCTTCGGTGTATTTTTTCAGTTTTTGTAGTTCATTGTTGAATTGCTATTGATATATATACACAGATTCATAGTGCAAGTTCGCTCATTTGTTATTTGGCTGTTGATGGATAAGCATCGGAAAGTGAATACCAGCAAATAAAGAAGGTAGAATTATGAAGTTTTTTATACCTAGTTCGAGTTGAAAGTTTGTGGTTTTGAAGCAAGTGGTTTAGAAGTCTTTACGATTGTTACAAGCTACTGGGTTGTTCTGAAACTGTAATGTCCTACGGGGTTTGTCGCAGTCCCTCGAACAGGTATTTTGTAAAATTCTGGTGACTTCGGTTTTTCGGAGATAAGTTGTCTCAGGAACTAGGTGCTTCAAAAACTAGCTGTTTCAGAACTAGTTGCCTCAGGACCTATGGCTTTGAAGCTTGTCTTCTTATAATTTTTGAAAGGTTATAAGAGTTGAGCAAATCAGTTGGAACCTCGGAGTAAGTGAAAGGATTAAAGACAAATTGAGGTTATAGTTTTTAAACTACTTTTTAAGTTAATTGTGTAAATATTGTTGTTTCTTTATTAAGTTTCAAAGTTTAAAGGTTGGTCTCGTAGTTTTTTAGTAAAGTCTTCAAGTTGCAATTAGGTTTTGAGTTAATTGAAAAATTGATATTTGAGTATCTCAGATTTTGTAAAAACGGATACGAACAGATGTATAATCCAAACACGTTACAATATCCAGTTGACGTGGATCGGTACTTAAACATCCCTTCATTGTGTAATTGTAATATGATACATTTTTGTATTCTTTTTTATTCATTCTTAGCTCACATGGACCACAGGGCCAAGTGAACCTTCTTAACACTTGGCCCAAACGAGTTTTTCTTATCACTTGGCGTCCGTCGTCGTCTGTTACATTTGGAAAAAACCTTCTCCCCTTAAACTACTGGGCCAAATTTGGCCACAATCATCATTCGGGTATCTTGTTTATAAATTGTGTCCGATGACCCGGACAACCGAACAAGATGGCTGTCATGGCTAAACATAGAACATATAGGTTAAAATGTAGATTTCGGCTACAAAAAATGTATATCTCTGAAACGAAAGCATTTAGGGCAACTCTGATACGGTGTAAAATTGTTTATCATGTCACGATATATCTGTCTTGAATTTTCCAGACGAATCGGACTACACGTTGTTGTGTTGCCCCTAAATTGGTGATTTTAAGAAAATTTTGCAGTTTTTGGTTATTATCCTTAAAATGTTTATAGAAGGAGATAAACTGTAAACAGCAATAATGTTCAGCAAAGAAAGATCTACAAATAAGTAAAACATGACCAAAATTTCCAATTGACCCCATAAGGAGTTATTACCCTTTAAAGTCAAATTAAATAATTTTTCGTAATTTTTTGTAATCTTTTACAAAAGTCTTCTCCTGAAACAACTGATACAAATTTAACCAAACTCGGCCACAAATAAGCTTTAGGGAATTTAGTTTTTAAAAATGTGTCCGAGGACCCTGCCTGCCAACCAACATGGCAAACATGGCTAAAAATAGAACATAGGGGGAAATGCTGTTTTTGACTTGTATCTCTGAAACTAGAGCAAAAGTTTAACGGTTGCATTCTCCTGATTATTTCATGCATCAATTGTAAATAAAAATATCTTGTTGTTAATGTGCTTTGTATTCCTTTTTGTGTTTCTTTGGTACAATGTACATATGATGTGGCTCTGTACTTATACATCCCGTCAATGTGTTATGGTAAATTATGATGCATTTTTTGTGTTTCTTTCTTACATGTTTTTTTTGTTTTTTTAATGTGATTAAGATTATAACACAAACGGCAAATTTGCAACCTCTGATTGGACGAAGAGTATACTAGTTATTTAAATCAACGGCATAAGACCTTGTCTAGTTCTGCTGTAAACACCGTTTTTCTCAAGAAACGTCTTTTTAGTTAATCTAGTACAAAGGAATACTTCGAAACAGTTTGAATATCGTAGATAGGGTTTTAAAAAATGGACAATGGAAGCTATCATAAACAATAAATTAGAAAGATCATATAATAGGGAACATGTGTACTAGGACTTCAACTTCATTAGAAACTACCTTGACCAAAAACTTTAACCTGAAGCGGGACAGACGGACGGACGAACGAACGAACAGACGAACGGACGCACATACCACAAATGAGGCATACAAATCTGATGTTCATGTCTGAAAACAAATTATGATCTTTGATTTTAAAACAAGTAAACTGCGGTTGAGGAAAAATAATGCGCCATTTAAAGTTAAGTTGGCATTGGTTGTATTATGTAAACATCTTGAGCACATTACCACAGCCATATTGACGATGAGCTTATTCAATACACAAATATAAGGATAATTCCATGTGTTAAAAAACAGATTACCCACAGTTCGTGCTTTTAAAAACTCAAGTTATACTCTAAACGCATATTGTATATCAAAGCGATGTAGACTTATCTGTTTTCTGGCCTATTTCTATTTCTATATTCAAGAAATTTGCAATGGATATCACATTTTTTGGTTCACACGAGACTTCTTTGTCGCCACTGTTCTTTATGCAGAATTTCTTTGACATCTTTATACAATGAATATGCATAATATCTCGGAATCTCTTGGCAAATAAACAGTATATGACAAAGTTAAATGCTGACTGGATGATATACAACAACCGAATTATGACGGACGTTCGGGTAATTGTTGTGAAATCTTCTAAATATACCTCCCTCGTAATAAAAGATATAATTATCACAAACACGTTATGTGGTAATTGGAAAAATATCAAAACAACAATAAGCAAAGAAACATTCACTTCGTTTCGTTCTACCTTTTTCGTATGCTTTGCCATTCTTAGAGACTTTCGGTATGACTTTATTTTCCACAGCAACAAAAAATTCAAAATCAACATGAAAACACATATAATTAAACTAGAAATAACGTAAAATCTCTCGTAGGTTGAGCGATAAGAAAGAATTAAACCGTTCCCAGACTCGAATAATTCACTTGGATTCTCGTACAATAGATATATTTCTTTAATTAACTGTGGACAGTGAACCAATATACTCATACACACGGCTAATATGATTACTATTCGAGTACGCCTTATTGTCAAGCAATTTCCAACTTTCATTGGAAATATCACTGCTATACATCTCTCAGATGTCAAACAGAATGCAAATAAAAGCCCGATGTAAATTATATTATAACCAATAAAACGCTCTATGCTTCGAATAATGAATTGTTTACGATCGTCATTTGTAATTGAAGGAAATGAATTCTTTATGGTGGACGATAGTATATTCTTAGAAGTTGTTATCATAGAATCATAATTTGTCAACTCATTTCTCGAATTTGTTTTGATGGAGTGTAAGATCAATGATTGATTCATCTGTGTCTCATAATATTGCAAAAACTGTTGTAAAGACGTAAAATTAAGTCCTTCCAAAGATGACAAAACGTCATCTTGAGTTTTCTTCCTAATTTGTAAGTTCTGTACAAAATTATTGGCTTTATTGTAACTTTTTATAGCTGGATAGACATCCGAATAAATTGCATACAACATATTTAAAATATCATGTATCGCCAAAGCCTGAAGAAGACAAACTGGGGAACTACGTAATGATTTCCTACATAGTACAATTAAAATAACAATATTCCCGATCAATCCGAGTCCTATAAAGACTGGCATTACAACTCCAGACGTAATGTACATAAAGTGTATCTCAGATAGAATATCATCAATAGATAAATCCATTTTTATGTCTTTCTGATGAATAGGTTATTTCCCTGATAGACTATCATAAAAATAGACGATCAGACGTTTCCTAAGCATGATGAAACACCTTTGTGGATTTATTTGACTAATTTTGCATTCCCAATGTCTTTCTTAATAGGTTCTGTCAGATAGCTTGTAGATGAGAGATGTGTAAATCAACTACCTACAAAAGAAAGTCAAATGAAAAATAGTTTTTCTATCATCAGAAAATGTGTACTTACTCTTACAACAATTGCATAAAAACTATCATTGTGTCCTAAGCCAGTTATACAACAGTTGTGTTCGTGTTTATGTATTGTACAATAATTATTATTGCTTTCTTATCGCTTCTGTGTGTTTATGTGACCGGGTGTTTATGTGAGGAATATAATCTTACTTTAATTGCAATTGACATGCACATTGATTATTAGTTGTAATATTTAATTCACAGTTTGAACTAATTTTCAATTTTTCTGTTGATAAATTAAGAAATACTTGAGAAAACTAAGATTCCAGTAACCTCTGTCAAAATTGACTTTAGATGATTTTTTTCATATTAGTTTCGTGTCCCATTGGTGATAAAGCTCTTCGTGTGTCTTATATACATCTTGCTTTCAGACGTTTGGGATTGAGGGTTTTCTGATCAACTTGAAGGTAAATCATACGTCTTTGGATTTACCAGGCTGAGAAGCAAATCCATAACCTACCGAACGTGAGAGGAGAATGAGACCATGAGATAACCAATGTGTTGCTGAATTTGGTAACTCAAAACTATCTTCTCCAGATCTCATAATTTTGGAATACTAGTAAATAAAATGTATCTTTGATAAATAAAAAGGTTTCTTTAAAATCACATAATTATACCCATATGTAGTTTCCAATTTATTTATAAAAAACCTATATATGACACCGGGATATCGTAAATAGCGGGGGGGGGGGGATTCAGAATAATATTTTTAGGAAAAAGCATACCCCCCTTTTTTATGTTAAATGGTTTTTTTTTTTTAGGTGCGCCAAGGAAAATTGTAAGATCATATTTTCTGTTGATGGAACTCATCGTATAGGTCTTCAGTTTATTTAACGTCAACTATACAAAATGTATAACATATAGTCACTAAAAGTGTATTACCGTATAATAGAGGCACCATACTACAGACTCAAAATTATAAGCCTGATAAATCTTATGAGTTGTCAGACATCATGTAAATCGTGGTATCTATTGCAGCACAATAAATAAGTTATATACATTTGTTTCAAGAGCAAAGTTTACTCAAGTTTCTCGAGGTTATCCTTTATGGTCTTGTTAAAAAGGAAATAAAAAGTCTAAAACACTAGAAATATAAGTATTTTTATTAATGGATATTTTGTTAGCCATATAAAACTGCTAGACCACTAATAATTTCGAAAAGGGTCTTAAATATTCCCTTAATCGCCCTAATAATTAAGTAACGGACAACTGAACACTTCTATAAAAAAACAGATAGTTAAACTAATTATGATCGTTTAATATTTATTTATTGAATAAATTACTTCATATTTATTTAATTTTAGATATTTTTTTGAATACTTATCACTTACATGTACCAGCTGTAGATTTGAATTGAATTCCACAAAATATGTTCCACATTTATTTAGAATAAGACTTATTCCTTCAGGAATCATAGATCCGCAGCCATTTAGTTCCAGTTCAAAGCCAATCACATGCCATAATGATTTATAGTATTAAACATTTCTCTGATGTTATGATGCGCTCTAACAGATAATGAAATACTTCATTCCAATTTCATAACCACTTTACAGAGGAATCGAACAAACAATAGATTGCGAGCGAAGAAATAATTAGTCTAATGCATTAAACGTGACGTACAATATTACAAGGTTAAAACAACGAAGATATAATGACATAAATGTGAGATCAAAAATGCGTGGTTAAGATTTGTCATTCGAGAATTGTGTAACAGTATGAGATATGTTTCATATTTGGTTTCTATTTTCACCTCTGCCGTCTTTCATTGAAAGGGTACATAATGTATTGCTGGTTTGTGTGAACGTCTTTCACTGCAAGGGTACATAATGTATTGCTGATTTGTTTGAACACCTTTCACTGCAAGGGTACATAATGTATTGCTGATTTGTGTGAACGTCTTTCACTGCAAGGGTACATAATGTATTGCTGATTTGTGTGAAAGCCTTTCACTGCAAGGGTACATAATGTAGTGCTGATTTGTGTGAAAGCCTTTCACTGCAAGGGTACATAATGTATTGCTGATTTGCGTGAACATCTTTCACTGCAAGGGTACATAATGTATTGCTGATTTGTATGAACGTCTTTCACTGCAAGGGTACATAATGTATTGCTGGTTTGTGTGAACGTCTTTCACTGCAAGGGTACATAATGTATTGCTGATTTGTGTGAACGCCTTTCACTGCAAGGGTACATAATGTATTGCTGATTTGTGTGAACGCCTTTCACTGCAAGGGTACATAATATATTGCTGATTTGTGTGAAAGCCTTTCAATGCAAGGGTACATAATGTATTGCTGATTTGTGTGAAAGCCTTTCACTGCAAGGGTACATAATGTATTGCTGATTTATAGCGTGAACGTCTTTCACTGCAAGGGTACATAATGTATTGCTGATTTGTATGAACGTCTTTCACTGCAAGGGTACATAATGTATTGCTGATTTGTGTGAACGCCTTTAAAATTCACTGCAAGGGTACATAATGTATTGCTGATTTGTGTGAACGCCTTTAAAATTCACTGCAAGGGTACATAATGTATTGCTGATTTGTGTGAACGTCTTTCACTGCAAGGGTACATAATGTATTGCTGATTTGTGTGAACGCCTTTTACTGCAAGGGTACATAATGTTTTGCTGATTTGCGTGAACGTCTTTCACTGCAAGGGTACATAATGTATTGCTGATTTGTATGAAAGTCTTTCATTGTAAGGGTACATAATGTATTGCTGATTGGCGTGAACGTCTTTCACTGCAAGGGTACATAATGTATTGCTGATTTGTGTGAACGCCTTTAAAATTCACTGCAAGGGTACATAATGTATTGCTGATTTGTGTGAACGCCTTTAAAATTCACTGCAAGGGTACATAATGTATTGCTGATTTGTGTGAACGTCTTTCACTGCAAGGGTACATAATGTATTGCTGATTTGTGTGGACGCCTTTTACTGCAAGGGTACATAATGTTTTGCTGATTTGCGTGAACGTCTTTCACTGCAAGGGTACATAATGTATTGCTGATTTGCGTGAACGTCTTTCATTGCAAGGGTACATAATGTATGGCTAATTTGTATGAACGTCTTTCATTGCAAGGGTACATAATGTATTGCTGATTTGTGTGAACGTCTTCCACTGCAAGGGTACATAATGTATTGCTGATTTGTGTGAACGTCTTTCACTGCAAGGGTACATAATGTATTGCTGATTTGTGTGAACGCCTGTCACTGCAAGGGTACATAATGTATTGCTGATTTGCGTGAACGTCTTTCACTGCAAGGGTACATAATGTATTGCTGATTTGCGTCAACGTCTTTCACTGCAAGGGTACATAATGTATGGCTAATTTGTGTGAACGCCTTTCATTGCAAGGGTACATAATGTATGGCTGATTTGTGTGAACGTCTTTCACTGCAAGGGTACATAATGTATTGCTGATTTGTGTGAAAGCCTTTCACTGCAAGGGTACATAATGTATTGCTGATTTGCGTGAACATCTTTCACTGCAAGGGTACATAATGTATTGCTGATTTGTTTGAACGTCTTTCACTGCAAGGGTACATAATGTATTGCTTGTTTGTGTGAACGTCTTTCACTGCAAGGGTACATAATGTATTGCTGATTTGTGTGAACGCCTTTCACTGCAAGGGTACATAATGTATTGCTGATTTGTGTGAACGCCTTTCACTGCAAGGGTACATAATGTATTGCTGATTTGTGTGAAAGCCTTTCACTGCAAGGGTACATAATGTATTGCTGATTTGCTTGAACGTCTTTCACTGCAAGGGTACATAATGTATTGCTGATTTGTATGAACGTCTTTCACTGCAAGGGTACATAATGTATTGCTGATTTGTGTGAACGCCTTTAAAATTCACTGCAAGGGTACATAATGTATTGCTGATTTGTGTGAACGCCTTTAAAATTCACTGCAAGGGTACATAATGTATTGCTGATTTGTGTGAATGTCTTTCACTGCAAGGGTACATAATGTATTGCTGATTTGTGTGAACGCCTTTTACTGCAAGGGTACATAATGTTTTGCTGATTTGCGTGAACGTCTTTCACTGCAATAATTAATGTATTGCTGATTTGCGTGAACGTCTTTCATTGCAAGGGTACATAATGTATGGCTAATTTGTGTGAACGTCTTTCATTGCAAGGGTACATAATGTATTGCTGATTTGTGTGAACGTCTTTCACTGAAAGGGTACATAATGTATTGCTGATTTGTGTGAACGTCTTTCACTGCAAGGGTACATAATGTATTGCTGATTTGTGTGAACGCCTGTCACTGCAAGGGTACATAATGTATTGCTGATTTGCGTGAACGTCTTTCACTGCAAGGGTACATAATGTATTGCTGATTTGCGTGAACGTCTTTCACTGCAAGGGTACATAATGTATGGCTAATTTGTGTGAACGCCTTTCATTGCAAGGGTACATAATGTATGGCTGATTTGTGTGAACGTCTTTCACTGCAAGAGTACATTAATGTATTGCTGATTTGTGTGAACGTCTTTCATTGCAAGGGAACATAATGTACGGCTAATTTGTGTGAACGTCTTTCATTGCAAGGGTACATAATGTATGGCTGATTTGTGTGAACTTCTTTCACTGCAAGGGTACATAATGTATTGCTGATTTGCGTGAACGTCTTTCACTGCAAGGGTACATAATGTATTGCTGATTTGCGTGAACGTCTTTCATTGCAAGGGTACATAATGTATGGCTAATTTGTGTGAACGTCTTTCATAGTAAGGGTACATAATGTATGGCTGATTTGTGTGAACGTCTTTCACTGCAAGGGTACATAATGTATTGCTGATTTGTGTGAACGTCTTTCATTGCAAGGGTACATAATGCATGACTAATTTGTGTGAACGTCTTTCATTGCAAGGGTACATAATGTATTGCTGATTTGTGTGAACTTCTTTCACTGCAAGGGTACATAATGTATTGCTGATTTGTGTGAACGTCTTTCACTGCAAGGGTACATAATGTATTGCTGATTTGTGTGAACGTCTTTCACTGCAAGGGTACATAATGTATTGCTGATTTGTGTGTACTAATCATGAAGCGTATGTAGTACATGGTATTTTCTGTTAGTAGTCAAAGTCATTTGACTAAATTGACTATAACACTTTGAAGAAAAGACCAGTTTTGGCCGTTGGTCATCTCAACGAGAATGATTGTCTCGTTTGAGCCGATACGGCGAAAGTGATAAAAGCAATAGAGTTGGGATGACCAATCACAATTTGTTTGTCGCTTTTTTACCTTTGACGACGTTGTTAGTTTAGTTTAGTTTTTTAATTTCATTGACAACTCACGTTCGCCCTTACTTTCTAGCGATAACTTTCATATCAATCTACTGTGCTGAGAAAGGAAATTATGATGTTCAATAGGGTTAATATGATATTATCTCCATTATGTACCAGGAATCCTAGTGGATGGTCCTATAATGATCAATTTTATATTAATAAGTCTGGTGAAATTTAAAGCTTTGGAAAAAAAAAAACCAAAAAAAAAAAAAATCAAAAACAATTTGAACCAATGAAAGTGTTATAGGTCAAAAGAAAAAAAGGAGGAAAATTAGAATCCATGTGGACATTTTTTTGAAATTTGAATGAAAGGTCAAAGTTATTTTTGTTAACCATACATCTAACAAGCCGTTTTGTTTCATTTCAATTTTCGTAAAGTTCAGTCCTCTTTTTCGTCAAAAGTTTTTTTGCCAGTTCGGAACTTGGAATATTAATGTTCCTGCAAAAACGTTCACTACTGGAACTAGTAATAGTGTCTCATTCAAATGAAGCTTTAAAATTTTTCGGTTGTTTCAGACAAAGATAAAACTGTATCAAGTGATAGGATGTGACAGACCCCGTACTATTGAAGACGCGAATTATTTGCGTATTATATAGACACTAAGTTGTAAATTCCTCATGCATAGATGTACTCAGGTGAGGTTAGGTAAAAAATAAAAAATTAAGAAATTAAAATTGATACTATAAGCTGGTAGAGCATCAATTAAGGATAAAGATAAGCTAAAAATATTGATAGGTCATGGACCTCCTTTTCGAGATATTTGAAATTTAAAATATGGCGGGAAAAGGCTGACTCGGACTTTTACCCTATATTTGCATTGGTATTATTTGGGAGTCAAAACAAAGAAAGAAAATCAAGAATCTTCTAAAATTTTGGTAAATGACCTTTCATGAGCTATTAAGTCTTATATGAAAAAAATAAATGGGTGTTATGGGGCAAAATATTTTACATTGTATTGTATGGAAAAACATCAAGGATTCCGAACATTTGAACCAAATTCCAAAACCTCACCTAAGTATACATCCTTAAGGTTAAAACAGAAACGTTTTAGTTTCAAATACCAAATGTATAGGGTAAAAACCTGTGAATTCCGAAATGACAATTAAGGAATGACTGTAATATTTTTTCTGTCTATGAAAAAATAACATAAAAAATTTGGTGCACACTGAATAACGCGCGTAGCGGGTTATTTAACAGTGTGCACCACATTTTTTATGTTATTTCGAATAGACAGAAAAAATATTACAGTCATTTCTTATAATTTAATTCTAAATTCCATTTTAAACCGTAGAAAACCATAAAAAACGTTGATGACGTCACAGTCACATGTCTAAATTATGTCTATGGGCTCATAACAAAATAACGTCAGCCAATCAGAAGACGCGTTACATCCAAAATTAAATTATATTCCAATGTCCTAATCCTTCACGATAACATTAATACTACAGTGGTCAAATGTATCGTCAAAATGTTACTTGTCTCAATTTAGATTCACTGGTCTCGGTAGTATTAATATCGAGATTAATATTGGGTTACATATTATTGATAATTCTACTTTTCCATTAGATAATGTCCTGTATTCGATTCCAACTATAGCAACAGAATTAACAACCTACACAAATATTTGAACATAAAAAAAATATACCATCAGAATGAATATGTTTTTATAAAACAATTTTATAATTAAGATTATTTTAATGACGTCTTTCACTGCAAGGGTACATAATGTATTGCTTACTTATGTGAACGTCTTTCATTGCAGGGGTACATAATGTTTTGCTGATTTGCGTGAACGTCTTTCACTGCAAGGGTACATAATGTATTGCTGATTTGTATGGAAGTCTTTCATTGTAAGGGTACATAATGTATTGCTGATGAAATGCATAAAACAGTTCATAATAAAGTGAAGTTACAAGCTACTACATATAGTCTAGTCAAAATAGCATTTGACCTCAAAAAAATTGCAACAGAATATTTTTTTTCGCCATCCTTTAGGGATATGCCATAAATAAAACATACCAAAAGTCTACCAAAATCAACCCATGGGAAAGTTGTCAATTTTATGATATAAGATCGCGCATGTTTTCGCGGATTTTACGTTACAGATGGGATGCCGTACACAGACGATTTATCAAAGGGAGACAATATAAGTTTATTCCCGCTATGCATTCAAATATAAAAACAAACAGATGATGTTATAATTATGAATTTGGTAAGTATATATGAATAAAAACTAAAATATATATAATATTTGTCCATCCTCTGAAGATATATCCCCGAGGAACCAGTAATGACGCACCTAACGTTGTGTTTGTCTCTGCATTTAATCTACCATTTAAAAGAAAAAGAAACACGGAATAGAATGAAAGATTGATCACTTGTTAATGTATTTCAATCATTAAACAGTTGATTTTTGAAACAGTAAAAGCAATAAAAATCATGTTTGCTAACATTACAAACGGACTGTCAACTTATGATGGGTACCAGTAATGACGCACTATAAACAAACCAGTAAAAACCACTTGCAGTGTACCTGGTGTTCGAAAAATTGCTTCAATCCGGATAATTTAAAGTTAACACTATTCAACAAATTTAATTTTAATAACAAATGTTGACATTTACAGTCACTTTTATGATCATGTTGATAGCAACACAATTTTTTTCATTAATTTAATTGTAACCTATATTTTATTTCAAATTTTATATAAAATTGTTCAAAATTTATCAAAGTGACATATATATTCCATATACTTGAAAATAAGAAGTAATTGCATTCATAAAACAACATTGACATTAAAACATTTATCAATGTATACTTCGTACAATGAATGAAAAAAATCGATAAACAATAGAAAATTATATAAGCGACGATCATTTGTTCTACAGTGATTCCCGCTTAAATGTAAAACTATGTCACATGACAGTCATATGATTTGAAAAACACAAACTGGGGAAGCATGTGCTTACATACTTTTGCCGGCCAAAGTGGATTTAGGACTGATAATCATTCTGGGAAGGGTCGACTGTTTTTTACCTTAATAAAATGGCGGAAATTGCATTATCTTTACTAATTCAAGCAATAATAACATTTCTGGACAGAGTTTGAGGCATCTATGTTGTAGTCATATGACCTTCACCATCATGTTATGAATAGTAATTATCGATGACGTCACATCTTTTGTTTAGAAATATAAAACCCAAAACTAAATTGGTGCGTCATTTCTGGTCCGCGTCAAAACAGGTACCAAGACGATATGAACAAAAAGATCTCTATTTAATAGTTGTTTCTGAAAAAGATAATGTTTTCGTCTGCTATGGGTGGAAAATACGAGAATAACTTCCTATTTCATTGTTCAAAGATCTTTTTTTACATTAAATTTACATAACATTACACTTGAAAAAAGAAATATTTTTAGACTGTTACACGCAATTAAAAATTATAAAAACTGTTTGAAAAAGTAAGGAAAAACTACGTCAGATTTTTTTCTATGGAACGCCTGTTTAACAAAAGAATCTCAATATTGAACGTTATTTATTACAATATGCATATTTCAAGGGATAACAAGAGGTACACTATATTGCATTCGAAACGATAAGATGTAAAGAAACTTTTCATCAAATAAAGGAGGCCTTGTGTCTATGGAACACCGTTTTTTACCATACTTGCTACATTTTTTATTTAATTTAAAATATACGAGGTTTCAATCTTTATGAAAACCAGTATACATATGTCAACAAAATATTACAGGTATATATATATTTCGGTAAAATATTTAAAAACAGTTATTACAATATATTACTAGCAATCAAACATAAATACCTTAAAATTTGTATGCAATAAATAAAAACAATACGTTAATATTCCTGTAATAATTACTATTAATTTATTTTTATTTCAGGAAACTTGCTTAAAAGAGGAGAAGTGTGTGATTTGTCAAAACTCAATTTCACACGAAGACACTGTAGTAGTACTAGGTGAAAAGGGCAGCCAGAGTGTCAATAAAGCAAGTAAAAGCCGTCAAGACAATGTATTCACCAGCGCAGGACAGAAGTTACATCAAAATTGTAGAAAATCATATACATTAAATTAGGAAGTACCCATGCAGCAGCAGTAAGAAGAAAGTATGTTTCAAAAACGGAAACATTTTCCGTGTAAACTACCGGTTCCAAGTCCGAATAAAGTCATTTTTTTGTCTAATTGGCGCAGTCGCATGTTTTATTTTTGGCGCATATGATACCATGTAATTTTAAAACAGGTGGCGCAGCATTGGAGAAAAAAAGTTGTGGCACAAAAGGACGCATTCTTGGCGCAAACCGATCTCTCCCGTCATATCAAGGTTCAAAATGTGTAGAATGATTTGCTTTTAGTTTTCATTCCCTACATAATGTCGGGTAAATCAAATGAATTGGAAAAGAAACAGATGATCAGTACATTTGATACAAAATTGAAATACAATGCCATTCGTCCTACTCCGGTGTGAACTTCCACATCAAACATTTTAAAACGTTTTGTATACCGGTATATGTCATAATGTCATTGAATGTAAAATAAGAATACTTTACAATAAGACGGGTATGTATACACAAATATCCATTAAATAAATCAATAACGACACAGTGCTTTTATTGCTGTCATCTATGAATATATGAATTTCGTGTGTAAAACATTGCCTCCAGATTTACAAAGACTTTAAAAAGACAACTGCTATTATTATTGAACCTGTGTTGTTGCTGAGCTCATAGTAAAAATGAAAATGACAAATAATGCTCATACTATGATGATGTATATGTGTATAATATGAATGACGGTGTTGATTTTAACTGCTCATGATGCTCAATTTTGGGAGTTTCTGTGTTGTGTGGAAGGGTTGTTTTTGAGTCGAAGATTCTGTTGGTTGCTATCATTTCACTAGTGCCCTTTCTTTTTTTCTTTTTTGCGCATGAATCAATGAATAGATTCGTCATATTTTCTCTTTGGGAAAGCTTACAGAGAAACAAACAAAAGAAGATCTATTTTGGAATGGACAAATGATGCAAGATGCCTCAGCTAGAATAACATTTTTATTAAAAAAAAAAGAAGAAGGTGTTTTAGTTAATATCGTTGACATTTCCCAAATTCTTTTATTGAGATACATCGGAAATTGCTTATCATATTTATCGACTTCATCCATCTACATATACATGTAGTACATTTTACAGTTCATACAATCCACATGATGTATTTTTTTTAATCGATAAGTTCAAATGATTGGGATATATTTAACATTTATATCATTTTTTGGTATGCAGCATAGCTAATAAACAGAACCTGCATCACCGACATCTGTCAATAAACAATAACAAGTTACACACTTTTAATTTGGTATGTAAAATTGTTTGGAACATACACGAGCATTTCTTCTGTCAATGGTTAAGGGTGAGATGTCGTGACAATGATGCTCTCCACTTGTAAGTCTTGTCACATTCAGAACATGCAAATATTTTCTCCAGATGACAAGTCTGTATATGGTCATACAACATACTATCGTTTCCGAACTCTCTTTCACATTTTGGACATTTGCCAAAATCCCCAATACAAATCTGAACATGTCGATTAAACATGTATCGAGAGGAGAACTGTTTGCTACATTTACCGCAACAAAATGGCTTCTTCTTCCGGTGTTTATTGATATGATATTCGAAACATGTAAATCGGTCATGAGAGTAAGAACAATTGGTGAACGGGCACTTAAACAACCTGTCTTTACGATCTCTATGTGAGTCTACGTGTCGTTTTAATTCAAATTTATTCGGGTAAGCTCCTCCACAAACGTCGCAATAAAATCGTGAATGGAAATTAAGAACATGCTGGTTGTACTCTTTGAATGTATGAAATATCTGCATACACTTCAGACAACAGTTTTGGGTACCATGTTTTCCCATAACATGTTTTATAAGGTAGGCTCTCCGAACGTAGCACATGTTGCACTGAATACATTTGAATTTCTTACTCTGAGCTCGAGCTTGAGTATGCGTTATTTCAGCCGAAGGTACTGGTGCCGGTGTAGAGTTCACTGTTGTTGTTGTAGCAGTTTTTGAGCTGTGTGACTGTTCGTTAACAATTGGTGTTTTAAGTTGAAGCGTAATTTTCTGTGACGTAGATTTTGAAGAGTCGTCTGCCAGAGTATTCTTTGATGTATGTGGAAACTCTTGTACCTTGACTGTGTTACTTTTAAGAACATCGTTAGAAACAAGCGGAGTTTGAGGACAGTTTGTCGGTTTTCTTAATTTTGATAGAAACAATTGCGGCGTTATTGTTGAAGGGCGGGATTCGTCTTCACCTTCTTTGATTAGTGTCAGTGACATTTTAATATGAGCCTCTTCATCATGTACATTCGTATTCAAGTAAATCTATAGGGATTGTGACTGACAGGTTAATCTGAATATAGAAAGACAAAAGAAATAGAAAAAGAAAGAAAGAACGGACGAACGAAAAAAAAAAACACCCAAAAAAACACCGAAAGAACAAACAATACAATACAATAATTCCTAATTTAAAAACGCATACATGTGAAACAAGAGGTAGAAATATATACAAAATACAATCACTAACAATGAACGAACAAAAGAACGAGCGAACGAACGTGTTGAATGCTGTCTGTTACATTTTTTTTTCGTTTAATTTTGTAATTTTAATCAGTACGTTGATTTTTTTTCCTTTTTTCTTTGAATTCTTTTAACATGTATTTTATATCCGGTATTTATAAACGGTATCATAGAAATATTGGGCATCCATCCATGAGACAAAATCAGTTCATGCACAGCAAAAACACCCCTAAAAGCAAAGCAACGGTGCTTTTATTGTTGTGTTTCATCTTAAAACCAGTGACTCACAATGAGGACTTCAATACGGACATTATAAAATAGAGAATGGAAATGGGGAATGTGTCAAAGAGACAACAATCCAATACAGAAAACAGCTGAAAGCAACAAAGTCACTTAGTTTTGGTCATTAAGTCGAAGGATGTAGGATTGTTGTCTCATTGTTGATTGTATCATATCTTCTTATTTTCAATTTTGATAATCAAAGTCCAAAAGAAAACGCTGATATATTTCTATGCTTTTACAAGATTGTAATCTGGATAACGACAAGCAACCTTATTTATAATTAAAGCAAGGACTCAATTGGATACTAATATGTATATTTATATACATATTTAATAGATATGTATATTCTTTCTTCTAATCGTGCATTGGCTTCTTCTGTTTGGTAGTAAAACCCTTTCCGGATTTGCGTATACCGTAGCAGCTGGAATAACACACGCTTTTATTAAGTTCCTTTCTTTTCCATGTTCATTGTTTGAGTGCCTTCTTTTCTATTCTATGTTGTTTTTGTGTTTTGTAAATTGTTGTTTGTCTTTTTGTCGTTTTTACATTAATATTTTTTTGCCATGTACGTCATTGTCAGTTTTTTTTTCGACTTATGAGTTTGCGTAACCCTTTGGTTTCTTTATAAGTCCAGGGATGATTGGGAAAAGGCCTGCATGCCGATTGCCTCTATCTTTTGTAGAACTACACATTGTATAAATCATCTCCTCCTGAAATATTTACCACGGGACATTAAGCAATAAAAAATAAATAAATATTTGTTTTCTTTTAATTTAATCTGAGACTACTATATTGTGTTATAGTAGTTACAGATTTAATTTACTTCCAATAGGCAATTTTTTTTGTAACACATGTTAGTAATGCGCATCACACGTACTATATGTATATATAAATACCAATTTTGAGGGTTAATTTTGATTAAGATTAAGGATTATGTCACGAGTCATTTTCCATAGGGAATTCTTTTCAGGCCTTGTTTATTGAAATTCATTTCTATGAGGTAGACTTTCGGTATTAATGTGATGCGAATTGGGACCGGAGTATAGAGAATGTGACTGATTTAGCACCGGCAAACTATGTAGTGTGTGTAGTCAGTCAACGCAACATGAGAACACGCTTTAAAAAATAGGTTAGAAAGGAATCAAATCATCAGAAAAGTACTTGAATCAATTTTACCGTTTGTCCTTCAAAGCTTTTTTGCCTATTTGGCCGCCGGCACAAAAGGGTAGGAGGAGCTGATGCTCAGTGGTGGGGAAAAGAGGGTGGAGCAAAACTATGTTTTTTCTCCTCACTCTTTGGCAAATAAAAATTATAATTAGGCTAAATGGGCAGTTCTGTTGTTAGTTAACATCGTGCTACATACATGACTTTTGTAACACAGAGGCAAAGGAACACTGAAGTAAAAATGATAGTAAAGCCAAAAATATGTAATGACAACCTGAAATATGTGGGTTTAAACTGTCTAACTAAGTTACAACAATACTGAATCTAAAGCAGTTAACTTTTTGAAAATGCCATTTATTTATGAGTTTTTTCATTTGATTTAGAAAAAAACCTTTGATTTTTCTGTTTTAGATCTTTTTATTTAGGCTACAATAATCATGACAGAACAGAATATTTTTTTATTTTTTTTTTAAAGTTAAGCTTTACAAGTTGAATAACTCAGTCTTTCAATGTTATAAAGGAGTATCGGTACAGTATTTCTTTTTTCAATTTTGTATTAACCATGTTAAAATGTACGGTGCAGAGCTACATGATCATCTATCATTTTTTCCTTATTTAATTTCATGAATCCTTTTTTTGAATAGAAATCAGAAGTTATATTCATTTAGATTTCTACCTGGGGACATAAAAACACCTTTACTTTGCATAATCCTTACAAAGTGCGTTATTTTAGGGAAGTGTAATCGTTTATAAATACATACCTATCACTTCTCTAAAACACCCACTGGTGCCTCCCAAGAATGGTTGTCATTAGTTACAAGTCAACGAGTTCAACGGAAGTTGATAAATTTACACATCCGGAAAATTGCTTTGTGGGATAGAATTCCGTACGCTAGAGCTTTGTAAATCACCAACATTCTGAAGAGTAGTTTGTTTTTGAGATATTACGATAACAGATGGAATAAGGAAATCTTTCATCACTATTTTTGCAAAGTTATCACTTCAAAACAACCGACAAAATGTCGTTAGACCCCAAAATCGTGAAAAAGACCCAAGATTCGTTGGGGAAAATAATCAAGAAACCACCGCTTACAGACAAACTGTTAGGAAAACCCCCATTTAGATTTCTGCATGATATAATGACGTCGGTAAGAAATGCATGCTTAAATGAACAGCTTTGATGAAGGTTGAAATTGTATATTTGTGGTAGGAAATAAACATATACACGATGTACGTGAGCGTCTATTTATACTTGTCATCTTGTACAGGTCTTCTTCTTCTTTCAATGATTTGCATACCAGTGACCACCTCTGGTGTATTATCGCAAATGACTATTTACACATGCCTAAAAGAAACATCTTTCCAACATACTATGTACACAAATCCGGGTAAAAGCCATTGTGCCGTGGTTTTATATACAAGTAAAACTGAAATATCCAACATGAAGCAGGTGTCTCAGTCTGGAGGCTGTCTTTGAATCCTTCCAAAGTGGAAGCTGTGACGACAGCAGATAAAAAAAATGATTGCTGTTGTTTTTGTATTCTCGAGTAGGGTAGTAGGAATCTGGTGTCATGTCCTCTTATTGCAACAAGATGGTGTATTATGCGGTAGAGCTTGATGATCTTTACTCTCTTTCTAGGTTTTTTTCAATTCGAATCATTGCAGGGCTATAAGCATTTGGGTTACCCTTCTTGAAACACTTTTAAGAGATTTTAAGACAATTTAAAAAGAATCATTGAACAATGTTGAATATTGTCAATAAAAACCAAAGCAACACTTTTTTTTCTTCTGCAAAAAAAAAAATAGAATTGATTTGCACGAGGGTGTAAAATAGACCTGATGTTCAGGGTAAGGGGAAACCAACAAACATTTTCGCATGGCCTCATTGAAAAATCAATTCTTTCTAGTTATCTGTGAATAAGATAAGCATCATGAACTTTGTGACATCAGAAATATAGACTAGTTTAACTGGTGAAAATGCAGGGATGTAAATGTCTGTTAATGAATCATGTATAAAAGCTTTACCTTATAGACCTATTAAAAAAGTTCTCAAATATTACCAGTGAAAGCAAGGGAGTAATTCTCCAACATAGTTCTCTCTAAGACTATACATTTGTAGCTATCCATCTTACATGTAGCCTATAACTCATACATGTAGATACTCATGATGGATTTGGATTTGGGAACAATATTTCCAAAATAAGATAGTGTTTCCTACAGGTGGTTTTGGCGTGTAATGGCGCCCTGCCGCGATTTCTCGACGCCCTGCCCTTTTTGGGAAAAAAAATTGGCGCCCTGCCCTAATTTTGTCGAAATTCCTGACGCCATGCCTTTATCGTCGTAATAAACAACCGGTACTGAAAGACATATTTTATGAATACCGCTCGAGTTATTTCCCTTCAAAACAAAAGTTCACTAGGTCGCCATTTTGTAATCGATTTCGTAATCAGCTGATTAGCAAACTGCAATAGATTGAATTATGAATAGTGAATACAGATACTAATCACGGGTCCTGATTGTATCCCCCAAGTCCCAGAAACATCGTTTTGCCTAGAAGATTAATGATAAAACATCGATGTGATGCTTAGATAATTTTTTTTTACAGCTGATAGATTTCTAATTTACATAATTTACATTGTTTGCATGGTTGAACAAGCCAATGAACGGCGATCATGAGACATTTGTCAAATTAAAAAGTAAAAATTCTTTGCAAACTATTTTTTAAATACAAATGCTTGACTGTACCTTAAATGAAATGAATAAAAATCCAAACTAAATTATTAAAAGCAGAATAATCCAGAAAATAAATGAATTCCTTGATCAAATGTTTTCTTTTGTTTACAAACATGTCACATGATCATTTTAGGCGGGAAAAATACTTGGGAAAACACCTAAGTAACAGACAACTATGTCTGGCTATTTATAGACATTTAAAATAAACAGCTGATATGGTAGTGCCATGAAAGTAGTAAAACTTGTTGTATCTATATTAATTTAATTTGGAAAAGGGTGTAGAGGGGAAGGGGTTAATTTGTAAAGTTATTTTTTTTTGTAATTTAATAAATTTTGGTTACTAAAAATGAGCCTGGATATCAGGGAATGTGTCAACCTGTTTTTAGGGAAAAAAGGAGGATTTGTCAATGACAATTGATATGATCAAAGCAATATTTTTATATACATGTATATGACATAGTGCTTTCTTGTTTTTAAAGAACTGATTTTGTTTTTAATTGTGTTTATTGTTTTAAATATTTCATATATATATGTTTTAAACACTTTTTCTTGTTTAACAATTTGTTTTAATGATTGATTACAGATGTATATGTCCTTTTTATAGTATTAAACTAGAATGTTTTAAATGAATCCATTTTATAGAAATTGCCTGTTTATGTTAAGTAAGTGCCCTAAAATTGTTGTCCATCGCGCTTAATGTGCCCTCTGAGCTAACAATTACCCTGCCCTTTTTAAAAGCTGCAGGAAACACTATAAGATATACATGTACTTTCCTAAATGTCAATGTCATTTATAGTACTGTCATGACTGTACATGTTCTGATGTTCAGGTTTTGCTAAAAAATATTTGTATGGCCAAAACAAGCTTACTGTGTTGTGTGTTCAGTGCTGGCTTTAACCTGTTTTCACTGACATTTCACTGCAAGAGCAGTAAAAAATCATGGTTGTTTTCCACTAGAGTAGATGACAGGACATTTATTTAGAACAATTAAAACATATTTAAACACACATTTATATTTCTAGTTGCATCATTGTTATTTTGTATTCACAGTTACAATGTACAATGTACCTGATGCATTTAAGACTAATAAAATGGTATAAAATGTATTAACATGATGAATTAATTTTATAAAGTTATTTGTTATATTATAGGTTATCAAAACAACAGGCTTCATGAAAGGACTGTTCACAGAAGCTGAGATGAACTCTGAGAATGTTAAGGTAAATAATACACTAAGATTGTTTATGTGTAAAATTGGTGAATTAGAATTAGGTATCAGAAGATTGAAAAGCAGGAACAAACATAATTCAAAACTTCAATTCTGAATTAATTTCAATGGTACAAAAAATGAATATAACATTTTCATTACAATGTAAACTACAAAAATACTTGAATACCAGATTCAATTTTTTCAATAGAAACCAATGATAATTATTTCCATACATGTTTGTAAGTGTACATTTTTGTAATAGAAAAAAGGGTAAACAAAATAACATCCGCCAGTATTGCAAATTCCAATTGCTTCATACATGACTCAAACTAAAAATGGTTAAGAGAGCAAAAAAAATTAAGTGCTCCCTTAAATGTTCATATTGTTAAAAAACAGAAATGTTAATAGCAATAAATTAAATATTTCCAAACAAAATTCTGTGAACAGATTTCCAAGAAATAACAATTGGAAGTAAAAATGCATTTTATGTGCACTCTATACATTTACAGACATACAGGTGCAATACATGTATATTTCACAATTTTTATAACAGTATAAATGTTGCATTTGTACATATGTCATAATCTTTCATAATTTTGCAGGACAGAGATAGTAAAGTTGCATTTCTACAGAAGGCTGTAGATATGGTCGGTATGTATATATTTATTTTGTTTTATGTACAATGTACTGGAATTATTAAAAAAGGCATTGGTCCTTCATTCTCTAAAAAACAACACTTGCAATATATGAAAACACTGAAATGGCTTTTATCATAAACTGAAGAATTTTTTTTATGTCATAGTTTTAGCATGTGAAGTATGTTGGTGCTAAAATACGTTGTAACTACAATATGATAGCCCATAATTAAGACAGTTATCTGACAAATATCAGAATACAGGGATGTGAAAACTACCAGTCATTATATGGCCTTCAACAATGAGTAAACCCATAATGAAAAGTATGTTAATTAAGCTCTTTAAGCACACAACAGACCCTTCAGTAGTACTCTCCCCTCTAAAAATATTATTAAACCCAATGCCCTGGTTGGAAAATGAATGTATCTTTTCAAAATACTGTTGTTTTTATTTACAGCTATAGCCACTAAAAAGTCTATGTCAGTAAAACCAGCTAAGATTGTAGCAGGACATGAACCAGAGAAGACAAATGAATTTCTACAACTTTTGGCAACAGCTATAAATGCAAATGTAAGTTATGTGGATTATAAGTTACATAGTGTGCAAGTGACCAAATAGGGTACATGTATATAGGGGGTCAGTAAATTCCATATAGGGCTAGAGCGAAACTCTTATCCCCATACTGAATTTACTGACCCCATATATACCATATTATGTCATTAGCAAACTATGTAACAAACTTATCTTATCAACTATCTTAACATGTGGTATTTAGACTAGTAGCCTATCAAAGTGAGCTAGTCTGCAATACCATTAGCATTAAGAAACTACTTCCATTGGTCATACAAAAACAAATGCTAACAAAAACAACTTGTTAGCTTAAATGTGTTTTATGAATTCATTTTAATCTTTCATCATCAATTTCTTCAACTGTTGAAACCTTTAAAAATTTTCTTAGTACATTTTTTTTTTTTAAAGGGACGTAACACCACTACTAACCTTTTATTGAAATAAGCCCCGCCTAATATGGAATAGGCATAGTCTCTGCATGATTGCTTTTGACCAATCAAATTTCTAGAAATGTGTAGGAGGTAAGATAATTATATTTATCTCCCCTCTGCCTCATTAAGTGTTACTCCCATCCATACATACGTCTGAAAAATAATTTCCCTTCTCTAAATTTAGTTAGTCTCCACCTAATGTTATGTAACTCATACCCATAATAATTGTGCAGTTTCTTCGTGAAAGTTTTGATAAAAAAAAAACCTCTATGAATTGTCAAGATCTAATTGATTAAAGAGCATATTAAAAGAAATAAAACTTTTGTACTATTTTTTAGGCTGATAATGGAGCAATTGTTGACAAAGTATTAAACAAAGCAGGCGATACTGCGGAAGAACCAAAGAAAGAAAAACCGAAAGAAGAAAAAAAGAGAGAGGTTAGTTTATTATGAATTGTAGATGTACAGTGGTGTCTCAAATTAGACTCTTTATAAATTTTACTGTTATTCTGCCCATGTTGCAGCTGATTTTTTTCGTTTCTATTCATTACATGTTTGAATCAACCAAATGTTATGAAACTTAAACACATTGCCTATTACCACAAAACTATCAAGTTATAATTTGAGTGGTGTCCCTTTTAGTGTTTTGAAATGATGTCCATTTATAACGCAATATACAAGATAGAGTGGCGTCATCTGTATCCCATGGGGACATTCTCTATTTATCTAGAGATGGTCTTAATCTTCTAATTACAATTGTTTGTATGAAGCTCTAGTCAACACATACTCAACTCATAATATTCAAAGGGTTGTTGTCTTATTTGGCGCTAAACCCACAATTAGAAAATGTTTTTCCAAGTGCTTAGATATGAAGTAATTGTAATACATATATTATCCTCTCACTGTAATCATGTTAAAGTTTTACAGTGTCAACTCTGAGGCTCCTGCATGTCTACACACAGATAATGAGGCATAGTTGTCTTTTCATGATTTGTAGATACCAAGTAAATTGTACTTACAATCTTTATATGTTTGTCTTTTAAAAATTTATAGAGCCGGGAAAAAGATGAAAGAAGAAGCAAAGATGACAGAAAAGAAAAAGATGAAAGAAGAGAAAAGGATGAGAGAAAAGATAAAGACAGACGAGACAGAGATAGATCAAGAGACAAAGATGACAAGGGAGAGAAAAGTAGAGACAGAGATAGGGAAGAAAGACGCAGGGACCGGGAAGATAGACACAAAGACAAGGATGACAAACATAGAGACAGAGAGAAAAGACATAGGGATAGAGATGAAGAAAAAGAAAGAAGACGAAAGGTAAATTATAATTTTTCAATAGGAATGAGTATACTTGAAATAATTTCATTATATGCATTACATGTATTTTTGATACACCTACCTTTTGTAGAATTGTGTGTTATGTATATATTCTCTTAAAGCTAAGTTTAAAGAAAATCAAAAGAAAAGGTATTAAACATGTGTGGGTTTCAATAATTTATGAGCTAGGCTGACAGATAAGCTTTTCTTATTTGTATTAGATGAGTTAGAATGTGAAAATTTTTGTTTTAAGAATTGTTCCTTCATCTTTGCTTACCATCATGTAAATATTCCTAAATAGCGAGCTCCTGTTAAAAAAGAGGACACATTTGCTGAGTTCTTGACTGCTGATGATGATGGAAATACATCCTGTTCTAGCACTGATCTTATAACAGGTTTTGCTGAAGACGTCAACAAGAAATCAGATACTTCAGGTCCAGGGGAGAGTAACAGTGGGGATAGGGTTGATAGTCAAAAGTCCTCTCGTGCCAATCGTCCCAGAGGTGCCAAACCTAGGTCTAAAGGAAAGACAGATTTAGATAAGGAAAACTCTGAAAAAAAGTTAGAATCTGCTGTTTTACCTGAAAAAAACTCTGAAACAGCTGAAAATGAGGTTGCTTCAGCTCCAAAGGTTCCTAAAAAGAAACGAAAATCAGGTACAAAAAGCAGAATGGCTATGAGGGATCAGGAATCTGAGCCAAATATAACTAGTCCCCAAAGAAAGCCTTCGAAAATCCCAGTGAAATTAGACAAAGAAGGTAATAGAAGTCCACCAAAATCAAGACTTGGGAGACGCAGAAGTAGCAGTGATAAATTGCCTCAACCACATTACCCAAGCTCTCCTGTTAAAGGGAAACTTTCTAGAAAGAAATCAAAAGATTTACATATTGGCAATTCCTGGGCTAATACTGAAAATAATGAAAGCAGTACAAGTCCTAATCCAACTGTAGTGAGTTCAGAAAGGTTCTGTTCTCAAGTTAGTTTGTTCATGTTCAGTTTATAAGTTGATTGTTTTTCTTTTTTGATTTTGTGTCAAAAAAATTCTTAGAGGTTGATTGAGATACCAATATTTTAAAAATGATTTATGGAATTAGTCCAATTCGAAAAAAATGTCATTAAAGCAGAAAACAGACTATGGACACAGATTAAAGATATAAGCTTACGGCACTTAACACAATTTTGTCTAAGAGACAACCATTGCAGAAAATATAAAATATTACGATAAATCGTATATTTTTGCTGGATATATTGTATTTTTATTTGTAAAAAAATGTTCTTGTACATTTTTTTGCATTAAAAAGTATTTTCCAGTAGATTTTGTTTGCATTAAAAAGTATTTCCTTCAGAAATTGAAAATAAAAGAGTAGGACTCGTACTACAGACGAGAAAGCTGCTTTTTTAGGCTCTGTAGGATGCTATTAATTCAATGAAATTTCATTCAGATTCACTAGTATTTACCATGTTTTTACATGAATCACTGTTTATATTTACATTTTACTTGCTGTTGATTTTCTTTTACATATTTTGTTTGTTTTTTTTTTTTTATATTTTTATGTTATTTTATGTTATCAAGATTGTTTTCCATATTGTCTTGATGCTGAGTATTTTTAAAAATATTATGTCTTGAAAATAAATCTTATTTAAATGACTTTTAAAAAATGTTAGTTGAGATCTGTTAAAATCTTCATTTGTCTTGAGAAACATATTTTCTTTTATCCGTATATATTTTATGTCATAATTGTAGTTTTAAACAAGGTAATAAAGTTTTCATAATCACCACATATAATTTTTTTCCTTAAAACTTATATTTTTATATATACTTATAAACACATACATTACTCCAATAATGGTAGTCAGTTTAAAATATTTTTTGCTTATTCTTGTGTAATAAATATATTGAAGTGTACAATATGTATATTTAAATTTTTGTTGTTGATGTACCTGATTTTGTTTTTGTTTTAAAGATCCAATTCCCTTTCTATTATAGGAGAAAGAAGAGGAAGCAGGAAAAGAGAACGAACCAGCTTTAATGAATGGTGGAGAGGCAGAGGTAGCTATTATACTTAAAGCTTATCATAAAGCTCCTTAAAGCTGTTCAATAAAACATACATTGGACCCAGATAATAATTTATTTGAACTGAAGTGTAGGTGTGATTATATTGTTAAAGTTTGACATATAAGCAGGTTATCAATTGGTGTAACAGAGGGTGTCTTTCTGGGTACCAAATATAGCGCTCCAGAATTATAAATTTGTTGAAATTTATTTCGAATCACTTTCGCTGGGATACACATAGATTTTTTTTTAATATTTTCAAACAGGTTGATTTTTTTTACTGTGAGTGGAGGTCACAAAAAGAAGGATTAGTATTGTATTCACATGCAATGGAATTGAACCATTCTTCTAGATCTGCTATCACTGCTTTGACAAATTAGTTTTGTGCATCTCGGATAGCAGATCATGATGGCTTTTGCAGGACTCCCTTCTGGGAATGCATGGCCTATCAAACCATGTTTCTGTCCCTGCTTCAGTGCTGACACACAGAACAGTAATATCCTTCTGTGATTAGCTATTTAAAGTCCTGTTCATATTTATCAGGTTGGGAACCACCCCTCAAATGAGGGGTGATCTCTCAATGTAATGACTGTCCCTTTTATGAAGGGTACATTTCAAGAAATACAAATGAGCACATATTTATATCATTTACAAAAACTTTTCCTAAAGAACTATACATCTATTTGGTATTATATGGTCAAAACATGTTCAAGAATTAGATAATTTTCCTGGACTTATATCTTCTTTGTCATTATTGACATTAAAAATAATTGGACACAAAAGTTGTACCAAATGAAACGATTTTCACCCCTTTTAAGTTAACAAATCTAAAGTTGTTTTTTTTCCTCAACAGTAAAATGGCCCCTTGCCTGAGTGACAGTCCCTCAAGCAAGGGGTTTCCCTCATTTGGGGGATTGTTCCCAACCTGTATATTTTCACGATCGTGACTGCCGATTGGAAAACACTGCTTATGCAAGTTAAAACATTAACATAGAACAAACTTGGATCCATTTATGAATAGATACCTCAACAAAATCACAACAAGTCAAAAATGAATTATTAGCTTCAAGCAAAAGAACAAAAAATTGCCCAATTGGTCATCAATATATCAAGTTTATGTCTTATTTAAAGTTATATTTCTATTTCTAGTCAGAACAGCCACAGAGAGTTGCCAGACCAACGTCAGCTAAAGGTTCTAGAAGAAGACATGGAGGTATTTGATTAGTGATTTTGACATCGTTAGCTTGTTTCTGTTTGCTGTGTTTTGATTTATTTCTTCATGATCTCATGTTTACACACAACATTGAGTGGTAGCATATTGATTTTACCATTTTACTTATTGATAAAATTTAGATCTTTATCAAATGACACGAGTTAACATTCACTGTTTATTTCCTGATTTAGTATAATATGCACTTAAATTGAAGTCAGTTTTGTCAATACAGGGGAAAAAAAATATTTTGTAAAAAAAAAATTGATACTGAACTATTTTTTAACAAAACAAAATTTCACTGTAACATTAGATTAACATTCTTAAAAGATAAATATACTCAAATTAAAAGAAATGCATATACTGTTTTTCAACTCAATATAAAACATCTTCTCATCATAAGAAAACAAAAGCTTGGTATTTTTGTAAAGTAGAAAGGGTGAGATACGTATACTATGGAGAAAATTTTAAAAGATTATATTTACTCTTTGGTTATAATTATCAAATTATAGTAGATTTAAACATGTAAAGAGATATTACAAGATTGTTTTTTTCCAAGTGGGTTATATTTATCAATTATAAATTTATTAAGTTAAGTAGGTTTGCATATCGAGAAAAAATTACTTAAATTTTAATAAGCAACAATTTTAATAAGGCTAAAAATAATTTCTTTTTGCATGGAGGAATTCTTTCATTTTAATTCTTAAAGGGATAATTCGCGATTTTTCACTTTTCATCTTATTATGTTCATAATACCATAAAAAACATATTCACCAAGTTTTATTTTGATATGAATTTTAATAAAGAAGAAAATTGGGAATTATTAATTTTATTTTTTGAAACTTCCTGACTTATGTGACGTAGTTTAAGTCTTTGATGCATGCCGGGAGTGAAAATATCTCATTTAAGTCTTGTTCGTTAACCATCTAATAACGCGATTTAAAGCGCATCGACGACTTTTGGTGTAGCTATTAACCAACGAAAAATAAGTGATAGCCATGCAACTTTTAAAATTAGATCGTGTGGATTTTTTAAAACGAATTTTAATAATAAAAGTAAATCATACAATAGAACATTTTTATGATTTTTTTTTCTAAAAATACTTTAAACAAACATATGAAACTGACATGATCGATAGTGTATTAAAAATACATGTTTGTATTCTGACCTTTTTGCTTCATTCCAGCAATCATTTTCACTTACTTGTACGGTGGAAACAATAAAATGTGTATTGTTTTGTGACACCTACAGAATGTGGAATGCGTAGTTTAACTCAAGGTAATTAAAAGATTAGCATTATGTAATTCTAATCTTTTGATCATCATTCAGTGAAATCTAGGCGTCACGGTTCACTGGCATTTCAGGTGTGAATAACATTTCGTATCAATTGAAAACGGGAGTCAGACAAAGTTTCAGACACATGAATGTAAACAAAAATAATTAAAATTAATTAACGGGAATAATAAGATCGCACAATAACTGGATAGCTGTTGTATATTTTTATATTTTGCATAAGATCTCTTTTAATGAATTATGACTTTTGAATACTTTAGTAACGATAAAATACTGAATTATTTTAATTGAAGTATTTATAAATAAAAATAGCCTTCTAAACACGAGTTTATGAACTAAAAATTGTACTATTTCAAATTAGGATCGGCAGCCTTAAATATTTCAAACAGATCATTAACAATTGCAATTATATATTTTAGTCAATCCAAAGTGATCTTTAATTACCTATTTAGGAATTAATGTGCTCATCAAAATATTTTAAATCTCACAACACATGAATACTTCAGATATTTGAAAAAAGATGTTTTAAAAAATTGACAGGAAATTAAAGGATCTAATTGGAATGGAATCAACAAATTACGAACAGATATGCTTTTCAAATGTGAAAAACATCAACAAAATTTATACATAATCGGGAATGTCCTTCTTAAAATACTCTTCGTCTCACACCGTAACTATATATAATACTTTAGCTATTTGACCAACGATGTATAAGAAAAAAAATGAACGAATTAAATGTCATCTTTCCCTATTTTTTAATGTAATTATAAGTCTGTTTCAACTGGCAAGAATACCAGTAAAGCGGACAAGCAGTTTATTCTGCAAATTGCTGTCATTGAATATCAAGAGAGAAAATAAATCCTGAAATTGATTTGAAACTTTGATACTCTATAGTTTTCCTGGAAAATATTCACATCCCTCGGTATTAGTGTACTTCCAGTTGCGTATATATATTACATACATGTCGGAACAATTGTGATGATGGCGAATTTCTTCCTTTTTTCGAGAACAATCTAATTGATATATAAATGTCCATAACTTCGATGAGCCAAATATAGTTATATATCGACCAGTATTTAAATCTCTTCTTCTTCTTTTGGTATACAATAGTCTATCGACATTTGATGATTACATACTGTTGGCATACGTGAACTTGTCATTTTACAAAACTTTTACACCAATTTACGCAAAATGTATGTTTCTTTCTTATGTTCTATGTATACATGTATATATTTTATTTTGCGCTATAGTTCCGTAACTTATAATCCAGGCGTATATACGAATGGTCAACATGCGTACATTTTTTTAAATCAATATTCTGGCCTTCACCATTGACAACGAGTATATATTACATTTTACCAAATTTACACTTGGAAAAAATACGTATATAGATTTTTATTTCATCAAATCTGTTTTTTTGTTTTTTTGGTATTATTTATATTTTATAAATAAATTTCTTTTCACCAGAAATGTTATTCATAAACAAGCGTATGAGTTTAGTAATATCACTTTCGGACACGCAAGATAGAGATGTATATTATCAGAGACATATAATATATGTATTATATGTCTCTGATATTATACACCTAATAGTTCAAAATGGAAAGTTATAAGTTATCGGCCGTGTACACTTATCAATACACTAAGAAGTGAAACGATGCATGAATTTGCAAACTCGACAGGAAATCGCTTGAATACCTGGACGTGTCACCTCACACCCCCTCCAATACCTTTGGGAGTAATACCTTTAGCCATGCGGGTGATCAGTGGAGCGAAGATCCTAATTTATTTGAATAAAGTTTATTACATAAAAGAATTATGAACTAATTAGATTTTCGAAAACAATTCAAGTTTCACGGAAGACTTATTTATGATTTGAAATTTTGACTTTTTCACTAATTCCTATATTATCAGTCTAAAAATAACAGATCCTGGTTATTTAAAAAAAAAGAATAAAATTTTCCGTATCAAGTTAGTTAACTAGTCGGATAAAACAACCGTACGATTGACGAGATATCGACACGCAATTACGACTACATCGGGTTACTGTTGTTTTGGTCCTTAGACATATCTTGACTGCAAATCGGAGAAGGTGACAAAATGGCCGACCGCAGAGAATTGATACTCTAAATTTAAAATCGATGGTGATCTCTTATCTAGCAGAATAAAACTTTAATATCTATGAATTTGAGAATTTTTATACAGAATAAACATAATATCAATTTTTGATTTTTTTGCGAAGTTTCCCTTTAAATCTGTCCAATATGTATTTACTAGGAAAATAGTATTTGTACAATATATTTACTAGGAAAATGGTATCTGATTTCGTAATGCATGAAATATTAACATTTCACAAAGTTTCAAGATGTTTAAGTATATCAGTGTTCTAGGATTTTTTTGGCACCTTGACTTACCAAGGGTAAGATCAATAAAAAAATTACTTACCCACATCTAAAAGTTAAATCCGCCAACCAATGCGGACTCATTTTGTTTTTATAGTGACGATTGAATTTTGTACAAAATTAAAAAAAAAAACGATTTCTTACTAAATTTGACAAATATGTTATAGTTATTACTATGTCATTTATTAAGAGCTATAATAAATGCAACTGTAAGTTTATTTTCCTTCGATGACAAGAAAAAAAATCGTTTATGTCCCGATTTAAGCACCAGTTATCAATCCGGATTTTCCAATTTTACCGACACCGTGACCGACTTTTAGAATGATAGGAGAAGAATGTGGTCTCTTTTGCGCTTGATTACACCTAGTAAACGAGTGCTTGAATAAAAGCGCCGATAGACATCGACAAAATCTTCGATCTTTTATCAAAGTTTTTTCTTGTGATTTAATAAAAATAAAAAGCAGATATGGGAAAATTGAAGAGGACCAGGAAATTTCAAGAGTTTTTCGGCTTCCCCGAACTTGAAAATTGACTTACCACCGGGTGACAAAGGCTAAAAAATGACTTACCCGTTGTCCTAATCCACTTACCCCGGGTAACGGGTAATGGGAATCCTAGAACACTGTATATGTAGTATGACATCTAAAAAAAAAATCTTCATGGCAGTTCTTATTTTTAGTTTGTATTGATCACATTTTGCACATGCCTGTACATAAAAATCATACTGTTTGTTAGCAGCTCTACTCAACTTTTCTCTGCGTTTTGGTAAGAAGTTTAATGGAAAAAACTTTAAATTTTATTTTGAGTTATATAACAAAATTATTTTTTTGAAAGATAAAAATATTGATGCAAATGATGCAAGTGAAGTTTTGTGTACAGCTATTCATTCAGTAACTACTTTGATTATTTTTTTTTTTAATCTGTAATAATTTTAAAAAATTAAAAGGTTTATTGCAATCTTGAGAATGAAAAAAATTAAAAAATTGAAGATGAGGGTTCAACTAACCCCAAAAAGTTACACACACTGTGCTTTAATCCTCTCTTATTGAACCCCAATTTCACTAGCTGAGTAGCTGCTTTTCACATTTTAGGGTTTTTATTTGCTAATTATTGGCATATTTATTTTTGCCCCATTAACAGGACGACACGTTGCTTCAAGTGATGAAGGTATGTTTATTATCAGGTCACAATTAATGTTGTAGATAGATAGATGTAGAAAGTCTGTCAGAGCTGAGCTTTAAAACTTGATTTATTGTATTTTTCAGAGCAGAGTATTTAAAAATTAGTTAATTCTTTATATGTAAACATTTTTTTTATCTGAAACATGTTCATGAAATAAGTATTCTATACATTCTTGTCATAACTATGACCACGATGACAGATTGCAGTTTTAAAGCTCAGTGTTACTGTTCTTTATTACTTTGTTGACAATCATGAAATGAAAGCTGCTTTTTGAAAATTGTGGTATGAACATTTGATTTAAAATTTCAGTATATATAAGGGTTTACTCTTGATCATCCATTTGTTGGTATTAACAACTGCATTATTACTTCTACTATTTATCGGTACATAAAACATGTTTTTTGGGGGATCACAAGGACCTAATTTTATTGTTTGGCTGGGCTTATACAGTTGGCTATAATAAAACCACTTCATTTGAACTTTGGATGATAGTAAACTCAATGGCAATCATATCACATCTCTTAATTTTTATAATATCATAAGATTTACTTAAGTAGTTTTCATAAATTGATTTAAAAATTAAGCTTCCAGGTTAAATTAACGATAATTAATAATTGAGACCTTGAATAAAAAAGATAAGATAACATGGCTTGCTTATTTATGATTGTCTACAAAAGATATGTCTTATTTTTTCTTGAATAGAATAGAGATTTCTCCTTCCTTTTACATGTACATGTAGTTTAGAATTTCTAGAATAAAATATATATTGCTTATCAATGAATGCTGAATATATTTATTTTTCATTTCTATGTACAGCTTAGTTAGTCATATCAAGGCTGCATTAGTTAAAAGAGAGTTTTTTGTTTGGACAATTAAATCATTTACTTGTACCAGGATTTTAAGATAGATATCCAGTTTTTGAGCTTCGTTTTTTTATTGTTGGCAGAAATATGATTGTATTATTTAGATGAAAAGTCTGAAAGTGAAATACAGCAACCATTCATAAATCCCCAGTAAAAAAGTGGCTGCTTATCAAGATGATTAGTTTGCATCTCATTTTGTCCATTGGTAATCTGATGATAAATTTCTAACATCTACATGATTCATTCTGTTTTTTAGGCCAATTAAAATTAATTGCTAGATTTTCATCCCCGCCCGCCCCTCTGAAATTGTCCCGCCCCGATTTTTTTTATTTAACAAAAATACGATTTCCGGATTTTATCATGTCCGTTACCGGGAACCATCGATAATTTCGTTTCTTTCAACACTTCCTGTTTCGTTTTTGTATTTCTCCGCGTAATCTAATAACGATATGATTGAGACGACATATTCTGCTGCTCTATTATGACGACATCTACCGAGAATAGAGATTGATAACGAGAAGGGCATGAAATATTCGAGTAACAAGTAAAACGCCTTGTCATTTAACGCAAATTGCGGTAGTCACAAGTGAATCGAAAACCGTGTTTTTTCTTTATTTATACGATGACTTTGTGTCAGGAAATTTGGACTGTAATTGATATCCAAAGCGCAAGAATCGTAGAACAAATTGGTACAAAAAACATGACTGGATTAAAGAAATTGACACAAGCACGAATTTGTTTGATTTATGACCGTATATTGAGAAAAAAAAGTCGACACACGCATTTCAATTCCCTTATATTTACCCATGTCTGTTGTTTTTGTTGACAAACAGCAAACACCCTCTGTAACTGTCCAAATACCCTCAATTTGGTCATTAAAAAACTACTTTTTGGTTAAGTTCATGTTTTACATCACATAATTACTTTCCACACTGAGTTTACATTTTATTTTGTACTCATAATACTTGTGTTGCATAAATACTTGTGTTGCATACAATTGTACCAATACATTTTATTGATTTTATGTGGACTACAAACCATTGCTTAAAAAGCAAAATAAATTTGGTGTAGGTCTAGTCCAACTGAAGAGAGCATTTCTCTTCCCTTTGATGTATACTATAAATAGGTTTCTAAAGCGGCAATTACATGTATAACAGTGGTTGCCAATCATGGATTTCTTTTAAGAGTTTAAAAAATAGTGTCAGATTCCTTATACAACATGTATATACATTATACAAGCTTGTTTTCCACTAGCATATACCCCGCGGTATGAAGAACTTGTGACAAGGGTTTCATATGAAATAAAATTTAAAAAATAAAATCCTCCCACCCGCCCCATGTTTTTCGAAAATTTGGATGAAAATCTACTAATTAATTTTAGTTGGCCTTAATTCAAATTGGGAAAACTAAACTAGGATAGCTGATTGGTGATGGGTTTTGCTCAGAACTTTTTTCTCTAGCCTTTGAGTTGATGGTTGGGGGTGTCTATCAAAATAAGTTTGCCACTGTCTGAAATGAGTTTTATTCCTCAGGTTGTATAAGAAAACATGTATGCGTTTTATCATAAGATTAATTTTACACTTAAGATTTTTTGTGAAAAGGGCTACAAGTTCCTATAATTGTGGCTGTAATCAGTCATGCATGCAACACACTTAGTTTTAAAATGAGTTTATCAGATGTTGTATAAGTATGTGTTTTTATTTCTCTAATTCTTCATGAATTTATCCCTTTCTGTACCCATTGTAAAAAAAAGTAATCAACGTGTGGTTCGTTTGATCTCAATTCATCATTGGTTTAAATCGATTATGACGTCAAATTTTTTTGCTTTCTTCTGAATTTCCTACTGTGACGGCATGGAAAAAGGCGACCATGCCTGATGACGTCAAATAGAAAAAAACATCGTTTTGCAGATCATTCGCGAAGAAGGAATAAGTTTGCCTGCATATTGTTTGAAAATCGTTAGAGAAACAGATTCCACCACCAAATCTCGTGTAATACGATATTTATCCACTCTCGACAGTTAAATTTTAAATATTTAAAACGCTTGGCGAGCCTAGCATTTTATATTTGAAAATTAAGTGTCTCGAGCGGATAAATATTGTATCACACTCTATGCAGTGGTAGAATCTATATGTCTTGATTTTCTCAATTTATCAGCACTTTCTGGAAAATTTATCTCCATGTATTATATTTAGAAAGGAAAGACAAATTTGGATAACTAAAAAATTTGAAAAAAAACCAAGTCCATTTATTTTCTGTTTATTTATATGATGTGTTCAAATTTAAACGTACCAAATAGTGTTCAATGAGTTAGACTTAGTTGCTTTATAAATTTTCATTTTAATAAGGGTCTGCCTGACAGAAATCTAGGAATAAGTATGAAATTTTTAGGAAAATTTCTATTTGAAGAAGATAAAAACTTAATAATTTTTTTATCAGTTAATGAATTCCACTAGATTTTGTCCATCAAAAATGATCATACTAAATTAAGATTAAACTAATAATTTTTTTATTTTTGTATCTTAACATATCCAGATAAAGCTTATCTGATTTCTTATTTTTCAATTATTCTTTCTTCTTATAGAAGATGAACCTAAAAGACAAATTCAGGCCTCAACAGAACCTTCTATGGGTGAAGCAGATTCCACCACCAAATCTCGTGTAATACGATATTTATCCACTCTCGACAGTTAAATTTTAAATATTTAAAACGCTTGGCGAGCCTAGCATTTTATATTTGAAAATTAAGTGTCTCGAGCGGATAAATATTGTATCACACTCTATGCAGTGGTAGAATCTATATGTCTTGATTTTCTCAATTTATCAGCACTTTCTGGAAAATTTATCTCCATGTATTATATTTAGAAAGGAAAGACAAATTTGGATAACTAAAAAATTTGAAAAAAAACCAAGTCCATTTATTTTCTGTTTATTTATATGATGTGTTCAAATTTAAACGTACCAAATAGTGTTCAATGAGTTAGACTTAGTTGCTTTATAAATTTTCATTTTAATAAGGGTCTGCCTGACAGAAATCTAGGAATAAGTATGAAATTTTTAGGAAAATTTCTATTTGAAGAAGATAAAAACTTAATAATTTTTTTATCAGTTAATGAATTCCACTAGATTTTGTCCATCAAAAATGATCATACTAAATTAAGATTAAACTAATAATTTTTTTATTTTTGTATCTTAACATATCCAGATAAAGCTTATCTGATTTCTTATTTTTCAATTATTCTTTCTTCTTATAGAAGATGAACCTAAAAGACAAATTCAGGCCTCAACAGAACCTTCTATGGGTGAAGCAGATCTACCTCCTCAAGTAGTGGCTTCGTAAGTACAGAGATATATACATGGCAGAAGCAAGGATTTTTTGGGGTTTTTTTTGGAAAAAAGGAGGGGGGGGGGGAGTGCTCTGAAAACAAAAAGTAGTATTCATAACTATTAGATTCAGATTGAAATACAATTATAAATGTCTTTCTCAGAGTCATCCAGCTTACTAGCAGGAGTCATAGTTGTGATTTTAGACATCAAACACTTACATCAAACACTTTCAAACCTTCATAGAATATCATATATATTAGGCAAGCTTGTCAAGATTAAGAAATAGCTTCTGAAGGAATAAACATCCCTTGCAAATTTTGATTTAATATAGATTTATAGAGATTCACTTTCCCCTTATTCATAATTTTTATTTTTGGTCAGACGGAAAGCTGGACGACCAAGCAGTGCTAGACCTGCACCTCCTAGGAGGAAAGAACAAACCATGGTGGAAAATGAACCAGCTATGAGGTAAACTGAAGATTATGTAATAGTATGGCACTACTAGGTCTGTAGACACAGTTATATATAGTGAATTTCTTTTAGGGGGAAAAATGCAAGTAAAAAAACTCCTTCTCTTTCCAAAAAAGATTTTTACTGTGTAGTGTACTACTTTATATATCCAGATTATTGAAAAGTTATGGACTCTAAATCAAAACAGGGATTGCTTGTTTTAGTGACAAATGTCTGAGTTTATCCTCTGGCTTTCTTTGCCAATATAATCTTGCCACCATGATATATATAGCCAGGGCGAATGCCAATTGCTTTAATAATGACACCAATACACAAACATACAGCAGACAAGATGATTTTCTCTAATTTATTTTCTATTATTAGACTGGGCAGTGGACAACCTACCAATGTTATTGTGGACGATGGTCAAAATTCTGATGATGAAGAGGATGAAACTTTTGTCGTAGAGGAAACTGCCCCACCCCCACAAGATAGTGACCAGGTTTGTACAGTTTTCAATGTTGAACATATGAATACAAGGATATCTAAGGCTAATGATTACGTAGAGAGCATGCTCATAAGACAATAAATCATAAATTTGCTGTGATGTTGTTTGTTCAATGTCATCTTTTAATCATTGTAGGTTATATACAGTAAAACCTGTATAAACCGGCTGGCTACGGGACTTGAAAAAGGACCGGTTTGGACAGGAACCTGGTTTATGAAAGTTAATGACTTGTGACATCCGATATTTTGCATGTAAAAGTTCTCTCTGATTGTAAATTAAATCTGATAAATGAAAATACTTTCACTTGATTTTTCATTGTTTGCATCATAATACTCGCGTTGTTTGGATTGTGAGAAGAGAGTTATGATTTACTTCCATGATAGTTAATTTAAAACATTGGAATGACCAATTTTAAAAAAAAGCCAGAATATTATCAAACGTTATTTCATCACTATCGAAATGTTGTCGTACAGTGTACAATACCCATTGATTGTTGTCATCCAGGTGTTTTTCATTATCAAGATCATTTGTTTAGGGGTTCACAACAGGGAACCCAGGATTTCGAAATCACGATGTAAATTTCTTACTCTGCAATTTAAATTTGTTTATCAAAGTTACAACGTAAGTTCAATCGGAGATATATTCGGCATGCCTTTTAGCTTAATTGATATGTTAATAATGTTTTAATAAATAATACAGCTCACTACTGTACAATTGTCAGTTCACAGTTTAACACCTGTCTAATTAATTGATTATCCTGAAGAGCCATTTTGTATAAGCAATAAAATTGAGAAAGGAAATGGGGAATTTGTCAAAGCGACAACAACCCAACCATAGAGCAGACAACAGCCAAAGGCCACCAAGGGGTCTTCAATGTAGGGAGAAACTCCCGCACCTTGAGGCGTCCTTCAGCTGGCCCCTTAAAATATGTATACTAGTACAGTGATAATGGACGTCATACTCAACTCTGAATTATACACAAGAAACTAAAATTAAAAATCATACCAGACTAACAAAGGCCAGAGGATTCTGACTTAGGACAGGCGCAAAATTGCAGCGGGGTTAAACATGTTGATGAGATCTCAACCCTCCCCTATACTTCTCGCCAATGTAGAAAAGTAGACGCATAACAATACGCACATTAAAATTCAGTTCAAGAGAAGTCTGAGTCCAATGTCAGAAGATGCAACAAAAGAAAATAAATAAAATGACAATAATACATAAATAACAACAGACTACTAGCAGTTAACTGACATGCCAGCTCCAGACCTCAATTAAACTAATCGAAAGATTATGTCTCCATCATATGAATATAAGGCACAATCCCTCCCGTTAGGGGTTTTGTATCATACTATCATAAAATATATGAGTAAAACATAATCCGTGTCATGCCAACAACTGTTTTTTAAATAAATGTGTTTAGTTCCGATGCAAAGACCCTATAAGTGAAGCAATATTAAAGCCAAAATATGCAATCTTTAATGACCTGACAACAGTATCGTAACTATATCCCTTCTTAATAAGTCTGTTTAAAGGTTTTGTAAGCTTATGAGGTGAATACTGACATTTTTGTGCTTTGTAAAGAATATTACCATAAAAGATTGGATGTGAAATACCTGAACGTATAAGATGTCTGCAAATATGTTTTGATTGCATATCGATTATTGAAATAAATTAGAAAAAACGGTTTTGACAGGTAATAATTAATGTAATTAAGAGTATTCAGACTGCATAACTAGACCTGAATACGGAATACACAGGGTCTGGATTACAAAGAGTATTTAGCAAAGACTTTGAAGGGAAAATTATGGAACTTTCATTTTCGTCCGGAATGGATAGGAAACCGGTTTATTCAGGGTCCAGTTTAATCAGGTTTAGCTGTATATATATATTGATTAAGGATATGACATGTATGATAAGAATAAAAATGTCAGTTTCAAAGATGTAAATTGAATTCAAATTTCTTTTCAAATATTCATTATTACAAAAGGAAAAAAAAGCAGTATTGTATAGTGCTACTTGATGTTTGCAGCAGTCACATCTTTTGCATTTACCAAATAAGTGCCAAGGATTACTGTAACGTTTATTTATTTACGCTGAATTATTTTATTAAAATTTGCATTGACACTTTGCATTGATTAGGAAGAAACGGCACCTGATGGGGTAAATAATTTCAATTAATGTTGTACTTTACTCTTTTTTTTTTAATTAAGTCTCCCAAACAAAGTTTGGAGACTTATTGTTTTTGCTCAGTTCTTATTATTTTTATTATTCTTCTTCTTCTTCCGCCGCTTTAAAAAATGAACTTGTCCGCAGCGTTTCTCCAAAACCGCTTGTCAGATTGACTTAGGATTTCATAAAATGGTAGACTAATATGTCTAGGTGAGCCATCAATCTTTCGTTTGTGCATTGGGGTCTATTAAGGGGTGTTTTGGGGGGTAGAAAGCAGGGAGGGTTTTACTATAGAACCCTATGGGATTTTATTTTCAAAATTTTTTAAATGAATATAACTTGAAAACTATAAGTGATAGATACATGCAGTCTTCAGAAATGATTATAGGACAATAAAATAAATCACATGAAATATAGGGGGATGCCCTGGGGGGTCACCCCCACCCCGTTCAATTTGAGAATGTGCTATTATCTTGTAAACGGTCCAGATCCCCACCCCTAAACCATATATATTCTTGTATAGGACAATGAAACAAATCACATGTAATTAGATGGAAGTTCCTGGGGGTCATCCCCACCCCGTTCAATTTGAGAATGTCCTATTATCTTGTAAACAGTCCAGATCCCCACCCCTAAACCATATATATTCTTGTAGGGGACAATAAAACAAATCAAATGAAATAAACGGGAAGTCCCTAGGGGGTCACCCCACCCCCTCTTGTTTGAAAACTTGTAAACGGTCCAGATCCCCACCCCTAAACCATATATATTCTTGTAGGGGACAATAAAACAAATCAAATGAAATAAAAGGGAAGTCCCTAGGGGGTCACCCCAACCCCTCTTGTTTGAAAACGGTCCAGATCCCCACCCCTAAACCATATATATTCTTGTATGGGACAATAAAACGAATCACATCAAATTAGATGGAAGTTCCTGGGGGTCACCCCCACCCCTTCAATTTGAGTATGTACTATTATCTTGTAAACGGTCCAGATCCCCACCCCTAAACCATATATTTTCTTGTAGGGGACAATAAAACAAATCAAATGAAATGTAAGTAAAGTCCCTGGGGGTCACCACCACCCCTCCTGTTTGAAAACTTGTAAATGGTGGAGATCCCTACTCGTAAGCCATATATATTCTTGTATGGGACAAAAAATCAAATCAAATGAACATGGGACCATATGAATGGGGAGTTGTCGGAGCTTTGTTTGGGAGACTTCGTAACAGCATCCTGTTACAATTACTTCTTGTTACTATCTCAATTCTTATTATTTACATGTAGTTAGACATCAACATTTTATATTCGTTACTAACTGTATTTAGTAGTTTTCTTGTTGACTCCAGCAAAAATAAAATGTTCAGAAGATGCATCAACTCACATTGTCTCAAAGTTCCCTTTCATTTGGTAATCCCTTAACCAGATATAGATAGGTTGAATCATTGCAGAGAAAAATCATCATCAAAAATGGAATTGTGGCTAAAATAGAATTCAGGGTAAAATATTTTCTGAACAAGCTGTGATATCATAGTTTTTATAACAGCAAATTGAAATTTTTAATCTTTTACCTCCCTACCCCTGTATTATATTTTAATTCACATTTCTTATTACCCTGGAAAAATACTTTGACCTCCTAACCTCTGTAAATTGTCATGCATATATTCTTTTATCCTGAAAAACAAAGATTTTTATAGATTCCATAGTGTAAATTTCGGCTAATAATTATAAATTTTGTAAAATTTGGGTAAAAATAAAACTATAGTTTTATTTGTTCCTGTAGGAATCTAAGCATTAACAGAAAAGAAAATATGGTAACAATACTAAGCAACTAAATAGATTAAAGAACTTAAATTCTCCCAATATTTGAAAAAAAGATAGTGCTCCCGTTATTTAAAAAGGAATCCTTCCAATATTCATATGAAATGAGGTAGTTGAGTTGAGATGCATAATAAACTATTGCTATAAATCCTTTGTTTTTCTTCTTTTGTTATTGTTTGTTAATGCTATTCCTTATGCATTGACATTTTATGTTTTATATACAACTACTTAATAATCACTTCTTATTTAGATAGATTTTATTATATTCACCAAATTTCAGCACATGAATCATAATATTAACACATGAGAGGCATTGATTTTCATTTTATGCAGAAGCCTTGAAAATGCAAGATACCTGGTAGTTGAAAACTTAAAAGATGTCCATATGATTTTTTTCACTTTAAAGTTTTTTTAAAACTATCTTAAGTCAAGATGGAAGTTTTAAAGATTAAGAACTGCCAGAACACAAAGAGCCTCATTAGATTTGTTATATATCTATGTGGATTGTTTGTGTCTTATTACTATGAATTCATTATTTCATTATTGATCTTGGGATACCAGTTTTCATGTTTATACAAATGTAGGTTTTACCATGAATTAAAGTTTAAATAAGTACAATTGTTTTAAAGACTTTTATGCAGATTTGTGCAAAACCACAAAATCAAATATCCTCTCAAATACATATCTTTCATCAATCTGTGATAATATTTTGCCAGGAATCCACAGTACCAGGATAAGATATTCAGTAGTTTCAGATGATATTCTTATTTCTAAGATACTCTCAAATCCTTTCTATAGTAAAAATATTGCCTTTAGGAACATCCATTGATTGATAATACTTGCCTTTAGGAACATCCATTGATTGATAAGACTTGCCTTTAGGAACATCCATTGATTGATAAGACTTGCCTTTAGGAACATCCATTGATTGATAAGACTTGCCTTTAGGAACATCCATTGATTGATAAGACTTGCCTTTAGAAACATCCATTGATGATAAGACTTCAGCATATTTTATGACTAGGTAAACACTTTCTTCATGAAGTATCATAGTTTGATTTAAGATGTTAAAAACATAAAATGATAAGTATTTGGAAAGGAGCTTTGAGATATGATTTGAATTATTCAGAAGAATCAGAACAATGTGGAAAATCAGAAAATAAAGTTAATTGATCTGTGATATTTAAAATATGATTGCTCATTTTCAGGCCTTATCTCGACCGCTAGAAGACGGAGATGATGAGGACCATGGTGGATTAGTTAAAAAAATATTGGAGACAAAGAAAGAACTAGAGGGTCCCCAACAAACAAAGAAAACAGAAATTGTAAGTAGAAGCTTTAGTGTTGACACTTTCTTTGTGCCCTAACTGCAAATTTTTGAAAAAAATCTTAATAAACATGGTGAATTGAGATTAGAAAAGAATTGACATAAGTTTTTTTTGTAAAACTTTAATTGATTCCCAAATCTTGAACAAACAGTGGTATAAGTAGTTTATCTTCTATATCTGTAGCCTATCAAAACTGAGGTTTTAAGTTGGATCTAAGCATGTGGAGGGTGTGTTTGAATCCAATCTTAATTGATAAGGATTACCTGTTTTTCTGCCGAAGGTCAGTGATTTTTTCCAGGCATTTTGGCTACCTCTGCATTGTAAAACAGAATGCCACCAAAAACCTGACAGTGCTGAAAGTTGTATTTAAACACCAAATAATTATTAATTGTTTTGTATAGATAAACTTGCACATTAACAGAAGGCATTTACTGTCAGAAAGTTTATAAAGCTTTAGTTTTGTAAATATTGTACTCCTTCGTAATCAAGACATTTTTCTCAAAGATGGAGTCTCAATTTGATTTCAAAATTTTTGACATAACAAAATTAAATGGCTGATAATTTCAGAACCATAATATAATAAACCTGTTAATTCTTGCATTACAGGAGAGAAGTGGAATGTCCGATGCACAGCGCAGAAAACAACGTGAACAAGTTCAAAAGGAAGTAGATAAGTTACGAGGCTCCATACAAACTTTAACACGTAGTGCCAATCCACTTGGTAAAATTATGGACTATGTTCAAGAAGATTTAGATTCCATGCAAAAAGAATTACAAAGATGGAAAACAGAAAACAAAGAACATCAGGTGGAATTGAAAAGGGAAAAAGGGTTAGTTTGTCAAATTAAAAAAAAAACAGAACTGAAATCTTAATATATTTGATATATGGGTCATTTTCAAAAAATGTCGAATTTTGAAATTGAAAAAAATATTAAAAGTTACTTATTCAAACAACCCTCTACATAAGCAAATGAAAACAAACAGTACTTTAAGAACAACATATTAAAAGATGCAATCTTAATGATGTCATACAAAAATATGTTGAAACATTTTTTGATCAGTGGTACATTATTTTGTCTATCCTGTTACCATTTTCAAAAGAAATTTTGGGTTATTAAGAAAAGGTTAAGATAAAATGTTAAGCTTGTTTTACGTAGACAATTAGATGGTTTTCAAGAGAATAAACTTCTATATATATTCATTCTGTAATATGATAGACTATTTGCCAATTTTCCAGGTTGTATTGAAAAATGCCTCTAAAAATTAGTTTTCAAAGGTTGTAAAAATTACCACCAGTAATGCAAGTCTAAGATAGCAATTTATATTGTTCGGCATTTTTTCACCCTTTCAAATAAACCCAACATCAAGTAAATCCCTCATAAGTTAGTTTACTTTTCTCTATATTTCATTGGTAACAGGAACGTACGTTTCTGATATATTACTATATAAAAGTCTATCCTGTTACCTTTTTGTCTATCCTGTTACCGATATCAGTATTGCACCTGCGAATGCTTAATTGGGAAGATTAAGACGTTATAACATTAAGATGACTTCAAACAACGAAATATTTCATTCGTTTTGCACCTATATGTTAAGATAAAAAAATTAACGACGTTTTTGTCTACAATTGTCTATCCTGTTACTGTAACCATAGCAACCATAGTAACAGGATAGACATAACAGGATAGACAAATTTCTTCGTTTTTGATTGCTGTTGTGAAATAACTACTCCCTTTGGTGAAGTGATTATGTTTTTCTATTGTGAATTTGGTTTCCAACACGTTATTACACTTTTTACAGGTATACTGTTGGTGTATTTAATAAAAATTGGTGGTAACAGCATAGACATGAAAAAAAGTACGCTATATTTTTTTCACTAAATGTCTTGAAATTTCTTTTCTCTACACTGTCGTTCAAGAAACGAGGCGTTTTAAATGTAAAGATTACTTTGTACTTTTGAGATCAACACTGACTGATTCAATATTCATAGGGAGAATAATTTAACGGCTGATTTAAGTAGCGGTAACAGGAAAGACATGAACCTCCTGTACGCAGATTCGATTTAGTTTGTAGATAATATGTTACATACAATGATATAGAAGCTACGATTTTTCGTTAAAGTAATATTTAACGTTCTTAAAAAGTCCCTTTTGCAGATATCAAGCCGATCAGAAAATCGCAAAAAAATCATTTGAAATGTGTTTTTCTGACACTGTACGCAGACAAATACCCCCAAAATGGGTCTTAAATGCAGTTTAATCTTATCAAAATAGATGTAAGGTGTGTTTATTATTAATGTTCTGAATCACAAATCTGACAAGCTTTCATTTAAACCATTACAACTGAAATTTCCATTAGAAATAAAAAAGTTAGCATGGGTGTACTGAAAATTCGACATTTTTTGAAAACGACCCATATCAGTGATTAAATTTAAACTATTGAAATAATTTTGAAGTATATAATCATGTTGGGTTCACAATAAAAGTATTTTAATTAGAGTAAATGTAAGTCACAAGGCATGAAATGGGTCAATTGGATTAGCTGGATGTGTCAAAAGGTATTTTACTCTCCTAACTAACAATGTAAATTGCACTACAAATAATACAAGTGACAAATTTGAACTAATTTCCACAAAAATAAGATATGCATATGCTTTGGGGGCCTGTTAATTCAAGGTATCAATCTGGCAGTTGTATGTTTAGAAAATATATGATTTATTAGTCTAAAACTTATTGGCATTTGCGATTGAAGGAAAAGTGCTATTATTGCAGTTCTTCATCTAAAAGTCACAGTGAGAATCAGTGTGTAGCAAAATTAACTTTGGAAATTTTTTACTGGATTCATGCAGGAGAAACATTAGATTGCATGAAAGCATTTTCAAAATTAATAGTGTTTTTGTTAGTAAACTATGATTAGCAAAATCACTTAATTGACTTTTTAAAGTTTATCAATGTAGACCCCCTTTAATATATTTTTTTCTGTTATATTTTCAGAGTGACAGACAAAGCAGTAGAACCGCTTAAAGCACAACTATCAGAAGTTGACCAAGCTATTAAGGATCAACTAGATCTGATTGCAGCCACCAAGTCTAATATTGCTAGAAATGACCAAAAAATAGATAAACTCTTACAGAGTGTAACACGATCTTGAAAATTTAAATATTATTTATTATTTCTTTAGAAAATTAAGATATAAATTGAGCAAAAAAACTGATATTAGTTGCCAGTTCAGCGTTCTAGGCAAATAAATTACACAAAGTTGAAAAATTCAAAGGTCTCTATATTTTCTACTTCAATATTTTTTCTTGTTATTTTTTTTTTTGCTTTTTAAAAAACTAGCAAGATTTATATTTGATATGGTGCATGCTATGCGCATTTCATGTACACACTGTATTGGTGAAAAAATATTTTTAATCTAATGTACTATGACGGCTTTCATCATTGTTAAAGTTGAATCTGAGAATATCAGCCTTTTAAAAAACATTTTCAAATCATTTAAAAAAAAATTAATATAACTACATGTCCAATAATTATGCATTTTTATGTAAATGCAAATGCATAGTTGACTGGCAGAAATACATGGGAATTTATATGTTATGTCATGCATTTTATTAAGCTGTAGAATATAGTCTAGTAATATTTTTTTATAAAGATCTGATTCTTTGACAGTTTGAGTGAATGTACAATGGTATGTCTGGTTTGAAAGTGTGAAAGTTTATTTGTGACGGAAAAGTAATAGTTTTCATACCAAGATTGTTATCCCCCCTTTTCATTGGGTTTAATTTATCTGTTTTATGTTATGCATCCATATAACTCAATTTTTTTTCAGAAGGAAAATGAATCATTAAGTTGAAAGTTTTTATAAAAACTCTTGCTTGTCTAAAAATTCTTTTTTTCCTTGTATGTATTTTACTCAAAGAAAAATTGTGGGTTGTGATTGTTTGGAGATCGGTAAAGTCTGATGGAAAAGTCTGAAAAAACACAGATTAATATATTTTGTACTTTTTTAATAAAGTAAGATTTTGAACGTAATAATAATTATTTTTTTTGTTTGAAGATATAAGCTATTATTGTTTTCACTACTGGAACACACATTTTGTAACAAGTTTCTATAATAAAGATAGGTGCATACAGATGAGCTGTGTGGGAAGGGGAGATAATAAATGATCATACAGATAAGCAAAGTGGAAAGGGGAGATAATAAATGAGGCATAAGTGATTGTGTAAATGATTTCATGTCTGTTTTGGTTTTTCGTTGTAGATTTGCAGAAAAACCTTGGTATTGTTGTCTTTGCATTTTGTTTAAAAAGTTTGTTTTTGATAGTTTATGTAATGTTTGCCAATGTAAGTTAATGAAACAACATGCAATCATATTTGGCAAGATTGATAACATATTTCTTTGGCTCTCTCTAACTTTTCTCGTAACTTACAAAAAATGAAGAAGAAAAAATGAAATATGTCTTTATGGTACAGGTTCTGGTTTCAGTGTAGTTACATGTAGAAAGTTCAATTGTCTGTCAAGAATAGCCAATTTGGCAGAAAGTTGCATTTAACACCAATGAATCAATTATCAGTGTGATTGCTGATTGAAAATGAAGTAAAAGAGAGAATCTTGCGTCTTTCAATGAATGATAAAACAAAAAAGAATTTCAAGAAGCTTAGGTATTATTTATATGGTATATTTATAAATATTAGAAAACTGTATTGGCAGTTGTAAATTAAATTGTTGTTACTGTTATAAATTTACATATCAAAATGGCAGTAAAAAGTTATAAGCGTAATTTATTGTAGAACTGAAAGAAACATCTTTTTTTTAAGTAATATTTATTGTTTTCTTATTTTGTTTCATAAGCTTCAAGAATTCAGAAACCATCATTTTCATCGCAGCAAAAAAGTGTTCATGGAAGTCATTGAAGCTATTTTTCTTTGTTTTAGTGTTTCTTTTAAATGTAGAACTGCTATCTGTGTATCAAAGTTGTTTTTTTTGATGAACCAAGCAAGTTATTTTAATTAACATTCCATTTTATTTGCTTATAAAAAAACAAAAAAACAAAAATCAGCTGAAGATTTAAATATTAACATATTAAAACATTCCACAAGCATATGATATCTGACATTTTTTAATTTTTTTTTTAATAAGATTGTCTATGTTGTTAAATATCTTAAGTTTAGAGTTTTTTGTACAAAATTATAGTTGTATAAGTATAGAATGTATTAAAAGTTATTTATGAAAATATTTATTTAAGTACTTGAGAGAAAATTATATTTAAATGGGAGTGAAAAGTGAATACTTGTAGTCCATACATGTATTATTACTAAAGCTGATATGCTTCTCAAGCAAAATGGAACTATATACTGTAAAATAACTTATTTTTTTGCATACATTTTTTTAGATGTAATTTCTTTTTAACCAACTTGGCAGCAATAATTTATTTTGCGATCTTCTCATTTCCTTGATTTTTTACTAAGATTCAAGTTTCCACAACAATTTGATTTTGTTTGTTTTTGTTCTTGTGCAAGTTGCAAATACCATTTGGTTGATAGTTTATGAAATTATATTTCTACCAATCATACCAATATTTTACAGTCCAGGCAGTTACTTAAATTTTAAACGAAATCCTTTTCTTTCCAGATATTCTATTAGATTGTTTTCCATTAACAAACTTCACACTCATGCTTCCATTATTTATTTACAAATTTAGTACAAATACTGTTACCCACTGAAAGCAGTCTTAAGGTATTGTTGATATTGTGAGGTTGTGTTGTGATACATGTAGTTAGAAAAGAGAGATCTGATGTGCTCATTTATGTCACATGTCTTTTGAAACCATCAAGTTTCTGAATTTATAAAGATTTCCTTTTCCTTTTAATAATTCAGTTATAACAAATTTATAAATCTGGAATTATTGTCTAATTTTCTTCATTAGAGAGTTATTGAAAATATTTAAGATATAAAGGAAAGGGTAAAAATATACTTTGAAAATATTTAAGATATAAAGGAAAGGGTAAAAATATACTAACAAAAAAAAAACAGAAATATTTTCTGACTGTTTTGTTTTTTTTCTTTCATTACTTAAGGGATATTTTTGTACCTGCATTCTTATCAAGCTCAGAATAAAGAATTGTTAGTAACAATTTAAAAGCCTTGTACATTGGTAAATCAGTTCATTGAACTAACTTGTAAGCATCTAATTTCAACATACTGTCAAAACAAATGTTTATTGTTCATGACAATACATCGAAAATTACTGGTACATGAATCTTTTAAAGAAAAAGATTGATATAATAAAAAAATTACAACTGTGCTGTAAAATATGTTTCATCAAAAACATTATTCTGAATTAGTTGTTTAAGAACACATCATATGATTATTTTTATTACATATTATATTTTCAGAAACTTGATGTTATGAAATGTTGTTAAGTCTCAGGATTTGTAAATCCGTCCACGTCAGTATGACATTTGTATATTTTTTTTCAATAAACTATTGTTGAAATCTGCTGAATGATCTTATATATACTCATACAATAATTAACCATTGGTTTAAGGGGAGAGATCCCTTTTGCGCCACAACTTTTTTCTCCAATGCTACGTTTGTGCCACATGTTTTAAAATTACATGGTATCATTTTCGCCAAAAATAAAAACATACGATTGAGCCAATTAGAAGAAAAATGACTTTCCCACTCTTTTATTCTGACTTGGAACTGGCAGTTTTCCCGGCAAATTTTTCCTTTTCTGAAACATATCTTTTTCTTACTACTACTGCATGGGTACTTCCCAATTTAATGTATGTAGTAGCTTGTAACTTCACTTAATGGTCCAAAAATTACAAACATTGAAGGTTGAAATGCATAAAATAGTTCATAATAATTCCTAATAATAATAAAGCCCATATGCATGGTGGGAACAAAGCACTGTGTCATCAACATATGTGGCTAAACCTTATCAGCAAAAGCTTCTATGTTTTTCTCTATTGGTATATTTTTATCAAATGTTCAGCAAAGCAATAAGTTTTATTCTCTCTCTGTACATTGACTGTCTAATGCATTTTAAGTCTTTTCTTTCCAGATGCTCAACTTTATGGTGAAATATCTCCGAACATATGATACTTTTTAAGCCAAAAATAAGAATAAATATATATTAATCATTAATATTTATGATAGATAGGTGTACAGGTAAATTGGCGCAAATGAGTTCTGAATATTGCCTCAATTGATATATTTGGACAACAAAATTTGGCACAAATGATACCCCATAAAAACAGTAATTGGCGCAAAAGGACTGCTGCCGGTTTAAGAGCCTCTTTTTAAGCAGCAATCATAAATTAAGGAAAACCTTATAGGAAACCCAAGCTCTGGAATATCTCAATGTAAACAATCTTAATACTTTTGAGACTGAGACCAACAACACTTGTAAAGCAAAAGTTAAAACTAGTATTGGTGTATATTATATACTGGAAATTCAGAAATAATTGTTGTTATAGAGTTGTAAACGCAATAATTTGAACTCGCATTTTGAGATACTTTATATGAATTAAACAGGATTTTTCTTAAAATTGCATTGAAGTCTAAAATGACTAAATTGCAATAATAAATGCATGCAATAATTTCTAAATTAACGGTATTTAACTTATATTTTTTATGTCACAAATATATAATTTTATACATTATAAAAAAGAAGTAGTATGATTGCCAATGAGACAACTCTTCGCAAGAAACCAATTGGCACAGAAATTAACAATTATGACATTCAACAATGACCAAACCTCATACCGCATGGTCACCTATAAAAGGCCAAGAAATAACAAATTTTAAATGTAAAACAATTGAAACAAGAAAAGTAACAGCTGATTTATGCACAAAATAATGAACAAAAACAAAAATGTAGCAGCAACTAACGACAACCACTTAATTTCACGCTCCTGACATGGGACAGTCACATAGAGCATGGTCACAGTCACATAGAGCATGGTCTCCTGACATGGGACAGTCACATAGAGCATGGTCACCTATAAAAGGCCAAGAAATAACAAATGTAAAACAATTGAAACAAGAAAAGTAACAGCTGATTTATGCACAAAATAATGAACAAAAACAAAAATGTAGCAGCAACAAACGACAACCACTAAATTTCACGCTCCTGACATGGGACAGTCACATAGAGAATTTGACAGGGTTAAACTAGTTTGAAGGCGCCCCCCCCTCTAACCTGGGACAATGGTGTAGCAGTACAACATAATAACAAGCTATAATTATAATTTTCAGATGAAAAGACTTCTTAACTCATCAGATGGATACAAATAGAAATACATCTAAAAAGAGTGGATGTGGCTAGGTACTTGTACATCCCAACAACAAAAAGACACTTAGGCCAACTAAAATTAATTAGTAGATTTTCATCCAAATTTTCGAAAAACATGGGGCGGGTGGGAGGATTTTATTTTTTAAATTTTATTTCATATGAAACCCTTGTCACAAGTTCTTCATACCGCGGGGTATATGCTAGTGGAAAACAAGCTTGTATAATGTATATACATGTTGTATAAGGAATCTGACACTATTTTTTAAACTCTTAAAAGAAATCCATGATTGGCAACCACTGTTATACATGTAATTGCCGCTTTAGAAACCTATTTATAGTATACATCAAAGGGAAGAGAAATGCTCTCTTCAGTTGGACTAGACCTACACCAAATTTATTTAGCTTTTTAAGCAATGGTTTGTAGTCCACATAAAATCAATAAAATGTATTGGTACAATTGTATGCAACACAAGTATTTATGCAACACAAGTATTATGAGTACAAAATAAAATGTAAACTCAGTGTGGAAAGTAATTATGTGATGTAAAACATGAACTTAACCAAAAAGTAGTTTTTTAATGACCAAATTGAGGGTATTTGGACAGTTACAGAGGGTGTTTGCTGTTTGTCAACAAAAACAACAGACATGGGTAAATATAAGGGAATTGAAATGCGTGTTTGTCGACTTTTTTTCTCAATATACGGTCATAAATCAAACAAATTCGTTCTTGTGTCAATTTCTTTAATCCAGTCATGTTTTTTGTACCAATTTGTTCTACGATTCTTGCGCTTTGGATATCAATTACAGTCCAAATTTCCTGACACAAAGTCATCGTATAAATAAAGAAAAAACACGGTTTTCGATGCACTTGTGACTACCGCAATTTGCGTTAAATGACAAGGCGTTTTACTTGTTACTCGAATATTTCATGCCCTTCTCGTTATCAATCTCTATTCTCGGTAGATGTCGTCATAATAGAGCAGCAGAATATGTCGTCTCAATCATATCGTTATTAGATTACGCGGAGAAATACAAAAACGAAACAGTAAGTGTTGAAAGAAACGAAATTATCGATGGTTCCCGGTAACGGACATGATAAAATCCGGAAATCGTATTTTTGTTAAATAAAAAAAATCGGGGCGGGACAATTTCAGAGGGGCGGGCGGGGATGAAAATCTAGCAATTAATTTTAATTGGCCTTAAGTACAGATCTGAGAGAACTCACAGTTACTGACAGCTAGTTCAAAGCCAATGAAAACAAATAAAAGAATCATGTATCTAAGACTTCTTTTGGATATCTGTTCCCACATCTTCTTTTATACATGTATACAAACAAGAAACTATATATTTATAATTGTTTCACAAGTAATAAGAAAATGTCGATATGAAAAATAAATTACAGGAAGCATGAACTGCGCAAAGATGTAATCCTGGTATTTTTATTGCCAAACAATCATATAGTTATGACAAAATATACATACACTCTTAAATACTAAGGCTTTTCTACCTCAGGCATAGATTACTTTAGCTGGATTTGGCAAAACTTTTAGGAATTTTGGTCCTTAATGCTCAACTTCGTACTTTATTTGGCCTTTTTAACTTTTTTGGATTCGAGCGTCACTGATGAGTCTTTTGTAGATGAAACGCGCGTCTGCCGTATATACAAAATTTAGTCCTGGTATCTATGATTAGTTTATTTAAATTGATCTCTGAGGTGAACACTTCTTTGAAGACATAACACGCTATGAGTAAGCAACTCTTCAGTCTTGCATTCAAAACTGGTACACACATATTCATTTGTCTTTTAACAGTTCAGTAATATCAGATTGATCAAAGAACTAAGTATTAGTACTGAATCTTTGACTTTTGGTTATATATTGCCTCCATAGTACCGTATCTTCTAACTCTTTTAAACAGTTATAGAACCTCAATTTATTAGAGTAAACAACTACCATAGAAGCAATCAATAACTATCAGTAAAATAAGAGATACCTGCACCATTGTTACAAGTTAAAGGGAAAAGTATATTAAACACCATGTAGATCACAAGATTGAGCAACAAGAACCCCATAAGAAAATCATGGGTGATCTAATGTGCTATAGATTTGTCAGCAGTTCCTGGTACACTACAACACCTTTATGTTACTCATGCAAAACTCCAGAAGGGTCAGCAGTTGTTGCTACCCGGTATCACCTCGCGTTACTCGTGCAAATATCTTTTGGTGAGCTATTACCTGTGATTGGACGTTGTTTCGGATTGAAATTTTTTCTTACCCTAAGACATAACCAAATATAGTTAAACATCAATATATAGTATACTAGTATACGATACTAGACGAAGGTTGCCACGTCCTATTGTATGTCTGAAAGACAAATTATTCTATAAAAATGACAGTCATGATGAATTGTTTGTTAGTTAACGATGAGATTTATATTAAGGATGTACACCTCTGAGGAGCCAAAAATTTCTAGAATTAAACTTTTTTTCTTAACATGATTTTTGGGTTTATAAGACTGTAACACAATAATTGGTGAAGAAAAAATCATATGGTGGTGCACTTCTTTTTTGCTACGGCCCTTTGAAAATGCCCAATTTTGATGTTTTCCCCATTTTTCATCGATTTTTACCTATTTTTTGGCTATTATCGTGAAAAAAATCACAATTCCACAATTCCACTTTTTTCATACTTTCTATAAAGATGAAGTGGACGAATCTGAATAAAGTTTACCTAAAAAAAACTATAGGTAGGTGTCAATATATGAAAGTTTTATCATATTTTGACGCTTTTTTATGTAAAATTTACCATGCTGTCAATTTTTAAGGTCTTTCCTCTCCGTGAGGAAAGACCTTATTGTTTTTCTAATGTTTTTTCTTTTTTCTTTTTTTTTTCTTTTTCTTTTTTTTCTTCCAACATTTTTTTGACAGGGCCTCCTCCCCTTTCTGTTGAAGTTATCAAGACCAAATATGGACCATCAATAGACCTCATCATGAACTTTGACCAAATGAACTTTTGTGGGATTTGATCATCCCCTTTAGAAGTTATCTCCCTTTTATTGATTTTTTTCAACATGGCCCCCCTTTAATGTTTTAAAAGATATCATGACCTTATATGGACAATAGGTAGATATCATCATGATGTATTACCATATGAGGCTGCATAGGATTTCATCATCCCCTTTTAGAGTTATATCCCCTTATAGCAATTTTTTATATTTGCATTTTTCTCAAAAAGTATTAGAGATAGAATGTAATTGAAAATGACAACATGTACAAGAACAGATGGCAATGTTTATAAACATAAACAATTAATTTGTTACTTACCCTTATAAGGAGTTATTTCCCTTTAAAAATTATAAATAATTTTTGAAAAATTCTATTTTCAGAACCGGAAGTCATAGAGACCTTGAACCTTCACCAATAATCTTTAATTCATGTGACCTTCAATATGCATCCAAGGTCAAAGGTCACTGAGTGCAAAAAACATTTACGCTGCAAATTCAAGCTTACATATTAGAAAAACGATAAGACTTTGCTGCATACATACAGGGTGTAAATTGTTCCTCTCGACGAGCTCTACATTTTATACAATAAGCCCAAAAATTTCCAATCGTCTGTTTAAAAGTTACAACGGGATGTTTCTTAAAAGTATAGTATTGTGTGTATATCTTTTTAAAGGTAACAGATATCAACCTACTATAAACTGCAAAGATGATCAGTAATTCAAGACCTTCAATTTGAGGTCAATGTCAGGTCATGATGAAATTTCACCTTGACCTTCACAGTATACTATGACCTTGACCTTGTGATATTTGAAAGGTCAAGTGGTCCTGAGTTGAATGGTGCTAGTCCCATGTCTACGACTTCCGGTTCTTAAGTTTGGTATTGTATCATATATTTGATGATTAATTGTGACCTTGGTGAACTTTGAAATTGTCCCAATTCTTTTTCTATAATGTTGTCCTTCAACTATAGATCATTTATCATTTAACAGATTTGAGATATCTATTGTCGTTGTAGAGATAATGCAGTTTGAAGTTTTGCGAGCGGAGGCATGTATTTCTGAATCAACAAGAGCGTACCTCTTAAAATGTTTAAGAAATTGAAGAGGTTAACATAGTTATATGTTTGACCAAATACCAAAAACATTCCATGGAAAAAAAACGCCAAAAATTCAATTTGAAATTTTCAAGTTTTGCATTGACTTTGTAAGTTTCATAACTTCTATTTATATAGTTGCAGATATTGCATCATTTTTTTCACTTTATTAAATGGGGTCATCTGATATTTCAAATTGAAGGTCTTAATAAACTCTACTTAAAAATGAAAATTTTAAACCCCCTTTTCATCCCAGGAGGACGGGTGGGGTCATTTAGTGCAAACATTCAAATTTCTCAGATGGTAAGGTTGTCGCATATCAAATGAAAGAACATAAAGCGTACATTTCAAATTTAAAATTGACGTCTCCCAAAAATGGGTTGGATGGGGTCATTGAGTGCAAAATATAAATTTTCTTTTAAGATAGGGTTGTTGTATACTAAATGAAAGGTCATGATGTGTACATTGGCAATATCAATTCCCGACCTCCAAAAATTAGTTGGATAGGGTTATTAAGTGCAAAAATCAAACTTTCTAGAACATAGAGTTGTTGCATATCAAATGAAAGCTCATCTACTCTATGTTATTTATATCATAATTCCGATCTCAAAAATGTAGGCGGTTGAAGTCATTAAGTGTTAAAAGCGGAAAGTTTCAGAAGGTATGCTTGTCGTATATCAAACGAAAGGTCGTACAAGGTACATTACGAAAACATAACTTTTACAGGAAAGACCTTTCAATTGTTTTACAAACAATTGAGATACTAGTCTATTTTTGTGATTTTTCTCAGTTTTAAGAATAAAATGCATATTATTTCAGCTTTTTTGCTTTAAATGATTGAAAAAATACATATCTAAGAAATTTGAAAAGACCAAAATGATATAGGATGTACATGATTCTTGTAAAATTATTTTTTGTATCCCTCACCCATTTTCTCAAAATTTTTGCTAAAAATACTGACTTGCTTGGTCATAATATTTGAAAACTGGATTACTCGAAAACCATTCATTGTAAATCCACAATTTTTTCACAGAGTTATGTTTGATTATAATATTTTTAAAATTCATTGATGTTTTCCACTTGTATCACATGTTTTGGAAATAATTCAACAACGAGATTTCAACGAGACTGAACGAGACTGAAAAGTCAGAAGTTTTAAGAATAAAATGCATATTATTTCAGCTTTTTTGCTTTAAATGATTGAAAAAATACATATCTAAGAAATTTGAAAAGACCAAAATGATATAGGATGTACATGATTCTTGTAAAATTATTTTTTGTATCCCTCACCCATTTTCTCAAAATTTTTGCTAAAAATACTGACTTGCTTGGTCATAAAATTTGAAAACTGGATTACTCGAAAACCATTCATTGTAAATCCACAATTTTTTCACAGAGTTATGTTTGATTATAATATTTTTAAAATTCATTGATGTTTTCTACTTGTATCACATGTTTTGGAAATAATTCAACAACGAGATTTCAACGAGACTGAACGAGACTGAAAGTCAGAAGTTTTAAGAATAAAATGCATATTATTTCAGCTTTTTTGCTTTAAATGATTGAAAAAATACATATCTAAGAAATTTGAAAAGACCAAAATGATATAGGATGTACATGATTCTTGTAAAATTATTTTTTGTATCCCTCACCCATTTTCTCAAAATTTTTGCTAAAAATACTGACTTGCTTGGTCATAAAATTTGAAAACTGGATTACTCGAAAACCATTCATTGTAAATCCACAATTTTTTCACAGAGTTATGTTTGATTATAATATTTTTAAAATTCATTGATGTTTTCTACTTGTATCACATGTTTTGGAAATAATTCAACAACGAGATTTCAACGAGACTGAACGAGACTGAAAAGTCAGAAGAATACATCCTTAAGTGCTAGTCTACCTAAGAATCAGGCAGTGGTGAAAACATGACAAATAAAAACCCACTCAAGTTGACATTAATTTATGTTCAAAATGTATAATGATGCAAAAGTATACCATTCGTTTCCTTGTCCTGTTCTGGTAATTGGAGATAAAATTTGGTTACAATGCACTAGAAATAACAATTAAGGGGAGCTAACTCTGTAATTTGCTATCATTCTAACCAAAGTTTATCTAAAGATTTCTCAAGTTACCAGACACGCAGACACTAAAGACTTACCATTTCTAACTCAGGATGAGTGTTACTTCAAAATAGGATGGCTGGGTAAGTGGGTTTTTTTCAGCCATGATTTGATTTTTTTCAAAATTGCCTGATTCTTACAAAGATTGGCACTTAATGTGGAAACTTCCTATATACTTGGTACAGGCATTTTCTTAGGCAGAAAAAAAATATTCTTTTTCGCCTTAAAAATTATATATCTACGTATTAACGCCCAGTGTATAGCAAATCAATACTAAATCAAATAGATAGGTTTTTAAAAAGTTGACTGTGATGAAGGTGTGACATTTGGACGACTTAGACATCTATTTTAGAACCAGGTTGAGTTGCATTGAGTAGACCACTTACGGACCTTGTGTTGTATGTGTTCTTTAATGAGGAGAGAACTTATCACTCCCCATTCACAACGCTTTCGATTTAACGTCATAATTTTAACAGATGTGATGGACGCTGCCTCGTCATAATGGGATTTTCTATGACAGAAAGCACAAGGATGACAATATTTTAATGTCTCAGTCAAGTCTAGGGGTACAACTTTAAACAGTTCGCATAGTACTTTTATTTACCATATTCTGGAAGTGTAAAAGGTAATCCATAAGATGGCAAATCTTTAGTGAGAGTATAAATTGAATATCAATACAGATTTTGAGCAAATCGTACAGCAGCTGTCTTTTGGTTGTCAAAAATGGAAAGGTTTTGAAGCTGATTTAATAGTCTCTACATGACGTCTGATTGATAATATGTCAATCAATATTAGTCCACCAATAACAATTGTCATAAACGCTATACCCACGGCACCAACTTGTGACGCAGAAGACCGGTTATCTTTCGCACTAATATACTTCAACTTTGTTTTTGTCAATGTTGATTTATCTACTGTAAGATTACGTTTTATTTCATCTAAAACAGGAGCTAGTATGACACGCAATTCATCCATAGTATAGTTTGTTGCATTTTGAGATGCCCAATAGTCTAGCTTTCTTTTAAACTCACAGGAACACGGACACATTGGTTCATCTGAAACAGAGATTAAAATATGTATAATTTGTTCAATTTTGAAATGCATAGTAGTAAAATTTTACAATCCCCTTCCCTTTCATGAATATGACCTACCGAATTAGACTATTTACCGGATTTGTTATCAAATAAGCAACACGACGGGTGCCACATGTGGAGAAGGATCTGCTTACCCTTCCGGAGCACCTGAGATCACCCCTAGTTTTTGGTGGGGTTCGTGTTGTTTAATCTTTAGTTTTCTATGTTGTGTCATGTGTACTATTGTTTGTCTGTTTGTCTTTTTCATTCATAGCCATGGCGTTGTCAGTTTATTTTAGATTTCTGAGTTTGACTGTCCCTTTGGCATCTTTCGTCCCTCTTTTTGCATCAAATACACAGGCACATGAGCCCGTAGGTAAATTGGAATAGCCTGATTAATATATGTATTGTTTTTCTTTACATTTAAAGATGCCCAATAGTCTGCAACAGAAAAAAAGATATAAGCATTATTCGTTATTTTCTTAATCATTATACGTAAATAGCGCCTCTTCTCAATGATATTTTTATTTGTTTCTTAGGCAGCAACCATTTGATTTTCTGGGGGGGGGGGGGGGGCTATGGTGAAAAAAAAAGTTTGTACAGAAAAAAAACCATAGCCCCCCACCCCCCCAGAAAATCAAATGGTTGCTGCCTTATATTCATATTCAATGTCATGCTTCTGATTGTTGATATATGTACACCTGAGTGACTGGTCGAAGTCCCTTTTTATGTCATCGATATAGCCTTAATTATATCTCTGCTACATGGCATAGTTTTAGTGCGATATTTTTACGCAAAATAATTCTCATTTTTGTACCTCATGAAAGGGATTAATATAGGAAGATGTGGTGTTAGTGCCAATGAGACAACTCTCAATCCAAATAACAATTTATAAAAGTAAACCATTATAGGTCAATGTAAGGCCTATGATAATAGCATGAACTGGCGCAGAGACTAAATAGTGCACATGAGCTTATTTCTTTTAATCTTTATTCATCATTCGGATCTGTTTTATATATCTTCATTTTCTTAACAACCGAATACAATGGTATAGAAATATATACCATTTCGATCCCTAACATCACTGAAGAGACACTTATTGTCGAAATCCGGATCTGGTGTACAAAAAAATATTAACACCTTATGTTTGTGGCATAACATCGTGGCCACAAGTTAATTGTTTTCTGTTTAGTATTAAATTTATATTCAGATCCATTTTGTGATCAATTTTATTTTGCAATCGCCAATGGCAATCAGCAGGGTTAAAGAACATCAGTTGTTCGACCTGATAGTCAAACCTCGCCGCGTTTTGTTTACATATACTTCTTCACTTTTTTGGTCTTTTGGAAAATGTTGTTTGTGCTGTATTTAGACCCTTCTACAACGAAATTTGTTTTACATGCACACGTATAAAAATTGCGGTTTTTATCCTACGCAATCATAGGTTTAAACGTAGTTTTCAATTTAGACTCGTGTATATATAGAGAGCCCAGGTGGTCGTGTGGTCTAGCGGGACGGCTGCAGTGCAGGCGATTTGGTGTCACGATATCACAGTAGCATGGGTTCGAATCCCGGCGAGGGAAGAACCAAAAATTTGCGAAAGCAAATTTACAGATCTAACATTGTTGGGTTGATGTTTAGACGAGTTATAAAAGGTGTCTTTTTTTTTTCAAAATCAAAACACGAAATCGGACTCTGCATGCCGATTCCATTGAAAATCTTTTTTCAAGATCGCGCATTCAATTTACGCCTTATATTTCGACGACATCGAAACGAGTGTGGTTGATCGTAATGCCAGATGGCAATCAGGTATACTTATATATATATAAGTACGTCTGAGTCAGTGACAACTCTACAACAGATTTACCCATCGGATCACCAGTAATGATGGTGATACATGGCTGTGTACATTATGTATATACAACTCGTCTAAACATCAACCCAACAATATTAGATCTGTTTGTTCTTCCCTCGCCGGGATTCGAACCCATGCCACTGAGATATCGTGACACCAATTCGCCTGCGCTGTAGCCGTCCCGCTAGACCACACGACCACCTGGGCTTCACAATAATAAAAGTTTCAGTGGCCGTGTGTTACCTTTCCTCATCAGTTTTAATCTAGCAGCGTACTACAGTACATGATATATAAGGCATGGAGATGTTATTGTTACAGATCAGCTCAATTATCTATAGTAAAGGATCCTACAAATTAATGCAAGATACAGTCACAGAAAATAATTATATTTATAAGTACGTCTGAGTCAGTGACAACTCTACAACAGATTTATCCATCGGATCACCAGCAATGATGGTGATACATGGCTGTGTACATTATGTATATACAACTCGTCTAAACATCAACCCAACAATGTTAGATCTGTAAATTTCCTTTCGCAATTTTGTTGTTCTTACATCGGATCATCAGCAATGATGGTGATACATGGCTATGTACATTATGCATATACAACTCGTCTTTAACATCAACCCAACAATGTTAGATTTACAGATGTTTAAGACGAGTTGTATATACATGATGTACACAGCCATATATCACCATCATTGATGGTGATCCGTTGGATAAATCTGTTGTAGAGTTGTCACTGACTCAGACGTACTTATTAATATAATTATTTTCTGTGACTGTATCTTGCATTAATTTGTAGGATCCTTTACTACAGATAATTGAGCTGATCTGTAACAATAACATCTCCATGCCTTATATATCATGTACTGAAGTACGCCGCTAGATTAAAACTGACAAGGAAAGGTAACACACGGCCACTGAAAGCTTTATTAATGTAAAGCCCAGGTGGTCGTGTGGTCTAGCGGGACGGCTACAGTGCAGGCGAATTGGTGTCACGATATCTCTGTGGCATGGGTTCGAATCCCGGCGAGAGAAGAACAAAAAAAATTGCGAAAGCAAATTTACAGATCTAACTGTGTTGGGTTGATGTTTAGACGAGTCGTATATATATATGTATATATATATATAGATGTATGTTACCTGATTATGCATATGTACAGACATACAAAAGTTATTTAAGAATTGACTGCTTCTTTTATTTAATTTTTTTTGAGTGTAATAATATTAACGGTACCAATTTTCTTGCACCAGAAGCGCATTTCGACAATACACGTACATGAAGAGGCTCTTCAGTGATGCTCGTAGCTAAAATATTTGAAATCCAAAGCTTATATAAAAGATGAAGAGCTATAATCCATGAGGTCCAAAAAGTATAGCCAAATCCGTGAAAGAAATCAGAGCTTTGCATGAGGGAGATACATTCCTCAATTTATAATAATTTCTAAAATCGTTGACCGAAGTACATTATGTATGAAGCATTGCAGCTCTTTATTCTAAAAATGTACTCACCGTCAACGCTTTTATGACCCAATAACATTTATAAAGGAAGCTTTCAATACTTGTAATTACATTTCTTTGGTAGGATAATGAAAACACGATTTCTACCAAATTTTTATTTTATTTAACTGTGCACATTATTGTGGAAGCTCGTGTCATCGTGAATGTATATTTCATTTCGAAATTAAGGTTTATTTCAGAATGAAGCGAGCTTGCTGTTAGCCAATCAAAATTACGTATAATAATGCAACGTACTTGTAATGCAATTATATTGAATAACCACAGAAGTAACAATAAAAGGTAGTATTTATTACATAATCTACGCAGGTGAGCATGGAAGCACATTTAATTAACCCTATAGATTTTCACAAGTCGTTTAGATCAAAAAGGATTTTACTTTTAAATTGCAATAAATTGTGTCGGTTTCCAGTTGTGATTTGCAATAACATATAGCAAATAGCAATGTATCACGAATTAAATACTGTGTTTCCCTATAAAATGACAAATTTACATTGATCGAGAACAAAGGATGCATTGTTCAAATACATACCATTTAATTATATATTTATAGAAAGATAACTTATCTAAAATTCCAGGACGATGTTTGATGATTTCCAGTAAAAACTGCATGAAGTAATTAATTATATGGAGTTTATATAACTGATTTGTAAAGGATATCTACCAAATATTCCGTATATTACAAAATCCTATGAATAGCTTTAAAACATGTAGAAATGTATCAATTATTATTCATTTATAGAAAGTTCGTCAGAACAGTTTGCCGAATTTCATTTGGCTGTATCCTTTCAATGTCGTAATTACCAATAGTCAAAGGTACCAGGCTGATCATTTGATACGCAAGACGCGCGTTTCGTCCTCACATGACTCATCAGTGACGATCAGATCAAAATAGTAATATAGCCTAACAAGTACAAAGTTGAAGAGAATTGAGGACTTAAAATTCCAAAAAGTTGTGTCAAATACGGGTAATATAACAGGAAATTTATATAAATTATTGATAAAATAAAACACCGAAGATTTGACTATTGGGCTGGTTATATTTTTGGGGACGAAACGTCCACCAGCATTAAAACCTCGACCCAGTTAGTGGTGTCAATAGTAATCAAAGGTACTAAACACTCTAAACTTCACAGAATCAGAATAAAACGGTCGTAAGAATCTTTTTAAACAATTTGATTTCAATTGAAAACAATCCTTCTTTTCTATTAACGCCGTCCATCGCACACATACTGCATAATCTCCTAATGCCTTTATTAGTCCTTTACAAATGTCATGTTCAATAAACCAAGACAATCAAATATGTAAAGTCATTAACATTTTTTTTGTTTATAACCTTGAAAAGGAAGTTGAATAAGTTTATTACTGTATAGTAATCGTTAGATATTTCATTAACAGGGAAAGAAATAATTAGCGAGGGAATTGGACATCATTTTCTAAATGAAATATGTTTAAGACATAAATATAATTATCAAAACAAAATTGAAATTCATGAGTAACTAATGACTTCGAATATATATATATACAATAAACCATTATCGGAATGCCCTATTTTATTACGCATCTTCTACTTAACCTTTTATTGAAGTGACGAACGAAATTCATAAGTCAATTTGCATTCAATACATTAAGGTAGGAACATTCCCTTTCAAGATATTCCGGTTTTGGACAAACAAGTTCATCAAGAGTTATTTTATTTACTACAACTCGGTTGATGCCGCTGTTGATATATTATTCGTGCTCAATGGTAACTATCATCAGCACAGTAGTCAGTGCATCGACCTAACATGATATATAGCATATATCTAAATTCACCTTTCATAAAGAGAGAATTTATGAAAAATAAAGGATTCAAGTTCCTCAGATAAACTAGACCTGCGATATTTTTGCACTCAGTATATGTCCCTTTTTGTCATTAAGCTCCAAATATTTTACACATCCCTGAGTTTAATCTTTTTTATTTCAGAGTTGCTGATAAAGACAAATACACATAATTAAACACTACAAATGACAGAAACGTATCAAGTTTTATTCATTTATAGAAGATTTTTGTCAGAACTGTAGAAATAAAAATCGAACTTTCTAGGAAAGAAACACCATTTTGCCGATTTGCTCGAGATGCATATTATGGGTTTCTAAGCCATCTCAATATATTTTAAAACAGTGTCAAAAACCTTTTTAGGTTAATGCAGAATGACAAAAATAGTTAAAGATCATTAGCGTTGCATACAAACACACTGACAAGACACGGCTTTTAAATGTAAGTCGTTGTAAATGTAATGTTTTGCAACTCATACTTTGATATCGACTACAATTATGGTGGTGATTGAATAACAAAACTAATTTAAAACATAAGCTAAGACATTCGAAACTGATTTAGAATAGCATACATAATCTCATTGGTAACCATATAACATGTTTAATGTTTAAAACTATAATAGTATATGTTCATTTTTTTGTGCCAGTCTCTGCACCATTGTATTTTGGTCGATGAAAATATATAATATAACAATTTTAATCGATTTTTTGGTCCTCTTTGCTAGATTACTTCTTTATTTCTTTGGCCTTTTCAAATTTTCTGATTCGAGCGTCACTGATGAGTCCTTTGTAGACGAAAAGCGCGTCTGACGTATAACATTATAATCCTGTTATTAAGGATGAGTTTCTTAAATTCAGCCACATATTCTTGGTTTTGTCCCAAGAGGGACGAAAGATACCAAAGGGACAGTCAAACCCGTAAATCTAAAACAACTGACAACGCCATGGCTAAAAATGAAAAAGACAAACAAACAACAGCACACACGACACAACATAGAAAACTAAAGAATAAACAACACTAACCCCATCAAAAAACTAGGGGTGATCTCAGGTGCTCCGGAAGGGTAAGCAGATCCTGCTCCACATGTGGCACCCGTCGTGTTGTTTATGTGATAACAAATTCGATAAATAGTCTAATTCGGTAGGTCACATTCATGAAGGGGAAGGGGTTTGTAGTTACGACGTAAGGAACATATCCGATATCATTTGTGAAACGGTTATTCCATAACGATCAACCAACTCGTGATGGCGTCCGTAAAATTTACGAAGTGATGATTTCAACTTCACCATTTGGAACTCTTGGTTTAATAGCTTCCTTGTGAGCAGCAACCCTCTATCAAGAAAGTCATGATAGGAATTGCAAGCACGGGAATTTCGTATTGGGAGATATATACCCCGTATGCAGGTGCTGCTGGAATGTTGCTACTTAGAAATGGAAAGTTCACAATTGGAAAGCTGAAATCATCTCTTTTGTCGTAAAGTTTTGTTTTCAACCGACCCTCAATGTCAATTTCTAGATGTAAGTCAAGATATGAGGCCGACTTAACTGTATCTGTAGTATCCTTTATCTCTAGCTCGACTGATTAGATGCGTTCCACATAGTCACCAAATTTTGAATTATTTAGTGAAAGAACATCATCTATATAGCGAAAAGTTGAGTTAAAGGATATTACTAACTTCTTATCTTTCTTCCTAAGAAGTTCCTGCATGAAGTCAGCCTCATAATAATAAAGAAACAAGTCGGCAAGTAGAGGGGCACAGTTTGTTCCCATTGGAATGCCGACAGTCTGTTGAAAAACACGTCCTCCGAACGTAACAAATATGTGTTCAATCAAGAAATCAAGCATCTTGATAATATCAGTTTCAGAGAATTCCCAAATTAGGAACCTCTTCACATAATGAGTCAATTCTTTACGTTTTTATTTTGTTATTTCGAAGAAATGAGTATTGATTACTGATCTTTTATAGGTTAAACATGCATATAATACATTACATGCATGTTGCATAATGATACGTTACTTTGATTGGCTAACAGGAATCTCACAGCATTGCAAATTAATTACCATTTTAAAATGAAATGTAACATTCATGATGACACGAGCATCGACAATAAAGTGCACAGGTAAATAAAAGAAAAGCTTGATAGAAATCGTGTTTTTATTATACTAGCAAAACAATGTAATTATAAGTATTAAATAATTTAAAAAAAAATTGAGTAATTCAATTGGATTGTAAAAGCGTTGATCGTGTGCACATTGTTAGAATGAAGCACTCCAATTAATTTACAAAACGAATCATTCAATTCTCAATTATTACTTCAGTAGTTTTGTTTCAATATAGTAACGAAAAACTAATCTTTATTATATATACAATTTATTCCTTAACATTCATTACACTTTACACCTTATTATAAACTACAATAAAACAGATAAAGACATGGGTACTTACTTTTAATAACATCTAGCAAAACAGGCGCACTTGACGTGTTTCCTAATAAATTTGTTGCAGTACAAATATATTCACCAATATCACCTAATGTTGTCGATGAAAATGTCAATGATGGCGAATTTATATCCCCGCCTTGTATATTACCAGTAAAACTGCGGAAAACGCCATTTTGCTTTTTCTTCCATTCAACAGAAATCACATTTGGTAAACCACTGGCTTCACAGAAAAGCGTAATACGTTCTGATGCATTAACCCGAACTTCAGTTTGATTTATCACTATATTTGGTAATCCTTAAATTGAAAACAGCAATGTTAATTATATGGCCATATTGTGACTCTAACTTTCACATACTTACTTTAAACACGTTATTTGAATTCTAAAAACCTGTTTACACAATTTGTAATGCTTTGTTATTTAATATTAACGTATTTCGTGCTATATCTGATAAGTATTAGTATGATGATACATTTTCTCTCTCTTACTACGAACAACAATTTTATTCATTTTGTAAGAACCAGTTCCGTTCTCCATTCCAAACCGTTCCAAAAAACAAAATTATTATATTCAAATCTACCTGCGTACGTTATTTTCTTTAATTTCATTTTGTCCAAGGTATATATATTTTACATTATTTTAATCCCTGCTTTTATAAATTTCGCTTTTATAAATTTATGTTGTATTTATATTGTGTCATATATCAAACTGTTCGTTCAGAATATGTTTACTTGATTTTTTTATATGTCTTTATGATTGAGTTAAGCCATTTCAATTGATTTTGTATAGTGTGCCTTTCTTTGTTTTAGTGATACACTATTGTTCAAGGTAAGGGTGAAGGTTGGGGCTTGTTAAAAATTTAAAACCCGCTGCATTTGATTTCACCTGTCCTGAGTAAGGAACCTGTTTCTTGTTTCTGTTTTATTTATATAGATTAGACCGTTGGTTTTCCTGTTTGAATTATTTTACGCTAGTCATTGTGGGCCCTTTTTAGCTTACTGTTCGGTGTGAGCCAAGGCTCCGTGTTGAAGGCCGTACTTTGACCTATAGCTATTTACTTTTTACACATTGTGACTTCGATGTAGAGTTGTGTCATTGACACACATACCACAGCTTCTTATTTCTATCATATCCTTATCAAATACTTTTCAAATTCACTTGGAGACAAATACATTTCATTTCGATATAAGACTGCATTAGAACATTTAACATACTGAGGACAAAAATACACTCTTGACACCGTTATTAACGCGTATGCTATTTTTTATATGCTAAACGTAAAATGTATGCAAAGTAGTTATGGATGGCTTCACATTGTTTGCATTATAATTGTTTAACAGATGTATTAGGAAAACGTTTCTCCACTCACTAGAGACATGTTTTCTCAGTCTTAGATCTTTTGGAATCATATTTGAGCTGAATATTTACACAAGTGCGACAACTTGGCCTTATTGTTCACATAGCAGGTCATGCATGGAGAGCAGGAGACACTTACCCATAGTTTATTACCTTAATTTGCATCAGCTTAATGTATTTATGAGATTTGAACATCGATGAACAGCTCTCTAACTTACCTCCCTTTTCCAGGAAAGCAACCTTATATGGTACGATATGTTTATTGAGTAATTATTTGGGAATTAAAAGCTGATATCACCCTGTTATCACTCTGTTTTGTGGTAAGCTATTGTTTCTACAATACTCGGGCAAAGTGAAACTGCCAATGCTAAATAACCATGAGGTAAATACAACACGCCTTTAATGCTATAAATGCGTAAGCTTTTTAATACAAAGTGAATGATAGACCAGGATGAAAAAATTATGAATGCAACATACCTCCTATAACGTCTAAAAGAGTTTCTGAACTCCTACCAGACATATCTGTGGTTTCTCCTTGGCAATAATATTTGCCAGCGTCGGAAAAATCAGCATCTAATATCAATAGTGAATGCCAGGTTTTGTTTGATCCAATGTATTTTGAAGTGTTACCCAAGTCAACACAGACAGCTGTCCCATTTATTTCTCTTTCCCATGAAACATTTTTCAAATCAGGCTTTGACCATATCGTACATTCTAACGTCACCTGTTCGCCATAAACGACGGTATAAGTAGGACTTGAAATTTCTGCTTGAACTGTAAAAAAAATATCATGTTTCTTTTTGTTATTGAATTTCTCTCTTTATTGAAATATTACTGTCATTTGAGTATTAAGTTTTATTTTTTCTCTTTTGACATCAATCGTTTAACTATCAGACATTATACTTCTGTAAGAATTTTTTAACAAAATTATCAACAGGAAACAAACTTATAACCATATAGGCTTAATATGTGTTACATAAAACCTAACAGAGACAGTGGAAAAGCAGATTGTCATCTTTCGAAAAAAATTAATTAACCATAGCTTTGCCTCATTTGAAAATGTTTTCTCGGGTTTAACAATCGGCATTATTACCCTCTCAGCTATATGTTATTCAATAATATCTTTTTTTATCTAATGATAATTTGTTGAGATATAAATAGCATTCTTTACCAAATGAAGGATAACGATAAAAGATTTAAATGAAATAAGGTATTATCCTATATATATGCTCATCACATATACCAATCTTATAGTTAGGTTTACACCTCCCTCGCAATTTTTCTACTTGAGTCTGATCAATGGCGCTCGAAAAAAATAATGCTTAGAAAAAAGAAGAATATGATATTAATTAAGGATTACAAATAGAAACACAAATTATAAAATCATCGAATAAATGTAATAAAATTTTATTTAATGAGGTTGATTCTTATCCGTCTATTTCGATATAACAATAAGTTCATATAATAATATTTTCAAACTTTAAAAATAACATCAAAGCTAAGCTTGAAATATTTCATGCTTTGCTTTCTTAAGAAAAATATGTCTGTGCCATATGATATGAACCTTTTTAAATTTTTCTTATATTGATTCATATTATTCTATAAATGAAACTTAATTAACTACATTTGAATGGTTGCAGATACATGAGAACTGCGAGTCCAAATTTCAACATTATCGCAGCAGTTAGAACAGAATATACTTGGTGAAACATGTCTAAAGCAAAGTAACTCATAGATCGTAATAAACTGACAATGCCCTGGCTAAATGATAAAAAGACGAACAGTCAAACAATAGTACACAAGACACATCATAGAAAACTAAAGATAAAAAACTGGGACTGATCTCAGGTGCTGTGGAAGAGTAAGCAGATCCTGCTCCACATGTGGCACCCATCATGTTACTCATGTTATTGAGATGACAGAGTATGATTCTGTTCATTGTAACACTTCACAGTATTTTTACAACATACCGCCTATCACATCAACCGTTATTATATCTCCCACTGTTGTCCCCACTTGATTTGTTGCTTCACATGTAAAATTGCCTACATCCTGAAAATTAACGCTGTGAATATACAGGTCTGGTGTCATTACAGTACCAGCACTGTAGTGTGTCGATGATGCGTCATTGTATAGAAAGATTCCTCTGCTATGTATCATTTTCCACTGGATCGACGTCACCTCTGGCAGTCCTCGAAACGAACAATTCAAAACCACCGAGTCACCATACTTAATAATATACAAGAACTGGGGTGATATAACAATTGGAAAATCTGAAATGCAAAATAGCATTTTATAAACAATCACTAATAACAAGAAGCTACACTATGCGACATCTTTGCAGCCATTTAATACTTGCAGTTTTTTTTTCAGAGCGCTAAGACTATTGCTAGATTGGCATAACAAATTCTTCTCACTCTACATCATAAATTGAGGGTTTTGAACAAATGCGCAAGGTTTGCAAAAACTCAATTATAGACCCTTATCAATTAAATGGTTATCTCTTTTAAGAAGACGAAGTACCCTGAAAACCAAACATTCAGAAACCTTCTGCTAAATCTGTTTACGACTATCTAAGCCTGGGTATAAAACGAATCTGGTTTTTAAGGAATAGTTAATAATCAGAAAATGATCCAATCAATATGTCATGTCAGCCCTGGAAGGCATTGGTAAACTTTTGTTACCTTTTATCATTTTCTTTATATGTTTATGGGGATTCCATTGAAAACTTAAACCCTATTTTCATACAAGGTTTAGCTATATATAAGATCAGGTTTAATCCGCCGTTTTCTACCAAAGGAAATTTCTGTACTAAGATACATGTCAGTTAGTTTTAATTCCTTTGATGTGTTTGAGCTTTTGATTTTGTCATAGTTAACACGCTTGTAGTTATTTTCAGCTTGTCATGTTGTGTAGGCACTTGCTTATTGTTGAATACTATATGTTAATCTTGTATAATGGTTTTTATGTTAAGTTTTGCTTTCTTTTATCTGTTTTCACTCTCATATCTTTCTTCACATCTTCATGAAAATCTGTATACCTACCAGATATGGTAAAACCAATCGATGAGCCCATTCCTACTCCTCTTGAGTTGGTAACATGGCATGAGTAAGAACCCATATCTGATTCACCTACATCGGCTATTACCAAAGAGGTTGAAGATGTTGTAGATCCTGTATATTTATTGGCATTGGTTGAGCTATCAATGACCTTGACAACTGAACCATTGTTGAATTCCCACTCTACATTTTGAATTGGTAAGATTGAGCAATATGGACATTCAAATGTTATTGAAGCGTGGTAAGGCGATGACAATTCGGAAAAATTTCTATACACATATGGGGTTGATGCATCTACAATAAGAAAGGCAACATATCTTAATGTAATTTACCTCCTACAAATAAATATGCTGTAATATTTGTATGATTAATATTATTATCGATGATGATCACTAAAAATTAATATTTTTTTCATTAAGGATATATTCTACATAATAAATTGTTGACTTCAATAACTTCAAATTCGACAAATAACGGGATGAAATATCGATGGATTGAAATGTTTCAAATGTCTTGCAATTTACATTTACACAATGTAAATACACCAACAAATCTAATTGAAACTTTGAATATTTGCTTTTATCGGAAAAAACAAAGTATACAGACTTGTATCAATGTTTCAGTAGGTTGCATAAACGAGTTATAACAACTTGTGCAATTTATTTAACTTTGGTTACGAAATGGACTTTACTAGTTAGTGATTATTAGGTCTTTCCACTTTTCGTGGAAAAACCTTTTGTTTTTCTTCTTCTGATTATTAGGTCTTTCCACTTTTCGTGGAAAGACCTTTTGTTTTTCTTTTTTTTTTCTTCTGCCGTCTGAGATGCTTTTTTGTCTACAACATATCGAATGCATTTTTGGCCAATGATGTTGTACAGTAATGGGGGTTTCAAAACTCACCCTGTGTGACCGAACACTTATTCTTATAGGAGTTATCTCCCCACGTCCCCTTTTTCTTGTTATCGCTATATCTCTAAAACCGTACAAGATTTTAGGAAACTGTTTTCACCAAATTGTCCGTCTATTCTTAAGAATGATTTGGTTTATTTTGACTTGCGTGATCTGAAGACATCTTATGGGAGTTATTTCCCTGTGAAAACTTAAGATAAGTGATTTGTTGGATAAATTCATACGTTAAAAGTCGTAGAGGCCTACAGTCTTTTGATACTTTTTACAAAAGTTTGAATTTTTCGAAAAACTAAGGATTTTCTTATCCCAGGCATAGATTACCTTAGCCGTATTTGGCACAACTTTTTGGAATTTTGGATCCTCAATGCTCTTCAACTTTGTACTTGTTTGGCTTTATAAATATTTTGATATGAGCGTCACTGATGAGTCTTATGTAGACGAAACGCGCGTCTGGCGTACTAAATTATAATCCTGGTACCTTTGATAACTATTGTACAGTAATAGGGGTGTCAAAACTCACCCTGTGTGACCGAACACTTATTCTTATAGGAGTTATCTCCCCACGTCACCTTTTTCTTGTTATCACTATATCACTAAAACCTAGCAAACTGTTTTCACCAAATTGTTCGTCTACTCTTGAGAATGATTTGATTTATTTTGACTTGAGTGATCGGAAGACATCTGATTGAAGTTTTTTCCCTTGAAAATTTAAGATAGGCGATTTGTTGGATAAATTCATACGTTATAAGTCGTAGAGGTTTACAGTCTTTTGATATCATGTCCTTGGTCCATTTGAAGGAAATTGAGGTCAAAGTCAAAGGTCAAGGTAATGTTTTAAATTTTTGAATTTTGTTTGATATCGCTAATCCACAGAAACTGTGACAGTAAATGATATGATGTGTTTGCAAAATAACTGTGTACAATAAGGCGCAACTTCAACCTAATTCAGTCAAATGGTTTTGGTTAACCCTTATAGGATTTTTCTCCCCTCATGTATTTCAAATCAGTATTTCTCCACAACCATACAAGTGATTGACCTGCGATCTTTCGTTTTGAGTTCACTGACCTATGACCTTGAAATTGAGATCAAGGTCGAAGGTCAAGGTCATGTTATAAATTTTGAATTTTACTTGTTATCGTTATTCAAAAGAAACTGTTACAGTTGATGATATGATTTGTTTGCCAAATTACTATTTACAAAAAGGTGCAACTTCAACCTATTTCAGTCGAAGTGTTTTGGTTAACCCTTATAGGAGTTTTCTCCCGTTATGTATTTTAAATCAGAAATATTCTTTATAAAGCACAAAGGTGTCAGTATTCACCTCAGAAACTTACAAAACCTTTGAATAGACTTATTAAGAAGGAATATAATTATGATACTGTTGTCAAGTTATTAAAGATTGCATATTTTGGCGTTAATATTGAGTCACTGATAAGGTCTTTGCATCGGAACTAAAGACATTTATTCTAAAAACAGTTGTTGGCATGACACGGGTTATGTTCTTCTCATATATGTTATGATGGTATGATACTAAACCCCTAACGGGAAGGATTGTGCCTGATGTTCATATGATGAAATCATAATCTTTCAGTCAGTTTAATTGAAGTCTGGAGCTGGCATGTCAGTTAACTGCTAGTAGTCTGTTGTTATTTATGTATTATTGTTATTTTGTTTATTTTCGTTGGTTACATCTTCTGACATCAGACTCGGACTTTTCTTGAACTGAATTTTAATGTGCGTATTGTTATGCGTTTACTTTTCTACATTGGTTAGAGGTATAGGGGGAGGGTTGAGATCTCACAAACATGTTTAACCCCGCCGCATTTTTGCGCCTGTCCCAAGTAAGGAGCCTCTGACCTTTGTTAGTCTTGTATTATTTTAATTTTAGTTTCTTGTGTACAATTTGGAAATAAGTATGGCGTTCATTATCACTGGACTAGTATATATTTGTTTAGGGGCCAGCTGAAGGACGCCTCCGGGTGCGGGAATTTCTCGCTACATTGAAGACCTGTTGGTGACCCTCTGCTGTTGTTTTTTATTTGGTCGGGTTGTTGTCTCTTTGACACATTCCCCATTTCCATTCTCAATTTTATTTCTCCACAACCATGCAAATAATTGACCTGGGGTTTTTGATTTGATTACACTGACCTTGAATTGAGGTCAAGGTCAAAGGTCATTTTGACGTTCTAGCTTTTGACCTTTGCAAAAAACTATTTTCTGTTCATATTAAAACAATTAAGTCTTCTGCATATACCTATTAATCTTATTTTTTTATATCAATTTAAAGAACCAAAGTACATCAACAATGAGTGACATTTTCTATCATCGCTTTGTAAATTTCATTTTTAATATCGAGGTGGAAAGACCTTCAATTGTTCTCTGAAGAATTGGGTTTTAATTATCTCTATATTAGGATGTTCTATGTCTCTTTAATCTAGATAATTGCTACTTTATGTGTGAGAAATCTTAACTTCCTTACAGCTGTGTGTGTGTTTTGTACACAAGAGATGATTGAAAGTAGAAAACAGCTGTAAAAGATATTATAACATTTTGCGCAAAAAACAACCAAACAATGAAGAAAAAGGACATATAAATTAATACATGCAATTAATAATGCATTGGGAGCTTTATGAATAAAAGTTTTTAAAGAAATTATAGTTTTCCTGAATGAATTACTAATTGATATATACAGATTTTGATATTATTAATTCTTTTTATTTCTTAAAATGAAAAAAAAAAAAAAAAAATGAGAAAAATAACGAACTCCGAGGAAAATTCAAAACGGAAAGTTCCTAACCAAAAGATTCCTTAAATGCCATCACGCAGTGAAAGACCCTTATTATTTATCTTGGTTAGATGTTTATAAATTCATGAAGAACATAAAGTTCCCTTTCCATAGATGCCTGTGTTTGCCCAGCTACAGTGCGTACTACTATATTTTTTTTTTCATTTTTGTAAATTTTGCATATATTATACTGGCAACATAATAAATCTATAAACATAATTATTTATCTGACAAACTCTGGAACCGAACAGAATAGATGACCACCAATTTGCATATTTAAAAAAAAAAATCTTCAGTTATCTGTGATTTAAGTTTTTTGTTAGTTTTCAATAGGACTTCTTCAAGTATTCACTTCCAATTACATCTGATATTTAAATTTCCTAATATATATTCGTCCACACAATCAATACAGCATATTCTTTCATCTTTGAAATTAGTTAATCATCGGTTTTCAATTGGCTTTATTATTTTATTTTTCTGTGTTTTGATATATCTCTGATTGCCAATAGTTCTGTTAAATTTACAATTTTTAATTCTCATCTGATACCATCCGAAGTATACCCATTTGATCAATTTGGTATTAAATATGTCATACCTGAACAAAGATAGTCATACTGCCGATTACATCCAATTGTGCGTAGCGTGAAGCCTGTTCTTTGCAGCCTTATACATAGGTCTGTTTGTTGATTATTTGGTTCGCCTGGATACCAAGTCGTAAATGTAGGTATATCACAGCTTATCCAGCGATAAACATACGGAGTGGAAGTCATATCGTACTTCATGCCTACCCAGATGTCATTGGCAATATTATTGCCCCTAAAAAAGTAAAACATATTTGAAAAAAATGGACGCAAAACGCAAATCAAGAAGAAACGGATACTTGGGCGACAGCAATTTGGAAATTTAACTAATGTAGTTAAATTTACAAGATACATTTTAGCTATAAAATGATCTCCATTGGGCATATATGCATTAGTGTACAAGAAGAAAAGTAAAATAACAAAATACCGTACTCCAACGTGAAGTCCTTTAACAAATCAAAAGCTCAAACACATCAAATGAATAAAACAGCACTGTCACGTTCCTGACTTGTTACAGGCATGTTCTTATGTATAAAATTGTGGATTTAACCTGGTTTTATAGCTAGCTAAACCTCTAGCTTGTATGACTGACAGTAATTCTATAATAGTGAGAACAAGATATGAGCAAAACAAACAGAAATAATAGGTAAACATTAAATAAATAAATGGGGTACATCAGTCAACACTACGTTTTTATCATAATCACAAACAACTATGTCAGCAAAGTTGGACATAGGACGCATACCGACAAAGATAGCTCCAAAACAATTTACATGCGTACAGAAATGAATATACGCTTTTATCAGTTTGATATTATTCACAGCTTTTGTATCGTTTAATTTAAAATTGTATGTCATGTACAGTGTACAAATAAATTTTCTAATTGAAAATGACATCTTTTTTGTGAAATGACAAAAAGAGGAGAAACGCAAAAACTGCTAAATTTTTTTCGATATAATAGTAAACTAGCAAAGTTAAGTTTTGTATTGAAATTAAACTAATTAATATATAGATGTGTTCAATATAGTAATTCTCTTAGGGTTAAGGCTATCTTCGTGTAAAACAGAAAATTCAGGTAACATATATTCCAAATACAGGTATATTTAAGAGTATTAAGTCAGAAACACATACTTCTGTTCCTCCTGCTGCAAAATGGATTGAAATTTGACTAAAGGAAACAATTCAGGTGATATTATTTAAGAAATCCCAAATATTTAGTGGCAACGGGAATAGTATTAAAAGTACTCCGCTGTAACTTTTGAAAGTCATAAAATAACCGAAGGAAATTTCTTATTTTCGTAACATTCTTACATCATCTTGTTCGAAAAGAACGATGACTTATTTTCATTGGCCAATATTTAAATGCTTTATTATTTTGTTATACGTTTGCATTCTTACGTTTCACTGTTCATGTAGGCGACAGCATCATCAAGGTCTGATTGTGAATCTAACTTTGCAAGCTGCATTCCTCGTGCCTCGCAGTCTTGTTTGGCTTGTAGCCAAGTAAATGTAGGTACTCCGTTACTGTAGTAATATCCACCTAATAACAAAACAACTTTTAACATGTAAGAAACTCAATGAATTTCAGATGCCATAATATTCATTATTTCATTCAAAACATGAAAAAGTATTTCTTTAATAGGGTTTATAATAAAAAATAGTAAAATAGTAGTTGATTAGCAAAATGCTTTAGTTCTTTGACATCAGTCAAGATCACTAAGGATGTTTTCAGTTACTGATATTCTACGATCAGTTTTTTTTAATGCAGGTATATTTGACATTGCAGTCTGTTTTTATGTCATTGCGTCCACTCGTAATTCTTTTGAGTCCATTCGTCCAGCTTATCTCAACTATCTCAACATCTTCCTAATGATAGTTGACAATTGATTTTTAGAATTAAAACAAATCAATTACAGTTCAAACCTGTATTTTGAAATAAAAAGAACAAGAAATATGATAGTGCACGCGGGAATAGTGTTCTATTGGTACGCATTCTAGTTGACATATGTTTTAATGCTTCAATATCAAACCAATATTTACGAACGGATTTCAGAAATGATTATAAATTGTAGTTATCATCTGTTCATATTGCATAAAAGAGGGACAAAAGATACCAGACGGACAGTCAAACGCATCAATTATTAAATATACAAAAACTATGGAGTTATAAAATGTATTCAAAGTGTGAAATGTTTAAAGAACTTATTGTGGAAAATGTAATTTTTCCAACGAGGAGCCGCATCACGAAAGGATTTTTGGTGTATGAGTATTAACGGGAAAATGAATCTCACTTCGTAACCCTTAAATTTAACCACATTTGTGTCAATGTCTAAGCTTCGAAAGAAGCCATCATGCCTGAATAGAACTACATAAAAACGTTACCATTACCGCCTATGGGACATCTACAACGCATACTGACCCATATACTTACCTATTGAAAGAGGAAGTATGATGATCAATATCAGAAGACACAATACTAGATGCATTACAACTCATAAAGCTGATTATCTGAAATAACAAGTGATAATATTTAGAATTGTGACAACAGTCATGTGAAGGTAGATAGGGTGTCTTCCTCCATCTTGGACTTTGAAATACTAGAAAACAAGGTCTAGATCTTTGATGAAATGTGCAAATTTTTATTAGTAGTAGGTAATTCATGTGTAAGAATTTTCATTATAATATAGAAAATGCCATGTTTGATCATATTTATGATTGTATTTTACAAAAAAAAGAATTCTTTTGTTTGATTCATTTTTTTCCAACTTTGTCAAATAAGGGGAGGCAACTCAAATGCAAGGGCAGATAGTTCAGATAGTGTTACTTTTACAATAGAATGTGTTAGGAATTTACCCATTTTTACATATAGCAAGAAAATGAGTCCGGTGACCCCATTTTTTCTTTTTCTTATCTGAAAGCATAATATTGGAGCTATCTTCTCATATTTTATCTCAAAATTCTATGGTGTGGTTTGCGTTTTATGGCGGAAAATTGGGTTTTCCATGCATAATCTATACAAAATCTTGACGATTTTGCACAACCTGTAGTGTGAAAATAAGTCCGGTGACCCATTCTTTTTATTAATGTTTTTAAACAAGCGGGATATGAACTACATTTTGGCAAATTATTAAAAGATTCTATGGATTATAATTTAGACACCCCATCTACCTTAATATAGCAATTTTGAACCGAATGAAAAAGCTAGCCACGTTGCAAAATAAATAAAGGAATCAGTAGTATACCGCTGTACAAAATTCATAAATCGATAGAGAAAAAACAAATCCGAGTTACAAACTAAAATGAGGGAAACGCATCAAATTCCCCTGACTTGGTGAATGGCATTTTAAGATAAAAATGGTGGGTTGAACCTGGTTTTGTAGCATGCCAAACCTCCAGCTTTAATGGCAATGTTAATTATAACATTAAAATGACAATATTACACGACAGGACTAGACTACAAATAAATAGGAGAAAATATATAAACAAACGATTAATAGCCAAAAAAGGTACTTTGTTTAAAATTTATTACGCCAGACGTTCGTCACGTCCACACAAGACTAACCAGCGACGCCCAGATGATTGATTGATTGTTGGTTGCTTAACGTCCAGTGGCAAATATTTCATGCATATTCAGAACGAGAACAAGTTCACAATAAATACTATAGGGAGATCTTGAAATAAAACAGGCCATCTGGGATGATGGTCGGGGAAATTTGGACTGCCTCTGGAAAATGAGGGTATATTGGATAGGGACAGAAATTTTGCCTTGCAACAGGCCACATACGGACCCCTCAATGAGTTGTTGCAAGGGTTCTTAGCGTGCAAAGAGCGTGGCACTCTCTTTACACGAGGCATCGGATTTAACGTCCCCAATCTGACCGGACGTGACTGCGAACTTGATACATCCTGCACAGCCAACCGGACGCCCCACTTCGGCAAGCGTTTTACTGCCGGTCGGAAGAAGACCAAGTGACCATATTTCTATCCCCCAGTAACCCTTGGGGGTGACGCCCAGATGAGAAAGGTTTGAAAGCCAAAACAAGTACAAAGCTGAAAAGCACTGGATTTTAATGTTATAATTAACATTGCCATTAAATATGTATGAATGTTTATTATTAACAGTGAAAATTACAAGACTAATTACTATCAAATTTTAGTAGTAACTGGATAATTAATTGAATTATTTAGCTATGTCGGTGTTCCTCTGAATCGAACTGCAAACCAAATATATAGTGTAAATGTCGTTGATCCAAAAGAAAATCTAATAAATGAACTGGATGACCAATTATCTCTACCATAACACACGAATATAACAAAAAAAAAAAAATAATAAGACTCATAACTACAAACGTTAAGACATTTGAAAAAATCCGATGCGGAACAAATATAACATCAACACTAAATAAATGAATTTGCCACGTCTAATAGCAATGCGAATTCACACTCAGCAAAACAGTCACAATCGGGGTTTTGAATGAATTCTGCTTCATACAAGTACAAAACAAAATCGGCTAGTAGGGTAACTTATTTCCATCATTAATGCAACCACAGTAGCACAAAGTATGTTTTCTGTGGTATCTTAAATCACAAAGTGCCCAGGTGTTTGTATTTAAAGACTTTAAATAAGACCATCTATGATGCATCAGGATTAAGAACCTTAGTGTTTCGAGTGATTTGAAAAATTTAAATTAGTGAATTTACCATAAAAAGACGAAATATCAATCCAACACAGTAGAGCTGACTATTTAGGTTTGTGATTCAACCGGGAAACGTCCTACTGCAGTGGTTTTATCATAAGGATATACTTTTTTAAATTTAGTACTGAAGATAAGCGCTTTGTCTAAATGAGACTAGTCTGTTGCGTTGGTATATAAGAGTTTGATGTCCAAATGAGAGAAAAAAAAAAACAAAGATAGAAAGACAATAACAATCAAAACCAAAGAGTAAACAATGAATTGAGAACTGAACAGCTACAATGTTTCAGTTTTTATTAGAAAGGAAGGCCATATAAGTCTCTTGCTATTTATGTCTGGTTCTGTTGGTTGAATTAATAGCTCTTCCAATTGTTTATATCGTATAAATCTTTGGCTTTCGATTGTTTGGGAGTCAGCATTATTTATTATGAAAATTCAGAACGGTCATTCGGACGATAAACTACTCAAATGTTCAATTTACTTTTGGTTTTCAAGAAATCAAGAAAATATAAGACACTAGATGGCTATTTTTTAAAATTTGAAATAACAAAAGTTTTAAAATAAAGTTTCCTTTTTCAATTTCGTTTAAATTATTTCAGCTCTTTTAAATGTACAAAATATGCATCGAATGACCGAAAAACGCTATAAGGATGTACTTGGGTGAAATTTAATAAAAAAGGAATCTTAAATTTCATATTTTAAGTCAGAAGATCATTAGTTAAGGAACAAAATAAGCAAATAATATACTGATAGATATTGGAAATATTTTGTAAGATTTAACAAAATAAATAACGGGAAATGACTGACTCGGACTCTAACCTGATATTTAGCATTGGCATTGTATTGGTCACAAATCGTTTGAAAAACAAAATTAAAATCTGCAAAAATTTTGGTATTTGTTTGAACCATCGAAGTTTTTTTATGAAAAGAAAATTTAGTGGTATCGGGCAAAACATTTTAAAGTGTATTGTAGGGAAAAATCAAGGAATCCAAACATTTGATTAAAATTACGTAAGGTGATGAGTACATCCTTTATTCGTGAATTATCACGTTTTTTTGGTGATAAGTTGAATATGTTGCAATATTGAATTATAGGATTACATAGTCTTGTTGCTATATTGACACTGTAATACATTCGATTGATCAATAATTTGGTATCAAATGCCACTATAGGTTGCACTTTGTAAATACAGCTGTTTCTCAAAACACGCCTCTTTTGGGGAGTAATTGAATATTCATAGAAAATAAATTTTGTTTACATACTGGTTCCCAGTTATGCTCTCTGTGTTCCATATCGCAGAGACAGAACTTGGGAATGTTACCAGTAAATAAACACGTGCATATTGTTTACATTGAAATCTGTGGTAACCTTTCATTCGAGGTAGGGGTAGTTAAGAAAATTAGTGTAAGTTTAAACTCTGAGAAGTTCAAGGCATATAAACGTTGAAAATATGCCGCACAGTCCTATATTTTGACCTTTGAAAAAAATTGTGGTGCATATGAACTTTCAATTCTAGGATAAGATTTTTTTCAAAACTTCATAGTAAAAGTGGTACAGTTTTAGCCGTAAAAGGAGTTCCTATGGGAAATTGCATTGTCAATATTTACAGAAATGCAACCTATATAGGGTGAAAAAGGGGAACATTCAGAATTTAACCAAATTTGCTTAATTTCACAGATTTTAAAGAAATTAACTCAAATAAAAAGTTTTATAAATATTTAATGAAGATTGATAGAATCCTGGGCCTTAAATATGATGACTCAGCATAAATTAACAGTTTACAGTATGCATAGTTTACTTAAAGTCCTGGATACAAAATTGAATCATAATATTTGCATATGTGTAAGTTAAATTGTTAAGAATGCCTATATTTACTCTTCGCAGTCATTGAAACTCATAGATCCTTCCGGAATATTATTTATGGGGTATTCGTGTCCTTTCGATAACCCAAAAGTAAGCCGCAACACCTAAATCTGCTTTTTTGTCACCACGGCATAATAAATACAAGCTAGAAAAACAAAAATATCTCAAGAAAACTTACAATAGTGTGTTCTATCCTGAATATGTACTAAATATTCAAAATTGCTAGAAACAGCAGAATGATTTAGGAAATTTGAGGCCCCAGGGGCAAAAAAACATAGAAAATTGCCTACCCCCTGGGTCATAAAACAAATAATTTAACTTGTAAATGCTATGATTTTATGATTTTAAAGTTCTTGATATAGAAAACAATAACTATGCTTAGAAGTTATGCAAAAATCAGATGTTAGCAGTCATCTCTACAACATTTTAAGTGAATTTATATCTCAGACTGGTATCTGCATACATACAACTATTGCAAATATGGCTTTGTTTGAACACTTCTAGTATATATAGTAGCTAAATTGTGTCAGATATATGGTTACAGATGATACTGTTGTGACAAGAATTCTAAATTGACCATTTGAGGCAGAAAATGTGTTCTTTAATTGACAAATAGGCATACAGTAAGATGTGGACTGGAGATAGAGGCTGGATTGGATACTTTATATAATCTTGAATGTTGTAATGCTTGACTGCTAAACATTACATTTATGATATTCTGATATGCTTTCAATATGTTATCAAAACAGTTTTTAACAGGTTCTAGGCATTTTTTATCAGAAAATATGCAAATAGGGTAAGCTAGCAATAATTAAAGTCTTGTTTTCAAATTCTTTAAAAAGTTGAAACAGGGGAGGGGGTATAAAATGTATAGTAAAGAAAAAATTAGAGCATACACAGTGATTTCTTTAAGACTTTAATTCTGATAAATGAGTATTGATATGAGAAAAACTGATTTTAGAGAGTTTTCTATTTGAATAAATGTCTGTATAGGTTGCACTTTGTAAATACAGCTGTTTCTCAAAACACGCCTCTTTTGGGGAGTAATTGAATATTCATAGAAAATAAATTTTGTTTACATACTGGTTCCCAGTTATGCTCTCTGTGTTCCATATCGCAGAGACAGAACTTGGGAATGTTACCAGTAAATAAACACGTGCATATTGTTTACATTGAAATCTGTGGTAACCTTTCATTCGAGGTAGGGGTAGTTAAGAAAATTAGTGTAAGTTTAAACTCTGAGAAGTTCAAGGCATATAAACGTTGAAAATATGCCGCACAGTCCTATATTTTGACCTTTGAAAAAAATTGTGGTGCATATGAACTTTCAATTCTAGGATAAGATTTTTTTCAAAACTTCATAGTAAAAGTGGTACAGTTTTAGCCGTAAAAGGAGTTCCTATGGGAAATTGCATTGTCAATATTTACAGAAATGCAACCTATAAGCTCTATATTGCTATCTCATGACAGTCAGTTTTCTTGTTGAAGGAATCCGGAGTGCCCGGAGAGAATCACATAACTTCGTCCTCAAACTATTAATCCTAGTCAATTAATAATAGATTGGAAATGTGATAATAATTGGTTAATGTTAGACATTGTATTAATTAGTCAGTTTGACATTTGAACAGTTGGCTAATGCATAATAGGATCATTAATACAGATGAAGTTTCAAATTTGATAAAGCACCTTGCTTCATTAGACTGATTATATGATTAGAAAATTCCTAAGGTGACAAAAGCCAAATTGATACTAATATCTTACTGCTTCAAAATATATTAGAAAATTCATAATTGAACATAGGTAAAAACCGATTTCAATGTTTTACAACTTCAAAATATATAACGAAACCATACATAAGTGGCTTACTAGAAAAGAGTTAGCCACCTATAAAATCAGGTTTGATGCTCTTCAACTTTGTACTTGTTTGGCTTTATAACTATTTTGATCTGAGCGTTACTGATGAGTATTATGTAGATGAAACGCGCATCTGGCGTCTTAAATAATAAGAGTGGTACCTTTGATAACTATTATCCCACCTTTTCTTCGAAAAATGCCTGATTGGAAAAAGTCAGGAATATGACAGTTGTTTAATTGATAACGTTTGATCTAGTCGGTGTTATTTGTATCCCCCCTTTTTGAAACTTTATAATGGAATTCGGTAGAGAGTAAAATGATAAAGTTACCGAACTCCGAAGGAAACTCTAAACGGAAAGTTCCTGAGAAAATAGCAAAATCAAACCTCGAACACTTCAAACGAATGGATAACAAATGTAAAATTCCTGACTTGGTACCGGAATTTCCTGTATTTGTACTTAAGAGAGTATTTCGTTCAATTGAATCTGATTAATGACAATACATATTTTCTTTCAGGTTTAAAATATGGATGTGTATATATAATTTTTCAATGAAATTCAATATAAATATTAACATTGACTGGCAGCAATTAGCATACTCTGAACTCAATATATTGTGAAATGAAAAACACAATCCACTCACTCAAAAGATATTTTATATTGACTATCAAACATAGATTATTTTGAAAACAAGATATATCATGTGTTGAAAAAAATGATTTAATACTATTTATTATATAAGTTAGATTCGTAAATTGAATACGCCAACAAAATTCACACGCTATAAGTTATATGGTCAGTAGGGAACCGTATAACGAATTTATCGCACGCAGGGCTTTTCCTGTTGCGTTTTGTAGAAATATATACAATGAACGACAACAACATCAATAGACGACGTCACCATTATCAGTAGGACGTGACGTCATGAACCCCCTATGAAATTTACTAACCCCCTACGGATCCATAGGGGGTCACCACGTGACGGTGCTACACCAATCACAACGTGATATTTGACCAGTGGTGCGATATATACATATATCTGACGGCATACACTAAAATGATAATAATATAATAAAAGCTCAATCAATCTTAGATCAACTTCAAATTTATTATTATGGTTTACGACCATGATTTTTTTAAAAATAATGTTGATATGTTAAAAAGTTCTGATAGATAATTATATTGAATTACATCAGAAATATAAATTCTTAAAATCGTCATTAATTTCCAATTGATTTAAACAGGTTACTTCGTCTTTTGATAAGTCTTACACATTTATCAAAATTATTCGAAGATCTTACAGTGTAGGGATGATTAAAATAACTTAAATAAACTTTAATCAAGGGCTCACAATATAAAGTTTACACAAATTATAAAAAAAACTTTCATATTAATAAAATCTGTAACGTTAAAAAGCATGACATATTTATCATTGGTTTTGCTTGAAATTTCCTTTTCAAAGTAGTCATATCTTTCTATATCATTTTATGTTCATTTTATATTTCCCAAAGCGCTTTTTTCAAAATGAAATTAATAATTTGTTGCCTAATAAACATTTAGAAAGAATAACTTTTGAATTGCATGATCAATATAATCTAGATTCAACATACTACGAAACGCATCATATAAAAAAATCTATTCATAGAGAAATAGCCAGTCTGAGGTTGAATTAAATGCTATATAATACTCTTCTATATGGACTTTAGAAATGGAGGAAATAAAGTACAAAAAATTCAAATTAAATCTGACTGCTATTGTCATTTGTAGAAAATAGTAAGCTTCTTCCTATTTACCTACATTAGCATATTTACGTAAAGAAAAATTTAAGCCCATATTGCATATCAACTCGTATTTACTTTAACTGCAATTAAAGCTTAATTAATATTTCATTGGTTGAACATGACATTGCACAATACTTCAATTCCCGTTTGAGTACTAAAACTATCCCCTGTGAACATTGAGACCGCATCGTGCGACGTTTCTCGAAGATGATGCAGATAACGGTTTGAACGTTTTTAATAGTACAGTCACTATATTGTGTTAAATTATTTCAACCGTAAAGTCAAAACTGAAATGATAACGAGCCTACTTTTCTTTTGATCATTACTGTTTTACATGTTTTATATTATGTCGAGTAAAACCATGAAAACAAGTGGTTACTAAAAATTGCATGTAGATTAATGTTTTATGTTCAGGTATTTAGTAGTGAATAAAGTATAGGTAAAGTCAAAAGTCATATTTTTCTTGTAAGGCACTCGGAAAATATGAATTTTCTGCAGTGAACAAATCTCCATAAACACAATTTATCAGGCAAGCACGGAAAATAATTGAATAAAAAGCCCCAATTCTGTAAAGCCTGTTTTTATACAATTTGATCTTAGATGGAGTTCAAACCGTGCAAACAATACAATCATAGTTCTTCTTGAATGATTTTGATAACCAATATTTTATTTTGCAGCCAAAACAAATTGTAATATAGTGGAAGTATAACACTACACAATTTCTTTTATCTAACTTCGGTGTCCACTTGAGACAAAGGTACAAGGTATTCGGAAAATTAAAACAAATATCACATTGAAAGAGTTATTTTGACAACAAACCATGACACAATTGGCATATGTTGTAACATTTCTTGGTTTTTCTTGTTTTTCATCTTAATTTTAAGTATAATATAGTATGTGCACAGCCAAGAAACAACTTTATATTAAATGTGATTGTTTTAATTGTTTTAATAAAGATTCCCTTGAATTTGTTTGTTGTTTCTTGGCTGCAAACGATGTTTCCTCAATGAAAATAACGATGAAAAACTGCTACATGCAATTCTGAACATTTTTTTCTTGGGGTAAAACCGTGCCGTAATGTCCATATCATATTTGTATATAGAGATATACCATTGCCCCTGAACAATTTTTCCATTTTAATCAAACGAATACACAGAGCACTATAAGACTCACAAGACGAATTATCAATTATTTCAAATCGAATGTTTTGTTGTACAAATGTTGTAAGTTATTATTTTTTTATGATAATACATTTCATTTAATCAAACGTGTTAATCATTACATTGAAAGCATTACTTTTGTTATCTTTTGTCATATTGTTTAAGCTTCACATAAATGAATTGATTTTGTCCCTAAAAGAAGGAAAATTTGTCTTAATACTTTTGCTGTTATTATTGCTTCATTAAAGTGGAAACGGATAACTTTAACCATGTGTTAATATCCATTCTATAATCGACCGGATTTATATATTACTATTCTTTGTTATCTGTTAAGTATACATTAATTTATTACGGATGAACTGTTTGCCTTGATAAAACCTTTAACAAGCATGATCTGAATTATTAATAATTTATATATACTTTTGACCTTCGTAACTTTGAATTGACAGATAACCATTGTTTATATTTAAAAGAAAATAAGAGATGATAAAAACAATGTTTGTCGACCTTTTCATAATGTAAAACAATGTTTATTACCATAATAACACTACTTTCCCAACCCAGGCAGAAACCCAGTGGAAATAGAACAAAAGAATCGAAGCTCTTTGTTAGAGAAGGCGATAAATACCTACTGTAATGTTTACTATAGTAACAAAATTCTTAAAAATTAATAGAAACAAACAAAACGACAATTTTCTCCTCAATTACGAAGTGTTTTATTTTAAAAACACCATTTGAATAAGTTTTCAATTTATCTATTACACAGTAATGCAGAACAAAATGTTCCTTCATTAAGGTTGTTTGGGATTCTTTTTTTTGTTATTCTCATTTCTAAAATGAAGAAATTTATGTGATTTTATTTGATGATGACAATAACCAATACAAAAAAATGCTTGCTTGTTTTAGATTTTGAAAACTATTGATTATGTACTAGGGGAGATAACTCACGTAAAATCAAGTAAATTCATCTTTTTCTCTTTGTTGCAAGAAAAGAAGTTTGATGACCCCATTTCCATTTTTACTTTATCAAAGCTTTTTGCAAGAGCTGTCTTTTTATTACTTGTATAAAAATTTCTTTCATTTAGTTTTTTCTTTAAATTAAATGTGAACATTTAACTGAGGCTCATTAGCTAGAAGATACATTTGTCTTTTAAAATACAACTGGCATATAAGGATCGTAATGGTGCCATGTAGATAAATTTATCGATTTTCAAGAGCAAAATTGGCAGCGTGCATTCCCTACAATGGCTCCCATTTATACGATGGTTAAAATGAGCTGGCGTTATGGGGAGATAATTTTGACGAAGTAGAATCCTGACTGAACCGTGTTACGAAAAAAAAAATTATGTGTTAAACTGCTACCGACAGGATACCATTTTCAACATATAGCAATAAGGTATTATGGGTAGGTGAATATAAATAAAACGAACATATAAATAGACAATAACAATCAAAACCAAGGAGTAAACAAAGACTCACAAAACCAAGGGACATTTACATCAACAGTTATAAATAATAAATAAGAAACAACACGACCTCCATTATAAACCGGGAGTAAAATCAAGTGCTCCGGATGGGTAAGCATTTCCTGCACCGTATACGGCACCCGTCGTGTTATTTCTTTGTTCAGTAATGATGGAAGGTTATTATGACTGAGGAAGAATATCAAATATGATTTCTGACACACTTATGTCATTATGACCAATCAGCTCATGATGGCGACCGTAAAATTTCTTGAGTGTTGACCTTAATTTGATTTATTCATAGCCCTGTCTTAGCAACTTTTGAGAAAGCAGTATTCCTCGTTCAACAAAATCAACGTACTTTGAGCTAGCTCTACAGTAACGTATCAATTGAGACACATGTACTCCATATGCTGGTGCCGCTGGGATGTTGCTACACAGAAATGGAAAGTTGACTATAGGAAAATTAAAATCATCACGTTTGTCGTACATTTTGGTATTCAACCTACAGTGTACCATCAGTAGTCATTTCGAGAAAAAGGTGTAAATATGAAGCAGATTTATCTGTATCGGTAGTATCTTTAATTTCAAGTTGACTTGGATATATTAAATGTAAGTGATCACTGAATCTATTATTATTAAGAGACAGTACATCATCAATATACCGAAAGGTGAAATTAAAAGACTGGGCTAATTTCTTTTCTCCTTTTTGTACAAGCCCTTGGATAAATTCTGCTTCATAGGAATACAAAAACAAATCTGCAAGTAGAGGAGTGCATTGGTACCCATTGGGATTCCAATAGTCTGTTGGAAGACAAAACCTCTTAATTCAACAAATATGTTGTCAATCAAAAAGTCCAGCATGGCAGTGATATCCTCTTCAGTGTATATTTTCCTTGACTCTGTATAATTTTTCTCAAAGTAAGCTGAATGCCTGCCCAAAACTAGATATTTAAAACGTCTAGTGTCCTTTTTGTTAAATAAACATAAGCTGACGAGTTCTTTCAGTCGAGCTTAAAGTTTAGTATGTGGAATAGTGGTTTAAAGAGCTGAAAATCAAAGGTTTTAATGTTGGTATAATGTTTTAATGATTGAGATTGTAAATTCACCAACAACTCTTTTGAATTTTTCAGTATCCACATCTGATTAACACCACTTCTTGAATATGCCGTTTCGGAATATTTCTGAAGTCCTTCTGTGACTGCAGTGAGTATGACAGTAAGAACTTTAAAAAGGGGTTTAGTGGAACACTTGGAAGAACCTGCAATATACCTTTCCTTATAAGGATTATGGTGAAGCTTAGGAATCCAATATAAGGGTGGAAGATCCTGGTCTTTCATCCTTTGGATTAATGCCAAAGGAGATTAGAACCGATTTGTGGTTTTCCAGGATCTCCTGCTTCGTAAGCGCACTTAGTGTATATGTAGGATTTCCAAGTGTGTTATTTATACCGAGTTCCTTAATCAGGCAGTCCATTTGTGTTTCTTGCAAACAAATACAATATTGTTTGAGGCTTTGTCAGCTGGAACGACAACATATTTGTCATTGAGGCAAGACAACTCCTCTATGACCTGAGGGTCTTTAAAGATGGAAGGAGCTTTGGTGCTCATTGACCCTTTAAGCTTACTTACTCTTATCTGAATCAATGACCTCACTGATTTTACCCACTCCGAAAGAGTGTCAACTTCAACATTTTTTCTTTTTGCCCAGTCTCAACATACCTCAACAGAGTCCATTAGTAGTTTAAAGTTCTGCTTCCAATTGATTGGCTGTGACTCTCTGTATTTCGGACCCTTGAACAAAAGTTGTCTGAGCTTGTAGTTATTGACTATGTTTAGGTCTCCAGAAATGACATGGCCAGCAGGATTATACGCGAAATGGTAATGTGAACAGGCACATTCAGGTGGTTTAGCTTTGAGGTCATCAATATTAAGATTCTGCAACACTTTTTTGTGATTAAAATTTTTAGATGCAACATGATTGGTGTAGGAATACGATACTATAGGAGAAGATTGATCCTTAAAGTAAGAAGGAATGTTGCTTTTCACTCTTTTATGGTGAAGAATATTACTTATATTTATAGCATCAATACCCTTATTTGTGAACTTCAAATTGAAGAATGAACGTTTTTGCAATTCCTCCGAATGTTCAAAAACGTGTCTGAATAATCTATGGTTAGCAATATCAATCACCATGGCAACTATTTTATACTTCGTAGATCGACTATCTGTAGTGTGGCATTCTTCACACGCTTTCAATAAAGAGTTCAATCTAGAAAGCGGAAGTGAGTACAGTTTAGAGCAATTGTGATGAATTCCAAGTAACTATAGATCTAAGATCGCAAAATATCTCAGCCATTGCCTGACGGTAACAGTAAATCTAGTGTGGTGTCGATTTCAGTCGTTCTTAAAATAGCAATACACAGTTTGGATTGTGGTTTCGCATTTTTGTTATATCGGATTTTTTCAAAGATGAAAAATATTATGCAATACAATTCATTTTTAGAGAGCTGATGACTGATTAAGCATTGAAAATAGTTTGTTTTAGGATCATCAAGATTATATTTTACATGTTTTATGAGCTATTTTCTGTATGATTGTTCGTTAATTAAGCTCACATATTGAGACTCAACTGATCTCATACATGTAAAAAAACCCATTCTTTCCCTATTGCAATTTATATACATGTATTTCAATTATTAAAATATTGTTTTTCCATAGATGTTATGCATTTGAACATCTTTTATTTAATGATTCAATGATCAGTTGAAATAATAATAAAAAGGTAAATAAAAGTTAAAGTTAAAAATATGATTTTGAGCTTCCGAAATTCACATGAGAAAAACTCGCCAGCCTTCTTGTTGTATTAGACCTAGCATTATAAACTTATGAATGTAGATTACATGTATGAATGATGTTTCTATAGCAATGCATTTAAATAGTACATATATAGTTTCAAAGCTGAACTAAGCCATTTTCAACTGATTTTTATAGTTCGTTATTATGTTGTACTGTTATACCTCTGTCCCAGGTTAGGGAGAGGGTTGAGGTCCCGTTAACATGTTTAACCCGGCCACATTATCTATGTATGTGACTGTTCAAAGTGAGAATACTCTAATTCGGTGGTTGTCGTTTGTGTATGTGTTACATATTTGTTTTTCGTTCATTCTTTTATATAAATAAGGCCGTTAGTTTTCTCGTTTGAATTGTTTTACATTGTCATATCGGCAGACATGGGGTCAATTACATTTGAAAGTAATTAATTACATTCAATTACAATTACAAAATCTTCAATTAAATTACACATTACATTTGACTTTTTTTACCAATGTAATTAATTACATTCCAATTACTTGGCAAATGTAATTAATTACTTCAATTACATTTGAAAGGAAATTTAAGATAAAACATTGAAAACATGCATTTATTATATGATATGTACATAAGTATTATACATTGCTCTATAGTTATAACAATTAGACAGTGTTCAACTAGTATATACATTTTTGTATTGTGTCATATAACTTATTTAAGCATTTTCCCATTACATTTGACCATCATCAGCTTTTCAAATGTTCCATCAGCCAGTCTGCACCTTTCCGGCCTAAATGTTTTTCCAGCAGTGCTAAATAAGCGTTCAACTGGTGCAGATGTGGCTGGAATAGCTAAATATTGCACTGCTAACTTAGCTAGACGTGGTAAACGTTGACAGTTACTATGCCAATACAAAAGAGGGTCTTTTGACATATCAATACAATTATCTGACAAGTAATCATCCATTTCTGAACTTACAGAAATCCCTGAAGGGTTTCTTTTTCTTTCCACTGATGGGGCTGGCATGAAACTGAAAAGATCATCATTTTTTGCTCGCTTACATGGGGGAGAATTTTGATCACAAGGGGGCTCAGATGATGTCTACTAGACCAGAGATCAATGGTTAAACACACACTTTCAGCTCTTTTAAGAGTATTTACAAGGTTATTTTTTATTTCAACCGATTTTTCATGTAGAAGTTTCGAAGATAAATGCTTTCTGCTAGGCACTTGATACTTAGTGTCAGCTTTTTCCATCAAGTTTTTAAATTCTTCACTTTCGACAATAGAGAGTGGTAAAAGATCCCCAGCTATGAACATTATAAGAGCATTTGTCATTTCTAACTGTTTTGGATCAGACGGTGAATATTTTACACTTTTTTTTATGCATTGTGTCAATGTTGGTTGAATTTCTTTATTCTCAGAATGCAGAATGTACAAATCTCTGTGTTTTCTCTGAAAATTACAAAAGGCCTTATTTAAAATCTTGAAAATATTAAATTGTTTTAATTTACCTATTGAAATTTTACATTTATTTAAATTTATTTGATTGTAAATGATACAAAAAAAGAGCACTATTTTTTATTTTTTGAAATGATTTTCATTTTTATCCCAGCTTATTCAAATTATTTATCTTAAATAAGTGATTTAGAAATCTGACTTCTTAAAACAAAAATAAACTTTAGTTTTAATCACAACTAATTAATTTAATAAACAAAATATTTTCCAAATTTAAATGTAAGCTATTAGAGGATATAAGATAAATGAAATCTGATTAGAAATGAAAAAGAAGCATTATGAATTTATTAATTTTTAAAATTCTTATATAGTATTACCTTCATATGTGTAACAAAGTTGGATGTAACTTTATAACTTCCACTAATGAGGGTGCCACAATGCATACATTTTCCTTTGAAAGTATTTCCATTTTGGAAGTCATCAGGAACAGTAAAATGTTCCAGTACACTCTTGGAGCTCATTTTTAAATCTGATAAAATGTTTTCTTTCAACATTCATATATATAGTGAACAAATTTTGCAAGTGAGATTTTGTCATATGCATTATCCCTTCAAGAATTTAAACATGTACCTATAGGCCCTAGGGGTATATTTATCTCTCTCTAATTAGCCTTATATCTGTTTAACATAACTGTTATAAAAACAGTCATTATATAGTTTGTAATAAAACAAATAGCCAGAGGTTATATTTATTGGTTATTTAAGTCCTTGAATAAAGTTAATTATGTTAAATCAATGTCTTAAAATATCTATCTAAATCTACTAATTAAGGTCAAGACAGTGACTTCCTAGTGGTTTCTTTTAAAATTATGGCATGTGTCTACATTTTTTTTATCATTCAATACAAAATGAAGAATCTACCATGGTTGTGTTAATACAGAAAGTATACTGTGAAGGCTTTTCTTTGTCAGCTTACAACATTTGTTAAGATTATTGCTTTTAATAATTTTTTGAGAAAACACAAGATTTAATCTTTTGATCCAAAATTACAAATGTAATTGACTTGTAATTGAAAAGTAATTGTCAATTACAGGCAATTTTGGCTATGTAATCAATTACATTCAATTACATGTAATTGAAAAAATGCTCAATTACACATTACATTCAATTACATGATAAATTGTAATTAATTACAGTCAATTACAATTACATATTTCAATTACCCCATGTCTGCATATCGGGGCCTTTTATAGCTGACTATGCGGTATGGGCTTTGCTCATTGTTGAAGGCCGTACGGTGACCTATTGTTGTTAATGTCTGTGTCATTTTGGTCTCTTGTGGCCAGTTGTCTCATTGGCAATCATACCACATCTTCTTTTTATAGTTATTAAAATTTATTCCTACATCACTAAAAATATATCAATTGTCAAACAGTGCATCTCATGCATTAGCGTTGGCATGGTTAACTTTATTCAACCCAGTGGTTCGATACCTATACTGGTGGACCGGTAGTCCCCAATAGTATCACCTGCACAGTGGCCAATACTTTGATACTGTAATAATTATATGTCATGGAATGAGGAAGAGACATTCAAAAAACATGTTTTCATCACAGTATGTCTGACTTTATGTGTTTGGTCTTTATTGGTTGGATAACGCTGCTAATATCATATGCCAAGTCAGGAACATCGCAGTAGTTATCTTCATAAAATGAATATACAGTAAAACCTGTATAAACCGGCCGGCTACGGGACTATGATAAAGGGCCGGTTTGGACAGTGAGCCGGTTTATTCAGGTTTCAGTTTTGACCGGAAGTTGATGACTTGTGACGTCCGACATTTTGCATGTAAAAGTTCTCTCTGATTGTAAATTATATCTGATAAATTAAAATAATTTCACTTCGTTTTTCCTTGTTTGCATTTGCATCATAATGCTCGCGTTGTTTGAATTGTAAGACGAGAATTTCGATTTACTCCCATGATCAATAATTTGAAATGTTGGAATGGCCGATTAAAAAGCCAGAATATTATCAAACGTAATTTCATCACTTCCAAAACGTTGTCGTACAGTGTAAAATATCCATTGATTGTTGTCATCCGGATGTTTTTCATTATCAAGGTCATTCGTTTAGGGGTTCACAACAGGGAACCCAGAATTTCGAAATCATGATGTGAATTTCTTACTCCGCGATTTAAATTTGTTTATCAAAGTTAAAACGTAAGTTCAATCCGAGATATATTCGGTGTGTTTTTTCGTTTAATTGACACGTTTATAATGTTTTGATACAGCTCACTACTGTACAATTTTAGGTTCACAGTTTGACACCTGACTAATTGATTATCACGAAAAGCCATATCGTATAAACAAATATGTTTTGAATGCATATTGATCAATAAAATTAATTAGACAAACCGGTTTAGACAGGTAATAAGCAATGTAATTAAGAGTATTGGGACTTCATAATTAGACCGGAATTCGGAATACACAGGGTCCGGTTTACAAAGGGTATTTTAACAAAGACTTTGAATGGAAAAATAAGGGACTTTCATTTTCGGCCGGAATGGACAGGAAACCGATTTATTCAGGGTCCGGTTTAATCAGGTTTGACTGTATAACGAAAATTGAAAAGGGAATGGGGAATGTGTCAAAGAGACAATAAGCCGACATAAAGGCAAGAAAACATCTGAAAGCCACAAATGGGTCTTCAACACCGCGAGAAAGTACCACACCAAGAATTGGGCTCCTAAAGAAAGATATGTACTTGTTCAGAGAAAATGGACGTCACACTTAACTCCAAAACATATAATTAAACCAAAATAAAAAAAAACATACAAAATTAACAAAAGCCATAGGCTCCTTGGTTGGGACAGCGCAAAAATGCGACGGGATTAAACTTGTTTTGTGTGACCTAAACCCTCCATCTATACCTCTACACAAGGAAGAATAAAAAACACACAACAATACGCACAGTAAATAAAGGCAACAGTAGTATTCCGGTGTTCAAAAGTCATAAATCGATAGATTAAAAACAAATCCAGGTTACAAACTTAAGACGAGGGAAACACATCAACTATCAGAGGAAAACAAAGGAACAGCAGGAACTCTGACGTGCAACACAAACAAACACCAACATACATAGAAACAATTTTTTTTTATCACAACTGTTATATGCCATAAAACTCAGTTTAAAATTAGTCCGAGTCCGATGTCAGAATAGATAATAGGAGCAACTAAACAAAATGACAATAATACATTAATTACCGCTAACAGTTACTGGTATACCAGATCTATAATAGATATAATTTAAATTCGATCCGTTAAGGTAGATTCATGGTATACCGCCATCTTGGATTGTACAATCACAGTCCAAAATCGGTCTAGTTATTTGCCCAAAACTGCAAATTTGGAAAGAGATTTGCAATTTAAGGGTAAAACTGGGTTTCTTTTTAATAAAGAAAACTTGGTGATTTATTGTATTATACCAAATATTTAAACAAATATCATTTTTGTTTGTTTTTAAAATCATTTTTTCAAATGAGCCATTTAAGGGGAGATAACTCTTTTAGTAAAAAAATTATACTGGACTAATAGAGATTTTTATTTTATTTTTACTTGTAGCAAGAAAACAAGTTCGGTGACACCATTTTTTATTTTTATTTTCTTAAAACATATAATAAAACCTATCTTCTCACAATTTATTTCAAAATTCTATCTCATAGAATTTTTTTTATGTACACAAATGGGTTTTTTCATGAACAATCTAACCAAATTTAGGCAATTTTCAACGACTCATAGCTTGAAAAATAGCACGGTGACCCATACTTTTTATCAGATTTTTGAAAAAAGCATAGTAAAATCTTCTTTTTTGACAAATTATAAGAAAATTCTGTCTCAAAAAGTCTATACTTATGATCTACCCTAATTAGTTTATAAATTCATTTAATCAAACGTGACTGTATACAAATACAGCATTATTTCGGAATCTTTAAACCCATTTGTTTAGGCTTCAAAACATAATTTTGTCTTGAACAAAATAGTAATTTTACAATATGCTTCATAGTCATTTTTCCAATTATTCTATTAAACATGTCAAAGGAGATATAAGAATTAATATTAAATGTATAACAAAAAAGAATTTTTATCATTTCTCATTTTCACCACCAAAAATGAACTTTGGTAAGTTTTCTACATTTGAATTAGATTAGTTGTTATCCAATGTGTTTGATCTTTTCAATTTTCCATTTGATTACGGACTTTCCGTTTTGCAATTTCTTTAGAGTTCGGAATTGTTTTTGTTTATTTACTTTTTATGAACTCAGATATACAAAAAAAAAACAGTATTGTTCTTACCTGTTCAATATTCATCAATTTTATCTTGTTTACTTGAATGTTTATCTTCAGCTTAGATGATCATTATTATAAATGCTTTATTTATGTATGTGATTAACGCACGAATTCTTTCACTTTGTTAATTACTGTTTTACGAACGGATAAGCATTGCCTTTTTTATCTAATGGAATAAATGGATGATTAATCATGACGTAGGTCTTTCATTACTTATACATAATGCTAAACAGTTATTGTTACTAGTTTATTACAACACGAAGAACATCGTAACGAATAAAAAAAGATCTATAAAACTTTAACGCACAATGTCAATAATTAATCCATTTTTGAGAATTGATATCTTTATTTGAATTAGGGTCTAAATAGTAATTGACAATAAGTAAAAGGAATTATCACTTAGTAATCCTTGGTCATGTACAAAAAAGGGTTGTTATCATATTTTTTCCTGAAGGAAGTTATGGTGGATGCATTAACTTCAGTAGATGAACAAAAAAAAACAAAACAAAACCAACGAGTATAATGTATGTGTATAATGTATGTGTATAATGTATGTGTATAATGTATGTGTATAATGTATGTGTATAATGTATGTGTATAATGTATGTGAAATAAATGGAATAATACTTTTGTTGTTGCTCACCTTACAAATTTGGGTTTTAATATTTAATTTATTTCTTTGTGTTTAGATAGCTACCAAAGATAAGGCAATGTATTATTTCGATGACGAACTTTAAGTTGAGAATTATTTACGCGTCGTGATTATCATAATTACATTAATTAATGACATTTTTTTGAACGTCATTACATGTGATGCATTACAAAACAATTCTTATCTTATGGATTTCCATCAGATCATGAAATTCCGTTTGAATAAACTCATCATAAATACCAATCTTGTTTTTCTAAGTCAAAACTGAACTATGCAAAAACGAAACCAACAATGAAAAAACTGGAGAAAAAAACAAGGGGATATGTACATTGTATAAGCTAAAGAGAATAGTACAACACAAAAGCAAAAAGCGAAAGACGACAAAAGACAAACAAAACCACAAAAAGTTTATGAAATTCAAGATGGAAGCAGCTACTGATTGGTTGATTGCTGGTGCTTATTGTCACATTCAGCACTCTTTGTAAAATTGTGGAAGCCAGTTTACTTAAAGTAAATAAGTTCAAAGGGGGATAACTCCTAGAAAAAAAAATTGAATCGCAATTTCCGGTCGATATGCACAACGAAGTTGCGGAGGGTATAATGTTTTTGACCCGTCCGTCCGTCCGTCAGTCCGTCCGTCCGTCCGTCAGTCCTGTTTCTTGTCATCGCAACTCCTCTCAAACCACACAACAGAATTTCACGAAACCTTTTCAGATAATAAGGACATACTATGTAGTTGTGCATATCGACGGGAAATTGCGATTCAATTTTTTTCTAGGAGTTACGCCCCTTTGAACTTATTTACTTTAATGTACTACTGCAACATTTTGTCATCGCAACTCCTCTCAAACAACACAACAGAATTTCACGAAACCTTTTCAGATAATAAGGACATACTATGTATTTGTGCATATCGACGGGAAATTGCGATTCAATTTTTTTCTAGGAGTTACGCCCCTTTGAACTTATTTACTTCAATGGACTACTGCAACAGTTTGTCATCGCAACTCCTCTGAAACTACACAACAGAATTTCATGAAACCTTTTCAGATAATAAGGACATACTTTGTAGTTGTGCATATCGACGGGAAATTACGATTCAATTTTATTTCTAGGAGTTACGCCCCTTTGAACTTATTTGCTTCAATGTACTTCTGCAACAGTTTGTTATCTCAACTCCTCTGAAAACACACAACAGAATTTCATGGAATTTTGTAGATAATAAGGACATACTATGTAGATGTGTATATTGACAGGAAATTATTATTCAATATTTTTTCTTATACAATTTTTTTTTCATATACTTATTTAATTTCTCCAATGACAATGTGGGGACGTGGGGTATGTGCGTTTACCTGCTGCTGGTCGGTGGTTCTCGCGAGGAAGTACCCGCGCGAACCACCGACCAGCAGCAGGTAAACTGGCAATCCTAGTCAATAAGGATCACAATCAGGCACCTGCTACCTACAAGATAACTGTAGTTGAACTATCTAGATTATTCGGCCACTAAGAGCTTTGCTTTCACGAACAGTTATTTTTACAGGTAAAGCTAACGTAATGTTAGTGGAATATAGAACGAACTGTCATTGCGGAAAGAACACCTAGTATATTCTATTAAATTGGGTATTAAACATAGTGATGGATCAGTAAGTGATCATAAAACAATTTTTTATATCTTAGATATTTAGCTATTTATGAAATAGCAAAACGTGTCTTTCTTTTAAACTGCATACAATAGTACATATATTTGTGTGTCTAGGGAAGGATCCTTAATAAATAAACGTGTTTTCAAATTCGAAAATAGTGTCGTAACCTTATACATGTCCTGTCACTCATTATCAAATAACAGATATTTAAATAATGAATAGTAATACAGTATACATAGATCAATGGGTTTTGTTTAATGTTCAAAAGTTGCAATGGTAACTAAGGACGCAACATTAATCCACCAGTTTTCATACTTTGACGACCATTTCTAGACAATCACAATCATTTAAGTCTATGACGCGACTTGTCTAGGCTTACTTCAACGCATCTGAGACCATTTAAAATCAATTCTCAAAAACTAATATAATGTGTCTCAAAATGTCAAGTACCTCAATAAATTCGAAAATAATTCTATGCTTTGGATTTACGATTTTAAATTCCATTCTAAATAAATGATATAAGTTAATTGATATCATGCTTGATTAAAGACTACGAATAAAGCTGAAATAACATTTATCATTACGTATAATGAATGCCATGATGAGATTATGCAGTAGCAGTGAAACGTAGCTTTCTATACAATTTACACATATATAGAAAAGCATAAGAGATTTACGATTAACACCAACTGACAATAACCCTTACAACACAATAATAGTAAAGACAAAAAAATCTTCAAAAGGTAAAAGATCATCAACGATACCAGTATTATAATTTCGTACGCCAAAACGACCATTTCGTCTACATTAATTCACTTTCACTCTTGAACCAAACAAGTTTGGCGTCTAAAGTACATCCGAAGTTGAAAACATTTAAAACCAAAATGTTGGAGATGTTATGTATAATATTGCTTATGCAATCTTTACCCTGGAATAGAAACCTCAGCAGCATCTGTACACATTAGTCAAATTTGACTACACTTAGCATTCAATTTAGAAATAAAAAAGGTGGATGATTGAATTTCATGCATGCAATCTTTTAAAAAAAACTTTATACTGAGAAAATTTGTTTAGTACTCTTGACATTCTTTACATAAAATATTGTATGATTCGGGGAAATTTAGACTGGATAACATTGGATTAAGTGATGAAGTTATGATGTAATAGTTCTAAGTATTATGCTGTACTCTGTAAGTCTTAGGTTTTCAAAAACAAACGTATATATTCTGGAAGATATGATTTGACCTAGCATCCTAGTACAAGCCTATGCTAACAGCTAAAAACCCTTCATTAGTACAAAAATTTCGATAAATGTTTTGAGGTCGAAAGGCCTATAGCAGCATGTGTGTTTTCATTACATCAATGCTGCAGGTTGCATCTTAAATGTATGACATGAGTTTTTTTCCCTAGACATATACTTAGAAATTTGGTATCGATCAAATTTTGCGTAATTCATTTTAATTGTAAAATGCTTCCGTTTCCGTTTCCATCCAATAAATATGGTCATTAGTATGATTTCATGAATAAAATAAACATTACCTCATGCAATCTTTAAATAAAATAAAAAGCATCAAGTTTAGTAGTTGGATCATGCAAATTCTTATTACGTCAAGACAACCACCAAAATGTATCGTTATATCCATCCAGAAAGAAAGGAAAAACATTTGATAAATTAAAATATAGAAAAATTTCTAACTCAACAACTCTAACTTTAAAATAGTATTTGTGCTAGTTCTAATGATTCATTTTTGTCTTTTTAGGTACTTTGTTGTGCTGACAAACTTTCATGAAACCTTGATAACAAACAGCGGAAACAGAACAGACAAACAAATGAATTGTGAAAAATAGTAGAATTGTTACTGAAACCTGTGCATTACAAACTGTCCAAAAATGACAAAAAAAAACAACAAAAAAACAAAACCAACAAACCAGAAGAACAATCAATTTACAGAAGATTAAAACTTGAAAAAGAAACCTGAAATTATAACTGGGATCATGGTGATAATACAGGAATCTCAAGGAAAACAATTTCCATTGTGACAATTGTCACCCTTCTTATTAACCAATTGACCTGTGAATTCATATTTGTGTTTGTTTAAAAAGCGTCAATTGATAAACACTATTTATGATTAAAACACAGTAGTTATGCGTTGCCCAAATACTGCAAATTCATACAGTATTTCAAGTTTTAATTTTTTAAGCCATGAAGTACATATATTTTTCAAGAGAGACAAGACCATTTCCAAATGGTATGACAAAAACGTATAACAAAAGTACCAAACTCCGATGTGAATTTTGTTAAGAGCCTGTGTCGCTCACCTTGGTATATATGCATATCAAACAAACAAAACAGATCGTCAGATGGATTCATGACAAAATTGTGTTTTGGTAATGGTGATGTGTTTCGAGATCTTGCTTTACTGAACATTCTTGCTACTTACAATTTTGTCTATTTATAATGAACTTAGCCCTTTAGTTCCAGAGGAAAATATTTTGTAAAAACTAATGAAAATTGTTAAAAATTGACTATAAAGGGCAATAACTCCTTAAGAGGTCAACCGACCATTTTGATCATGTTCACATAATTATAGATCTTACTTTGCTGAACATTGTTGCAGTTTACAGTTTATCTCTATCTATAATAGTATTCAAGATAATAACCAAAACACGGCAAAATTTCCTTAAAAATTACCAATTAGGGGACAGCAACACAACAACCAGTTGTCAAATTTATCTGATAATTTCGGGGCAGATAGATATTGACTTGATAAACAATTTAACACCTTGTCAGATTTGCTCTGAATGCTTTGGTTTCAAAGTTATAAGCCAAAATCTACATTTTACCCCGATGTTCTATTTAAAGCCATGGTGGCCATCTTGGTTGGTTGGCCGGGTCACCAGACACATTTTAAAACTATATACCATAATAATGATTGTGGCTAAGTTTGGTTAAGTTTTGCTCAGTAGTTTCAGAGGAGAAGATTTTTGTAAAAGATTACAAAAATTTACAAATAATTGGTAAAAAATAACTATAACATGTATAAAGGGCAATAACTCCTTCAGGGGTCAACTGACCATTTTGGTCATGTTGACTTATATGTAGATCTTACTTTGCTGAACATTATTGATGTTTACAGTTTATTTCTATCTATAGTAATATTCAAGGTCATAACCAAAAACAGCATAATTTCCATAAAATTACAAATTCAGGGGCAGCAACCCAACAACCAGTTGTCCGATTCATTTGAAAATTTCTGGGCAGATAGATTTTCACTTGATAAACAATTTCACCACATGTCAGATTTGCTCTTAATGCTTTGGTTTCAGAGTTATAAGCCAAAATTTACATTTAACCCCTATGTTCTATTTTTATCCATGGCGGCCATCTTGGTTGGTTGGCCGGGTCACGCCACACATATTTTAAACTAGATACCCCAATGTGGATTGTGACCAAGTTTGGTTTAATTTAGCCAGGAGTTTCAGAGGAGAAGATTTTTGTAAAAGCTAACGACGGACGACAGACGCAAGGTGATGAAAAAAGCTCACTTGGCACTTCTGGCCAGTTGAGCTAAAAAGGGGAAAACGCTTTGTATTTTAACTTTCTACATATATAAAATATCATAAGCCACATTCCTAAAAATAATTATACTCACATTGTGTTTGCAAATTCCTAAAATTCCCCCAGCATTATACTTTGACATTTAAAATGACTATTTAAGTTGCATACTCCAAAGTATCACTGTCATAACCAATCATTGACGTATAATTATTCGTTGATTTGAAATAACCTATTTGAAAAGATAATTATCTACCAATATATATTTGAGGTATGACCTGAAAACATATATAGATGAAATAACATTATGACTATACTTTCACAGCGTGACCCAAGTATTCCTGTCTATAATTTAAAATTAACAATGATATAATAAAGCTGAATCTATGATCAATGGCGATCAATTCAAAATTTCTTGTTGACTCTATGAGCTTTTAATTGGCATGGATTTTGTTTAATTGCTCTTAATGTACAATTTTACTTTCATTCATTTTAACAATGATAATAAAACGGTCGAAATGCTTAAACTGAAAAGACTAAAGGTGAAATATATTTTGGTTTTGTTTTATATATTTCTTCCCTGGTTTTTCACTTGAGTCTTGTATATTAAACTAATACTTTGCTCACATATTGAACAATGGATTTGAATTTGGCTTAAATAGTTATCAGGTACCAGGATTATAATTTTGTACGCCAGACGCGCGTTTCGTCTACATAAGACTCAACAGTGACGCGCAGATCAAAATAGTTTAAAGCCAAAGAAGTACAAAGTTGAGGAGCATTGAGAACCCAAAATTCCAAAAAGTTGTGCCAAATAAGGCTAAGGTAATCTTTTCAAGGAATAAGAAAATCCTTTAAGTTTTGTAAAAAGGAAATTTTTAAAAATGAACATATAATTGATACTAAGTAAACCCAGTGAACACCTTTTCGTTTAGGTTTTACTTCCGTAGCGATGTGTCTCTTACTATCGGTACAGAAACTCCTTTAACCCATTACAGTAGTAAATCATTACCTTATGCATAAGTTTTGTAAGGTATTTTATTAGATCTAAAAGTAATATTATTTTACCAAATAAATAGTAAAATAATTATCATTACTGTTTACATATCTAAATTGAGTTATTTCCTTTCAGAACGAAATGAAGGCAACAGTAGTATACCAGTGTTGAAAAGTCATAAATCGATTAAGAAAAATCAAATCTGGGTTACTAAATAAAATCGAGAGAAACATATCAACTATAACAGGAAAACAAAGGAACAACATAAATGCTCAAGTGCAACAACAACAAACGCCAACACAAAAAGGAACGTAATAGTGGATAATAACTGCCATATTCCTGACTAGGTACAGGAAGTGTCTCACCTAAACGATACATAGTTCTATTTCAATAAAGTGGGCCTCAATGAAGTACACCACTAATTCATGGCCCCAGTACTTCTATGTTAAATTCATAGCCAAGCAGACACGCCTATTTTGTTTTTAGTTCAAATAAAGCGACAATCATTGCATGTCAACGCAACAGTTCATGTGTCTTATACTGGAATATTCAATACGCCTTTGATGGCATATTAGAAGAAGTGGTTCCCGGAACATCTGGATGTACCAAAACAGGTACTTCAGATCTGACAAACAGACAAAATGTACTTTTTAAAATTTGGTGCAGTTTTTTTAAATATTCAAAATTATGAGTCACGAAGTATTCTACAATGATGACCAGTCCTTCAGCTTTCATTTGATACAAAAAATACCTAATTATACTTCATATTTTGAAAGTTACACTCATGCGAAGGAACTATTTTGTTTTAAATATGTACTACTTTCTGGTATGTACTTTCTGGCCAGGCCCGAATTAGTAGTGTTACAGGTCAAGGCGTGAACAAAAGTTGCGTCAGGTCATTCTTAACCTCGATTAAAATCTACAAATTACGGAGCACTAAACATTTGTGTGTAAATGACAAGATAGGACTATTTTCTATAGGGTAACAGTCACGTGTTTTATAAAACAAGGAGCTATGATAACATATCCGTATTCTCAATTTGTTAAAATAAAATATTACATGGCCAGACTAAAAAGAGAAAATAATTATTCTGAATAGTTTGTTTATTATTGTTGATAACACAAACCTGTTTTTTGCGATAAGAACAAGAGATATAAACATATCACCGCCTAGATATTAAAGTACTTATATAGGGACTTGTATTTTCGCATATATTTTAACAACTCCTTTGATTCTTGCTCCATTCAAAGGGGTTTATATTGTAAATAGGCAGTTATATCTATCGTTTATATCTAGATTTATGGGTTAGTTTTATTTTCACATTAAAAAAGGCGTACAATCAGTAAAAAAACTTTGCAAAAATTATATTAGTTCACGGTATATAAATCAAATAATGCATATATATAGATTTTTCTTGTAGTATTACACACCTTATGCTGTTATGATTGCCAAAGAAAGATCTCCATACAGCCGATTTTTCATTTGAACAGTTTTGATACCCCTCGTTGTGCATGTTGTGTCTTACGACAAAAAAAAATCATTATCTAAAATTTAAATTTCATAAGTAGCAACATCGCTTAAAATGTTGTAAGCAACCTATCCTGTTGTATGAGAAGATTCTTTCTGTGTCTGAATTGTTAACTTACTTTGGAAATCATAATAGTCATGAATCTTAGAACTAGTTTCATCTTCAACATATTTTGTAAATATCTAGAATAATTTAAACGTAAGGTAGATTCAAAAAGAGGGTTTTAACGAACTTTACTGGCTATACAAATTTAGCAAGAAGTAGCCTAGGCAATTCATCATGTTCATGTGTAAGAATTTTCATTTCAATTTAGAATATGACATGTTTTATAATATTTATGGTTGTATTTTACAAAAAACAAAACACAAGGGGAGGCAACTTAAATGGAAGGGCAGATAATTCAGATAAAGTTATTTTTACAATAGAATTTAATTCTCTTTTAATTAGCCATTAATTGTGTCAATGATCAGTACATTTTTTGGAGTAGGTTGTTAATCCATCAATATTATTTTCTGGAGAAGGTTTTTTGAGAACATATCGCTTTCAAAATGTCAATTGAAAGTATTATTTTTGGTGTAAATTGTAATTACATGTATTAACAAATTCAATGCAGTCATAACAACATTGAGTACATTTTTTGTGTAAAGTGGAGATCAATTCAAACCAATTTCGTTAAAATAATTTTAATCAATCTTTAAGTATTCGAGTAGTAAATCCCTCTTTTACTTATCCCAATATTTAATCATTTTCTAAATTATATCAAAGACGTCAGTTAAAATCAAATTTGAGGATACTTTAAAAATCGAAGAATGTGTAGATGAAGAAACAAAATAATTAATGTTTTCTCTCAATTATAAAAATCTATGATACAATAATATTGAAAGAATTTTCTCCTGCAAAGCATTGACAATTGAGATAGCGATTGCAAAGGGACAATCTAAATACTAGTAGGTAAAATAAATAGCATCTATTTCCATAAGTAACTATACAGTGTCTTCAGAAATTATCGAAAATTACATATTATCATGTTGTTTCGTCACTTAATGTATTTTTTATTTATATCTGAAAGAGAAGTTTCTGTGAATATATAATTTCTTCCTTCATGGGGATATAATTATCTACTAAAATGAAGGAGACCATTTATGATGTTTAATTATATTATGTTTGTCTAGGGCTACTCGAGTACATTCTTACATGTTCAAAAATTCAACTTGCCAGTAGGAGTAGACACTGAGTTTCTTAAAAATTTCTTTTTATGTCAACGCAATGTTTAAAATTGTCACAGATACATTATTAAATGAAATTTCAATATAAAGATGTAATACCTAATTTAAGCACAAAACTCGTTCCAAGAGTATCTTTCGTGTGATATTCGTAACATTCAATTTTATAAAAACAATGGCGACCGTTACAACCAAAACGAGTCTAAATGAGGATGGATAAAACTAAATGTTTCCTAAATACCAAACTGTGCGCATATAAAAAAATACGATATGTTTATGCAAAGATAAACATAGTAGATAAAATGTTCATGTAATGTAACACAATGTTTTTATTTTTAAGAGACAAGTTGAACAGTGCAAGTCAAATTTGGTAATTTTCTTTGAAAAATGAAGTTTAAAAACATTGTCTGCATTTGACGTTATTCTGTCATATTTTGGTGACAATGATAGGTGATTAGAAATCAGTAATAATTATAACGCCAATCGTCCTTATCACACACATCTTCACATAGACTGTCCTTATGCAAATTGAAACGTAAGCTCCGCCCGATCAGTTAAAAACACATTGGTAATGAATTTAAACCAAAGGCCTTCTTTTATCTAAATATCTAGCAAAAGAAAAATATGTATGGGTTTAGAAAAAATACAATTGTTGTTATACGGTTATCAATCTGCTGTAATAAGACTTATTACTGGAATTGAAATGAAAATCCTGCTTGAACCATCTAACCATACAGCTCGTCAGTTCTTTTTAAAAAAATTTAAAGACCAAATAAACTAATGTCTTTGTTAATCTGACCATTACTTGTTTTTTCAAAATGTCGCGTGTTTAAATGCTTCAAACAGGACATAAGGAAGTCGTTGATGAACAATTACTATGCCCCTCTGTTTAAAACTTGAACCGATTTTAACCTATCCATGGTACACATGTGAACGTCTGGTGATACTGATTGTACACAACCATTTTTATCGGTTAAGTGTCACATTATTATAATTTATCACAATCTTTACCAAAAAAAAAAAAAATTTACAGTATATATCAGCAATGTTCTAAAAAAAGTGATAATTTTTTTTAACGCAATTGTATAATTATGTCCCGCAAAATATACACGTTTCCAACTCAGAAAATCAAATAATTGTCTCCCTATATACGGTTTCGTATGTTGTTTTACGTGTTCGTTTTTATTCAGTGGTTATCATGTCGAGAGGTACAGTTGTATTGATTATTTGTGTGTTTTCCTGTTCTGAATGTTCTTGTATTTATTTGTACTATATTTCTGCAATGTAATTGTGTCATTTTAGTGTTGTATTTAACATAAAAGTGCAAGGTTCGGCTAGTCACATTAGCTCCATTATCACTAGTCAATGTTTGTACTGGCTGATCCTAAATTGGTCTCAATCATTTATGGGACGGTAAAAAAATCGGAATCTTTGCAAGGTGAATACTAAGAATGATGATTCAATCTATTATCTCGCTTCACCGGTTTACGTCAACTAACCATGGTAAATACGTGAACAATCCTTTTGAAAATTGTGAATACAGAAATGATTGAAACTGCAGTGCCACCGGATTGTTTTTTCAATTGTTTACCTTAACACCCTCATAACATGGCCGACCAAAGGGATTCTTTATTTATGGTACAGTAATGAATTTATGTTCAACACAATGACATAACGTCCGTCATTAAAAATGTATTTCTAAACCTTAAATAATTGTAAGATTTTACCTAGATGTATGAATAATCATAAAACATCTTGTGTCATTTTGGTCTCTTGTGGAGAGTTGTCTCATTGGCAATCATACAACATGTTCTTTTTTGTATTACTTGCAAAATTTATGTAGGTTAACTTATTCTAGCAATACGTGAAGACCATTAAGTGTAGAATACAAACACAAACTGGCTTTCATCCTATTTCGATCCTGAGTAAAGTCATCGAATTTGCATAAAGAATTAATGACAGTGTTGATCATTGATTTTCATTAAACAATGTACTTTTGATTGAAATTTTTATTTCATTTGCAAAAACGATTTGATTATTTTTGTTGAAATTCGCGGGTTTAACATATCTTCATGGTCAAAGATTATTTGTAGTTGCTTATCAAGTTAATAATATTTACAATTATTATTCATTTTGCATGCAAAGATTTGCTACATATTAAAATTAACATGTTTTTATAACATCGATAGCATGTCAAATATATCATAAGGAATCCAATATTAATTTTAAATAAGTTCTCTTTGATAATCTCAATGTTAAAACATGTTATCAAAGCTACCGCACTTATAATTTGTCACACTAGACGAGCGTTTTATTTTCATATCTACCACCAGTGGTGCTCTTATCAAAACAGTGCAATAGCTAAATCTAATAACGATTCTAAAAAAAATCCAAAATGAAACATTTCCAAAATGTTATATGAAATCAGGCAAATGCCATATTTACTTTTATTAAGAACGAATTTGAATATCTCTATGGGATCTTTCGTCTCTCGATTGATAAATGGAAACTACATGCAGAGTTACGTTTCAAAAGGCACTTAATACATTAGAAATTTTAATCGTTCAAATAAGCAAAGTCAAATTATGTTTTATGGATCATTCATCTAACCTAATTTTCAAGATATTTTAAAAGATAGAGTAGACAAAGATATTCTACAGTAACACTCAACTACTATTAACTATGCACCACATCTCATCAAAGATGCAATTGTCTTATAATTTGTTATGCAAGCCTCATGTTTTGTATAGTTTATACTCATCAGTTGCGATTAAATCAAATCATTTGAAAAGCAAAATAAAAAGGGAAAATGCATAAAATTTAAAATCGAGATTCCGAAAAGTTGTGTCAAACTCATCAAATTTACCTACGGTTTTGAATAATTCAAAATATTTTATAAACAGTAAATTTACAGAAAATAAACATATGAATGATGTATAATGTCGACACAAATGTGCTGACTACTGAGCTGCTGTTGCACTCAGGGACGAATCGGTAGATAGAATGTTGCTGTATACACTATTGGAATGGGCTAATGCATTGTAATTGACATGCCCTTGAATGCATGTCATGTGTAGTGCCCAAATTTTGGTATTATATATAATTCTATTTTATGCATTACGTGTCATTACAGGTTGCACTTTGTAAATACAGCTGTTTCTCAAACAACGCCTCTTTTAGGGAGATTTAGAATATTCATAGAAAATTAATTTTGTTTACATACTGGTTCCCAGTTATGCTCTCTGTGTTCCATCTCATAGAGACATAACTTGGGAATGTTACCAGTAAATATACATGTGCATATTGTTTACATTCAAATCTGTGTTAACCCTTCATTCGAGGTAGGGGTAGTCAAGAAAATTTGTGTTAGTTTAAACCCCGAAAAGTTCAGGGTATATAAATGTTGAAAATATGCCGCACAGCCCTATATTTTTACCTTTGAAAAAAATTGTAGTGCATATGAACTTTCAATTCTATGATAAGATTTTTTTTAAACTTCATAGCAAAAATGGTACAGTTTTAACTGTAAAAGGAGTTCCTATGGGAAATTGCATTGCAAATATTTACAAAAATGCAACCTACAAAGCATTACTTCTTTTAGAGCTATACATTGCTACAAATGTCAGGGAAAATAAGTACCTACAGTATTGTTCTCCCATTGAAGAAAATAGGAAAATTACACACATATCAATGTCTTGTTAAATGATTACCAAAAAGTGTATATTTGAATTGTTATAAAACTAATGATTTTCGTCATCTAACCTTAATACTAAAACATTTATTATAATAATCAAAATAGATCGTTTCTTTAAACATACAAAAATAATATTGTTTTTAAAGTTCCAGTCATTTTCATATACCATTATTATAGTAATTGAAATCCCCATACACAAAGATGAAAGTAATTAGTGGAATAATTGAGGATTGACAATTGACACTTGTCAAAAACCAATTATTAGTTTGTAAAGAAATCAATTCCTTTTTTTGACAAGTGAATTTATGATTTCAAAGTAATTAAATGACATTGAGATTAAGTTTACAATATTATAAAAAAAAATAACAGTAGGTTAAATTTCTATTATTTAATTTTTGAGGAAACACAGAGATGTATACCTCAAAACAAAATATATATAATTGTTTTTAAAGTTGCAGTCATTTCTATATACCATTATTATAGTAATTGAAATCCCCATACACAAAGATGAAAGTAATTAGTGGGATAATGGATGATTGACAATTGACACTTGTCAAGAACCAATTATTAGTTTGTAAAGCAATCAATTCCTTTTTTTTTGACAAGTGAATTTATGATTTCAATGTAATTAAATAACATTGAGATTAAGTTTACAATATTATAAAAAAAAATAACGGTCGGTTAAATTTCTATTATTTCATTTTTGAGGAAACACAGAGATGTATACCTCAAAAAATTATTTATATAATTAGACATTAGTGACTAGGCAAATAGTTAAAATAATCTTAAAATAATACATAGAAGTGAGATGGATGTGAGAAGTCGACGAAGGAACACAATTTGTATTGCGAAATACTAAGACTTGTTAAAGTAAAAAATGCCTACAACTACTCACCGACAAAACGTGCATAACAAAAGTATGTATTTTTTCAGAGATAAGCCCCTCGAAGCACGAACCCTTCGTGTTTAGAAATATGTTATTTGAACACGTCAAAAAACTAAGGAGAATTAAGGGAATGGGTTTCTTCTTATCTTAATTAATGAATCCTTGTCAACTTTACATCTACTGATATGCCCCTTCTTTTTCAAATTGAACTACCTTCATTTTTGTATTTACACCAGACACATATGGACCAATCAGCTAGATATGGGATTAAAAGACTTATCTAACTGACTTGTATACATTTTAAAATAGTTTTAAAGTTTTTAAACCAATGCCGATACCAATGGCTCATGAAACTACGTTGATTTCCTGTTCACATCAATTTATATTTAGATATCATTAGATGAAATACACACATGTCAATTGTTGGAATAACATAAGAAAGATGTTTTAAATGCAAACTGCCAAAGAATATATATATTTTTTCAATTACAGCTTATATATGATTAATATTATCTAACCCTTAAAATGTGAATTTCTCTATAGAACCAAATAGAATTATATCTCCAGGGATGTCGATTATAAAAATTAATTAATAGATATAAAAAAAAGACGATGTGGTATGATTGCCAATAAGACAAATCTCCACAAGACTACACCAGACCATGGCTAACGCTGGGTATCATTTATTTTAAGGCAAGCCTAAATATATCAAGATAATTTGTTTAGTCTTTTAATATTTGCAATTTAATTATGTGACGTCAGTACTTAGTAATTACAAACGATCAATTCTAATGCGCCTAATTATCTTCCCAGATGATAATGTACCATAAACCTCTATTTAAACTGGCTGTTTACTTATTGTAAACATACATTAGCAAGATAAGACCTGGCGGTTGTCTTTTTGCATCTGTTCATGGTATCTTTATGCAAACGAAAGAGACGTAAGAAACTCTCGTAATATGCAACTATTACCCGCTTCGTAAATAGTTATCAAAGGTACCAGGATTATAATTTAGTACGCCATACGCGCGTTTCGTCTACATAAGACTCACCAATGACGCTCATATCAAAATATTTATAAAGCCAAATAAGAACAAAGTTAAGGAGCATTGAGGATCTAAAATTCCTAAAAAAAAAGGTTAAAAAAAACCAAAACTATAAAAAGCCAAATAAGAAAACAAAACAAATAATTTAAGATCTGATTCGTATTTCTTTTTTTAAATTACCATAAAGTGCTCTGTCAATAACACCATGTAATGAACTCCTTCATGAGATAATCTTCCACAATGTACATATATACATATATTAATGAACTACATGTTGAAGCCAATGTCAAAACCATGTTGAAGCCTATGACAAAACCATGTTGAAGGTTGTGACAAAACCATGTTGAAGGTTGTGACAAAGCCATGTTGAAGGTTGTGACAAAACCATGTTAAAGGTTGTGACAAAACCATGTTGAAGGTTGTGACAAAACCATGTTGAAGGTTGTGACAAAACCATGTTAAAGGTTGTGACAAAACCATGTTAAAGCCTATGACAAAACCATGTTCCAACAAACAGACAAAAAGGAAATCTTCAAAACATTGCACAAAAAATATAATTTGGTGTAAACGAACCCAACTTTATAGTGAATTAGAGGAGTCAACAGTTTCTGCTGTACTGGGAATATATTTTTCGTCATGTTACTTTTTCAAAAATCTGTCAAAGGGGTATTATCTTTGGAGGTGATCTCGATAATGATTTTTTGTCTGTTTGTTTTTCCTATGTTAGCTATGGCGTTGTCAGTTTATTTTCGATTTGTATTTTTGAATGTCTCTCTGGTCTCTTTCGCCCCTCTTTTTTTTTATTTAATAGGGTCTAAATAAAATTACTCACGAAATATATTCTGAGTATATACATTGTAAATTGTTCATTGGTCAATATAAAAATAGGAAGATGTACTATAATTTTAACAGGTCAAATGTCTCTTTTTGCATTAATGATGCCGATGATATTTACATTACCTTCTGGTATTACCAGTTGTTTGTGATGTTGTTGATGAATTGAAATTGTTGAACAAGTCGTAAATAGTGCTATATCATTCAGAATTAAATGTAAAAAGACGATTTTACACGAATACTTTCACCAACAACTTTTAATCAACTAACAATGAGGAACTGTCCCAAACACATATATAGTACTGATGCATGTCAACATAGTCATGCACACCAATCATTAAGCATTATTCAATTGATCAAGTGAAAAGGTAAATATAGATTTTTGTACACAAATGCATTCATCTATAGAATCTTGATTAAATGTTTGATCTGATAAAGTAAGTCTGGCATCAGAATCAACAACTTTAATTGACGATTGAACACTGTCATCACAGAGCGATGTTATAAGTGACGCTTTATTAACGTTAGTTTGAAGTGATAATAGTCGATATGAATTATTTGTTTCTGTCAACCAAGCTATTGTATCATCGGCTTGTTCTACACAGTCAGTTGCAAGTCCATCTATATCACATGGTAAATGACTCTCCTCAATTGGTATGATGCCCTTATTCTTCAGAATAAATCGTAGACAGTGTTCTCGTTTTAGTTCATGATCTTGATTAGGGTTAGAATAATTAAATGACCTCACAAACGATGGACAGATAAATCTCAGATTGCTATGTTTTGTAAACAAAAATCTCAATGCTCTCTTTTGTAATTCTGGAAAGATTGATTTATTGTCGTTGTCTAAATTATCATTGAGGTCTGAAAGAACATGGCCTAACTCTACATGTTGATTTGTACGTGGATAAAATAAAACATCAAGTCCTTTGAAGAAAAAGTTACTCGGGTTTCTTGCACTGTCAGTTTCAACCACCACAATAAAATTCATAGAACACAGTTCTCTTCTCTCTAAACTGTGACGTTTACATTCACATTTCCATCCTGTCCATAATTTATCATATAGATCAACAGAAATAAACACACATTTCGTAAAGTCTCGTAGAATATAATAAGACATTGGAATGACAAGGTGTTGTTCATTGATTTTAAAAGCAATTTGTAATGCTGTACGAGACTTCCGGTTCCTCTTATACGGATTGCCACCATTATGAAGTAGATATCGTAACAAACATTCATGCTTATATTTGATAGATAGGTGAAGCATTGAATCTCCTCCATGTGTTACTTGTTCTATATCTTCTCTGTTTTTCATCATATTTTTTGTTGTTAATAATAACTCAAATTCTGTAATTGATTTTGCTTCTTCTGCCTTAAAAGGATGAGGATCTTCGACAAATTCGGCATCTTTAACATCGCCTATTAAATGAAAAAAAAAAACCCGACAGATTTATATTTACAGAAACGCCAATTAACAAAATACTGTAAACTGATTCTGCATTTTGTTTGTATTTTTATGCCTACATAGTTGTTCTTAATCAAAATAAGTATATATTATAGGTACTAAAATGCATAAATAAAGTGAAATTTCATTTTTGTTCAGTGTGACCGTACTATATACTTACATATCCAAGGTCCAATGTGTAAATTTAAAACGGTAATGATGTGATTTCGATTTTGAACTGGGCATTTTAACGGTACTTCAGACCAGTTGCACATAGATAAAAAAATGTGTGATTTTTCCAATTTGTACACTCTGTTTGTGTGTTGTTTGTCAGTGTAAATATTGTTAGGTTTGCATTTATATTCTCATAGCTTAGAAAAAAGTAAATATGTCGTTAAGAAGTACTTCCAGTTATGTGTTTATTGTACTATCATATCTGATAAAATATTTTGTTGGTTAATTAATAAAGGCAACAGTAGTATACAGCTGTTCAAAATTGATAAATCGATTGAGAGAAAACAAATCCGGGTTACAAGCTAATACTGAGGTAAACACATCAACTATAAGAGGAAAGTAACGGAATAAAAAAACACAGAAGTGCAACAAAATACAAACAACAATGCAACATTCATAAGATGAACTATTAGATAATATCGAATTAAAATTTCTTTCATATTCAATTGACCCTTTCATCTTTAAGAAAATAATAAATCCTTACGATTTAGTTCTTCTGTGACTTTTGAGGTTAACACTTTCAATGTTTCGTAGGCAAACTGTAATCTTCCGTCAATAATGCAATCAACGTGTATATGATCACATATCAGGTTTACTTTGGAAAACCAATCTTTAAAATAAATAAAGGCAACAGTAGTATACTGTTGTTAAATAGTCATAAAGCGGTTGTGCGAAAACAAATTCGGGTCAGAAACCAAAACCGAGAACAACAGATCAACTATAAGAGGAAAAAAAAACATATTTGGTTAAAATAGGACAAAGATTGTAAACATGCTTAATTTGATCAACTTTTGTTTATTTGAATCACGACAAATATCACGAAAATTTACGTCAGACCTACATACGTTTCAAAATGTATGAAAAACAGAAATTTAATAACAACAAAAACTGTTTTGATGAATGACTTATTTTACATGAAATTTATTTAAAATTTTTGTTTGTACTCGACTAAGGAATCTTCAAAACAAATGTTAGTTTATATCATCCAATACATGTAACTTCGTTTCTAAATATGTTTAAACAGATTGGTATGTGGAATTGAGTGTGTGAAATTGGTAATTTTGATACAAAAGAATCAATAACTTTTAAAAGACTAAAAAATATGAAATGATTTGTTTAAGCCTTTATAAAAATTGCTACAAATGCTTATATTAAATGACAAGACTATACTTAGTTATTATATCTCTTACATTTATTCGGCGGATCTCTCTGACGCCACTTTGATATATGGTGTTGACTTTGTGTTGATGTCATAAACAAGGCTCGATCGCAGAAAGATACGAAATTATCTGAAATGAATTGAAATTTCCAGTGGAAAAAAAAAAGAACACAACTTGGTCATTTGAAAAGGGAACTAATCATAACAACCTGAAAAAGTTGTATATTAAATAAAAATAAAAATGAAAAGACCGCATAGAGCATCAAAGTTAATCTAGTTGAAAAATTTGCAAAATAAAGCCGTGAAAAAAAATCCATACAGTTTAGATCAGTTCTAATATTTTTTAAGTTTGCCATTTACTGTTCCAAACATTCCTACTATTTTCTTAAAGCAGAGGACAGTTATACCCATGTACAGATAGTGACACTATTCCTTTGACCTGAGCTACATTAAATTTACTTGCCTGCATTATCTTCCCTTTCCTGAAAAAAATCTCTATACTTTACACGTTTTAAGTATGATTGCTATTTTAAGGGTCACATAATACAATTTTCTTAAAATGTTGTTTTCCATATTATTCAATATCATTATGATTATATAGCATGACTGCCGATTTTCTGATTACCGTCGTGCAGAACCCTGGTATTCTATGATCAACATCCAGTTATCTGTTTTTGATCTGGTCCTTCAGCAATTTAAGCGTTTAAAATTACTTAAAATCAACAATACCAGTCTTATTATCTGTACTCCAGACGCGTTTCGTCTTCATTAAATTCATTGGAAGTACTAAATCGAATACCAAGTAAGAGAGTATTTAAAGTCGAAAAGTGAGGAAAATTCCTCCAAATACTACTAAGGAAATCTATACATAGGGTAGGACAAACATTCGTGCTTCATATAATTCAGCATACAATAAACAGTAAACTTACAGAAAGGAATTACCTCCAACCGCTAGTATGTTTCTAGGTGTTAAAATATGTCAAAATGCTTGTAAAAAGGGTGTAATTCTTCACCAAAATAATCTTTATCACGGCAGCCTGTAATTCAGAGGTTGTTGTTTGTTGCTTTTACGTTCATTATGGTTTACATAAATCTGGATTTTTACTCGTTTTGATTTTTTTTAATGGCCTTTTATAATTAGCTATGTTGTATCGGTTTTGCTCATTGTTTAATGCAACACAGTGACCTATATTTTCGACATTATTTGGTCTCTTGTTGAGAGTTGTCTAAGTAGCAATCATATCATAGATTCGTACTGTCATAAAATGGCTCTTTCAATCTTACCTTGACTTGCATTGTTGTCTTGATATCCCGATTTGTTATATCAGAGTAGCTGATACACCCAGATGTTAAAATTGTCTTGATAACACTTTGTCTATCTGATTTGATATCTAAAGCATATTCTATGCATGATAGTCCCTGTTTGCATCAATCAAAAAATGATTTAAAAATGAAATATATTTTGGAACTTGTACTGTAATTGATATAAACTATACGATTTGTTCTTTTCAGTTTTTGTAGTAAAAGGAGTAGGATAACCGAGATATCATGCAAAATTAATGCCTTTAAATTAGTGTTGTCAACGGTTAACCGGTTAACCGGTTAATCGGTCGAACAACCGAATACCGAATACCAAAAACGTTAACCGGTTAACTGGACTTTTTTCAATTTTGACATATTTGATATAAATTTGTATTGAAATCATTAAATAATTAGGTTTTATTTAAAAGTTGTCGTCTTGGTAATTAATTTGACAGATCAATTGTCCAGTAAATTGATTGCTATTGTTAATCCTATACACATAAAATTAATTAGAACTTGTCTCTCGGCTCGGGGCAGGATCTTAAAGAAACATAATTAGTATACATGTTTTTTAACAGCAACTCTAAATCAGTAAGCGATTAAATTTTACGATTTACTTCATTATTTCGTTTCTGATCTAATATTGTTTAAACCTTCACCTAAATGTACAACCTCCGTCGCGCAAGGCTTAGTCTTACTTTAAACGAAATGCTAAATAAAAAATTGTGAAATGCAAACCAATGCGAATGTACTCAATGTATACGTGATAGTACGAGTAACATGCAAAAAAAAGTAAAGAAACGGTGAACTATAGTTGTGAATTTCTGTGTCATTTTGATCTTTTGTGGAGAATTGTCTCATTGGCAATCATCTTCTTTTTTATAATTAATCATTTCAATTGAAATTTTCCACATCATTTTCGGAGTCAACAAGTGAAAACGAAAGAATAATCAGTTTCAGACATATTCAATTCTACGAGATCAAGAAGGTTTTTCTATTTTTCAATCTGAAGTTGTTACAAACGTTATAGTTGATTATTAAAAGTCAAACTTCGCCAGGAATCCTCACAAACAAGCCTTATAACAAAGAGGACAAACTTCAATTCTAAAAGCGTAAATTTATGACTTGGATAAAAGGTTGTCAAATTGACACTCATACCATATGTTATATCTATGTGTAGGGTACTATTGATAAGGCTTTCAAGCACCAACTTAAATTACCGGTTAACCGGTTAATCGGTTGAACGATTATCCGAGTAACCGGTTAGGCAAAAGTGTACGATTTGACAACTCTACTTTAAGTTTAAATATTCGGCTTTGACCGTTTCTGGTGTATATACACTCAGAAAGCGCTTCAGACGAATGGAATTTATACAGCGCTGGGTCAATATTCTGCTAGTGAATTATCAGTCCCTTTTGGTATCATCAGCTCAGTAGTACTAGTTATTTCTTCAGTACTGACATTATTAGTATAAAACCTTCTCAAAATTGTTCGTTAACCAATTTTAAAATTATAGAAACTAAAGTTTCATATCCCTCAGGCAGAATTGAACTTAAATATATTAAGGCGCTTTTTGGGTTATACCATTTCAACCCTTAATGTTATTATATATTCTTGGTTTTTAAATATTCCGCATTGAGCGTTCCTGATGAAAATAAATACAGAAAAACGCTTCGGACGCATCACAGTTATAATGTGTTATTTTAATGATTTTCAATAAATGACAAGCAAAAGAACAAACAGCAAATATAACACACAATTAAAGTCTGTAAAAGAAAAGCACTCTGACATACAGTAATAAAGATAACAAAAGGCGATGTACAAAATTTGCACCAGTATTATACCATGTATACCGCATCTAAGAATGCTTAGCGTGCTCAGATTGCAGATATAAAATAATGTCGTCAGGCACTCAAATATCAGTTGTTGCAATTCATATCTGATTTTTTTTAAAATAAAAATTGAAAGCACTTTCGTCTTCTTCAGAATAGAGTTCAACTGATCAAACAGGTTTTCATTCATTGTCGAATATCCTCAAACAAGAGTCAGTAAAAAAAAACAAGGACGTTATCTGAAACATTGTAAATCCATAGTGTTTATAATTGAATACTTTCCGACAAGATTTTTTAATATTATTTTGATATTTACCTCATGATTACGAATATTTCCATCACAACCTACTTCAAATAAAAGATTCAATAATTCACAATTATTCCGTTCAACAGCTAAAAACAAAACCGTGTTTCCCTTGAAAATAAAAAAATAACATTAATACGTCAAAAAATGTGTATACGGATTATTTTAAAAGTCAATAATAAAATTGTCGGTATACTAATATGTAAAGCCTCAAATGGATGTTATCCAAATATAAATAAATAATTTGTTCAAAACGGATAAACATATTTCATTATATGTATTAATCAAAGATACATACTAAATGTTTCTTCCACACGTTTTCTATGCATATGATGTTTCGCAATTTTGAAAGGTTTTCTGTGACACAAGTATCTTAAAAAAATCAATTAAAGTTATCTTGGAACATTAAGTATTTTTCGCTCAGAGGTAAATTTCACTGGAAACAATCTGACGACGGATGCCGTATACGGTGCAGGAAATGCTTACCCTTCCGGAGCACCTGATTTCACTCCCGGTTTTTAGTGGAGTTCGTGTTGTTTCTTATTTATTATTTATAACTTTTGATGTAAATGTCTTTTGGTTTTGTGAGTCCTTGCTTACTCCTTGGTTTTGATTGTTATTGTCTATTAAGGGGGCTCCAGGGTATAAATCAAATTTTTTTCCTAATATAGGATTTCGTTATATTTTTTTATAAATGAACTTTATCATATACTTTAAAGAAAAATGAAATAAAAAAATGGGGTCACCGTTCATTTAAGCTCACAATTTACCGCCGGAGGAAGCATACATTTTTGTTCATGTCTTTTTTTTTTCTGTTGAGCTAATAGGAGAAATAGAGGTAATATCGAAATAAAAAAATAAAATAATTACAAAAATCGCTTAAATTTTACAATTATTTAGTTTATGTACAGCTTATTTGAAAACAATAATAAAAAATATAGGTCACCGATGAGTTAAAAAAGATATTTCAAATTTAATGCCAAAAAAATGGCATTTTTCCACCAAAGGGAGATAGTTTGGAGCTTTTTTCAATGATATAAACATTTTAAAAAGTCATCTGAGGCCAAACCGAATCGTTTTTTGGGTTGATTTTTGTACCATATCATAAAGTAATAACTAATAGTGTAATAAATAAAATTTGAAATGAAAAAATAAAGGTTTAATTTTTTACTGAAATTTTTGTACCCACGAGCCACCTTAAATATTTCTATACAGAAATATTTGCAATTTTCTAAGCTGTTTTTATGTTTCGTATACAAAATATATCACTCATAGAATTTCTCCATTGAATACAAATTTGATGCCACATGACATTAATAAATAACCAAAACAAAATGATGAGGGATAAAAACGCATTCCTAAAAGAAAAGCAAACAAAATAAAACAAAACAAAACAAATACTCGCGAATCCTGCATGTTGACATTGGCTCCACCTTTTATCATTAGTTTCATTGTAGCACATCCTTTTCGTTTTGCTGCTTTGAAGAAGACAGGAATTCCCTATAAGACATGCTTATTAATAAATGATCGTTTTCAGTAGTTTGAGCTTTAGATTTTGCTATTTGATAAGGAATTTTCCGTTATGAATTTTCTTAGTAGTTCCGTATTTTTGTGACTTTTGTGATTTTACTGTTTTTTTTATACCTTCGTATATTAATAACATTATGAAAATATTATGATACACTGTGATTAATAATAGTTTTGTATATGAAAATAATTATTTATTTGATGGCACTATTATTATATTACCTCGTAGAATATATATTACACTTGCAAGCTCGTGCAATTACACATCTGCTCCGGACAACAAACAACAACATTGAAGCCATAATTATAATTAAAAAGTACTGTCATTCATTAGCGTCCTTCATAAAGATGGTATTTTTCCAAATTAATTTGTAAATATAAAACGTACCAACTTGAAGATGGCTCTTATTGATAAAAGAACTTCGGTCGTCTTTAACTTCGTACTTTATTTGGTCTTTTAAACATTTTTTAATTCGATCGTCACTGATGAGTCTTTTGACGTTACGCACAGTATTGGTGAACCCTACTAGTTCCGCGTTTTTTCTTCCTAATTTGAGCATGTCTTAAAATGTCAATAAATGAAAACTGGTATGATATGTAATGTCTAAAAGACTATAGTTTTATAGTAGTAATATCTTTGAAATAATAAAATTATAACATAAAATTAAATCAAATAACCCTAAAGGGAGAAAAACCGTCAAAAAATATGAGCGTAACTTGTAACATGGAAATCGATTTTTTTTTAGTAATTTGAATCAGAAAATCTTATTTTTGCACGCAAATTAGCGGGAAATGCCATGCGAAAGTTTAGCACAATTCGCTATGACGTTATCCGACGTTTTGGGCATTTTTTTCAAATATGCGAGTTAGAAGATGCATTGAAATGTTCAAAAGATGATGAAACAAGACATATGAAATAGGGAAAAAAATTACAATGGATTCTACGGTAAGAATTTTATAGAATGCAATAATATATAAACGAAAAAAAAAATATATATATTCTTAATGTGCTTTTAATACCGTTTACAAATAGTACAAAAATATGGTTTGGAAGTGGAATTTTCTAATCGAATTTTAACTTTTTGCTTGTCTAGTCCTTTTTGTTACCGTGTGCTAAATGCACAAATTATGTACGTTTTCGTAAAGAAGTTGTACATTCGAACGTAAATATAAATCAATTGTGTATCTTATTCTTTAATTTATGTATTGTTTTCGTAATGTGTTTTTAAAAGTCTTTCTCATATAAAAGGAATTTTGAATAAATAATGAAAGACAAAAAAATAATAAGAAAATAGAAATGTCTAGTCTGATTTGCTACCGTGCAATCTTGTAACGTTTTTTCGTGATTTTCAATGTAACGTTTATTTTGTCATTTTAATTTTTTATGCATAAACTACGTTCTTGTAGGCCAAAACAAATTTAACTACCACTGAAAGAATAAGATTAAATAAAGAAAGAAAGGAAAAAAGAAGAAGATAACAAAAAGCGGGATGCTACATAAAAAAACCGTTACAAAAAAAATAAATTATTAAAGACTAAAGCACTAAGTGAAACAAAGAGCGCAATTAAACAAATACTTTATAATGAAAGAAGAAAACAGCAAAACCTGCAAAAAGATAACAAGAAGGAGAACAGAAAGAATTACATGAATAATTACAGAAAAAGAATACGTGCTGATTTAACAAGTACACCAAAGAGTGATGAGGGAATCCCATTTTCTAACAGAATGGATAAAGCGAGGTAAAAAAAATGAAAATAAAATAGAATGACATAAAACAAATTATTAACAAATAAACAATTAAATATTCAAAATCTTAAGACTCATTCTTTTACACGTGTACTGTGGGACTTAGACATCTATTACCGCATTTATTTGAATTGGGATTTATGAAATAAAAATAACTACATGTACCAAATAAATGGATGAAATCTATCTTAAACCAAACCCGAACATTAAAGGGATCTGACAGTATGCCATTTCTTGAAATAAAAAAATCAATAAAAATAAAGGAACTTTAAATAGTTTTTTGCATAAAAAAATAATATATCGAAGCTAGAAGCATTCACTAGTCTAAATACACATGAATGTGTATTAAGACAAGGGAAGAAATAGCTCCCCTTTTCATGGGAACAGTTTTGTTATCAATAGACACAAGGATTCGTTTTTGCAGGTTATATATAAGGATCGATAATCCTGATCACATACAAACCGAGCATTCCTTTTTTGTAACATATTTAAGCGGAAGTCAAACTTACGACAGCGGTACAGGCTACATCAATTTAAATCAGAACCCCCCCCCCCCCAAAATGCATTTTATAATTATAAATACAAAAATGCTTCGTAAATGTCTCGTAAAAATCATCATGGGTTTATTCAAATGATATGACCTGTCTTCTTTTTTTTCAGGTCAATCAAAAAATTGAAACAAGCACTTCCAATAACTCCAAATAAACGAGCGGCTGTACTTTCTGCATACGTTGACTGTAATCTTTAAAAAAAATCATGATTCGTTTGAAGAAAACTTAGAAAAAATGGCGATTCGTAATATACAAGATGTAATTACGTCGGTAAAACACAAAAGAAATGGAGAAGCTAAAGCTGCATTAAATATTCTAATTTCGTCTGTTAGCGGTGAAAATATATCCGATACAAAGAGAGCAACGAAAAGTTTGGCAAATATATTAGGCGTAAATAGTAGAACTTTACAGAAAGGGAAAAAAATAGAACCAAAGTCTTGCATTCAGAACACTCGTCATTTCTTTACACGACTCTGAAAACCAGATCCGATGTCTTGACAAAACGAACCAAAAGAATTGTTCATGATTTCTGGCTTCAATCAAATGTCAGCAGACCAACAAATAACAAAAATGACACCAAACGAGTAAAATTAGCCCCAATGTATATTCCTCTCATTCGTGTTATATTTTAGAAAAAAACACAGACCGAAGTATTTCTTCAGTTCAAGAATTAATATCCTAATGAAAAGATGGGACAAAGGGCCTTTGAAAAATGCAAGCCGTATTTTGCAAGAGCAGCACAGTTTAAGGACAAAGTTACATGCTGTTGTCGACAGCATGTTGAGATGAGGTCGCTTTTTTAAATCATGTATACATTTCGTAAAAGATTACTGTCCAGGGAAGGAAGCAGTGAGGTAAAATTGTATGAATCTTTGAGTGAGCTTTTAGATGATACTTTATGTAAATACACATCAACATAAGATATCGTGCTTAGATAGGCTGTGCTCTGAATGTGGCGTCTGTAAATTTTCAATGTTGCCAGGAGAATTAGATGAAAGTGACGTCCAAATTTCTTGGGAACGATACGAATACAAAAATGTTAAAGTTAAAGGTGATAAAATGATAAGGAAATTTGTTCTTGTGAGAAAAAGTTCTTCCCCTGCTTAAATGTTTCAATACTTAAAAAACTTTTAGAGACATTTCCTGCACTTCAATTCCGTGCATACTGGCAATCTAAGCAAATGAAATCATTGGTTGAAAATCTTCATTTTGTGACAGTTCACGATTTTTCTGAGAATTATAAGTGTACTGAACAGAATGAAATTCAATCCTCTTATTTTCAGAAATTAGAGGTTTCACTACATCTTACAATATTACATAGACATTCAGTTCTCGAATATGACGGAAAAGATAGCACCGCGGAAGAACCAAATATTGTCATTAAACAGTTTTTTGTGATAAGCCCAGACCAAAAACATGATCATCATTATACACATTGTGTGCAAAACTTGGTCTTGGAATATTTGAAATCTATTAACTGTGAAATATCGGTAATGCATGAGTTTACTGACGGGTGTAGCTCACAATATAAAAGTCGACATTGTATGGGAGATGCAAGTAATTCCTGCTCCGATTTTGGATATGCAAAGATTCTTCGAAACTATTTCGAAACATCAATACTGTGCGCATAGTCTTTGCAGACGAAACGTGCGTCTGGCGCAAAAAAACAAAAGTTCAATCATGGTATCTATGATAAGTTTGAACTGAAATGTCGGTTCCATTTGACTCTTATTGTTATTTCTGTTGTTTCTTGTTTACTTAGTTTTTGTTTTGTTTTTCAGACTTAAGTTGTGGTCTTCAAACTTTTCTACCTGTATCTGTGTGGGAGTTTTACTTCTTTGCACTTATAAAGAAATGAATGATTATTAATATTCTAAAGGTTTGCATGTCTGTAAATGTAGAATATTTATATGAACGTTCACGTATTAATTAGGCAGAAAGCTATTTTACTGGCAGGCATGCGATTTACCTCTCTTGTTTAACAGTAGAATTGATTTTTTTTAAAACTTGCAAACTACATTGTACCTTTTCATTAGTCATATTAACATCAGCGCCATATTTAAGTAAAAGCGTTATTGCATCAGTGTGTTCCATTAATACTGCCATTTCTAAAACAGGATTTCCCTGTAGAAAAAGAGAGGAAAATGGTTCGAAATATAAAAAGAAAATGAGCAGATACAAATATAACTCAAATGTATATATTTTAGTGATACTACTCATGCTAATTTCAGGAGTAGTAATGAACAGGAAATCAATAAGAAGTAGGCAAAGTTAATTAAAGAAATATTTGCAAGCTGTATTAAACTCAAATACTTAGTAAAAAAAATTACATCAAATGGTCCAAAAGTTCAATTTTGCTAAATTAATGTGCTTCATGTACTATTTACCAATTTCTTTCTTTTCTGCACAGAAAATATTTTTTTTTTATAAAGTATATTTTCAAATACCGTACTTCCCAATAATGAGTAATTGTGTTTATTTTTTCCTATTAAGTCAGATAAAGAAGGCTTCCAGCTTTTTATTATGAATTACATACGTTTTTCTCATAAACAAATGTTGCAGAGAACAAACTAACAAAATATACAAACTTATAACTGCAGGTGTGAATTACATACATATCTACATTGGCTAGAGTTATAAAGGGAGTGTTGAGATCTCACATGTTTACCCCGACGCATTTTTTCGCCTATCCCAAGTCAGAAGTCTCCAACCATTGTTTGTTTTTTTAAATTTTAGTTCCTTTATATGTTTTGGAGTTTAAGTATTACGTCTATTTTCATTGAATTTATTTAGGTGCCAGCTGAGGACGACCTCCGGGTGCCGAATTTTCTCGCTGCGTTGATTACCCATTGATGGCCTTCGACTGTTATCTGTTCTATGGTCGGTTGTTGTCTGTTTGACATATTCCCCATTTCCATTCTCAATTATGTGTATAGATTAATACTAAAAAGTTCTAACCTGGAGGAACGTTCTTAATAAATATACACAGTTTTTCAAATATGATTAATTGTATGAAGATAATAATTGTTTAAACTTATAAATGTTAACATTTTCATGCAAAAAGGGGAAGCAGACTTACATGTGTCCGCATCAGATCACAGTATAGTGATATTCGTCACCGATATTCAATTAACCACAGTCACACTCTTAACATAACTATAGATTTTACGTTTTTAGAGATTACCTCTTTGTCTGGAATATTCACGTCGGCACCGAGATCTAACAAAATTTCCAAACATTTCAGTTGTTTGAACATCATTGCTACATGAAGCAAATTATTTCCCTGAAAAAGTTTATTATTCTAAATTAAATAATCAATAGATCTGAACAGTTATCAACATTCTTTGAGAATTTATGCATCATCTGATTCATTACTATGAATATTTTTTTCTTATCATTTGAAAATTTTTCAGAAATATAAGTTCTTTTAATTTCGAATATATATATATCAAACCTTATTGAGTGACTCCCAATAGAATGTCATACCACCAGACAACAACATCACGTCCGGTTTCACAGGGAAGTAGTATACAACGTTAACACACTCAAAAACATTATTCGATAAACATAACCGATATAAATAATAATATACTCTAAATCGTAATGCTACGTAGATGTACTATTAGAGCTTTCTTACAAATTGACGAAAGGTACGTATGCTTGACGAATCATACGTAAGACTCTTTTTCGGGATCCTTTATTTTGACACATTTGAATAATAGCCGTGGAACTTCGGACAATTATCGTGCATGCAACGACACTTATTAAATTGAATTTTTCTTGAGATGTATTTAGGATTTCGGGACGTACGAAAGGTTAGTGTATGATTATTGATAGCAACAGGTCGGAGGAGAAAACACTAACGAAATATTCAAAATATAGAGTAGTCAATCGAAAAAAATGCCCCTAGAAGTCTAAAAACCGGCCTCCCAACTCTTCAATATTACCATGTTGCACTGTTTAACCTAAGAAAATATGAAAGCAAATACATTTTCTTCTTCCCTAACAGATACACAAATACTTCCTTGATTCAAAATTTGCAACGCTGAAAATAATAAAATGAAAATGAAGAAAAAAAGATGATCTTCATACTATGCCATATACTGGTGCTCGTTTCATAACTTTTTAATCATTGCCTCTACCCTGGTAATATTCATTGCCCCCCCCCCCCCCATGTATGATACACCGGAGCATTGGAACGGTTATTTTAGCGTATAACTGCGTTTTGCATAAGTCCTGAACATTCATGAAATATTAGCCACTGGACGATAAGTGACAACTTCGCGTCTATCTTCCAAACATGTGTACTGTTAAATCGTCATTAAAAAATCCACAATATATATGGTGCAAAATTGTAGATTTATTTTCCTTATATACAAAGTCTTTTTTCCAGATTTATTCAACATTACTTTTTAAAAACATTGTAGCATCATTTTTTAGCAAATCTCAATATTCCACTTTGACAATTTGATGAAAGTGTACTGTAACAAATAAAATTAAATGTGAATCTTGTCGTTTTTAAACTAACGTACTTCAATAATGTCATTGAAATGTTAATCGTGAAACTCGTGCTTAAAAAATTCCCGCGGAAATGTGTGTACTCGTGGTTTACGTAAGTAACGTATACAGGACGTAGGTTTATTTGACACTATTTTTTCTCTGTTTGATTATACTAAAATCGTGTATTATTTGCGATATTATTTCTTTTTTTTTTACTTGATTTAGAAAAGAATGATGTTTTACTAAAACAAAGACTCTTTTAATTGTCATTGTACACATGAAATACGTGCTCCCTTTACGTTCGTTCGTACCTTTCGTCAATTTGTAAGAAAGCTCTAATAAGGATATGAGGTGCATGCAAGACAACTTGAAAGTAAGATTTTTTACTTATTTGCAAATTTGAAGTTAACATTGCTTGAAATAGAATTGGTATGTACTAAACATCGCTATTACTTTTTTTGTATTAAGTTATGCTGACATTTTTGATTGACATGAAATAAAGTTTTGATTTGATAATTTGAAGATCGCGTAATTATATTTTTGAACTTTTCAAAGATTACAGATAATATCAAAATGTGAAATTCACTACCCAAACATACTCAACGAATAATAAACTAAATATACGAAATAAGATTACTTCTTTGTCTTTGATATCAATGTCAGCTCCTGATTCTACGAGAATTTGCATTAGGTCCAGTTGATCTGATGTCATTGCTTCTTCTAAACACGACGTTCCCTTAAATAAAATATAATAATGATACAACTTCCTATATCCAGCTAAATGATGATTTATCAGTGACTGTTTTGTAGCACCTGAGATAAACCACGGATTAAAGAAGATTATTTCTGCTATGTATTAATGTGTTTATGTCATGTTTGTCGACTTTTGTTGTTATGAATTCGCTGCCCTTCTTTGAATTCGAATTTTATTCTCAGTATGGTACGTTAGATGCCTTCTTGTGAACTAGCCAAGTTGTATTACAACAACAAAGATACATTAAAAACAAATCGAATCCATCTCTTAGTTACGTAAGACATTTAATAGATTGCTATTGCTCTATCTTCAAAGATTGATATTAAAATGTATAACTCAACTTAAGAAAATATAAAATTTGAAATATTAGTATAAACCTAAAAAGAATTGATTTGTAGATTTATTTCAAAATGAATTATTGAATCTTTGAAATAATAAAAATTATGTAAACATGTACAGGTTGCAGGTTTAAACATAATGATTTACTTGCTTCAAACTTGGTTAGGTACACACTGTACAGTTAACCTGTATATAAAGGTCTTCATCGGGACAAGAGAAAACTGGTCTTAGAAGTGACCTTGAAATTGAGGCTCAAAATCCATAGGTTCATGTATTACTACAGAGGAACCAGAAGAAAATGACATGACAAAACTGGATTTTGCTTAATAAAGGCGAGATTTCTATACTAAAGTCAGATGATGTGGTATTTTGAATTCTAATTCATGTTTGACTTTAGTAGACAATTTTAAAATGTCATCAGTACGTATAGTTCCAATTATCGTTCTCGTTACTCACTAGGTTATTTCTAATATTAGGATCAGCGCTGTATTTAAGAAGAAGATTGACCATTTCCTTCTGCTTGGACAGTACAGCTGTGTATAAAAGTGGATCGCCCTTAAAATAAATATAAGTATATATTAGAAAATGTTGTTTGACAAAACTTGAAAAAAAGTAATTTACAAATTGTTCACAAAAATAAATATATATCTAAATATAGTTTCTAGTACATAACTATTTGATTGTATAATTTGTTCTATGTATTACCAGTGAATATTATCCCAGAAATGTACTCTGCAAAAAGATGAACATAGTCAATAGTAAGTGTATTGACTTGAAACATCAACGATATAAGGATGAGGCTTAGAAACGGTGAAATGCGAGGCTCTGCCTGTATAACTTATTGAACAATTAGTTTTGCTTATTGTTGAAGGCTGTAATGTGCTTTATCTTTTTTAGGCGGACAGTTGTATTATTGGCAATCATAAATAACACATCCCTGTTTTTTTTTTTGTTGTTTTTAGATACACGATTTAAAAACAGGAATAAAAGTAAAAGGAAAACATTCAAACTGGAACTAATTTCAAATTTATTTTTAAAACTAAACAATTATGATCAAAATCTACCTTGCTATTTCTACAATCCACATCTGCATCAGCTTCCTTTATCATTATTTCCACTATATCTTTTCTGTTAGACTGGACTGCAGTATATATGATCGGATCCCACTAAAAGAATATTTTTACCAAAAAGGATAAACACATCTTAAAAGAAAGCTATTAAAGGAAAAAATACGTACGCGGTACCACACAGCTCCTTCAGTATTTTATCATTTGTATATATATAGCCGCTTATTTAGTTTCACTGCTGTCGGAGTGAAAATATATTACATGGCATGTTGTGTGTGGTAGCTTTCAAGCGGGCGAGATATGTTAGTATTGTGTTATTGATCGTTTAAAAATCGTTTTTGTTTTTGTTTAGTTTTGCCTTTTCAATAAAATAAAATAATATAATTTATCGTTGTGTCCGTGTGTCTTGCTACAAAATGCATGTCAACTAAATTTTGCACCGAAATCTTGCCACTAATGAGCAAGATATAAACTTCTAAAATACATAAAAGGTGCATCAATCGCTATAAATTGCCATTCCATAAACGACTGGCTATAGCTACTGCTAAAGACTTTATATCAATAACTTTGCGTTATTATGAAGATAAAACCAGAAAAGCGTGTTGGACTCATTAACTTTATAAGTGTTTTTATTTTTGTTTTCAAGCAAGTTTAGCAGGTGAATTGTTATATACAGTACAAACTTGTTTCGAACCTGTTTGTTTCTGTGGTTGACCTCTGCTCCGTGTTCAATAAGCAATCTCACAACATCGTACTGTTCATAAAATAGTGCTGTATACAATATAGGGTCTCCCTGCCAATAAATATAAACCATTTAGTTTATCTAGTTGTGAAGAGTCATTGGTTCAATATCTGGTAATCTTCATATTAAGTGTGTTTTCATTTTTTCTGTCTATTGTAGTTAATTTGTCATTCAGTAAATTTGTAATAGTGACTATAGCAATTAGTTTTCAAAGTCTTGTATGCTATAAAAATACTTTCAAGGTTGTGTTTAGTATTCTATTTGTATCTTTTGGTCGATCTTAGTTTGTTTTTGGTAATTTTACTGTCAATTTGTTTTCCACTTATGAGTTTTTACAATTTTCATACAATATTGGTTCTCCCTGTCAATAAATAAAAAAAGTTAATGTTATTTCACTGATTTTGGTTGTACTGGGAAGTAAACTGCTGGGAACCCGTTTTCACAATGTCTGTTTTTTCACAAGCATAGTTTTCTTCACCAAAACCCATCGTCTTGAACATGCATAAAGTATTTGACACTGGACGTTAACCTACAATCAGTCTTCCAAACACTGGAAGTTACAGAATATACAAAAAATTGTTAAAAGATACTTTTTTCTTGATCACTATCTGTGTCGAAATATTAAAATTTAACCTTTTTACAAGTTATGATCTTATACATGATGCATTTGTAGATAACGCCATTCTCCTTTAATTTAACAGCAATATCCGAAATGCACAAATTTTCTTGTTTTATACAATTTGAAATTGATACCGGTACCTTGTTGTCTCTGAAATTTAGATCCTCCTCTCCGGACTTGATCAAATCATTTATTACTCGAATGGAATACGATGATCCTTCTTTTATGGCTTTACAAAGAGCGCTATCCTCCTTCAAACATAATAAAAATCATTTGTTAAAACTATCTTATAGTTAAGTTATTCGAAAGGCATTATCCCTTCTGTTTAAATGCAGATGTTAATTTGAATTTCTACGAGTGATGAAACTTATATATTTAAAAAAAAATATATATATATATATATCGTGCAGTCTAAAAAGTATTTTTTTTAATGACAATGAATTAAAAAAAATAATTATGTGAAAGGAAAGTCTGTTGCCTGATAAATGGTTATATTATCTGCCTTGAAAACAACTCTACCTATAAATTTGATTTTTGTACACGAACTATTATCAATTCCCCTTTTATTTGTTTCCCTGAGAAGTAAAAGTTTGAAAGTTGATAGAACAATATGTTAATAAAAAAAACGTTTGAAACGAACCTATATAGATATAGGAAGATGTGGTATGAGTGCCAATGAGATAACTCTCCATCCAAGTCACAACGTCTAAAAGTAAACCATTATAGGTCAAGGTACGGTGTTCAACACGGAGCCTTTGCTCACACCGAACAGCAAGCTATAAAGGGCCCCAAAAATTTACTAATGTAAAATCATTCAAACTGGAAAACCAACGGTCTAATCTACAAAAATGTATATATAAAAATAAATGAGAAACGAGAAACACTCATGAACCACATAAACAAACAACTACTGAACATAAGATTTCTGACTTAGGACAGGTGCAAACAATTGCAGCGAGATTAAACGTTTTGATGGTACAAAACCTTCTAACTTATTTGAAACAATAGTGTAACATCACAACATAGAAAGACACACTATAAAATTTCAAAAGGCCTTCTTACCCGATTAGCTGTGTCTAAAATATACTGCTTTATGCATTCTAAACGTTGAAGCCGTTCAATCTTTCCGTCGAATTGGACTGTCTGAAATTTATTTCGATATCAGTATTGCAGACAAAGCATGTTAAGTAAAATGTAATAAAACAAACATCACAATTATGCAAGACATTACTATATCGAAAAGTTTAAAATGTCAATTTAATAACATATTTCTCTAAATCACGGCACGTGACACACCAGTTGTTATACACGTGCATTGTATTCGTAATGAATGATTAAACCCATCAACGAATGAGACATGTCACTGAGATTGTTCTTGCCATGCACAACATGACAGGTGCCACTAGAAGAGCAGGATTAGTTTCCTCTTCCGGAGCACATGCAATCACCCTTAATTTTATTGCAGAGTTCGTGTTGCTTAGTCTTTCATTATTTTTATGTAGTGTTTTGTGGACTTGTAAGTCTTATGTCGTCTTTCCATGTTTACAATAACGTTGTATATTTCACTTCGACTTACAAGTGTTGAACTCCACCTTGGTACCTTCCGCCTGTTTTCAACAATATAATGTTGTCCTTCTTTGATCAGTCGAAAGCTAACCTCAATGTATGACTTAAAACAAAATTGTTCTGTGTAAAAAAAAATGCGGCGGAATAACACGTTGAAACAGTTTAAAACACGATATTGATTCCTTTAAAAAGTGTACGTCTTCCAAAACAACGCGCTATGACAATCTACTTAGTAAAACAGAATACCTTTCTCGGTTTTTCATCTTGGTTGTCAATGTTTGAACTTTCTATTGTAGATGGGTCATTACTCGTCCTCAAATTTGGTGTTGACTCATCGAAAAGCTATAAAAGTTACGATATTAAATACTGTATATTTAGGAAACAACAAATGAAAAAGACTTCAAGAGATATATTTTTAATTAATTCTTTTTAGTAATTACTCGAAACCCATACTCTATTAAGGTAGATTCATGGTATACCGCCATCTTGGATTGTACAATCACAGTACAAAATCAGTCTAGTTATTTTCCCAAATCAGCAAATTTGGAAACAGATTTGCAATTTAATGGTTAGACTGTTTACTTATATAAAGAAATCTTGCTAATTTATTGTATTATTCAAAATATTTTAACAAATATCAACCTTTTTGGTTTTTAAAATCATTTTTTTCAAATGAGTCATTTAAGGGGAGATAACTCTTTTAGCACAAAATTCATACTGGGTTAATAGGGAAATTTTTTATTTTTACTTGTGGCAAGAAAACAAGTTCGGTGACACCATGTTTTCTTTTTATTTTCTTAAAACATATTATAAAACCTATCTTCTCACAATTTATTTCAAAATTCTATCTCATAGAATTTTTTTTATGCACTGTTATGTGTTTTTTCATGAACAAACTAACCAAATTTAGGCAATTTTCAACAACTCATAGCTTGAAAAATAGCACGGTGACCCATACTTTTTATTATATTTTTGAAAAAAGCATAGGAAAATCTTCATTTTGTCAAAGTATAAGAAAATTCTGTCTCAAAAAACATTTACTTATGATCTACCTTAAACAATATCATTTTAACACAGATATAAAAAATTATGTTCTTCATACAGCACAGATATCTCTGACGGGACAGTTTGACAAAGATCGTAACGCTAAATTTCTAATTGCAAAACTGAAACAAACGAATTTCCTAAATTTATTACGTATCATACGCAAGAAAGTTGAACCTCGGCATCAAGAGTTGACAATTACGGAGGTCTGAATGTAGTTGGTGGAATACGAAATAATGGCCAAAATGATGGCTTTTGTTAAAGGTAAAGGCTCATGGTATTAGAGAAAAAGAAAAAAAAACTTTTCAAGAACGAATGTCGTTCTTGTCATTATTTATAAGCAAGCGATATCATTTGTCCATTTTTTAGCTGCCATCGTGTTATGTTGTACGGATTATTTGAAATTGTTATTTTGACTATCATTTAACCCTAATGATAACATTATTTTTTGTTATTTTTTTCTAACAATACACAACAGGATTAATAGATTCACACACACACACAAAAAACAACAGACAGTACAACACTGACCTGATAAAAAAAACCATCAACACTGACCCCTCCGAAACATTTATATACATGTACACTAAATTTAAATATCTTACATCTAATGTTGTAGATCCAAAACTTGTATTGTCGTAAAGGGTGCTCACAAACTCGCTGGCCACAGTTGTATCAGGAGTAGTCCAACCTCCACTAGATTTGGTCCAAGGCTGTTTGCTCGTCCCATTCTGTGACAAGATTTCCTTTTTCCCACAAACATTCTGATTATAAAATGAAACCCAGTATGAATTTATGACTAGTAGGAAGGGAGGTGTGACCAGTTTGTTTTGTGTTTCCCCGAAATAAAAAAAAAAATCCCGGACACTATTTGGGTAGATAGTTTTTTAGTAGATTGATAATTCTTTAACATTTTTGATATCAAAAGAAGCACTACATTTATACACATGTAGCAGAATCTCTCCTGAGGCTAATATTTTAAGACTTGGCTAGTTCTTTGAAATGTTTGTTTGACTAAAACCCTTAAAAAGAGGCTGGATATACTTACTTGAACTGCGATTCGGCAACACCTATACACGTGTTGGCAATAACATTTCTCAAAATATATTCCGTAGGGCACACATTGAGCTCTTTTAGAAGCGAAATGTTCATCACATGATGTATAATTGTTAAAAATGAAAGATTATGGACACTAAGTCAGTAAAAATCTGCATAAGTTCCTCTAATAGTTCATACCGTTAGCTTGATATTATTCTTAATAACTATTTTTTAAAACAGCAATAGGTGTCCTTTTTAAAATTTTTGATCTTTCATCTACGCCTGAAAACAGGCCTACACATAAATTAAAGACAAAATTAAGAGAAGATTTCTCGTTAATGATTGTTAATTGAGAGTATTTACAACACAAACAATAAAATAAGAATTTTATAAAGAAAAATTCTTATAGAAAATCAGAAAACATATCATCGCCCGCCAAGACCGGTATACTGTTGTTCTGTAGAAGCAATTTAATAGTGTTGTTTGTTACATTAAGTGCATTTAATTACACATGTATTTAAGATAACACATATTTCCTTAAAACCATCTCGATAGTTTCTTATAGTAGCGTGAACGTTGCGGGAGGTCGTGGTATCGAACACCGTCCTGGTCAAACCAAAGACTTTAAATTTGTTTTTACTGTTTTCCCGCTAAGTACGAAGAGCATAGACTGGTAGACTCGGAGTCAGAATAGTGTGTCAAGGTAGTGTGACACGTCTGCCAACTGTTACCTTGTAAACTAGCACCTCGTCCTCAAAATGCATTTGATTTTTCGTTGGACATTAAACAGCAACCTATCGTTAACATCATTTTCTTTAAAACACAATTGCACAAATAGTTGTTCTCTCTATTCTTATTGAAAAACTACGGGGTTGAACTACGCAGATGTCGTAACACTATGTTTGACAGCGCTATCTTTATAAAAGTACCAACGAGGGAATAACACGGAGCTAAGTTTCTGTAACTTCAACTGCAAACAGATACGATATATAGACAATAATAGTGCATTGACTTGACATATCAACGATATAAGGATGAGGCTTAGAAACGGCGAAATGCGAGGCTCTGCCGATCTATTTCCCCGTTTCGGGTCGAATCCTTATATCGTTGATATGTCAAGTCAGTGAACTATTATTGTCTTTATACTGCAATCTAAAAAAAACCATTTTGAATTGTTTAATGCGTTAAGTTTATTTATTTGATTTAAATATTGGGGGGAAATCCCCTTTAAAAAGGCCTCATATCATGCTCGCGGAGAAGTATACAACACAATGAAATGTACATTTACCTGTTGAAACCCATACTCGATAGTGAACGAAATCGTTTGAGTATGGACTAAAATTTCAACAATAAGCATAAAACATAGGTTGCAAACAAAAATATTAACAAATGAAATAGGTTTTTCCAATAATTGCAAAAGAATCAAGGTTGAGTCGTTCCACGCATCGTTGTATGCACTGGAAACAAAAACAGGTTGAAGAGGTCGTATGAATAATTAAATATTATTTCGGCAACTTCTATTTAAATATTCATGAGGAAAAGTGATATCGGGTCAGTGACTGTATATGACATAGAAATATACAGTCAACGCATTTTGACTGCTCAAATAGAACGAGTGCAGTATAAAAGATAATATTGATAATTTCTATTCTAAAATATCGATATTTTTTAATTCTTGAATCTTGAACTTTTTTTTGAAGTTTTCTCACATATCATTTGAAACATTTATATAGAAATATACTTACCAAAATATTACCCATATGATCTGCAAAATGCAATACACAAAGCGTTACATTTATACAGTTAACATGGTTCACAAAAGATCGATATTTTATCTTCTCCCAAATAAAATCTTTACTATTTTTCATCGCCCATATATAGTCCTTCAAAAAATAAACTTGTATCAAAAAATTATAATGAAAATGTATTATGAGACAAGTACATGTGTTGTCTGTTAAATGTTCAGTAGAAGATACATACATTTAAAGAGAAGAGAAAACGTTTTGAGTAAACCTTTGGATATCATGTGTCAGCTTAAAAGTAAGTGAAACGGAGAACAGTATGACGGTTTGACTGCAACCATGAAATAAGAACATGTAAGTCAGCATAATAAATTTTACTTCAGAAGTTGTCGTCAACCTAATATACCTCGCAAAGCTGTCAAAAGATTCTTGAGCGTGCTAATGGCAAGACACTCTTAACAATTTATGGTCAAGATTACAAGATGTGATTTAATTGGTTTTAGTCTAAAAAGACTGATGAAGATTTGTTGAATGAAAAAAACAAACCAGGGGAACATCGAAATGGAAGAGACGCATGGAGAATCGAAAAGGGAAATCCAGAAGGTACCAAATTCATTTCGTCTCCCATATCTCGTCATCCTATGTCCGAGGAGAGTAACATTACAACAATCTTTAAAATAATATATATCTTAAACACACTTACCTCATGTATGTCGCATAGGTATTAAACGTAGTGGTGATATATTTTGACATATGATACCTATTTTAATTCTTTAATTTTTTTTGACTCATATCTGAACGGAACGTGCGACTTAAAGAATGATATTATCTTCATTTATGTCAAATCCTTTAGCATACCTAGTACTGTATTGATTATTACTGATTTAGATTTAGATTTAGATATTTACTAACAGTTCTAACATCAATGAAGTATTCACTTACAAAACATAAACATTATAATTAAATATCAGTTGCAATATATCGACATTGACCAGTTCAATAATTTTTCTATTATTTCCATGTTTTGCATGAAGAACTATCAAATCATCTGTTTATTGTTTTATTTATCAATTCATTGTTAACCAGTGATTGGTGATAGGTGTTAAGAACTTATCCATTTAATGATAGAAGCTGTTGATCGTACTGAAATATAATGGGTAACTGTTACTGCTTAATGAAGTCTAACAATGAGACAAATTAATATGAGTACGTGTTGCTTTTTTCTGTATCTTATTTATGAATGAGCATATAAAGTGTGCTTGTATAATTCATAATAGAATATTGTTTTGAGTTTGTATAGAAGCAGAAACACTCGATAAGTTGCACGTCCAACACGAAACTGCCATGGCGGTAATTTACACACCCACCACGAAACTGATATGGCGTCAAAACTGATTCGCGAAATCAAGAACTACATGTTGTAGGGAGAATTTTCTAATCGATTAAATTATTAGAAAACCATTGTAGTTATATTTTAAAAAGACACTATTTTCCTTTAATCTTCAAAAATACTAATATAGAAAGGTTGGAAAAAAATAGGCTTCGTGTAAAATTTGCTTGCACGTTCGTCATGTTTGACTTAACATGTAATCGTGTACTTTAAAATATACGCTAAGCATACAATTAGATTGTATCAGTATCAGTAAGACATTTGATTATGTCAATAAGTTATTGCTGGACAATTGTACTTACTTCACCGTTCATTCAATATTTCAGAATATTAAAACTGGCAAACGTAAAATAACCTGTTCCCAAAACAGATTATCAAAAAGTCCGTTTTTTATTTGTTGGCTTTTATTTTTGTAGCAGTTCAGTGTTTCTGTTGTTCCGTTGTTTTCCTCTTATAGTTGATTAACTCGAATAATTCAGCGCCCTCTATCGGTCAGTGTCCTCTCGAGTTAATGTAGCGATCGATAGTGAGTCGGAATATAACGACTGGATTATTCGGGTTAATAGTTGATGTGTTTCCTTCGGTTTAAGTTTGTGACCCGGATTTGTTTTCGCTTAATCGATTGGTGACTATTGAAACACGATACACTGTTGCTGCCTTTATTTGTTGTCTGTTTCCATAGTGTTGTCTGTTTTGTTTTATTTTTTCGAGATAGACCAATCTTTAATCTTTAAAAATCTAAGGCTTGACGAAGATTGGGCAAAAACTGTTTCTCCAAAGGGAACGACCATTAAGCTTAAAGGGAGGGGGGAGGTATTTCCCCCCTAAAAAATATTCTAATCCCCATTTAATTTTAATTACAAATGTTGTGGTAACAAAATTATTATGAATCTTGATTGTTCTCATACATGTACCTTATAGTGTTTAATTTTTGAAAAAAATAATTTAAATCATAGCGCGTCGAGACTCTAAAGATGTTTGAAATTAGACCAAAAATACCAATACCGCTCCTCCTGAAATTAAATGATTGATCACTAAATGGGAAACGCGTAGTGCAATGTTCCAAATGGTCTGTAGTTAATCAAACTGGTCAGAGCTTCTGTAAATGTATTTAGTATAAAAGAAACAGATGATCACTTCATATTGACGTATTCAAAGTTATCACACAAAAATCCGTTACAATTATTTACTTCAAACTCAAGTTGTATAAATGTAATAATTAAGTCTTTTGTTTTAGTAAGATAATAACGTATTCAAATACAATATCTGATAAGAGGTCCGACTTCATTCAGAACATATAACACAACCTACGGTTTGATATTAAATGTGAATAGCTAAGTATTTAATATTTTTGAATGCATTGTGATTTCTGCAAGTTAAATCATATAGATAATTAATGGCGACCCGAAAGCATCAGGGACTGCTGGTCGCAGCTCTATGCTTTTCTGGTTTGGCCCTTTTATTACATATAATTGGTTTTGCTACGCCATACTGGTATAGTCAGGAATTGGGATCAATCACTGTGCACATGGGACTATGGAAAGGATGCTTTAGTATAAGTGGATTTCTAAGCGCTGTTTGTAAGGACTATTCTCTGTGGGACTCTGATCTTGAGTGTGAGTTTTTATTCTTTTATTTTATTTCAATAAATGATAAATTGAGAAAAAACTTTAGTGATATCAAAACGAAACTACAGAAGTTCTATTAATTAAATTTAAATTCGAAAATAAGCAAAACAATAAAACAAAAAATGTTTTATGTGGAGTTGAATTTTGTTTTTAGCTAATACGGACCGATTGAGAAAGGAAAATATTTTTTTTTAGAATCCCACGAATGGACTTTTTATAAACTGTAAAGAAATAAAAATACCTTCATATTACATATTTGATTTGGTCGTAAAACCGAAGATTTCTATAATTATATAAACGACAAAAATAATTTGTATGTCATTATATTTAAAAAAAAAAAAAAATAAAAAAAAAAAGAAGATGTGGTATGATTGCCAACTCTGCACAAGAGACCAAATGACACAGAAATTAACAACTATAGGTCACCGTACGACTTTCAAAAATGAGCAATTTAAGCCCATACCGCATAGTCAGCTATAAATTGCTCCGAAATGACAATGGTTTTGTGCATTACTTTTAAGGGAAAAACATATTTAAGTACACTGTGTGTAAAGAACTATAATTGGAAATTCATCAATGTTACGGTGACACCGATATTTTTTTTTCCATTTTATCTTGTCTACACTGTCTCATTGTTACAATGAATAAGTTCCATTTTGGACGTAATTAACAATCATTGGCTGGTCAACTGTTGCCCTAAAAGGATTTGACTGCATAACTACGTGCTCCATTCTTGTTATAGTTGCAGTCCTTATCCCCCGCTCTTCATTTTAATCGTCATGAATATGCATGTGTATTTGCCTCTGGTCATCTTTTTTTAAGAAAACAATAATACAATAATATACAATCCTAGAATGGTGTTTACTTTCCACTCATACCATTACATAATGCACCGATAACCATTACGTACTCAATAACGAACATCATGACACATTATGCTAGACACTTTTACACCAGACACCATTCCCCATAAATCATTTCAATTGCATCCAATAAGGCTTCCTCGTTTGAATGATACCAATTCATAGTTTTATGTTTTTAAATCTATATTAAAACATGTTGTTTTTGTTGTTGTTGTTGACTGTACTTTGTTTAAACGGATTAAAACCCACCCACCCCACTGATATACCGTATAGAAATATGGAATTTAGTGATTGCCAATGAGACAACCATCAACTAGAGACAAAAGGCTGTAGACGCTAACAACTATAAGGCACTGATCGGCCCTCAACTATGAGCAATATATACATTGCATACTTATCTTTTAAAGACCCCGGCATGACAAAATGTAAATAAACAAACATATAAAACCAAATAGAAAGCAACTAAAGACAACCACCAATTACATGCTCATCACTACGGATAGGATCCTGTAATTACATGCTTATCACTACGGATAGGATTCTGTAATTACATGCTCATCACTACGGATAGGATCCTGTAATTACATGCTCATCACTACGGATAGGATCCTGTAATTACATGCTCATCACTACGAATAGGATCCTGTAATTACATGCTCATCACTACGGATAGGATCCTGTAATTACATGCTCATCACTACGGATAGGATCCTGTAATTACATGCTCATCACTACGGATAGGATCCTGTAATTACATGCTCATCACTATGGATAGGATCCTGTAATTACATGCTCATCACTACGGATAGGATCCTGTAATTACATGCTCATCACTATGGATAGGATCCTGTAATTTAATGTTTGTCGTGTGTTGCTGAATATAATATTTGTACTCCATACATAGATTTATACGTAGATCAAGCCGTTAGTTTTCTCGATTAATTTTTTTAATAGACTATGCGGTATGGGTTTTGCTCATTGTTGAAGGCCGTATAGGTGTTAACTTCTCTGTCATTTGTTTGAGAGATGTCTCATTGGAAATTATTCCACTTATTTTCATATTTTAAACATTCAACCCTCCTCTAAACACTTAGGTTATCATACGGACTTCAACTTAACAGGTTGGTGAACGTCCATCTATCCCCTAAACTTGTCAGCAGTGTAGCGCACGGTTCAGTTTATGTGTTTCGTTCCCCTTTCAGTTAGGTACAGGTCTATAGATATAAGAAGATGATATGAGTGCCAATGAGACAACTCTCCATCCAAGTCATAATTTGTAAAAGTAAATCATTGGCTCACACTGAACACCAAGCTTTAAAGGGCCCTAAACATGACTAGTGTAAAACCAATCGAATTTACATTCCAGCTATTTGTTCGTTCGATGCTGTAAACATTAAACTAAATATAACCGTGGTAACTTTGATATGTATACATGTAACATAAACAAATTTGATTGAGTTCAACTACATAGCACATATACATATCGTCGCTGGGCTTCTAAAATGTTGTAAATTACAAATTTTTCAAGAAAATTTTTTCTCACAAACAGGCTTTGAAAATTTTGGCAAAATGCATGCTTCCAAAATGTCGTATGTGAACCTGAACATTTTTGTAAATAGAGTGAAATAAAAACGTTTACATTTCTGAATTATCCAAGAACTTAAATTATTTTCACAGAAATAAGAAAATGTACAATTATTTTTTTCCCAAAGCCATTCTACAACGATTTTCAAGTTTTCATACAACATTTTGGAAGCAAACTTTACAAACAACTGACATTGGAAATTTTGTAATATGTCTTATTTCACACATTTTGATTGGTCTGACTGTATGCTATTTTGTAATACCAAAGATTTCCTCCCGCCCAGACCATTGGTGTCAAAAAGTACTTTTAGCCAAAAAAGTCATATACGACATTTTAGAAGCCCAGCGACGATAGGTAACATTAACAAATATGCGTACGATTATATTGTCAGCGCTGCTGGAAATAATTCACTGTTACAAGTTCTTGAATATATAGGTTGTTATTATACAAGTAATATTACTTAAAATTTACTTTTAGATTATCACAGAATCCCCCAAGGTCTAACTACAATTGCACTAATATTTGCATCCATAGGATGTTTCTCATTGGTTGTAAAAATATGTAAAGGTTCAAAACCCGGATTTGAGAAAGCGTACTTAGTAGCTACTACCACGTTTGGTATCGCAGGTATGTAAAACTTAGATATATGTATCGTATATACATGGTACCCATATTCATAAGCTTAGAATCAGTTTACAAGTAATTAACATAGGAAGAAATTAAATATGAGACATCGCTGGTATTTTGTTTATAATTTTTATGATTACATGTAATTGTTTTTAAAGTTAACTTTTGATTTCGCGACAAAGGAGATTGATATTCAAAAAGAACTCAATTTACTCCTGATAGATTCTATAACTCAACAATAATTTACATCTTCGTATAAAGTGTCGAATAGATATTCACACTGGGTAGATACTTCTGCTGGAGGCTGTTAGTCTTTGAAGGAACCATCGGCAACCCAGTAACCAGTAATTGGGTAAAATCAAAATTACGGATATTGTTGTGCTGTTATAAAATCATTTAAAATTAAGGAATTACATTGTATCTTCCCCATGCAAAACTATGATTCATAATCCGAATTAAACTTTATTTTCAGCTTCTTTTTGGTCTGATCAAATTTTGTAGCTTCAGGCATCACGGAAAATACATTTCTTGTCGAAATGCGCATTTTGTGCAGTAAAATTGGTACCGTTAATGATATCATTCAATCCAGTGCCAAAGTATATTATATTAAAAGGCACACAGATAAAAAGAAATAAGTCAAATATAAAAACTTAATGAAGAAAAACGAATGACAACTCATGTATGTCTAGTAGTAGTCGTAAATGTTTCCAGCCTTGAGGAAGAACGCAAAACATGATAATATATATGCGGAATATGCTGGTTCCCTAGCAACAAAAAAATATCAGACGTAATTTAAACAGAGAATGGATCGGAAACCAGTCAAATAGTCCGAATGAATTAATGGTTTCACTCTTGATAGTTAAAACCTAATGATTGTCAATGTTATGCCTATTGAAACATAAATTGTTTGCATTATTTATTATTTTTTAGATGTACTTATCGCTATTGCACTAGTTATATGGTCACTGTTCCAGACAGAAGCGGTCAGAAATAATAAGGATTATAGCATCTATCTAGAAATATTTGCAGCTGTGCTTTTTTTCCTTTCGGAAATTGTACTTTATTTACCAATCAATGCACCCGAGCCTGTTGTTTACCCAGCTATGCCACAAACTGTATCTTATATTACTACACAACAGCAATCTTACCGGAACTGGTGATTACATAAAAGCCGGACGTTTCTAAAGAATAATAGAAGATTTCACCATTTTATCCATGCTTATTCTTTTCTGTAAATGACTGCTACTTTAATTCTATGAATTCTATGAATTTGTAATATTATAACATCAATAACCGTTATATCTTTGTGGTTTATCAGGCGTGTTCTGGTTAACCAGGTGTGTTCTGGTTTATCAGAGGTGTTCTACAAATGGTAAGATGAAAAAAAAAAAACATTTACGTGTTTTTTTTTTTACCGTCGCCTTTATTGAACGGTAATATTATGGATTCCCGTGCAAAATTAGGCAAACCGTCATTTGCATGATCTCTATGTTAAAATCATCTGTTGATATTCATTTTGTTCAGCATCATTTATAACTTTAAAATTTTATGTTTGAAATTCATGCAAAACGGGCCAAATAAACGTAAGCTAACATCTAGATCTTAGTATCGCTTTTCGTTGGAAAACATCTCTGCCATTCGTACAGATGGAAACACGAAACAATTCCTGTACATGTAACAATGACGTCTGATTCAATGTTCTAAAGAAAGACAACTCTTTTCTTCAAAACGAACGAGAAAAAAACATGAAAAATACTCATAACTTTTTTGAAAGGTCGGTGACATACCTTTTTTGGGGTTTATTTTGAAGCGTACACATGACACTTTCCTTCTTGAAATTTTTATGAAGAAATTACTGGTAGATATTTTTAAATACTGCAAACGCTTTTCATTTTTACATGTTTTTTTTTTTGCGTGAAATAAATAAATCATATTTTTAAAGATCAAAACAATTATAAGACTCTTGAACTTGTACTTGAAAGACAAAAATCTACTGTTTAACATGAAACAAGAATTATGTTTGTAGGTTTGATATACGGGAGATTAGATACATGTAACAAGTAAATACGTTTATATTAGGGTAAACACAAAACAGAGGTTGCTATAGTGACAAAACTAAGTCGGTGTCCCCCAAAGTTTTTTTATATTTTGTTCCTCAAATCATGAAACACCTTCACATAAAATTTTAAGGGAAAATCACTTGTAGAACTGAATAGTCTGATTTTTCTTTAACGAAGGAGTAAAACAACCCATCAAAAACCGGAAATAAGTGGGCTCCATAGGGGTAAGGTATGATTCTTCTTCACTATGCACATCCTTTATTTGTCTTTGTTAAATTCCCTTGATGTAACTTATTTTGTGATGATAACGTTATTAAAAATTAGAAAATTGATTATTTATCTTGTTTAACTCTAAGATATAACAAACACTATTACCATCAGTACATTTTTACTTGCACTACTTCTTTTGCCGGTTTACAGATGATTGAACTTATGAAATTAAACCATAGACTTTGATGTCAACTCTCAAATATGAAATTAAAAAATTATATAGTGCAACCGAAACGTTTTTTCTCAATTTACCTTTATCAGGAACGTTCAAAATCCTAAAGTTAAAAGCCAGTGATATATTTCAAATTCTCCAAAAACTTTATTACAGCTTGGATTTAGTAAGAACACACCGCACCAGTCGTCAAGCGTAAGTGTGTTTGACTCGAGTGCGGATCAAACCAATCTGAAGGACTTTGAAATTGTCATTTGCTGCTTCAGCGCTATGCACTGCATCATGCAAGGAGAGAGAGAGCAACGACTGGTCGGCCCGGATTATGTTACGTGTCTCCCTGTGGACGGTTACCTGTTAACTAGCACATATGACTATAAGATTCTGCTTATCGGTCTAGTACAAAGCCGGGTAAATATTCAAATTGCATGAACATGATTGTTCTTGTCCGCAAAAGTGATATCTATAATTTCCACCAGATGCTAAACAGTAGCCATCTATCATCGTCTGATGTAAGAACAATTTGTATGCAGTCCGATTCTTTATAATGCTTTTCAGAAATGATTATTCGGTAGATATGGTTATCGTCCTTAGATTTGTGTAGTCTTTAAAGTTTGCAACTATCTAGATCAAAGTCAAAATCAACTTATTATTATCCATAATATATATGATTCTTACTATATTAAACATTTTGCGCCGGAACATTTTTATATCTCTTTAGAGGAGAATGGATAACCAACAAAGGTAAGTTCAAAACACGACCATGGCATTAATTTTTAATGTTATGGCCAAAATGATCTTAAACCAAACCAATGTAGGCTTTATGACGCACCATTTAGCCAAATAAATCAATCCCGTGACTTCCACAAGGATTTTCCCGGCCTGCGAAAACGTGATACATTGTGTACCTAGCATGGAGACTGTTAGCCACTAAATCAAAATCGGATTTCTCTAGGCACAGACTTCTTATTGGAGAAACAAGAATCCAAAGTTTAGAATAGTCAACTCATTGTGGAAGATATTAGCAAGCACAATCGAGATGTTCAAATGATGTAACAAGCATACAAATTAGCACGAAGCATCATTATTATATACTTATTAAGAAAAAAAACTGCCTGGCCATGAAAAAAAATCATTTTTTCGAGATGGCCATGGCCTTTTTAACAAAATGACTATTTTTTCCAGTTCGAAAATTCTTATTTTTCTGGAAAAAATTTCTTTAACATTCTTTTAGTAAAACTTGTATCAGGGTTGGTGGCTACATTCCTTGCATGCGACGTATCTAATAAAAATAAATATTTTACTCTTCAGGGTTTGCGCATTCGCGAAAATGTAACAAATTCACACATCAACATTTGAACTATTTACTATTTACTTGGTGCTTTTGAATTTTTAATGATATTATGAATTGGTTTGATAACATTTTTAAGGTTATGAAACAAATGCGTTTATCAATTTTGCGCATGCTCAAACTATTTATAGACATACAGAGTGATTTGCACCCACTACCAGGGTACAATGATGTAAATCGTAGTTCATCTAAAAGACGAGGACTTGAATTTCGTAAACATATCTTGGTCGTCATTTAATTCCTCTAAAAAATGATCTTCTATTCATGTAAGTGTAACTTAATATATGATGCCACTGTTTGAAAACACGCCCATTCAGTTAAATTGAGCAAGCATTTGACGGATGAGATGAAAAACGTGGTTAACTTTCAAAATCCCGGCCAAATACAATTATAGCAGCAGATCACCCACTTTTGGTATTGGCTGAACAAACTTCCAGATTTTTTTTTATGACCGGCAGCTAATTTTTTTTTAATTATCGTTTAGTCAACCTTTATACCAAATTTCATGCTTGTATCACGATTTGCACAATTATTTCCATAATATCTCCCACTATCATATATTTCGACGAAATTAAACACAAATAATTGGTTACTATGATAATGGTAGTACTTTTATGGTCCGTTCGTCACCCAGCAGTCAGGTTGGGCGTACATTAACAGTTACGAGAACAAGCTACGTTTTCCTGTACTGTATATGTTCCAGACATATGAGTATTTGGTCATTACCTTATGGGTATATACTCATACGACTATGACTATATACGTATGGTCCAAATACTCATATGGTCCGGAACATATACACGGTTGATTAATTATAAGTCCATTAGCAGAATAAGTAGTTATTTGGCTAAAAATTGATTAACCTTACAGTAAATCTCTAGTTTATAGAATTATGTAATTTTTTTTTCTGAAAAGTTGCTCCCTCAGTAAAAGGATACAAAAAAGGTTAGATTTATACATTTAATACATTAAAACCCCGCTGTCACATGACTTATAGGTACAAACTAAGTGCCGAAAATATACAAAATGGCTTAACTGTAATAAATTTTGCATGGTTTACTTTTATGAATTGTGACTTTGATTGAGAGTTGTCTCATTGGCACTCATACCACATCTTCTTATATCTATGTGAGTCGCCTGGTAATAATTGAAGTCACTTTTGAACAAGTGCTCACTGTTAATTTGGATGCACATAAAGACATGAGGCACATCTATCATCTCTTGTTTTAAATGGAGTCTAAACAGTCGCCGTTTGACTGTGAAGTGGTTTCTTGTTGGCTATTAAAGACTGCATAAAAAGAGTGTATCGAAAGTATGTGTGTTGGATTTTTTCCAAAATCATGATATTCAATGTTTTTGATCTTGTAATTTAGTATGTGTATATGAAACAATAAACAACAGATTGAATTTGTATCTATTTTAAACCAATTCCCCCTAATTAAATGGAATGGAGGGATTGAAAATGGGTATAGTATATCGAAGATTATATCTAACTGAAAGTTATACAAGCCCAATTAAGGGAACAGGTACGCATTAGTAGCATACAAGGAACGTTATCAAAACTATAATTCGAAGGGACAGCGTAACCACTATGTGTCTCTATTTTTTTTCTGCTTTGTTACCTATTAAATGCATTTACATTTGAAACCTACATTTTGGCACTGAACTATGATCGTAGCCCGTTTACAATCTCTAAGTCAATGCCACTTCTAGTGGAGATTTCCCCTTCGAGAGTATCATCAGCATAGTGATCACAACTTGTGTGATAATATCACAGATATGATCATAATTATCAATCATTAGCTGTTTACAAAACTTTGATTTATTTCGAAATAGTAAGGCCTTTTTACCCCCGGAATATATAAACAGTATTTGGCAAAACTTTTAGAAATTTTGGGTCCTAAATGCTCTTCATATTTGTACATATTGTTTGGTCCTTAGAACTTCTTTTTATTCGAGCGTCCCTGATGAGTCTTTTATAGATTATTATTGTGGCGTTTGCCTCAACATTCAAATATGTAAAATTGAGAAAAAAAAAACGCGAGATGTGTCAAAGTGACCACAACCTGTCAAAAAAACTAAACGCCGAAAAATATAGATGAGCCAAAATTGAAAAAAAAACATACAAGACTTATGAAGGCCCAAGGATTCGTGACTTTGGACAGCCGCCAAAAAAAAAGCAGCAGAGTTAAACAAGTTTTGTGATATCTCAACCCCTTATACCTATAGCTAATATTGGATAAACCAGTACATAGAAATATGCACAGTAAAAGTTAGTTTAATAGAAGTCCGAGTTCGAATTATAATAGGTAGCAGAAGAAACTAAGAAAATGAAGACGATGAACATAGATAAAGACAGGATTTAATACTAGCAGTTACTGACAGTTTATGTTTTTGTTTAAATAGTATTTCATTCAAATACTACTAAGTGAATCAATATTAATTCAAAAATAAAATGACATCTTTAATGCCCTGCAACAGTATCATAACTAAATCCATTCTTAATAAGTATGTGGAAAGTATTACTTTTGAGGTGAATGTTCAGATTTTTTTGATTTTTATAGAAATTTACCATAAAAGATTGGATGCGAAATAACTGAACGTATGAGATGTCTGCACATTGATTTATATTTACAAATAACGGCTTTTTATCGATGACAAAATTTAGTAACTGTTTTGTGAATTTATTGTATCCTGTCAAGAAGGGAAATAAAATCGACAAAGCAATCGTCAAAGAAGGGCAATGACTTTTAAATCATAACCGATAACGATCGAAAGTCATGTTGACTTATTTGCAGATCTTGTCTAGGTGATTATATAGGTATTTGCTGTTTCCAAATTAACTTCATCTACAACAATGTATTCTATTACAGATTTTGTAAAGGATAAAACGGATAAAACAGTTCCTCTTAAGGCAATCATTTCTATAAGGAATCAACCAACGCTTTCGTCCATTTTGCTTTTTGTTCTATTTCGCATTAGTTACATACAAGGAACGTAAACACAAATATAATTCGAAAGGGCAGAGTAACCACTATGTATCTGATTAAATCTATTGTGTTGTGGATGGTTGTGAGTCTGTTGACTAATATTCCATTATCTCTCTATATTCCTAAGTAAAAACTTAACCAGAAAGAGTTAACTTTAAAAACATGTACAGTTTATATAGATATTCTTTAATAACGCACTATTTTGTACAAATAAAAAAACAGAGTTAAAAGTTATCAAGTATGGGAATATAGAACGGAAAAAGTGTTTACATTCATTTAAAGCAACTTAATATCTCGCAAAACCCTGATTTGCCATATAAGGATATGCCTGAACTGGGGGCGGCATATATGGTTGAGCTGCTGGTGCCATATTAAGATGTATTTGAGTTGTTGGATTCACCGGTGCTGGATTCCTATAAGGATCTGAAGGAGCATACTTCCGTATTGCAAGCAGTATTGCAGAAACAATGAAAAGAACACCCGCACCCCATTCGATCCAGTAAGCAAACGACTTGTTTTCTTTGATAATTTTTTCCTGATATGCCGACCACACTCCGGTTACACCAAATATCATTAGGCCTAAAAAAAGAAAAGGTTAAACTACATGTAACTGTTCAAAAAAAAGGTCGTTTCCATATATATGCATCTTACTTAAAAACCTACACAAGTTAAGGTAATCTTAAATTTAGAATGAAATTCAAAACAGTGTGGCTGTGGCCATTGATTGACACATTAAAATCATCCATTGACTGGGACAATTTACATGAACGTTTGTCTGTAACGACCACGGTTCACGACGTACCTACGATAGACATTTAAACTGTGGGGTCACCAAAGGTTTCTTTACGCCTTTAATTATAAAATAATTCAAAAAAATAATCAGGAATAACCTTTATGTTTTGATTTATATAATTGATATAAATCAAAACATCGTGTTATTTCTGATTAGTTTTTCGAATTACTTTATTAAGGTGTTGAGAACCTTTGGTGACCCCATAGTTTAAGTGTCTTTAAAAAGTACATAGTGAGCAGTGGTTGTTACATACAAACGTTCACCTAAATTGTCCCAGTCAATGGATGATTTTAATGTGTCAATCAATGGCCACAGCCACACTGTTTTGAATTTCATTCTATTTTACTTTTAAAAAGTCATAAACATGCCCATAAAGGTTTTGCTTGTTTTGTATGACTTATACAGACTAGCATTTTTTCCCCAATACCGTTCTTTAGAGTTAAAAGCGAAATGAATTCAATATTCATGCATCCCTCATAGCAAAAGACGATCGCATACTCTCAATCATGTTTCTTATCAGCTTGGATGACGCTGCGTATAATTCTTTTAAAAAGATAAAAATTTACGAAAACAACCAACCGGGAAGACTGCTTCTCCTGTAACATGTTAAATAGCGAGAATACCGAACTCCTAGGAACATTCAAAACGGAAAGTTTTTTTTTTATCGAATGGCAAAATAAAAATCAGCTGTCATCACCCTGACTTGGTACAGGGATTTCCTCATGTAGAAAATGGTGGATCAAACCTTTTTTATAGCTAGCTTAACATCTTTTATACTTGTATGAGTTCTAATTGTTTCTCTTTGTTGAAGGCCGTACGGTGACCTTTAATTTCTAACATTCACTTTATTTTATTGTGGTGGATAGTTGATTCATTGGCATTCAAAGAACACCTCATTACTTTTATAAAGTCTTTTAACACATTACTCAACTGTTATTATATAAACATGTAAAGAAGTTATAAGAGTTTGGAGGGCGATAAAGACTTTTGGTCGACGTTTCTCCTTCGGTAATTGATAACGGCCTGTGAGTATGATTAAGTTGTCAATATAAAAAAAAAGATGACGTGGTATAATTGCTAATGAGTCAAATCAACACAAGAGACCAAATGACAAAGAAATTAACAACTATAGGTCACCGCGCGTACGGCCTTCAAAAACGAGCAAAGCACATACTGCATAGTCAGCTATAAAGGGCCCCGAAATGACACATCTATAACAATTCAAACGAGAAAACTAACGGCCTAATTCATGTAAAAAAAAAATGAGCAGTTCCTTATGGTTGATTTTTTACGAATACATTATAGTTGAAGACATGTTCTTTTCCTTAGATTATGATATAGCTGACTGCTCATAAATCAATATAAGACAGGAAAGTAAGTAGACAAATACACGAGATGGTGCAAAACAAACACATAGTTTAATGTCGAGAAAATAACAATATCTGGCTAGTCTATATAAGTGCCACTTTTGGAAGTGGACAGTTTCTTTTATTGCCGATTTATAATAATTAAAAGGGAAATAACTCAATATTGAACAGAGCACTATGTAACACTACATATATATCATTGCTAGGTAAATAAGCATAATGCAATTAGTTCTATTTAAATGATGCTGTCGGGTTGTGGTCTCGTTGACATGTTCCCCATTCCCATTTTCAACTAATTTACCATACTATATATACTTTATATGTACTGAGATTCATTGAACAAAATCATTTACTGAGTGTCGTGTGGCAAATATATGACAATAAAATTATCGGGAACAATTACCTGCAATAAAAAATAAAACACGAGAGACAGGATAGGCACTTGTGCAGCCAGGTTCTTTTCCTTTACACAGCTTTACTATAAGTATTATTACGCCGATAAATGTTAAGAGTGAAGCGCCCATTGCTAGACCTTGGCATGTTCTCTCATACCCTACAATTAAAAAAGAGTAATTATTAAAATGCATTTTATATATATATAAAAAAAAAAATTAAAACCTTGACTAATTTGATATTATTTCGCAACTTTTAAGTCCGAATAAATTTTTTCAACTTGAGGTACTGATTTCTGACATATTACATGTATAATATTCTATTTATATTTATGGTCTGAAGCTCCGATATGCAAGATCTTTCTAACTTCAAAAGCTTCCGGCTGTATTTATATTTCAATAATTTTATCTGTCAAAATTACTAAAAAACGTTCTAGAACAGCAACAATAAAATAAACATGAATTGAAATAAAAATAAAGTTTTCATATAATGATACCATTTCTCTGCTAAAATAGAAAAACGACGAGTAAAGCAGGCTATATAAGCTTTGCGTAAAATGGGTTATAAATGTTACTATGCAATTAAATTCCTGGAGTACAAGCTTCAATTTATTTTCCTGCTAGTTTATTTTACCTCTTTGGAAAATGCAACTTATTCGTATAAGTATGCAATTTGATCAGAGAAGTTCAGGGGAAAAATTCCGAAGAAAATACCGATAGGCAGCAACAAACATTAACCCTTTTTGAAATTAGGTTACTAATCAATTTCAAACTAAACGTATCCCGATATAAACATTATGTGAATAAATCGATAGAGCGCAAATACAAAATGTACATTATATTTTCATTTTCTTAAAATTGTACAAAAACAGTGTACAAATTTTGTAAAAGATGTATAACCTTCTTTGTAAAAGTATCAATCTTTAAATTACTCTTTGGACATGAACTGATACAACTTTACAATTATTATTTTCACACAAATAATTAGCATGTTTGTATGTTGATAGAAAGTTCATTAGACAAGAGCAGACTGTTGTAATCAAATGTTTGCCATGCATGTGAAAAACGGGTACATTTTGGAGATTTTATATATAACATTCTAAGGCCTAAATTTAGTGACTACAATGATCTTTAGATTTTATATACAAGTAAACATGATTTTTTCAATTGTTTTTTTTTATCAATATACCTCAAAGATTAACTCTTCTTAAATTTTTAAAATATATAGTGTATTTAAATGGCAGCAGTCCTTTTGCGCCAATTACTGTTTTTTAGGGGTATCATTTGCGCCAAATTTTGTTTTCCAAATGTATCAATTGCGCAATGTTCGGAACTCATTTGCGCCAATTTACCTGTACACATATCTATCACAAATACTAATAATTAATATATATATATATTGTCTTATTTTGGGGCTTAAAAAGTATCATATGTTCGAAAATATTTCACTATTATTAAAGATGGGCATCTGGCTTGTCTGGATAGAAATGATTTAAAGTGCACTTGACAGTCCATGAAAAGAGAGAAGAAAACCGTTTGCTTTGTTGAATATTTGATACACGATATGCAAAAAGAGAAGAAAAAGAAGCTTTTGCTGATTACGTTTTAGCCACATATGCTTTGTTCCCACCTTCCGTATTGGCTGAAACTCTATGTACCACAAAGCGTATCGGTAATGGAGCAGAAGCATTCCACAGGAATTATTATGAACTGTTTTATGCATTTCATCCTTCAATGTTTATCTTTTTGAACAATAAAGTGAAGTGCCAAGCTACTACATACATTTAAAAATTGGGAATTAGGTATGCAGCAGCAGTAAGAAGAAAGTATGTTTCAGAAAAGGAAAACATTTGCCGTGTAAACTGCCGGTTCTAAGTCCAAATAAAGAAAAAGTGTAATTTTAAAACAGGTGGCGCAAACGTAGCATTGGAGAAAAAAGGTTGTGGCGCAAGGGGACGCATTTTTGGCACAAACGGATCTCTCCCATTTAAATGTAAAGTTAAAATCACTAATATACCGAACTCTAAGGAAAATTCAAAGCGGAAAGTTCCTTATCAAATGGCAAAATAAAAAGTTCAAACACATCAACTAATGGATAACCACTGTCATAATCCCAACTTGGTACAAGCAATTAGTTTTAAAAAAAAATGGCGGATTAAACCTTGTTTTAAAGCTAGCTTAACCTCTCACTTGTGTGACAGTAGCATACAATTCCATTATATTGATGACGATTTGTAAATAAAACAAATCTTTCTAATAACACAGATAATGTCTTTAAAATGTCCGACTGTTTACAGTAAATATAGTGTAGGTATAGTGTCCGGCTGGGATCTTATAATATTATTTCGAGTGATTTAATCTGGGTTTTTTTCGAGTGTGACAAAGTATGTTCAAACGAGAGACAAAAAATGTAAACTGACAGACTTCTATGTAGTAAGACGTGAAATGGTTTCTTAAACTATAGATCAAGATAAGTATTGGTAATAAAGAGATATCATCACCCCTTCAATTATTTTGTGTTCTAAATGTTTGATTTAGCTTTAAATGACACCAACTCCGAGATATAAAAAAAAATTAGTATATGATTTTTTGTTGTTCAATCATTAATATTTGTGAAATAGTGAAATAAGAATTCGCCTAAAGCCGCCAATATGGTTTAATTTGTCAAAACAAGCTACGAAACATCGATGATGAATTATTCACTTGCATACTTCGACCTCATTGAATTCCTTTTTACGTGATCTTTAATCTAACCTCTAAGGTAGCTATATAGATAGTAAATGTTAATTAGATGACCATTAGACTGAAATACACACGAAATGCTGATCATACATAATTTCAGAGAGTTTGTACATCGTAAATTGTTTATTTTATTCTTTTTTTAAATCAGTAAACATGAATTTGACAACCAGTGCCCCTTCAAATATAACAGAAAAAAGGAATAAAGTAATATTTTGACATTGTGATTTTATTGGTAATCTGTTGGCCTCTCCAAGCGTCCCTGGTATATGCATTGCACAGAAGAACCCCGCTTAATTACAATACAACGGGGTAGACAGTTTTATTATTTGAGAAACATATTTTCAAAATGTTCATGAAGTCCTATAAAAAAAAAGTCAAACATAATATTTTCCAAGGCATGATTGAAAGGAATATCAAACACTGCAAAATGCTTCTGAGAAGTCTCACAACAGTTTCTTAAAACAAGTGGAAAGGTAAAGGTGACAGGAAAACAAATATTTCTATATCAATTAAAAGTTGGGCATTACATTGCACAGAATTTTAATATGTTCTTTGCTTTGACTTATTGAAAAAAGTCTGGTTTCTGATAATTTTCCTTCACTAATCAATTTCTTTTGTAATGCTTTATTAGGACAAGTGCATACTGGTTTTCGACGCCTATTTCAAAACTAAGAAAATGAAAGAGTGAATGAATGAATAAAAAAGATAAATAACGTAGATTTTCTTTTTAGATCTGATTGAAATATTGAATATAAAATCAGACCACGGGATATGATTGCCAATGCGACAACTCTCCAACAGTGACTAAATTGACAGAGTTTTAACAACTATTATAAGAATATGTAACAGAAGGAACTAAGTAAAATGACAATGATACATAAACGAACCAAGGACTACAGACCTCAAATAAACAATGGTGAAAGATGATGTCTTCATCATATGAACATCAAGTAAATTCCCTCCCGTTATTGGTTAAGTATCATACTATCATAAAATTTATGAGAACATAACCCGTATCATGCTAACAACTGGTTTTAGAAATAATGTATCTGTTTTTCATCGCAAAGACACTTTCGATGAATCAATATTTATTCCAAAACATGTCATCTTTAAGGACCTGACCTGTCCATATAAATGAATAAAGTGATAACTACTTACATTTCTTATCATCTGCCCATGGAGAAGTTATGTCTGAACACTTTACTTTTCCTGATATTTTCCCACATGCTTGCCATAATCCACGATAATAGCTATAGCCATCACCAGAATAGTAATACCAGTATGGCAAATAAGATGCTACTCCGTGGGCAACAAATGCAGTTAAAGAGAACAAAAACCCAACAACAGCAAGCCCTTTATGTTTCCTTCGCTCCATTTGTAATGTACCGGCAATAACTTGATCAAAATACAGATGTTGCGTCGACGCTTTGCTTACGTTTTCTAAAAACACTCCTTTCTACTTTTCGTTCTAGTAATTAGTCCATAGCCCACATTTTTAAAGGTTTGTATATTTACAAGAAAAACAGAGGATCCCGATGGGTATTAAACCATAAAAAAGCACTGTCGTGTGTTGTGATATTTTTGTTAACAAAGCGTGGTTACAAGACCTGTATTTTATTCAGGATGTTCAAAACAATAAAGTCAATTATCAAATTAAAAAGGAGAAACAAAAACATATTTGTCTTATACTTAAATTTTTGAAAGGCGCATTTATTTTAATTCTACCTTCATAACCGATATATTTAATGAGATATTCACAAGGATCAAAACGACACATAATTGTTCCACTTATCTTTGATTAAATCCCTCGTATTAACCTTGTATTATTTCCTTTTTGTATCATGCGATGAACGTATTAATTAATTTACAAACTAAACAATGTAGGAACAATAATTATTAAAATACATTGATTGACCTCACTTTGTTAATCTGTTCTATTGACGAACCTTTAAATATGGAATTCCTATTTTTTTTGTTTCAATTTAAAGGCAGTTTCGGTTACTCGATGATTTTAAAAGACAACTTAGATACACACTATTTTGTATATCAAATTAAAAATATGTTATAAAACTACACTTTAATGTGATATCATACTTGTATGTACAGATACATGCAGACTGGATCGAATTTTGAAATATTTACTACTCAAAATTTGATTTAAGTTGATTTTGTATCATTTGGAAACTAGATTTGTTTGATGTTTGTATCATTTGGGCAGAAATACATTTCTTTTTGTGTTTCTAAAAATAACGCAAGGAAATTAAAGTTTATTTAAAAAAAAAATGTTTTTTGAATAACTTCTGTACATCAGTTTGCTCTTAATGTGTTTAACAATTATTTTGAAATAGTTTATATTTACAAAATGTTCTTGACTTTAGATTGTTTGTATATTTTAACTAATCTAAATAAAATCATCTGTGATTACTTCATAAAAAAATGGTACAAACAATTTTCCAAGTTGGCCATAACTAATCCAAATTTCATTTAGACATACAAATTTTTATGTATTCATTTTCAAGCTTTATTATGAATGATAAAAATTGGTAAGACAATTAAACGTCTTTTCTAGATTTGTTTCCTTTTGATGTTGCGTCAAATAATATTTTACGTAAGCGCATTTTTACGCCCTAGTATCGAGCATCCTTTACCGTATGACAACCAGCAGTTCACAATATGAGAATAACTTGTTATAGTAACATACGTATAAAAATAGTGAACATGGACTAAATCAATAGATATAAAAAGTAAACAACTTAAGTACACGAATCGAAGCCATCGAAAAAAATGACAACCCAATGATCGAACTAAAAGGTATCTGTCAAGGGTTGTCAGCATATATGAACGTCCCGATCTTTTAATGACATAAATAAAGGCAACATAGATTATCCTGTTCAAAAGTCATCAATCGATTGAGAGAAAACAAACCCGGGTTACAAACTTTAACCGAGAGAAACACATCAACTATATAAAAGAGGAAAACTTCGAAAGGAAAGAAACCATAGTGCAACAAAAAAAAAAAAAAAAAAAAAACAACGACAAGACAACATACACGTATATAGAATCGAACCATAAGATAATAACTGCCATTTTACCTTACTTGGTACAGAAAATTTTAAGAAAAAAATGTTGGGTTAAACCAGATATTGTTGTTAGCCAAACCTCGCGCTTTTTTTTAATCTTTTTTTTTTTTTAATTTTTGCCGTTTGTATTAAGTGACTATGCACTTTGAAACATTCCCTTCTATATGTGTATTCATGTGATCAAGTTACAAAATTTATTGTTTTATGTAAGATATCTATATCTGAATCGACATTTACTAAATAAAATCATAGTCAGCAGAATTTAAAATGATTTTAAAATTACATAGTTGAAAATCATTGGGGACCCGACATTACGAAGGGTTTTGCAAAATACAGCTAATGTAATCCATTTTAGTGAGTAAAAATGCTTGGTATTTCGAGAAAGAGTTCTAGATATAACCATATCAATATTATTGCATGCTTAGACATTCCCAAAATGTATCAGCTCTTAAGTTTCAACCGCTTTATATTTATCAACACAAATGATTGACTCATCAAGTCTTGTCCCTTTTAGAGTTCGGGCGATTCTTTCAGTTTTTATCTATAACCTTGATTTGTACCCACAATCGGTTGATCAAATATGAACATTGGTTCATTTATCGTGCTTTAATTTACGGAAGATCACATTAACTTGTTTTATACGTAGTGTACCATTATTGAAGAATAATAAAATAAGCACCATGTTCGTTCATTTGAACATTTGATATCATTGTATTGAATGCAAGTCATTTTAATTAAGATGATCTAATGGGCAACTTGCAAAAAATTTAAAGTAAGAAACAATGACCAAGGAGTAAACGGCTAAGTCAAGACAAGAAGAACCCGATCTTTACTAAGAGTCAATACAAACCATAAACATATTTTTTGCCCACATTTTGTCTCATTGTAAATGTAAGCCCACAAGGGCATGATTCCTGAACCCTTTAAATTCCGAGTTTGTTATCGCATATGTCCTAGGGGTAAGAAAAAACCTTACAGGTATTCCTCAAAGTTATATTATCATGAATCTGCAAAGGATAATTGATAAACTGCTTCACTTGATGACGACATTTGCTAAAAATGGATTCATTGTGGTTGAGAGTTGCCATTCAGGTTGCAAAATTAAGTTACATGGGTAGAAATTAGCGATTTAAATATGTGGTATGATTGCCAATGAGACAACTCTCCACAAGAGACCAATATGACATAGAAATTAACAACTATAGGTCAACGTACGGCCTTCAACAATGAGCAAAGCCCATACCACACAGTCAGCTATAAAAGGTCCCGAAATGATAATGTAAAACAATTCAAAAGAGAAAACTAATAACCTTATTTATGAACAAAAAATAACGAAAAACAAATCTGTAACACGTAAACAAACGACTACCGCAATTCATACAGAATGTGCTTCGGTTGGACATTTTCAATTTTCTAGCAGCCAAATGTGTCATTTTGTTGCAGAATTGCATCTTTAACAAGCTGGTGAAATGCATTGAGAATATTATGAATTTAAGCTTCATAAATACTTTACTCCAAACGCAATTTAAACTATAGACGTAATGTATCTGCAACAGCAACAAGACATGATTAACAAATAATTCACCATGGCCGAAATCGTAAGTCGACTCCTTTCTGATATAATTGACCTTAAATGACAATTTTCTCTTATTTAATGCGTTTTTCGTTTTTGTCTTACAACTGTTATGGATTGATAAGACTGTATTACTTTAAGATGATGATTTTGATATCAGAACAAAAAAGATGAGAAATGCATCTAAAAGAGATTTATTAGTCAGGAATTATATTCTAGACTAGGTTCTATAGAGTGGACATTTTTGAATATTCAGATATACTTAGTATATGATTGACACATTTTCTTTAAATTTTTCATTTGTTTTTTTTTTACTCGCTACGTTGCTGTATATTGAGATATATCCTTTCATCTTTTTCTTCTTCTCATTTATTGCAACAACAAAGTTGACCGATATGCATACAAACAGTCATTAAACACAATGACATGCGTTTTAAAAATATATTTGTTACTTATAATCAAACAGAACCAATATAAACAAACTCAATGTTAACATCCACAGGAAACGGCAAAAGTATAAAACTAAAAATTAAATTCAAGATTTTGTCCAATGTTGATTTTGTTGAGTTGTTGGTGTGACGGAAGTCTCTGGAGCATAAATTGGAAGTGCAAGCAGGAATGCAGATAAGATAAGCAATCCACCAGCACCACACTCGACCCAAAAAGCATAAGACTTGTTTTCTTTAATTATGTCCGTCTGGTATAATGCCCATACTGTTGTCGCACCTGCAATCATCAGTCCTAAAAAATTAATATAATGCATTATAGTATGAAACTGTTTAGAAGCAACAACATCTTAACGTGTTTTTTTTTATCTGAAGTACTTGACGTACGTACATGCACCACGTTCGTGAGAATCGCTTACTTTTAATTTTAACAACATATTGTACAGTTTAATGCATTTGAATACCTACTATTTACCTTTTTCTAAACAAAGAGCATAATTGTTTTTCGTGGTAGCAAATCAGATTTAATTTTTAAAAGATTGTGTAAATTATAATCGTTTATTTTTTTAAAGGAGTTTTGAACTCATATATGTTTACCGGTGTTTTAATTAAAAGGGAACTGATTGTATACTAAAGAAACTAACCAATGTGTAGCCTAATCTCGAAGCAATTTCGCGTTAAAAGTTCTAAACCTAAAGTTTTTGTCAGTGACAACCGTAGTTTCTGGAAATTTGTAAAATAAGAAACGATCCGGGATACCTAAAATACAATTATACCATAGCATGGGGCTAATATAACAAAGTTTAACCTTTGTCATATAAAGGCTTCTTTATGTACATGATGTACTATATCAGTTATCTATAGACGAAGAAAACATATATCATAAATTTGATAGATAGATAAATAATCATATTGAATCAAAAGAATACAGACGGAAAGCATGGAATTTGTCAAAGAGATAACACCCCGATCAATGACAAGAAAAATTCCAAGGCCACAAATGGGTCTTCAACAAAGCGAGAAAACTTGGCTACCCGAAGAGACTGTCAGCTGAACCCCTAATAATAATATATACTAGTTCAGTGAAACGGAAGCTTCAATAAACTCAGAAACATAAAAAAACAGAACCAAAATTTGAAAAAAACACACAAATAACAAAGTCTAGAGGGTTTTAACGTAATACAGGCGAAAACATGTGGCAAAGTTAACCCTCCGCCTATTCCTCTAGCCAATGTGGAATAAACAAATGTATACAGAAACATAGATGTATTTATCAAAATGAGTACCTAAAGGCGCGTGGTAAAGATATTCATGACATTTAAAAATATTGAAAAAATACCTCCAATAACAAATAAAAAGCATGAAGCAACTAGGCCACTTTTGCATACATGTTTGGATCCTTTACATATCTTTATGATAAGTGTTATCACGCCCATCAATGCAAAGAGTGTAGCGCCCGTCGCTAGACCTTGACAGGTTTTCTGATACCCTGAAATAAAGATTTAGGAACTATGAAAGTATATTTTACATTATAAAATTGAAACCTAGTAAAACAGTATTAAGCACAAAATGTATTTTAATGTGATTGATATTTTTTTATTCAGCTCTAATTTCTAACATGTTATGTCTTATGTTTAATCGTTGTCTTAAATAATTTATTGTTTTGTGGGCTATAATAAATATTTATACACCTATATGGAGTTATTTCCTTTCAGAACCATAGGTCATTCTTTTTCAGAATCAACCCGGACGATACCATGTTTCAATGAAATATGCTCCAAGGCATAAAATAATGACCTGTGTGAGGTTATTATTTTCCTTGATAAAAATAGAATCTATAAGTTACTTCAAAATCAAATTCGTCTGATAGTTTTTTGTTGCCGATTTGGGAATTTATTTTTATAAAAGTTTAATCAATGATAGGTATAAAAAAAATCATCATTGACCACATTTTAATTTTAGTTTAATTAAAGTTTTGTTAATTTATCGCTTAAATACAGAATTTATGTGAGATGAATTTTAGTGTAGATTTTCATGAAATAAAGCTAGATTTAACATATTCGTGTGTAAGATTTGAAAATCTTATTGAGTCACACTTAAAAGGCTGATTGGTTGTTGGTTACTTAACGTCCAGTGGCAAGTTTTTCATGCATGTGCAATACGATACACACTGAATATGAAATGATACTGTGACCTACATGTATCTATACTCGTCTTCGTGTCAGTTCTTAACTTTTTAAAACTTATCATGTATATATACCTTTCAATTGACTATATCAAATGATCAAATAATAAAAGAATAACATTCACGAAACTCTCAAAAGGGGCGGATGGGGAGGGTATATAATTTTATACTGATTATCTGTTGACAAAATGTATTGCTTTTCTAAAGACAATCTTTTTGAATATTTCATTCGATTCAATTAAAATTGTTGAAAAATTAACCAGTTTTTCGCGGAAGAGATGTCATTACAATTGGAAAAAACATAGTACCCCCACCCCCCCCGGCCCCACTTTTCAATAAACTAAGTTGGTACAATAAATTACTTACAATGTGTCTTGTATTTGTCATAGACCGTTATCGAATGGTAACAATTCATTTGTGTTTTTCGTCATGCAGTTACAGTAATATTTTTATTGTGTATAGATAATAATTTCAAAGGTTTATATCTAGATTAATTAGTGAGTTTTATTTCACATTCTAAATGAGCCATAGGGCGTATTAAAACCTGAACGCATTAGAAAGGAATATCCCACTTTTGTGTTCGGTATAATAGGACGATAAATTTTGCAAATCTTTAGAAATAATATTTTTTTGACGGTATATAAGTCAGATAATGCATATTTTAAAGTTTTTCTTGTCGTAGAACACACCTCGGGGTGTCAGGATTGCCCAAAGAAAGACCTCTCTTCGGTCGGTCTTTCATTTGATCAATCCTGACACCCCTCGGTGTGTTCTACGACAAGAAAAACCTTAAAATATGCATTATCTATAACATCACAAGCCAAGTAGTCAGCACTTCAGTGGTGACATGAATATCAATTAAATGGTCATTAATATAAATTGACTGTTTGCAAAAATATGAATTATTCGAAATACCAATGATTTTCTCATCCCAGTCATAGATTACCTTAGCCGTATTTGGGACAACTGTTTGGAATTTTTGGTTTTCAATGCTCTTCAACTTTATATATATTTTTTTAGCTATTTCGATCTGATCGTCACTGATGAGTCTTATGTAGACGAAACGGGCGTCTGGCGTGTCAAATTATCTTCGATAACTATTTACACTACTAGGTCGATGCCACTGCTGGTGAAAGTTTCGTCCCCGAGGGTATCACCAGCAAAGTAGAAGGCACTTCGGTGTTCACATAAGTAACAATTATTTGGTCATTTTCAAAAAATTACTGTTTGAAAAAGTATGGATTTTTCGAAATACTAATAATTTTCTCATCCCAGGCATCGACTACCTTAGCCGTATTTGACACAACTTTTTGGAACTTTGGTTCCTCAATGCTCTTCAACTTTATATTTCTTTGGGTTTTTAAATCTTCGATCTGAACGTCACTGATGAGTCATAAGAAGACGAAACGCGCGTCTGGCGTATCAAACTATAAACCTGGTACCTTTGATAACTATAAATTTTTCCTGTTTTCTCATCTAACTGCATCCGAATTCACGCTGCTCCGATATGTTTTTGCTCATTACGAAATTCTCTCAAGAATGTGGTAAAGCGACAAAAGATTGATTTTATCATATAAAAAATATAGCTTCTTCTAATTTAAATCGGGGAAAAGCAAACAGTGGTGGTTCTTTATATTAACTTTTCAGTATAGTAAATTTGACATGCTGTGTATAATTGCTTTGTCCGTTTCATGTTAAATATTCTACATTTTGTTTACAAACAATATTGTATTTTGTTTAAACTTTGCACCGTGAACTACAATAAATAATAATAATAAAAAAAAACTAGAAACAAATAAAATCAAGCAAAACAAAAACAAAATAAAAACAAAAACAAAAAAACAGATTAAGTCGATATTTGAATTAAAAGCTAATTCATAATTATATTGATATATTTCTTTCAGTCGAAATAAACATTGATATATTGGCCCATATAAGCGGTATGGTTTTTGATATATCCAGTTGCGCATTGTGTATAACATATGCTATGTAGTAACCGATTGATATATTCGTTATATTAAATAATTCAGATCATGGACATGTTTCTTTTCTTTCAAATTTCAGTTTTTAAGGATTTAACAAGATTGGCGCTTATTATTACACTTATTTGATTCGTATTATCATTTTTTTCAATGAAATTGAATGCCAGAAAATAAGAATCAATCAATGAAAGAAAGTGCGAACCAATGAATGCAAGAAAGGACGAATAAATTAATGTTCCAAAACAAATTAAAATGACATGATGGAATCAATAAATTTATATAAAAATATTACTCACACGACCGATCACTATCCCATGGTTTCAACTCCGTACATGTGGCTGTTCCTGATATTTCGTAACAAATTTGCCATAATCCACCATAAGCACTAACACTACTTAAAGATTGGCGGTACCAGTATGGTAAACCAAATGCTACTCCATGAGCAATAAATGCAAGCAAAGAGAAGAAAAGTACAACACCCACAAGACCTTTATGTTTCCTTTTCTCCATATATCTCCGTAATGTCTTGTACTATTTATGAAAAATTCATCGACGAAACTTCCTTTACAAATGTCAAAGTCAATTTTCAATATTATTTTCCGAAAAAAAACTAAATTGCTTTGTAGAAATACGTTTTAAAAGAGCATAATTGTTGTTAACCTTAGGTTTCTTAAACGATATGTAATTAAATGATCACACGAAACCAATTATACGTCTGTAATTTTTCAACTTACTCTTTATTAAGTCCTACGTTTTAACTTTGCAGTTCAAGTGTTTACTTTTGTGATATTCTATATATAAGTATAAACAAAGTTTAGATTTACCTTAAACTTCACTAAACAATGTTTGAGCAATTATCTAAATACCTTAAATAACACAACTTGGTTCATCTGTTGTAAGATCAAATCAAATATGGACGTCCTTAAAGTGAAATATTTGTTCAATTTTGAAATATAGTATATCTTTGATGAGTGTCATCAATATTTTAAGACAAGCAATATTAACAAAATATACAACAGTTAATCTGTATATTAACTCAAATACAAAATACGCAAACAATCGACGATAATGTAGTTCAAGATATTGGAATAACCTTCTGTCTATGGGTGACACTCGTATTATTTAAACGCGTCATTACTTGGTACAACGAAAGGTATTCGAACAATTGGATATCTAAGAGAAAATTTTTATCACATATATTTAGAATTGAAGTACAGCTTGTTACTCAAGACACAATTGACTTACTTGTGATCAAGAGAGTACTTAAAGAAAAAAGCTCTGCTGATAGGGATAAAGGTTGAAGCAAACTTTTCGAAATTTCATATATACATAAAGACTAATAAATCAGAATGCACAGTCATCTTTGAATATGATATAGAATTTAATCTATGCTGAAGTGAAAAGACCAATATAGGCTAACTTCAGATGTATTATTTTTCCTCAGAAGTCAGAAACTGGTAATTTTGTAAGTGAAGCAAACGATGACCGATTGTAGAAAATGTGTGGTGAAAACTAAAAAAAAATCTACTTCCTCGCTTACTGTAAGTTTTACAATAAATTAGCAGTAACATTTCCCAATAAATTGAAAATTTATATTAATGTTAAAAGATGAACAGTTAAAATATTTACTGTCAACGTCCCAGAAACACCTGTATATATCTATATGAACTTTATGTATTAAGTTACAACTTTTTGTATGGTGCCACATGTGGAACAAGGGAATTGTAAAGAACAAATCTTGCAAATCACATAAAAATAATGAAACAATCATATGACATACGGGAACCAACGATAACCACTGATATACAGGCTCTTACTTGGGACCTTTTGACGAGGTTGGATTTTAACCTTGACTTCTTAATGAGGGTCTTGCACGGTCGGTATCTTTGGTGTCTTCTATCTCTGTGTTTTGGAAACAAGCTGTTCTGACCTACCAAAAATACTACAAACAGCATATACATGTAGGTTGATGGAGATAAATATCAAATGCATTTGTGGTTTTGTAAGTGGCAATGACGTACTTTTCCTTCCGATCAGGCCTTGGTTTATACTTTGTTTTTTTTTACATGATAATTTTGGTAAATCAAATTTAATGTCTAATATTTCGATTTCGACATGTTTATGACAGTTTTTTTTTCATTTCAGGGACTCTTATTTTCAACTGCAATATGCATCGCTGACTTATTTATTGATTGATGTAATAAGTAGAATTGTTAAAAAATTTTGAAAATATTATTCAAACTATTTTATAATCATATTCCGGTTAGTGAAATATGTACAAGTAAAATTACTCTTACATTTGCAGTCTTACAAGTAAGAATAACAAAATATGAACATTATTGATTACGCAAAATATACCCGTGCTTGCATTTCCTATCATGATTTTCTTGATAGAGGGTTACTGCTCACAAGGAAGCTATTAAACCAAGAGTTCCAAATGGAGAAGTTGAAATCATCCCTTCGTAAATTTTACGGACGCCATCACGAGTTGGTTGACCGTTATGGAATAACCGTTTCACAAATGATATCAATGATATCGGGTATGTTCCTTACGTCGTAACTACAATCCCTTTCCCTTTCATGAATGTGACCTACCGAATTAGAATATTTATCGTATTTGTATCACATAAGCAACACGACGGGTGCCACATGTGGAGCAGGATCTGCTTACCCTTCCGGAGCACCTGAGATCACCCCTAGTTTTTGGTGGGGTTCGTGTTGTTTATTCTTTACTTTTTCTATGTTGTGTTATGTTTACTATTCTTTTTCTGTTGTCTTTTTCATTTTTAGCCATGGCGTTGTCAGTTTGTTTTAGATTTATGAGTTTGACTGTCCCTTTGGTATCTTTCGTCCCTCTTCCTTAGATTTGATAAGAGGGTATTGTGTTCCAGGTTGTCATAAATAATAATGTATTACATATGCTTATTTTGTACTTCCCGATACGTCTCCATCGTATTCTGTTTTTGGGGGAAGTGGGAGGGAAAATTACTAATATAAACTTTCTGAATGCAATCAAAATAAGTTGTTCAAATACAATTTTATTATCTTCATCCAATTACTTCAGAACCATCGCCAGAATACCTGCAGAAAAAGAAATTGATATGTATTTCTAAATACTTTCCGATAATATTCAGTAAAGAGCAAACAGTTATAGGATAATAGCTACATGTATTGATATAGATAGTTTCCTCTCACTCCATCACCGATCATAAGGTTTTTACTACATGTAGTTGTGAATATAGATGTATAAAAGTTCTCTCAACACGACTCATGGAACGTTTTTGTTTGTTTTAAGCCGGGGTCAGACATTCACGATTTCAACGGCTGTCATTGACAGGCCCATTTCCGATTAAATTTGTAAAATGTCCGATCAAAATCCTGTGAGTCGTGGCACGAAATTGGAACTTTAATTAAAATTTGAAAACACATTTATTTAATCACGTCAATAATCGGATATTGTTCAGGAAGCGTCAAAATTCATCTGTTTCAAACGCATTTGTCCCGTGTATTCGGTTCTAAATCCGATATTAATCCGATTTGTGTCTCTCACAAGTTAAAAGCTTCCCAATATGTCCCGACAGCGTACTGATAATACCAAATATGATCCGGCAGATATCAGATAGTGCACCGAAGCTTATGGAAGTTATCCGTTAGAAAACTGTCGCCCCAAAAAGGGATGATCAGGTATTGTCAGAACGCAATCCTATCACAGTCGGCTGTACCAGATTTCAAACGACTTGGTCTGGACTCAGTCGTATGGTGTTATGTAATTGTCGAGATTATGAATATGGTATTATTGCCGAATTTCTTATTAAAACGGGACTGTTCCGGAATACTTTCGGCAAAGACGGTTCGGAATTGGCAATATATAATTGTAATCTCCATATGAATCTGTTATGACGTATACGACTACGTTCAGACAATGATAGGACATTCCAGATCATAGGGGATAGTAATCCGAGGATTTCCCTATGATACCCATCAAAAAGCAAATACATTGAAAAATCGAATTTGGTATAATATTATGGTAAAATTTAACGTAAGATGTATTCATTTGCAGCAGTCCTTTTCCTCAAGTTGCTATTTTTAAGACATACCATTTGCACCAAATATTATTTATTAAAAGTAGCAATTGTGCATATTTTTGGAATTCATTTACGTCTTTACCTGTAGTTATATTTATCTTACTTGATAATCCTATGACTGATGATGAGTATTTTATTAAATTTCTTTCGGAGTTTTTTATGTGTTTTCATGTTTTACATAATGACCGGCATGTATTTTCGTTAAAAAAAGAAAATCGAACAAGAATTTTCACATTTATTAAGATAACACTATTCCCTCGTTAAAAGCGTGCACCCAGATGACAAGTTTGAATTGCACGATTTTTAATGACACCTTAGGTGCGTTTACACGACCAACAGTTTTCCATCCGATTTTCAATCCGATTTGGTACCGTCGCTCAGGTAAATCGTATGAAGTGTTCTGTTCATACACTTAGATTTTCTGTTCGATTAACAAAAGAACATCCACATTTATTGCTGGTGCAATTTTAGTCGAAAGCAGTTTTCCAGTAAAATTGAATAGTGTAAAGGCACCTTAAAATGTGTATATCTCTCTAACTTTGAAAACATAAAATATAAAATAATAAGCAAGTACATGATGTCTATTGGTTATTAAGGAAAACAAATCATACACAAGTTAATACCAAAGTTTGATTTATTGATTGCTGTTGTTTTTATATACTTTATTACTATACATTCAATTTTATATCTTTAGAAAAGAATTTATTACTAGTAGTGGTAATTTAATACTCCGTTTTAAAGATTTTTTTAAATAACTATACAATTATACATCTGTATATATTGGTTGTTTCTGGTACAAATTTAAGAAAGAAGACGTTTACATTTTTAATGAGATATATTCATTGTCGTTTATTAGATTTAATATATTTTGATTATTTCCCGAGGTAAATATACGTATTCTTACTCTTTTTCACAAATGAATCTGTTCTTATATGTACAAATAGCGTCATTCCATTTCAGACCAAACCCTGCATACAGATGTAAACAATTTTCGTTGCCACCGCTGTTATCTGGTTGACCCGGGTACCAATCTGTATAATTGAACGCTCTATCTGTCGACGCCCACATCCAAACTCCTTCAATTACGTCATCTCTACCTCTAAGCCAGTAACTCTGACCTGATATACATACGAAATATCAATAAATCTATTTGCATATCTCTTGTTGACTAATTATTCTAATAAGTCACATAAAAGAGACTAAAGTACCGAAACAGAGACACAGGAAGATTGAATTAAAAAAAAAGAATATAAAAGCCGAAAAAGTGCTTCAGCTAAATGACATTTACAAATCCAAACAAAAACTTTTCTTTTAATTGGAACAACAAAGTAGGATAAAGGTTAGTCTTTTTTATTAAATGTGAAATTTTTGTTTAAAAACAGATTAATCAGTTTATTCATGCACAAATATTATTATACACTCGATAAAATTATAGGGCGGGGAATTGAATATGATATCCTCCTTCTTAAATTTCATCTTACATGGACAGAATTCATGACTTGTAATTTTAAACTACACAAATTTGTTTTACATGCACACGTATAAAAGTTGAAATTTTCATGCAACGCAATCATAGGTTTGAACGTTGTTTTCAATTTAGACTTGTTTCTATTTTTCGTTTGGGCTTGTATTATATTTTCTTTTCGGTTTATATTATCCGTTCATCCTATTTCGACTCTTTAAAATTCAAGAGTCTATCCTAAATTGAGGTAAATCATATGGCTTTCCAAATACCGTTTCGATCCCTAACGTGTACAATCAGATAATTGTTTATTTCAATGACAGATCAAAACGTATTGCGACCACCGGATTATTACGAGAGAGTCACGCTAAGTTCACTTTGCATACGGAAAATAGGTCGGCGAATTGCTTCCTGGAAGCAAGCAATTACAAAAAGTAAAACTTCTTCTAAATGTGGATGAAGTTATAAAAAAACCATATGCATCATTTTTGAGGTTTCTATGACTTTAAACAAATTATTTATGAATAAGACCTAAAGGTATAAACTAGCAACATGTGTACTTTTTGTATAACAAATATATGAGCAAACTTCCAAAAAAGTCAAAACTAAAGTACATTAAGATGGAAAACAGTGTACAAAAAAATATCATGATAAAATAACGCACTTGTGGCATGACAATAATTTTTCTAATAGTTCAGTATTCACACACTTTAGATACATGAACAAATATTAAAAGTGTAAAGGAAGCCAAAATAAGTTAAAAAAAGACAGCATTTCAAAGATATTTCTCCAATAGCATGGTGAAAAAATTCATTCGCACAGGAGACGACATTATTTATTAATACACAGTTGATGAACTTTACCCTACGATAAGAACAGATCATTACAAAAGATGATTAAAAGATTTAGAAAATGGAGACAATGTTATAAATAATACCAGTGCAAAGAGTAGACCGAGGTCCGATGGACTGTAGAAATATCAAAGGAGTTGAGCTGAATATTGTCGAATTGGATACAAAATAGGTAAACAATTTTGGAATCATGATTAGTTAATGGGTCGAAATCAAATCGAAAAGATAACACGTAGGTTAACGTCATGAAAACAGTACAATCGCTTTCTTTAGTGGGTGACCAAGGCCATGTTCACTGCAGCTGTCGGCGTGGCTATGAGACACGCACATGTAAATGCAAAAGATTGAGCAAATTGTGTAATACCAGATGTAATACATCTTAGTCTTGTGCAAAAACATAGTTGTTTTGATCTATAAGGCTTTACTTTTGTTTTCATATATATTATATTACTCAAGGTGTCATGTAAGCTTATGTTGTTACTTTGCGTCCGTCGTTTTTCTGCAATCTTCTAACATTTAAAAAATATTACTGATACACAGTTGAAAAAAAAAGAAAACAAACAAATTGTAGATTTCAAAATTTCATACGCTGAATGAGAAATAAATAGACATTCAAATATGTATTTAAGAGAAAATAGTAAAAGAAAATAACCAACCCAATAAATGACCAAAAAAAATATAGAATTACATACCCAAATAATGGAGTTTTTGAATAAGTTATTTAAAGCAAAAGAAGAAATAAATATAACTCAAAGATATTTTGTTGTACAAGTTTTATCTTTTCTCAACAAAAATTACGTACAAGTAATTACTGGTACAATTATATTTGTACAAGTAATAACTTGCATGCTGGCATCATAGAAGTAATTGCTCTAACAAAGTTTTTGTACAAGTAATAAACTGTACACAATAATAAAATGTACACGACATATATTTATATATATATATATATATATATATATATATATATATATATATATAATGTCTACAAATAGCAACAATCAACATTCAATCTAATTAAGCGTGGATCAGTTTGTGAAAATAAACTGATACAGTTACTAAATTAAAATTATATAAATGTCTAAGAATATAACTAAAACACACTAATTGATACATTAAAAAGTTCTATTAGATGTTAAATAGAAATACGCAATATTTCGCTAAACAAATTAGCTTCATCAGGCGTGTGCATCTCTCAAGGTGAAATCGGATGCATGACAGAAAAATATTTTTGTAGCTTAATCTATACAAGATTTGAGGGATGGGTGTAACATATTAATTCGGTCATAAAATATGTTTGTAGCTACAACTACATGAAGTTGGAATAAAAGTTTAACACATTTATAGATGTTCGATTAGGAGGACATGATTTTGAAAACATCACATTTCAAATCATTGAGAAAAATCAAAATTGGGATACACAAGGAAGACAAAAAAGAGAGAGATTTTGGATGCACCAGTTACGAACTCTTGAACCTGATGGACTCAATGAGAGAGACGAAAAAAGATTTCAAAGCAAATCAAAACCATAGTTATCTTGAAATCATACAAATTAATTTATGAAAATTCATGCAATTAATCGAACATCTATAAATGTGTTAAACTTTTATTCCAACTTCATGTAGTTGTAGCTACAAACATATTTTATGACCGAATTAATATGTTACACCCATCCCTCAAATCTTGTATAGATTAAGCTACAAAAATATTTTTCTGTCATGCATCCGATTTCACCTTGAGAGATGCACACGCCTGATGAAGCTAATTTGTTTAGCGAAATATTGCGTATTTCTATTTAACATCTAATAGAACTTTTTAATGTATCAATTAGTGTGTTTTAGTTATATTCTTAGACATTTATATATATATATATATATATATATATATATATATATATATATATATATATATATATATATATATATATATATATATATATATATATATATATATATATATATATACATACATATCAAATACATTACATGTACCTTAACTGCTTTGTTAAAATGCATGGTTACTTATTATTTTGCATTCATGTAAAATGGCATTTATATTGACGGTCATACCTGGTCCATTAGTTTTTGCCAGATTTATCAATGTGTCCGACTGTGCTTTGGTTTCAACTTCAGCTAAGCGAGCATTATGTGCACGACAACTGCTCTGTAATAAAAATAGATAAAATTGAGAAAGGAAATGGTGAATATGTCAAAGCGACAACCACCCGACCATAGAGCAAACATAGAGCATGTTTAAATTATTACAAACGGTGCTTTGTTTTGCGCCAATTGGCATTTCATTTTCGCCTAAACTAATCTTTCAATTCTGCCCCCCAAAAAAAATTCATTAACGCAGCAAACCATATTTCATTTATGCCATGATAGTATATGTACACTTCATTTTAGCCTATAATACTTGCAAAAAATACTGGTTTAAAAATCAGATCTGTACTAAAAAGATATTTTTGATTGTACTGTAAAAACAGTAACATTATTTAATAGCATGATATTACGTCATTATTCATCATCAATCATATTGATCAATAAACAAAAATGACAATAAAAAGCATTGATTTAATGCTGAGAAAGAACTAAAAAAGATCTAAACTGTTGATGACAGTATGTTTTAGAATTGATTTGCTCTTCGTGTCTGTAGTGAGTCTAGGTTAGAAAATGTTTTGGGTACATCTATACCATATGTCTTCATTTTTCAATAATTACTTTAATTAGATATCCTAAAAAGTTACATATATATTTCGGTCTCAGTTGTGTATGGATATGGACTTACTTACAGTACTTAGCTTTAATGGTTGAATGGATATTTTACAACATTTGTTATACAAGCCTCATATTCAAGATACAACTTATATAGACAAATATCCGTTATCTTACCTATAAACTGCCGGAAAGCAGTATCCTTTTTAAGCGCAAATGATATACAACCATGTGAGGCAAATAAATTGCTGCGAAAATGTAATACACTCGTTATGAACCATACCTGAGAAACAAACCAATCATACGCTTCATGACTGAAGAAAAAACAAGACATTCCATAATGATGCCACCCTAAAGGACATTCAGAACTCGCCTTATCTGAAAGTAGACAGTAACATTTAATTTGAAAATTTCAAGTTTAAGATCGGGAAAAAAATGTGTAGGTATATTTCTTATATCTTTATTGCTAAACAAATTAAAATTGAGAATGGAAATAGGGAATGTGTCAAAGAGACAACAACCCGACCATAGAAAATACAACAGCAGAAGGTCACCAACAGGTCTTCAATGTAGCGCGAAACTCCCGCACCCGGAGGCGTCCTTTAGCTGGCCCCTAAACAAATATATACTAGTTCGTGATAATGAACGCCATACTAATTTCCAAATTGTTCACAAGAAACTAAAATTAAAATAATACAAGACTAACAAAGCTAGTTACATTCTACGGATTTAGAAGTCAAGAGACACGAAAGAAAGTGAGACGATTGAGAGAAAATAAATACCGGTTAACTATTAACAAAAATTTTCTAAACGTTCTTTTCATTTGTTTAAATGTCCATGTAAAAACAACAAAAAAAAAAACCTCCAAGGGAAATTCAAAACGACAAGTTCTGTATTACATCGATAGATTGAAAATCTAAAGTATATACTATGCATTTACAAAAACATTAACAGACACAACAACTAGTAAAACGACACGAGGTTCTATCTTTCCTAAAGGTAACATATTCAAATTTTAAAAGGAAAGAACGAACGTTTTTAATCTGTTGACAAATTGAATTATATATTCTTACCACAAACCTACCTGGTAAAATTGCGAATGCCAAAAACAGTGAAAATAAAAATGAAAAGTTGTTGACCATTTTCGCTTCCAATCTTTATCTTAGCTGACTTTTGATCTTTACTTGATAAGAGAAAGGTGTATTAATTTTCTGGAACAGGAAGTTGTCTCAACTTTGGATTTACAAGATATATCAAGCTTACTGTGCACGAGCCAGCATATAATTAAAACGCATTATATTTTTGTCGCGCAAAAGTTAATACTTTTACGAATGAAACAATCTCTAACTGCAGATCCTGGTTCAGATATTCATGACTTATTCCAGTTACTTATGTTTTCCCACTCGTTAGATCATACTAAGTGCACTAAGTTTATCTATAAGTTAACATTTATCTATTTGAAACATCTAGCTTTGTAAGTAATGACAATAGGCAGAGTCGCATATTCACTTAAAAAAAAAGAAACTACAGAACTCGAATTTAAAATTAAAATACATAATTCAAATAAGATTAGGTGTGATTGCAATGGAAAAAGTAAAAACACAGAAATACTAAACTCCGAAGAAAATTCAAAACGATAAGTTCCTGATCAAATGGCAAAATCAAAAGATCAAACACGTCAAGCGAATCAATAACAACTGTTATATTCCTAACTTGTAATAGGCATTTTCTTATGCAGAAAATGGTTTATTAAACCTTGTGTTACATGTATAGCTAGCTAATTCTGTCACTTGTATGACAGTCGCAACAAATTTCATTATATCGACAACTATGCGTGAATAAAACAAACAGGTTATGCATGACAGGAAAACAATCTCCACTAGAGATCAAATGAAGTCAAAACTCACAACTATAGGTCACCAGACAATTTGTTTTAAGTTGAAGAACACCATAATCTGATGGTCGTTTTAATGTTTGTGAGGACAAGCAAAAATTCAAGGACTTTAGTGTAGTGCTTATGTATGGAAATTTGGTTTTCCGTTCCGGCAGTAGATTGTATACTCACGATAAGAGTCCGTTTTGGCTCTGTTGGCTGTGTTAGTACACTGTTACATGCTCGTCCTTTCGGAATTGCTATAGTAAATTGGATGCACATTAAAGGAAAAGTGGTACTCTCTCTAAACATTGAAAAAATATGAAACCACTCTGACTGATTCATATGTCGCACGTTGCAAATCAGTAAGTTTGCACATATTAAGCATACCATTTTCTAGTAGCCACTTAATGTTTCCGCTAGTTACACTTTGAAGAATTTAGTTTTTTAATTTATTTTTAATTTGTGCTCAATATGACTTCAATATTTGTCACTTGACCTTCACCAAACAACCATCAATCTAGTATTTATCTTTGTGAGAATACGTTTTATATCATATCTCTGTATGATGACATAGAAAACAAAACCAATAATTTAACCCATTTACTGGTGTGTGTATTGTACTTGACATGTTCTGAGTATGTTTATAAATATCTTTAAATTTCAGATTAAATAACAAGTTTCAATAACGTTTGGTTTTCAACATATCTTAACAATGTGTAAACCGACACGAAAAAAATATATTATACAAGTTCATTGTTGTCACATTTTTTTCTAACGAATGAATGTGAAATGTGAAACCCAATTATATGAAAAAAGGAAAATGTGGTATGATTGTCAATGAAACTACTCCTCACCACAGGCAAAATGACATAGAAGTTAAGAACTATAGGTCTCCTAGTGACTTCAACAATAAGCCAAACACATAGTCTAAAACAGAATACCACGAATTGAAAAATGTACGACCTTATTTATACTCAAATCATGACAAACAGTAACAAACGATACCACTGAAATACAATATCCTAATTTAGAACAGGCACATGTAGAATGTGACAGGGTTCAAATTATTTTGCTGAAGCGCTTTTTAACCAGGGTCAGCGGTATACCAGAACAACATTAGTACAAACTTGAAAAATAAGTTGAAAAAGCCTAAGAGTCCTGGTACCTTTGATAACTAATTACCTCATTAGATCGAAACAAAGCAGAAAACAACTAACAAGTTACAGAATAAACGTGGCAGGGTTTTAATAGTTACCAAAGGTACCAGGATTATAATTTAGTACGCCAGACGCGGGTTTCGTCTACATCCCACAACGAAAATGAAACTAACTCTCTGAGATAATCCCTATTTCCTTTCTCAAATGTATTACTAAGGAGATATCTGATATTTCTTGCAGGATCTGACGCTAAGTATTCATATTCCAGTATTTTTGAACAGTTGCTTATTTATTGTATATTTCTATACTTTCCTAGACGCAACCATCGTATACTGATTTAAGGAGTGGGTATATAAACTGTCTGAATGTATTAAGCAAAATAAGCTGTACTAAATACAATTTTATTATCCTTATCCAACAACTTCAGAACCATCACCAGAATACCTACAGAAAAAGGAAAAATAATACATTTAATATCATACCTTAGATGTTCAGAAAAAGTGCAAAATACTTGTACAGTAGCCACCTGCATGGAACTAAGTAACTGTCTATCATCACATCCTACGACGTATTGTTTTACTTGTAGATGATATTGGAAAATAAAATTGTCGTAAGAATAATCATTTTGTAAAAAAAAAAACCACGGATAACTGATTTAAAATAAAAAATCTTAAAATTAATGAAATTGTAAAATATTTTCCTTCGTTTTATATCTGATGATATCCTTTAAAGAAGTAGATAGACTGCAAAGTTTAATTTAGTACGTTGTCAAGTTCAATGCACTATGCACTGATTTTTATTAAACTAATGAATATTTGTCTATGGGGATTTTTGCAATGTGTTTTCGTGTTTCATATAATTGGCTCTCTTAGTTGATATACTAGTAATATATTCCAACTATCGAACAAAAATGTAAAGAAGTCACTTAGTATGATTTGCACATCTCTTCTAAAACTTAAAGAATTAGTGACGCCTTAGATATGTTAAATCCGAACGTTAAAAACGTAAAAAAAACATAGACTTAAGAAATTGAAAAAGATATCTGTTGATCATTTAGGCTAAAACACATCAAACGAATATTATAGTCCAAAGACAGACTGATTGGTGTTTAACTATCATAATTTTGTCTTTATTGTAAAATTGTACCCATAAGGGTCACGAAAACAATGATACAATACAAACCAAAACTTATAGGTTTCATAACAAGTCAGAATTCAATATCGTTTGATAGCAACTCGAGTTTTGAATTATTTTTTTTTAAATAAAGACAGAAAACAATCAAACAGGATTACACACATTTAAAATCTAAATTATCTCTAAACAATATGTTTAAAGTACTGTTCTTGTGCCCTTTTTGTCCTTGATATCGTTAATATTTAAAATTAAAACGAAAACACTCTGAATTTCAAGATATAAAGAGAATCATTAATTTGGATGAACAAATATTATTTGACGAGGTAAATATATAAAAATTATGTTCTTACTCTTTTTCACATATGAATCTGTACCCATTAGTACACGTAACATCGTTCCATTTCAAGCCATACGGGGCATGCATATGTAAACAATTCTCGCTACCACCGGATGGTTGACCTGGATACCAATCTGTATAATTGAACACACTATCTGTCGATGCCCACATCCAAATTCCTTCAATTATGTCATCTCTGCCACCAAGCCAGTAACTCTGTCCTGTATTTGATATGAAGTGTACATGCAATATATTATATTTACAACTTGTTGAGTATAGCACTTTCTAACGCACTGTACATGTATATATAAATATATATGTAATTTGCAGATTTTTAAAACATGGTTGTGCAGTTATGAATATAAAATGTGTTTTCAGTCACTTTCATTGGTGATGGATTTTTCATAGAGTGGTCACTTGTGAAGATGTACTTATATATCTATATAATATGTTGAAAAAAATAATTTAAGATTTATTTTGTTTCGATCATTAACAAAAGCAAAATCATTATTAAACACGACAATTATATATTATCAGTCAGTCTTGTTACCCCTGTCCAAAATACGTCATAAAACATTGTTGATAACTTATTGTTATACACGAGAGTAATACAAAATCATTGCTGGTCGATAAATGGTTGTATGGAAATAAGAAGATGTGATACGATTGCCAATGAGACATCTCTCCACCAGGGACCACAGAAGAAAATAACTATAGGCCAACGTACGGTTTTCCATAATGAACAAACCCATACCGCATTAAAAGATTATAAAGGTCCCAATATTACAAAGGAAAAACAAATCAAGAGAATCAAGAGAAAAAACCTACCGACTAATTTATGCATATGCACGTATGTTTTGTGCATCCCTCCCCTCTCTCATCCCTCCTAGCTATCTCATTTGATTTCTTACAGTATATTAGTCCGGGACCTTTTATAGATTATTATATTATGTTGTCCATGGTTCAAGGCCGTACGTTTAGATCCATTTAATTTGGTCTAGGGGGAATAAAAGTTTTAATAATGTTAATATCAAAGTTTGACATTGGAACAGCAAATATGGCATCATACTGGAGTGCAAAACACTGGATCAACAATTCGCGGAATTTTTACTTAAGCACAATGTGATTGTTGACCATAAGAGAAAAAAGGGTTAATTTCTTGTCAGAATTGAATATCGACTGATACCAACTCCATTATACAAATCAAATATTAACTATCTGAATGCTCTATTATTATATTGCAGCTTAAAAACTCGAATTGATACCAAGCGTTTTCTAACCTCCTTTACATTTCTAGCAACATAATTGATTGATAGCGACCGCGCAGAGACAGTGTATATTTCATATGAGGTTGCATAGTTTGTTTTAATACACAGTTAGAAGTGGTGTTACGTTCCTTTATAAAAACAACACAACGCATAGCCTGAAATTAGTAGTACTTTTGCTGATTAATATTCATAATATGTAAATGAGAATTGTACCACGTGATAATAGTTTGAACTGGACTGGCTTGATATCCTTCAAATCTTTAAAATACGGATATCATACGTTGCCCGGCACAGAGTCCTTGTTTATTATCAATCTGAAATTTCCGTAAAGTTGTCAGGCGTACAAAATCAAAACAATGAACGCAAATTTAGTGAATGTTTCGTTTTTTCGTGAGTTTATTATTCTTGAAATAGGGGCATTTTAACTTTGCGTGTGAACCTAAAGTTCAACGACTACACATACAAGGTTTGGACTTGCTTATTCTCTGGACATCTAAGTTTCAAGTTTAATCCCGGCAACCTGTATTTATAATGACCTTGTTAGCCAGTTTTCAACACGAAGTTTGCAAATTTGACGTTTCAGCCATTTTAGCCTGTATTTTATACTGCAATGTTAAAAGCCTATCGCTTCGATTTTTTAAAAAGTTCAGGAACCTTGATTTTTGCAAAGAAAGACATTATGTTTCGTTTAAATGGTGTATATTGTTTTATTTATTTATTTATTTTTGTCCCGGAAACCTGTCTATCACTTAAATTAAAGATAAAACATACATTTTTTCAAAATTCCCTATCATTTCAATATAATTCCAGTGACCCGTATTCGATTTCTTTAGTATAATATTCAAATAAGCAAAGTGGCGTTGATTTCTGCATATGGTTGAGGAAAATTCTAAAACGTTTGACCAGGACAACAGATGATGAAATTGGTGATGAACGATTAAAATTAATGCAAAATAAAAACGCATTTAACGCTGACAAGATATTACATTTGCATTTTTTAGTTAGGTTCTTTATGTTGAAGGCTTGATGATTCTGAGAGGCCATAAGTCCAAATGCTACATGTCATAATATGATAGTTGGTAAGATAAATTCGTTACCCAGTGATCTTATTCCATATATATGGAGCCAGTAAATTCATAATCAAATGAAAGCGTGGAATTTACTGAAACCTATGATTAACAGTTGTTTTCCACTGCTATGTTATGTTTTATTACTTTGTTTACGATCGTTTAACTTTATCAATTTAACAAGTAAACTGCAGTTTAACACTTACTAACTATTGCACATTCGAGTTTTATGCCAAAAAAGATTAGTATATACCTTATATTATTCATTTTCTGTTTTCTCATTGACTTAAATCAAAGTAAATTTTCTTTGATGAAGCATAATATACACCGCGGCAAATATTTAGAACAGCGTCCGTGTAACTTAATATACACATTCAAAGGTTACGTTGTTTCGGTGGTTTTTTTTCTTCATTTTGTTTTGGTGGGTTTTTTTTGTTAACTTAACTGAATATTTCAACTTCTACTAAGTATGATAATAGCATTAGATTAACGTGAAATCCGTATCTTTTTAAATTGTGCTCAGCGAACTGATATTTAAATAATTAGCAACTGCTTTTGAAAATTATTGCAAGCTTTCCTTCACGTTTTCACTTGGCATTTCAGCGTGACTCTGCTAATTCCGGAAAATACACCTCAAAAGTAATTTTCCAGTGAAAAACAAATTCAAGAATAAGTAAATAGCAAACTATACTATGAAAGAACAAATGATATATGCATTTTTAAAAAATTTAGATATATTTATTGTCTGCATTTCTTCTGCTATAGAATATAATAAAAAAAAGATCGTTACATGTCATTTGCATTATGTTTTTTGATTTGTTTATCATCAACCTAAAATATCGCTGTTGAGATATATGCTAGAAAGGTTTTATATCGGACGTATTACATTTAGCGTCCGTCGTCCGTAAACTTTTCACGTTTTGAACTTCTACTTAAAAACCACTAAAAAGATCGATATAAAGAATTGTTATTTTTTCCACAAATGATGAATATATCATAAAATGTTCGTGTTGTTTATTCTTTAGTTTTCTATGTTGTGTCATGTGTACTATTGTTTGTATGTTTCTCTTTTTCATTTTTAGCCATGGCGTTGTCAGTTTATTTTCGATTTATGAGTTTTACTGTCCCTTTGGTATCTTTCGTCCCTCTTTTATATTGTATATCAGATGTATTGTCAGCCCATGGCCAATATCAGCCATCGAACCTTCGGCTCTTATGATGTTAATACATCTGATATGAAAATGTAATATAAAGATCTGATATTATCAACCGCATCAACAGTCAAATTGTAATATATATTTCATAAAATATAATATTTTGACTATTTTACCGATTAAGTTTGTTTTTCCACGCATTGTCGTAGATATCACGGAATTTGATGCGATTGTTATACAAGTGAGAGGTTTAACGCTATAAAACCCGGTTTAATCCACTACTTTCTACATTTGAAAATGCCTGAACCAATTCAGGAATAAGACAGTTGTTGTCCATTCGTTTGATGTGGTTTATCATTTGATTTTGCTATTTTATTAAGGACTTTCCGTTTTGAATTTTCCTCGGAGTTCAGTATTTTTGTGATTTTACTTTTTTTTTTACACCATTAAGAATCAAGATAAAACAACTTTCAAAAATATATTCACATTATGTCCATTGTATTAAATCAAATTTTAAAAATTCATGATTACTTCTTATTCAGTAATCGTGTATAATGACAATAATTTTATATACAGTCTAACCTGGTCCATTTGTTTTCGCAAGATTCTTCAATAAGTCAGATTGTGCTTTACTTTGAACTTCAGCCAGACGAGAATTGTGTGCACGACAACTACTCTGTGTAATTCAAAAATAGTTTAAATAATAAAGACATGTAACATTGTTAAGTGCATAATGCAAACGTCAATCTGTCATCTACATTACTTGACTAAAGGTATAAGGCGAGGATTAAATCTCACAAAACATGTTTAACCTGTCGCATGTTTACTCCTGTCATAAGTCAAACCCTCTGGCCTTTGTCAGTTTTGTAAATTTGTTTTGTTAATTTCGTCTCATTTATAATGTTTATATGTTTCGGAGTTCAGTAGTTATCAAAGGTATCAGGGTTATAATTTAGTACGCCAGACGCGCGTTTCTTCTACATAAGACTCATCAGTGACGCTCAAATCAAAAATATTTATAAACCCAAACAAGTACAAAGTTGAAGAGCATTGAGGATCCAAAATTTCCAAAAAGTTGTGCCAAATACGGCTAAGGTAATCTATGCCTGGGATAAGAAAATCCTTAGTTTTTCAAAAAGTTCAAAGTTTTGTATACAGGAAATTTATAAAAATGACCACATTATTGATATTCATGTCAGCACCGAAGTGTTGACTACTGGGCTGGTGATACCCTCGGGGACGAAACGTCCACCAGCAGTGGCATCGACCCAGTGGTGTAAATATTTATCAAAGGTACCAGGGTTATAATTTAGTACGCCAGACGCGCGTTTCTTCTACGTAAGACTCATCAGTGACGCTCAAATCAAAAACATTTATAAACCCAAACAAGTACAAAGTTGAAGAGCATTGAGGATCCAAAATTCCAAAAAGTTGTGCCAAATACGGCTAAGGTAATTTATGCCTGGGATAAGAAAATCCTTAGTTTTTCAAAAAGTTCAAAGTTTTGTATACAGGAAATTTATAAAAATGACCACATTATTGATATTCATGTCAGCACCGAAGTGTTGACTACTGGGCTGGTGATACCCTCGGGGACGAAACGTCCGCCAGCAGTGGCATCGACCCAGTGGTGTTAATAGTTATCAAAGGTACCAGGGTTATAATTTAGTACGCCAGACGCGCGTTTCTTCTACATAAGACTCATCAGTGACGCTCAAATCAAAAATATTTATAAACCCAAACAAGTACAAAGTTGAAGAGCATTGAGGATCCAAAATTCCAAAAAGTTGTGCCAAATACGGCTAAGGTAATCTATGCCTGGGATAAGAAAATCCTTAGTTTTTAAAAAAGTTCAAAGTTTTGTTTACAGGAAATTTATTAAAATGACCACATTATTGATATTCATGTCAGCACCGAAGTGTTGACTACTGGGCTGGTGATACCCTTGTGGTCAATTTTCGCTGAACTGATATACATTTTATTGTGTAGGGGCAAGCTCAAGCCCGCCTCCGGTTACGGAACTCTCTCGCTGTGTTTCCTTTGGCTGTTTTCTGCTATTTTGTCACTTGTTTGTCTTTTGAAACATTCGCCGTTCCAATTTCAATTTTATTAAATCCTGTTTTACAATAAGAACTAATTTTTTTTTATCTATTTGACATCAATCACAATTTTAATTTACTAGTATGTAAATAATTTCGAATCGAGTATTTTTAAGATTTAACATTGTTCGGCAGGAGTACGTCCGGTAAGACCCCTTTTTGGCCCTAAAATTTAGCAGTTTTACAAAATTGTTAAGATGTAATCTTTGAGTTATTTATTGGAAAGTAGAATGCTGCTGCTACACAGATATGGGCTGTTTTGACAAAACAATGCACATATATCGGGTAGTAGCATCATAAAGTTATGATAAATTACTGAAATCTTCACAATTTTAGCATTTTAGTTAAATTTTAGACGGTTTCCGTCTTAAATGAAAGTGGCCGCATTTGTGTTCATTCATAATATTGAAATTTAAGTTGTATTTGATGATAATACATAACATATATAAAGGTTGATGATGAACACGGATGCGGCCACTTTCATTTTTGACAAAAACCACCTAAAAAGTGACATTTTTGGGCATATTTGATAGATTTTTCATATTTATGCTTGAATCGGAGCGTTTTTAATGAATAAAGCAGTAAAAATCTTTCACATAAACTTATTGGATCTACTAAAGTAGACACTTAAGTGTTTAAAAATTGTCCAAAATCTTTCGTCAGATGAACCTGAAATTTGAGGCCAAAATCGGCCCTTACCAGACCTACTCCTTTGATACTAATTTTGATGTCATATAGTGTTATTATATACATGATAAATAGCTTGAGTTCGAATCCCGGCGAGGGAAGAAAAATTTGCTTCCGCAAATTTTCAGATGTAATATTGTTGTGCTGATATTTAGAGTTGTTTAATACTAAGGATATTCTTATCCCAGGCATACATATAGATAACCTTAGCCATATTTGACACAACTTTTGGGAATTTTGAGTCATCCATGCTCTTCAACTTTGTACTTGTTTTGGTTTCTAACTGATTTGATCTGAGCGTCACTGATGAGTCATATGTCGACTAAACGCGCGTCTAGCGTATCATATTATAAGCGTGTTACTTTTGATAACTATTAACATGTCCAAATATACTAGTGTATTGTTTACTTTTGCATTCTGAATGTTCTAGCATTTATTTGTACCGTAGTCCTGTCATGTAATGTTGTCATTTTAGTGTTACATTTAACATTGCTTTAAAAACGTTTGGCTAGCCACACAACCAGGTTCAACCCATTATTTTGGTTCTTTAAATGTCCTGTACCTAGTCAGGCAAATGGCAGTTGTTATCTTATAGTTCGTTTCTGTGTGTATTACATTGTCGGTTTTGTTTTGCACTTCAGTGTTTCTGTTGTTTCTTTGTTTTCCTCTAATAGTTGATGTATTTCCCTCGGTTTTAGTTTGTAACCAGGATTTGTTTTCTCTCAATCGATTTATGGCTTTCGAACAGCGGTATACTGCTGTTGCCTTTATATATATATATATATAGATAGATATCTGTACATAGGTATATAAATATAAATGCATAAAAAGTGTACACAACAACACAAATATTAAAACAGAAACATGAACAATAATTATCTATGAATATTTCGGATAACAGATATCCTTCATCAGTATGAATATGATGTAACATGAATAATACAAAATTATTCGGATTAAACTATAACACTCTTGAACAATATTCATAAAAACAGAACACAAAAAACGCTTGTTTATTTTATTTTATTTTACAAATGACGTAGGTTATATCGGTAGTTGCAACATACTTCATAGATATGCCTCTTATATTCTAAAATTTAAAAAATGACGACAGGTAAGATGTTGCAACAATATTGCGGGGTATAAAAAAATCAATAAACATCACTGACCGATCTAAGCTGGTATAATATTTCAATTTGACAACGTTCAAGTAATTATAAACAGAGGCTGCGTATATAAACATCCCAAATAAATAAGCAATTTAACAAATATTAAGACTTATAATAATAATTAGGACAAATGTTAAGTAATTAAACGTGGCTGCGTACTTGGATATTTCAAATGAATGGAATATATATGTAGGACTCTAAAGTGCGATGGTACTCTAAAGTGCGATGGGCACGCTAAAATGCGATGGTTGTTTGTTTGCTAAAGTACGATGGCATATCACGCTAAAGTGCGATGGACAATAGGTTCGAGGGCTTTATAAAACGCGTTAAAGAACACTTAATGTAAAAATAGTCCTTTTGTATAACCTAGTATTATAAGGTATACTATATGTGAAAGGCATTTTAATTTAACCGTAGTCTTAAGTGAATGATTCTAAAAGACCGACCACGTAATAATTGCTAAAAAGTAATTTGGGTGTCACAGAATACTATATGTCTTGTAAATGAATTTCTGACAATTCGGGCGTATTAAATATTGTGATAATTTGTGAAGCTTAACGTTCACACGTTGTAGTCTATCACTAATGGGAACAAAACCCCTAACAATCGTCCTTTTTACATTACAGATACAATATTCGATAATTGTCGGAATATGTGACATTTATTTGTTTAATTTAAATGAGAGAGAAAAGCGATGTTTGCCGAGCTTAATTTTCTCCTTTTTTTGTAGCGACTATACATCTATGTTATATTTTCCTGCAATGTACAACTAACGTTTCAGCCGACAATTAATAATTTACGCAATATCTTCCGGCGTGTTCATTTTTAGTTTGTATAAACGACTGTTAACGTCATAATCCATCTACGTTTCGTACGTCTATACTTTCTCAGACCATCGGACTTTAGCGTATGGAGGAATCGCACTTTAGCGTAGACCATCGCACTTTAGCGTGACCATCGTACTTTAGCGTCCCCATCGCACTTTAGAGTCCTACATATATATTTATTAAGAACGTCTAAAGAACTACACGACAGATCCATCCATTGGATCGTGAATGAAAGTGGAACACGACTGAAAACACATATTATTTTCACAATTACTCTGAATATCAGCACAACAATGTTAAATCTGCAAGTTTTCGGAATATATAAGATGCCAAGAAAATAAGCATCAAGCTAGGTGGTGTTGTCGTAGAATGATGATATGAAAACTACAGGTTCAAGCCCCGGCCGCGGAGGAAGTAAAGAATAATATCACTCTTACATTGTTAGCTTAATTTTCTATTTGGATTATACTATTTAACTGATCAGTCTCTGTTGCCATACCTTTGCCTTTGTCAACTCTTTAATTTTAGAATTACCAGTTTATGTCGCAGGGTACTATTTATTTGAAATGACCAAGTACGCAGCAACGTACAATTACTTAACCTTGTCAAAATTAAATTTCTTTTATTTAATCATTATCAAACTGCTACTTATTTGGGGTGTTAATATTATACCAGTTCAAATCGGTCAGTGCTGTTAATTTGGAATGTATTACATACGCAGTCTTTGTTGTTATATAGTAACTATCATCACCTTTGAAATTCTAGAAATGTACCAGTTGGCATCGCACATTACTATTTTTGTTAAAAACGTTCCCATGCAGTCATGTTAATGCCTTTATAACCTTTGTCATTAATATGAAGAAATTAAAAAAAAAAACTTTTGACAGACAGAATAATGTATAATGTACGGAAGCCGTAAGGGGATACACAAAAAATTAGATTTTTTTTTTTGTAATTCGAGATCACGATAAACATTACCGTTTTACCGAGATGTCTATAAAAAATACATCGTTATCTCGATAGAACGAAATTATTATATCGAGATTTCGGATAATTATATCGTTATCTCGATTTATTATATCGAGATCTCGGATTATTATATCGTTTATCAATTTATTATAACGTTATCTCGATAAAACGAAACTGGTGTATCGAGATCTCGGAAATCTTGGATTATTAAAACGTAATCTAGGTTAAATATATCGAGATCTCGATACAATTATATCGTTATCTCGATAAAACGAAGCTGTATTTCTTAATACGTCATTTTGATGTTATCTAATAAATATACAAATTAATATCAGAAAAAAAAGTTCATAGCACTCTTTAAAATTTTTAACTTAATTCATTAATTTATTTAGTTTCGGAGAATAAACTAGTGGATTTCCCTAACTATTTCTAACAGAAATTCCTTGGTTCAATGTATGGACGACCTGAATACCAAAACATATATATAAATATTTAAATACTCAACGTTATCTTTTTTATTTTAACGTTACCTTTGCTGTTCTTCATCCCATATTTATAGATATAACATGTCCATTGTGTCGCAATAACCATTAGAGGGGTTATCGAGGACATAAATGCCGAAATACGCTTGAAAATTAAGAAATAGCCAATTTTGAATAATGGAATGGATATTTTGAATATTCGAATAGACTGTTGCGACCCTTCAGCCCCTTATTCCAAATATACATTATACCTCATTCGAAAGATTTTAAATATACCATTTTATCCCTCTTTCTATAAGCTTTGAAGTAGTGTATAAAGGGGACGAAGGTTCTTTGTTAATCCTCTAATAGGTGTTGCGGAACATAATGACTATATGTGACATACAAGGTATGTATGTAATTAGGGGCTAAAGGGTCGTAGCAGTCCATTCCATTATTTAAAATTGGCTATTTCTTAATTTTCACGCGTATTTTGGCATTTAGGTCCTCCGTAACCCCTCTAATGGTCATTGCGGCACAATGGACATGTTATATCTATAAATATCTGATGAAGAACAGCAAAGGTAACGTGAAAATAAAAAAAGATAACGTTGAGTATTTTAATACTTATATATATATGTTTTGGTATTCAGGTCGTCCGTCCATACATTGAACCAAGGAATTTCTGATGAAAATATTTAAGGAAATCCACTAGTTTATTCTCCGAAACTAAATAAATGAATGAATTGAGTTAAACATTTTAAAGAGTGTTTTTAATTTTTTTTTTCTGGTATTAATTTGAATATTTGTTAGTTACATCAAAATGACGAGTTCAGAAATAGAGGTTTCGTTTTATCGAGATAAAGATATATTTTTATCGAGATTTCAATATACTTAACCTAGATTACGTTTTAATAATCCGAGATCTCGTTTTAATAAATCGAGATGACGATATATTAATAAATCGAGATAACGATATATTAATCCGAGATCTCGATATAATAAATCGAGATAACGATATAATATAATCCGAGATAACGATATAATAAATCGAGATAACGATTAAATAAATCGAGATAACGATTAAATAAATCGAGATAACGATTAAATAAATCGAGATAACGATATAATTATCCGAGATCTCGATTTAATTAATCAAGATAACGATATAATAATCCGAGATCTCGATATAACAATTTCGTTTTATCGAGATAACGATATTTTTTTTATCGAGATCTCGGTAAAACGGTAATGTTTTATCGTGATCTCGAATTAAAAAAAATATTTTCTTATTTTTTGTGTGTCCCCTTACGGCTTCCGTAATTATGGACATCTGAAGGATTTTAAAACTAAAAATATATTTCTGATAATCATTTAATTCCTAAAATCAAAGTGACAAAAATTATGCAAATTTACACCACCCTTGCAACCAGTGTTTTGAATAATATATCTTCACACATTTTAACTAGTTATGGTGATTTGAAGTGTTATAAAGCATACCTGAGCATCCAACCAATTAAAGGATTCATGACTGAAGAAAAAACAAGACTTTCCGTAATGATTCCACCCTAAAGAACATTCAGAATTCGCCTTATCTGAAAATGAATGTTTTTTGAAATAAAACATGAACACAAAATATTTGATCTTTTTTGTACAGTAACAAAATTTTTTGATGTTTTAGACAAATTGTGTGCATTTGGTGGTCCTTTTGAGTCAGTTCACAATATTGAAATTTCCACTCTTCTACACAATCTTATCAAACACACGTGTTCTTATCTAATTTTAAAAATGGTAATTTGATAAATCTGTTTTAATTGTTTTGATTTCACTCATATAAAGTTTTTTTTCGCTTTCGAGAAAGGTAAATATGCTAGATATACTAATTACGGATGTGCTGAGACGATTCAAGCGCTGAATTTTCTCTATGACAATGTTTATGTACGTTTCGGCAATAAAATTTATCGACAGATTTAAGGTATTCCTTTGGGCACCAAGTATGCCCTTTTAATAGATGACTTGTTCCTTTCCTGTTATGAATCACAGTTAATGGACAAACTGAGTGATGAACCGTCTAAATTCCATTTATTTGAAAAATGCAACAACTGTTAACGTTATCTTGATGATAATTGTTCGTTTCATAATAAAAAAAAAATCTCTATCAAGACTGCTGAAATTTAGGAACTTACTTTAAATAGATCTTTTATCAACAGCAATAAATGGCCTTTCCTAGATTTAGATATTATTGTAAGTATTACAACAGAAATTCTGCATCAATTTATACGACAAAAGGAATGATTTATCTTTTTTGTTTACTTTGATGTGTATGTAGTGACGTTTTGAATTTTGATGAGCGTAATCTATGGAGTACTATCAAATTTTCAAGTCAGGGATTTCGTTGCCACAAATTACTTCAAAATATTTACTTAATTATTTCATAGATACAAAGAGTTGGTCTGCAAGTTTAGCTGTACCTGTACAAACATTATTTGAAACAGAATAGCTTATTCTAATCTAACGGTAATATTGTTAACTGAGACCTGAAAACTATATTTTCATCCTGTCAATAAACTTATTCTAAAATGTTACCTACTCAACATTGTATCAATTCTTTGAATATGGTTTTTATTTGTGTAAATATTGATTTTGTTATCAATATCTTAAAACCACACTAAACATTACAAATAAGACCTTAACGTTCTGCAATATGTCGATACGTATAATTTGGCATTGTACAATGTAATGCTTTACTGTTAAGACATATGAAACTTTAAATAAAAAAACATATTATTCATATGTTTTTTCTATAACTAAATGGCTACTTTTCATTATAAAACTTCTGTACATATATTTTTTTCTCAAAAAGTTCTACAATTTGTCCAAATTCAGAAAAAGTAAACTTTTTTAAATTGATTGCTTCCCGTAAACTATTCACCAATATGTTTTGTCCGTATGCAGTGAACTAAACGTGACCTTACTTGGGAAAAAAAATCCAGTAATCGCAGTACGCATGGATCTGTCATGGGAATAAACTATTATGATCGTATTGTACATGTTAAACACGTGGAAACATTTCATAATTTTATGGTGAAATAATGTATGATTTTAAACTATTAGCAAATTGATTAATATTTTTTTAGATAAAACCTACCTGGCAAAATGGCAAATGTCAAACAACAAAACAATGAAAATAAATATGAACAGTTGTTGGCCATTTTCGATCAAAATCTTTATCTCATCTGACTCTAAATCTTTAGAAAGATAACAGAAAGGTGAACATGTATTCCTATTCTGGAAGAGGAAGTTGACAAAAGCTGTATATATCTGGATCAACAAGATAGATATGGCTTACTGTGTTCGAATCTGTTCATAATTTATCAACAGTTTATTTTCTCACCGCAAACAACAGTTGTATAATACACGTTCTTTGACTGAATATCTTAGCCAAGGTATTCTAGTGAAATTTTTTTTCACTCGTTATTTCATGCTACCTTAATGCCCCATGTTTATCTACTGGTTAGGTTATATGTATTTGAAACATCTGGCCTTGTAAGGTACTGACACTAGTCATTGTTGCATAATCCACTAGACAATAAAAGTAAATACGGGACCCGAATTAAATATAGAATACAACATATAAAACAGATGTGGTATGATTGCCAATGGGACAGCTGCTCACTAGAGATGAACTAACGTAAAAGCTAGCAACTTTAGGTCATCAGACAATTGTTACAAGAAAACGTGAATCAGATGGTGCTTTTAAGGTTTGTGTAGTATGGTATTGTTTTTGATATTGCTGTCTCTAGAGATAAGTAATAACTTGTAAAATCAACTGGTCTTTTTCATGAAAATAGTGTAACCAAAATATCCTGCTCCCAATCTGTTTATAATATTATCTATTTGAAAAAAGATGAATTTAGTAAAGGTGTACATAATTTGTTTTAACGGAATCCCTGAATAAATAATTTATCAATAATATATAGATTACGTTCATTGAAATCCAAAACGTAATCTTAAAGTTATGTTGAATTTCCAAATAAGTCAAAGTCTACATACACTTGCTTCTTTGTAAAAGTCACTTCGTACAATCACCGTGAAATACTTAAGTTCGTAGACGATTGACTATTAACTTGACCTAATACATTCCATTACCAAATTTCCCACTATTTTGACGGCTTATTGTATATTGCCATACATTAGAAGTTATTAACTATTGGGATTGAATCAATGACCCTCATTATAAGTGGTCGTGTATCAATACATTTACATTCGGCATCTGTAGTTCGTACTTTACATCACATCAACTAGCAATAATATTATAATTTCCATATAATTTCTCTTGACCAATTCATGTACGTGTCAATGATGGTGATAATGAGATGGTAAACATAAGCTATAGTGCATTATTTGCAGATGTCGACTGATGAAAGCGTAGCTTGGTCTGGTTTGAAGTCATATTCACGACCATGGTAATTTTTATCTTTATTATAATAGCGGAGTATACATTATCGTATTTGTGCAAACCATTAACTACACTACTGGTTCATGTTCTGCTTACCCGTCTGGTGCACCATGGAAAACGTTTTTTTTAAGGGTTTTTTGTTGTTGTTGTTGTTGCTCTGTCTATTGTTTGTATGCAGTGTAAAGTACAATTTCGGCCTTTTCGTTGTGGTTTTTGCAACAGTTTAGTCGTTTAGTCGTTTTCTCTCCGACTTTGGATTATTTATTTTTTGTCTTTTACCTCTCAGTGTATGAAACATAATGTTCTTTAAACATTACTTCCTCCTTTGGTCAGGCCTTGCCATATACTTTATTTAGAAAAGAAAATTGTATTGCACATTTCTTATATACAATTAATAAACATACCGAATACAATCGTAAATAACGGCAAGAAAAGAAATATTTGTAGTGATTTTGGATTCCATTAAAATTTCTTGATTCGTACCTTTGTCTTAAATTATGGCACCTTTATGAAATATCAAAGTTTTCTGTACATGTTGAATATTTGGAATAAAATTTAACCTTAAAGTGCAAAGTGCTTGCATGTTTCAAACTACAATCCAATTCCATTTTCATGAATGTGACCTTCCGAATTAGACTATTTACCGGATTCGTAATAACATTAGCAACACGACGGGTGCCACATGTGGAGCAATATCTGCTTACTCTTCCGGAGAACCTGAGATCAACTCCAGTTTTTGGTGGGGTTCGTGTTGCTAAGTCTATTATTGGTCTGTTTGTCTTCTTCTTTTTTAACCATGACGTTATTAGTTTTTTTATCTATGAGTTTGACTGTCCCTTTGGTATCTTTCGACCCTCCTTTCAAAAAGTAAGAACTAACGCGTACTTTTGACTACTAATTCTATCAAAATATTCTAGTGCACCGTACTTTCATTTTTTAATTGTGATATCTGTAAGGTTTCAGAGCATTTTCCGAGCAAATAGTAGAAAAGATTGTGACCTTTTTAAAACCAATAAGTATGTATATGTGATACTGGATACTGGAATTGTGTACAGATGAAAACACGATATGTTTTTTTCTTCTCTTTGTTGCAGATCGTACTGTTGCTTATAATTGCTTTAATCCTCTTAAAAAAATAGGTCAATACATGTTACTGACAACCATGCCACATTATCTTTTAACTAATTCCATTGTGTATTAAAACAATCAATTTCTTAGAGAGATTTCATCAATCAATGATACTACAAAACTAGAACTGTTGAGAGATTGCTACGTAAACTACACTACAGACTCTTATAAACGTTAACATACATTGAGTTGAGTTTTATGCATTGTAATGTTTCGAGCAATACTGCTGACGAATGTGAATAAACTCATCATAGATACCAGGACTAAATTGTGTATATACGCCCGAAGTTTGTATTCCATTAATAAAACAATTATAAAAATTGCATTTGCAAATAGCAGCATAGTTTTTATTATTCTTTAACCAACAATTGCACTTATTTCGCTGTTATACCTGCAAAAGAATTATTATAGTGAAATACTTGTACTTTATATTACAGCAAAATTTTGTATAAAAATATTAAAAGGTTAAGCTGAAACATATTTTTTTTTATTTTATAGTATTGTAACGTTATTATTCAGCATGAACATGCATTTTTATTCTCTTTTATAACACTACTTTAAGCAATCATTGTATGTGTTTTTAATGATATTTCAACGACAAAAATCTTTTATTGTTAAATTTTCCTGTAAAATAATATATTCCATCCTAGTGGGAGATATTATAGAAATAATTGTGCAAATCGTGATTCAGGCATGAAATTTGGTATGAAGGTCGAATAAATGATAATTAATAGAAATCAGCTGCTGGCCATAAAAAATTTCCATTTTTTCAAGATGGCCACCGCTCATTGTAAATCCGTTTTAAATGGAAATTAATGAATAACACATATTTCATAAATGATATCACAATTTGAACAGGATTCCTCTTCAGTTTGCCAAAGCTAGCCATTGCGCTTACATCATGCACTATCATAAGTAATAATTATAATATTTGATGAACTTCGTTTTACAATTTTTATGAGATGTCATGTTTGCCTTATCATAAATTGATTAGACATAGAACAGTGATAACATTATATACTGACTCTTTTTCACAGATGAATCTGTATAGTCCGGCACATGTAACGTCGTTCCATTTCAAGTTCAATGGAGCATACATATGTAAGCAGTTCTCGTTTCCGCCTATGTTGTCTGGTATATTAGGAAACCAGTCAGTAAAATTGAACACCTGGTCTGTTTGAGCCCACATCCACCTTCCTTCTACGACATCATCTCTACCTCCTAACCAATAGCTTATACCTACATTTGTAAATAATAAACGATAAACAACTAGGGATAGTTACATATGAAGACTTACAAAGAAGCAAATTGAACATTTTGAGTTAGTAAACTCATTCAAATTCATTAATACACAAGTTTAATGAATGACTTTATGTAAATGTATCAATGTTTGAACTGGTTTTGCATTTACTCAGTATGATCTGCCATTAAACTGGAGTACCCATCAAAGATATGAAAATGTGGGTGTTATTTTAAAACTTTAACGAAGCTACAATGCATACTAATAAGATACTGTAAGAGTCGTTGTGTTAGATAATTGTAGGTTTTGCCATAAGGATATTTAAAAAAAATTATCAAAATCATCGTCATCCCGTTTAGACATTTTCATCATTTGCCGAAACCGAAACTGAGGCCGAAACCGAACCCAAAACAAAGGATAGTTGAGTAAATTGAAATTCTAAAGTGAGAATCTAAGTTGGTTTTAAGTTTTATTGAAAGGAAGCCGTATTTTCAATTACATATTTATGAAGCTGACAATGAATAAATCTTTATTCCTGCTAGTTGATGTACCTAGTAATCAATATACATTGATAAACTAATTTATAGAGAGAAGGCAACGAGTGTGGGCTGACTATAAATTATCTAAACAAGCTAATTTCTTGTCGACTTTAAAGTTATTTCAAATTTTTGATGTCACTCAGCTTTAGTCTATTTACTTTCGCTTAAAATTCTTGTTTTTTAAAAGTCATGTCATTTATTTTTTTAAACCCGCACCTGAAATATAAAACATTGAAGAACCTGTGCTAACCTTTATTTCAGACGCGGTTTAAAAGCGATCCGGGTCACCCCTTATAATGGCTACAGTTATGATTAATGCAGACTTTTTACCTGTTTCACACTAGTCCAAATAATTATGACGTCTTGCAAGGTCATTTAATTTTTTTCTGTGACGCCTTCCTACGACGTGTCCTTCGTGTCGTAGGAAGGCGTCAAGAACAAAATTGACGTCTTGTTTGGGGCTTTGATCACCCTTTTTTTCAAAATTTAACCTTGATCCACATAAGATTGTGTTTGCTTATTTGGTGTTTGGTCTATGCATATCTGTCTGTTTATTGACAGTGAAATCACATCTTCTTAATTATAGATGATTGTCCCACAAAATGTCGAAAATGTGTATATTTCATTTTTTCTAGCTTCTCTCGTGGGATAGCGGTACATTTTTGGCCACTTTATATGTGTTGCGTCTAAATTGAATTGTACATAGTAATCAAAGGTACCAGGTTTATAATTTAATATGCCAGATGCGAGTCTCGTCTACAAAAGACTCATCAGTGACGCTCAGATTAAAGTAGTAAGAAAGTACAAAGTTGAGGAGAATTGAGGACCCAAACGTTCTAAAAGTTGTGCTAAATGCGGCTAATGTAATCTATGCCTGGGCTAAGAATATCCGGTAACACTTAATATTGACTGAATTGGTTAAACAAATAAAAAAAGAAGACAGTTTGGGACAGCAACAAGTAGATATAGGAAGATGTGGTGTGAGTGCCAATGAAACAACTCTCCATCCAAATAAAAATTTATTAAAGTAAGCCATTATAGGTCAATGTACTATATATGAATCAAAACTCAGATCGGAAAAGCATGGACGATATGTTAGTTATTTATGAGTCGTTGTGAATAGTAACAGAAATTAAGCTATTAATAATATGCAGATAAAAAATTTGTTCTTCAGTTTATCTAATTTTTCGTAAATTATCTTTATAAATGTTTGTACAATCGAAAGTCTACACAAACTCTAACGAAATTTTCAAAAAGGACAAGGGTTTCATTCACCGAAAATCTCGTGCGTTTCTGCGAAAACATAACGTGCGATTTGGCGAATAAAAAAAGGAAAGTAGATCCTTACGCGATGCACTTGCGCATGTCAATTGCGAACTGACCAAATATTTTTTTTTATCACCACCAGTCAACTGATACCGACATTATCAGCCAGTACACTTCAAAAGAAAAATGCACAAATTCCCGATAAATCAAAATATTGTATGAGTCTCAATTATTTAATACTAGCAGTATGAATATTCATTTAATTTTCGTTTCAAAGATATGAATACAAGTTTTGAAAAGTTTTGTTTTCGAATATGCGTACCTACCTGGTCCTTCCGTTCTACACATGTTAAAACTAAAAACGTCGACTGTTCTTTGGATTGAACTTCAGCAAGACGGGCGTTGTGGGCACGACAACTGAACTAAATATACAAGGATTCATAATGTATCCAATTGTTGCGCATATTTTAACACACAATGATATCAAAATGATAATAATCAAGTTATTGGAAACATTGACAGATAACAATCATTGATGACAAAATTATGTCAGAAGACTGCCAATGAGAATTTTAAAAGAGACCAAACGACAATAAAATATATTGAAATATACAAGTACCTGTATATCCGCCATCAATTTACCGTTTCAGTATTAAATGCATTATTCAAAATCACACGTTACCATATTTGGGATTTTAACAAAATTTTCACATAAAAAACATTCGACCAATGAAATAACATGAATTTTATTTTGGAGTTTTAGTTATGAAATTATTAACATTTATTTGGTTCCGAAAACAGCAAAAAAAAAATTGAAACACGACCAAAACATGCAAAAAATTAAAAAACAAAACACGGAACAAAACATGCTAAAAAAAACAAACAGTACACGGATCAAAACATTAAAAAAAACTTACAAATAAGTAACAAAACCCCAACAAAAACAGGTACTGAATGATGTAAAGATTGTTGACCGAAAAGGGGAAAATGAAAACAAATCTTTCAACAAAGAAACGTAGAAGAAAAATTCCAAAGCAATTTGGAAATACAAAAATTCTAGGTTTACAAAAAGGAACAGAAAATGGAGAACTACTAAACGAACAAAGTGATGAAACATTTGATAGACTAAAGATGAAAAAGAAAAGGTTGATACTTTATCAATATTCTTCAATATTTTATGCACGAAAAAACCCGTGAGATAAAAAGGTGAGGTTTCTACTTTACGGATAATAGATACATGTACCAACTACGGCCAGAATGTAGAAAAGAGCCAGCTGAATGAATAGCAGTACCCTTATGCATATCTTTTAGTATAACTCATTAAGAACCAATACTGTTCCAAGTAGTCAAAAAAGAAGCACAAAGTAGCGCTATCTTAATACAAAAGGGCAAACAAAGTATTCCTAGTACATATTTACTATAGGCCTGTGATCCTTCGTCAGTTGCACGCAAAGTTAAAGAAACATTGTGCACATATTTATTTTGGAGTTTTAGTTATGAAATTATTAACATTTATTTGGTTCCGAAAACAGCAAAAAAAAATTGAAACACGACCAAAACATGCAAAAAATTAAAAAACAAAACACGGAATTAACAAATGTTTACTGATGGCCATTTTGGATGTATATCAACGAAAGACGTCCCTTCAATTGTTAAATGTCATCGACAATTGGTTAGAAACCCTTGTTAATTGAAAATCTAGCAACATTAGTTAAACATCATGGATTTAACAGTTGAATAAGCATTTCATTTCTCATATCCTCAGAGTTCAAAAGGCCCTGAACCTTAAATCATGGTTCTTTAATTTAATTTTTTTTTTGGCATTTTTACATGTTACATTATGATTTACATTTAACTTATAAGTTATTTTCCAGTTACCTCAGCGTTCAACCAATTAAAAAGTTCATGGCTGAAGAAATAGCAAGATGAACCAAAGTGATGCCATTCCAATGGGCATTCAGTGGTTCCTTTATCTGAAAATATATGTTCAAATCAATGTCTCATAGCTCTTTTGTAAACACAATTACATACATGTAAGGCATAGTAGGTAATAAATAACCAGTTATTTGGATTTGTTTAGGGTTTTAAATAAATGTAACTGAAACAAATTGTGTTCTGTTTTAGAATGAAGCTTGTCCCTTAATTAAGCATTTGAATGTTTTTATTACTACATTGATTTATATTTCTTAAGATATACTTGCACACTTGCGAAGGTTCTATTTACTTCGTTTATGTGTTGTATGCAATATAATTAATTAAGAAGAAAACTTCATTAATTGTTCGAATTTGTGTCTGAGCATTTTTGTGTTATAAAAATCAATTCAAAACATTGGTTTATTGGCTCTTTTGTGTACAGATATAATATGCTTTAACATTGAGTTGTATTGCGTCGAACATTTCCTTCACTTTTTTTCCCAACTTTCGCTATAAAAAGCAATCAGTGATCAAAGACAGTTATATACTAAAAAATTAACATCCATCTTAGATTTCAAATTTGTATCAGACTCATTGGGTTTACAACCATTAACTCACTAAAGGGTTATATCTAAATAAGAAAGAGAAATCAAAGAAAAAAAAATCATAAAAAAAATCGAATTACTATTAAAATTAAGAATGGAAATGGGTAATGTGTCAAAGAGAGATAACAAACCGACCAAAGAGTAGAAAATAGTATAAGGCCATTAATGGGTCTTCAACACAGCGAGAGTAAAGGTGTACATAATTTGTTTCAATGGAATCCCTGAATAAATAATTTATCAATAATACATAGATTACGTTCATTGAAATCCAAAACGTAACTCCTGAAACGGGTAAAGTAAACAAGTATATAGAAGCTATAAGATGGTACACAAGGAAACTTAATTATGGATTGAGGTTCAAAATCTAAATTCCAAATATCCCACAGACAGAAACATGATAGTTAAAAAAATTGTTAATTGATACCCAATTCATACAATAAATAGAATAATACATAATATGGAGAAATAATATAACCAAATCTTAAAGTTATATTAAATTTCCAAATAAGTCAAAGTCTACATACACTTGCTTCTTTTTAAAAGTCACTTCGTACAATCACCGTGAAATACTTAAGTTCGTAGACGATTGACTATTAACTTGACCTAATACATTCCATTACCAAATTTCCCACTATTTTGACGGCTTATTGTATATTGTCATACATTAGAAGTTATTAACTATTGAGATTGAATCAATGACCCTCATTATAAGTGGTCGTGTATCAATACATTTACATTCGGCATCTGTAGTTCGTACTTTACATCACATCAACTAGCAATAATATTATAATTTCCATATAATTTCTCTTGACCAATTCATGTACGTGTCAATGATGGTGATAATGAGATGGTAAACACAAGCTATAGTGCTTGATTTGCAGATGTCGACTGATGAAAGCGTAGCTTGGTCTGGTTTGAAGTCATATTCACGACCATGGTAATTTTTATCTTTATTATAATAACGGAGTATACATTATCGTATTTGTGCAAACCATTAACTACATTACTGGTTCATGTTCTGCTTACCCGTCTGGTGCACCTGAGAAAAACATTTTTTAGGGTTTTTTGTTGATGTTGTTGCTCTGTCTATTGTTTGTATGCAGTGTTAAGTAAAATGTCGGCCTTTTCTTTGTGGTTTTTGCAACAGTTTAGTCGTTTAGTCGTTTTCTCTCCGACTTTGGATCATTTATTTTTTGTCTTTTACCTCTCAGTGTATGAAACATAATGTTCTTTAAACATTACTTCCTCCTTCGGTCAGGCCTTGCCATATACTTTATTTAGAAAAGAAAATTGTATTGCACATTTCTTATATACAATAAATAAACATACCGAATACAATCGTAAATAACGGCAAGAAAAGAAATATTTGTAGTGATTTTGGATTCCATTAAAATTTCTTTTGTCTTAAATTATGGCACCTTTATGAAATATCAAAGTTTTCTGTACATGTTGAATATTTGGAATAAAATTTAACATTAAAGTGCAAAGTACTTGCATGTTTCAAACTACAATCCAATTCCATTTTCATGAATGTGACCTTCCGAATTAGACTATTTACCGGATTCGTAATAACATTAGCAATACGACGGGTGCCACATGTGGAGCAATATCTGCTTACTCTTCCGGAGAACCTGAGTTCACCTCCAGTTTTTGGTGGGGTTCGTGTTGCTAAGTCTATTATTGGTCTGTTTGTCTCCTTCTTTTTTAACCATGACGTTATTTGTTTTTTTTTATCTATGAGTTTGACTGTCCCTATGGTATCTTTCGACCCTCCTTTCAAAAAGTAAGAACTAACGCGTACTTTTGACTACTAATTCTATCAAAATATTCTAGTGCACCGTACTTTTATTTTTTAATTGTGATATCTGTAAGGTTTCAGAGCATTTTCCGAGCAATTAGAAGAAAAGATTGTGACCTTTTTAAAACCAATAAGTATGTATATGTGATACTGGAATTGTGTACAGATGAAAACACGATATGTTTTTTTCTTCTCTTTGTTGAAGATCGTACTGTTGCTTATAATTGCTTTAATCCTCTTAAAAAAATTAGGTCGATACATGTTACTGACAACCATGTCACATTATCTTTTAACTAATTCCATTGTGTACTAAAACAATCAATTTCTTAGAGAGATTTCATCAATCAATGATACTACAAAACTAGAACTGTTGAGAGATTGCTACGTAAACTACACTACAGACTCTTATAAACGTTAACATACATTGAGTTGAGTTTTATGCATTGTAATGTTTCGAGCAATACTGCTGACGAATGTGAATAAACTCATCATAGATACCAGGACTAAAGGTTGTATATACGCCCGAAGTTTGTATTCCATTAATAAAACATTTATAAAAATTGCATTTGCAAATAGCAGCATAGTTTTTATTATTCTTTAACCAACAATTGCACTTGTTTCGCTGTTATACCTGCAAAAGAATTATTATAGTGAAATACTTGTACTTTATATTACAACGAAATTTTGTGTAAAAATATTAAAAGGTTAAGCTGAAACATATTTTTTTATTTGTTAGTATTGTAACATTATTATTCAGCATGAACATGCATATTTATTCTCTTTTATAACACTACTTTAAGCATTCATTGTATGTGTTTTTAATGATATTTCAACGACAAAAATCTTTTATTGTTAAATTTTCCTGTAAAATAATATATTCCATCCTAGTGGGAGATATTATGGAAATAATTGTGCAAATCGTGATTCAGGCATGAAATTTGGTATGAAGGTCGAATAAATGATAATTAAAAGATATTAGCTGCTGGCCATAAAAAAATTCCATTTTTTCAAGATGGCCAGCGGTCATTGTAAATCCGTTTTAAATGGAAATTAATAAATAACACATATTTCATAAATAATATCACAATTTGAACAGGGTTCCTCTTCAGTTTGCCAAAGCTAGCCATTGCGCTTACATCATGCACTATCATAAGTAATGATTATAATATTTGATGAACTTCGTTTTACAATTCTTATGTGATTTTATGTTTGCCTTATTATATATGCATTAGACACAGTACAGTGATAACATTATATACTGACTCTTTTTCACAGATGAATCTGTATAGTCCGGCACATGTAACGTCGTTCCATTTCAATTTCCATGGAGCATACATATGTAAGCAGTTCTCGTTTCCGCCTATGTTGTCTGGTATATTAGGAAACCAGTCAGTAAAATTGAACACCTGGTCTGTTTGAGCCCACATCCACCTTCCTTCTACGACATCATCTCTACCTCCTAACCAATAGCTTATACCTACATTTGTAAATAATAGACGATAAACAACTAGGGATAGTTACATATAAAGATTTACAAAGAACCAAATTGAACATTTTGAGTGAGTAAACTCATTCAAATTCATTAATACACAAGTTTAATGAATGACTTTATGTAAATTTATCAATGTTAGAACTGGTTTTGCATTTACTCAGTATGATCTGCCATTAAACTGGAGTACCCATCAAAGATATGAAAATGTGGGTGTTATTTAAAACTTTAACGAAGCTACAATGCATACTAATAAGATACTGTAAGAGTCGTTGTGTTAGATAATTGTAGGTTTTGCCATAAGGATATTTAAAAAAAGTATCAAAATCATCGTCATCCCGTTTAGACATCTTCCTCATTTGCCGAAACCGAAACTGAGACCGAAACCGAACCCAAAACAAAGGATAGTTGAGTAAATTGAAATTCTAAAGTGAGAATCTAAGTTGTTGTTAAGTTTTATTGAAAGGAAGCCGTATTTTCAATTACATATTTATGAAGCTGACAATGAATAAATCTTTATTCCTGTTAGTTGGTGTACCTAGTAATCTATATACATGGATAAACTAATTTATAGAGAGAAGGCAACGAGTGTGGGCTGACTATAAATTATCTAAACAAGCTAATTTCTTGTCGACTTTAAAGTTATTTCAAATTTTTGATGTCACTCAGCTTTAGTCTATTTACTTTCGCTTAAAATTCTTGTTTTTTAAAAGTCATGTCATTTATTTTTTTAAACCCGCACCTGAAATATAAAACATTGAAGAACCTGTGCTAACCTTTATTTCAGACGCGGTTTAAAAGCGATCCGGGTCACCCCTTATAATGGCTACAGTTATGATTAATGCAGACTTTTTACCTGTTTCACACTAGTCCAAATAATTATGACGTCTTGCAAAGTCATTTAATTTTTTTCTGTGACGCCTTCCTACGACGTGTCCTTCGTGTCGTAGGAAGGCGTCAAGAACAAAATTGACGTCTTGTTTGGGGCTTTGATCACCCTTTTTTTCAAAATTTAACCTTGATCCACATAAGATTGTGTTTGCTTATTTGGTGTTTGGTCTATGCATATCTGTCTGTTTATTGACAGTGAAATCACATCTTCTTAATTATAGATGATTGTCCCACAAAATGTCGAAAATGTGTATATTTCATTTTTTCTAGCTTCTCTCGTGGGATAGCGGTACATTTTTGGCCACTTTATATGTGTTGCGTCTAAATTGAATTGTACATAGTAATCAAAGGTACCAGGTTTATAATTTAATATGCCAGATGCGAGTCTCGTCTACAAAAGACTCATCAGTGACGCTCAGATTAAAGTAGTAAGAAAGTACAAAGTTGAGGAGAATTGAGGACCCAAACGTTCTAAAAGTTGTGCTAAATGCGGCTAATGTAATCTATGCCTGGGCTAAGAATATCCGGTAACACTTAATATTGACTGAATTGGTTAAACAAATAAAAAAAGAAGACAGTTTGGGACAGCAACAAGTAGATATAGGAAGATGTGGTGTGAGTGCCAATGAAACAACTCTCCATCCAAATAAAAATTTATTAAAGTAAGCCATTATAGGTCAATGTACTATATATGAATCAAAACTCAGATCGGAAAAGCATGGACGATATGTTAGTTATTTATGAGTCGTTGTGAATAGTAACAGAAATTAAGCTATTAATAATATGCAGATAAAAAATTTGTTCTTCAGTTTATCTAATTTTTCATAAATTTTCTTTACAAATATTTATACAATCGAAAGTCTACACAAACTCTAACGAAATTTTCAAAAAGGACAAGGGTTTCATTCACCGAAAATCTCGTGCGTTTCTGCGAAAACATAACAAGCGATTTGGCGAATAAAAAAAGGAAAGTAGATCCTTACGCGATGCACTTGCGCATGTCAATTGCGAACTGACCAAATATTTTTTTTTTATCACCACCAGTCAACTGATACCGACATTATCAGCCAGTACACTTCAAAAGAAAAATGCACAAATTCCCGATAAATCAAAATATTGTATGAGTCTCAATTATTTAATACTAGCAGTATGAATATTCATTTAATTTTCGTTTCAAAGATATGAATACAAGTTTTGAAAAGTTTTGTTTTCGAATATGCGTACCTACCTGGTCCTTCCGTTCTACACATGTTAACTAAAAACGTCGACTGTTCTTTGGATTGAACTTCAGCTAGACGGGCGTTGTGGGCACGACAACTGAACTAAATATACAAGGATTTATAATGTATCCAATTGTTGCGCATATTTTAACACACAATGGTATTAGACGTGTTAGGAAAGTCGATACTACTGTTGGTGCTCGTGTTGGATGGAAGATAAATACAATAAGATTTGGGGGGTCATCTCCAAAATTATAAATACTCTATTTTTTATTACCTGTATGGCCACAGAAATACGTTATTTATAGTGTGCAATGCATGACCGATCGGGCATTGTTAAGAACCAAAATTAATTTTCAAATGTGATAATTAAAATAAATTACGTGGTACATTTGTAAATTAAGGATACACATGAAAAAGAGGGGATGTTTTTGTTTTATTTTCAGAATCAACAAAATTCCTTCAAAAAAAAATTTGATAAGGGTTTTGTCCCGCTTGATCTCTCAATGGAAGCAAACTACTAGTATCGTTTTGCTTCATTCTGGTACGATTTAAAAAAATAATAAAAAAAAAAAAAACTATTTTGGAAAACACAAATCCCCTTTTCACAATATGAACGCTCGATGATTTATTTTATAATGCAAATTTGGGATTTTGTTGTTCACTTGCCTAATAACTTTTAGCATTGTATGATTGGGTAGCATTTGCATTGTTTAATGTCTCCCGAAAAGTCCACCAAACAATTCAACTGTTTGTTTTAGTTCGTTCCTTTGCTGTTCCCATAAGGTCACAAACGACTCTGACTGTCTCTAGACGTCTTATTGCGTCAAATAATTCCAACTGTGACCTTGACCTTTGTCTTCAAAAATTAATAGGATTCTAGATTTTCATAAGGACTAAAAATGAATCAAGTACGGTCAAATTCCTAGAACGATGTTAAATATAGAGTGTCAACAAGTGTGTTACGGACGGAAAGGCGGACCAAGGGTAAAGAAACCCTCGAATTTTGTAGGCGAGAGAATAAACTTGAACCCATTGGAATCGGAAATGCAGACAGATGTTATTTTACACGAAGACAATGGGGTTCAAATCGTAAAAATTCAACTAAAGCAAAGTTTGTTTGTATCGTTCTTTAAATGTCGTTTAAACTTTTTGTTTCTAAAATCAGAATTATCAGAAAAGCTTATAACGATCTTTCCAAAGACGTATGCTTATGATATAGAATCAAAAATCGTGGACACCTTTTTATAGTCTTATAACAGATAAGGAGTGTGTGTGTGTGGGGGGGGGGGGGTATTTATTTTTGTGTTGATTTGTTTTGTGTTGTACTTATTTTTATTTGCTGTATACTACCAGTGTGCGCATTCAAAATCTAACTTCAATTACTGAATAAGAGGCTGATGGTGTGTGACCGGTTCATACATAATATTGCGGGGTTAAATATGTTCGTAAGAGCTCTTGACGAAACCCTTTTCTAACATCGGACAGTCGTGTAATTGTAACAGTAATTCATAAGTACATACTATGCAAATCGATTGAAAATGGCATGACTCATTATATCGGCAGGAATCGTTAAAAGAAATAACATAAAGACAATAGACACAAAGTACCAATATCAAAGTACTTGCAGTTGCTGAAAGCTAAAAGTATTAATAAAATAACAAAGGCTTACAAGATGTTTAAAAAAGATAAATTATTCACAAAACTAATATTAATTTGTCTAAAAATGTATTTATTGAATCTTTTCTGGTTCTTAAACAAATAATTTGATCTTCTCCTGCGTACTCTAATAAATACAATTGTTACAGATTTGTCTCAGAGGTATCAAACACGCCCAAACAGGTAACAAAAATGTTCAGTTTTTGTACTCATTGAGAAGGTCCCCAATCATATTGTATATTTCTTCCGACCAACACGAGCGCCAGCAGTAGTATCGACTTTCCTAACACGTCTAATAAAATGATAATAATCAAGTTATTGGAAACATTGACAGATAACAATCATTGATGACAAAATTATATCGGAAGACTGCCAATGAGAATATTTATATTTATGAAATTATTAACATTTATTTGGTTCCGAAAACAGCAAAAAAAAATTGAAACACGACCAAAACATGCAAAAAATTAAAAAAAAAAACACGGAACAAAACATGCTAAAAAAACAAACAGTACACGGATCAAAACATTAAAAAAAACTTACAAATAAGTAACAAAACCCCAACAAAAACAGGTACTGAATGATGTAAAGATTGTTGACCGAAAAGGGGAAAATGAAAACAAATCTTTCAATAAATGTTACGTAGAAGAAAAATTCCAAAGCAATTTGGAAATACAAGAATTCTAGGTTTACAAAAAGGAACAGAAAATGGAGAACTACTAACCGAACAAAGTGATGAAACATTTGATAGACTAAAGATGAAAAAGAAAAGGTTGATACTTTATCAATATTCTTCAATATTTTATGCACGAAAAAACCCGTGAGATAAAAAGGTGAGGTTTCTACTTTACGGATAATAGATACATGTACCAACTACGGCCAGAATGTAGAAAAGAGCCAGATGAATGAATAGCAGTACCCTTATATATGCATATCTTTTAGTATAACTCATTAAGAATCAATACTGTTCCAAGTAGTAAAAAAAGAAGCACAAAGTAGCGCTATCTTAATACAAAAGGGCAAACAAAGTATTCCTAGTACATATTTACTATAGGCCTGTGATCCTTCGTCAGTTGCACGCAAAGTTAAAGAAACATTGTGCACATATGAAAATTAACAAATGTTTACTGATGGCCATTTTGGATGTATATCAACGAAAGACGTCCCTTCAATTGTTAAATGTCATCGACGATTGGTTAGAAACCCTTGTTAATTTAAAATCTAGCAACATTAGTTAAACATCATGGATTTAACAGTTGAACAAGCATTTCATTTCCCATATCCTCAGAGTTCAAAAGGCCCTGAACCTTAAATCATGGTTCTTTAATTTTCATTTTTTTTGCATTTTTACATGTTACATTATGATTTACATTTAACTTATAAGTTATTTTCCAATTACCTCAGCGTTCAACCAATTAAAAAGTTCATGGCTGAAGAAATAGCAAGATGAACCAAAGTGATGCCATCCTAATGGGCATTCAGTGGTTCCTTTATCTGAAAGTATATGTTCAAATCAATGTCTCATAGCTCTTTTGTAAACACAATTACATACATGTAAGGCATAGTATGTAATAAATAACCAGTTATTTGGATTTGTTTTGGGTTTTTGAATAAATGTAACTGAAACAAATTGTATTTTTTTTTTAGAATGAAGCTTGTCCCTTAATTATTCATTTGAATGTTTTTATTACTACATTAAGTTATATATCTTAAGATATACTTAGACACTTGCAAATGCTCTATTTAATTCGTTTATGTGATGTATGCAATATAATAAATTAAGAAGAAAACTTCATAAATTGTTCGACTTGTGTCTGAGCATTTTTGTGTTATAAAATCAATTTGAAACATTGATTTATTGGCTCACTGTCTTTATTTGTGAATTATTCATAGGGTCCACATTTTGTGTTTTTAAACATTGTTCAACATTAACATCCATCTAAGATTTCAGATTTGTATCAGACTCACTAGTTTTACAACCATTAACTCACCAAAGGGTTATATTTAAATAAGAAAGAGTAATCGAATTAAAAAAAATCATAATAAATTCGAATTACTATTAAAATTAAAGACCAAACAGCCTATTGTTTATGCGCATCAGCTAACGCAACTTGGTAGTGACATAAAAGCTCTATGACGTTGTTCCTAGCAACGAAAAAAACGTCAAATTATAACGTCCTATTTCGCGGATTCCATCATGGTGTACGCTACGTAGGTACGCTACGTCTCCCAAGAAAAGAGGAACTATTATGCGTCACGCTACTTTAATATCCTGTGGAAATTTAACACAAATGGACACATAAGATACTACACTACATTTAACCTTCGTTCTAATAAAAATAATAAAATATCAATTTTGATCTCGACTTTTTGCATTTGCGCCGTTCTGCATTTCATTTTTTTTTATTCTTTCACATGCGTAGATTTTGTCTTATATTTGCGCTATCTGCATTTCATTTTTTTTTCTTCTTCACTTGCGTAGATTTTGTCTTTCGTTTGCGCCGATTGTGTACAGGTTAGGTGAAAGTTTTTTTTATGCCCGATTTATGGGCATTATGTTTTCTGGTCTGTGCGTCCGTTCGTTCGTCCGTCTGTCCCACTTCAGGTTAAAGTTTTTGGTCAAGGTAGTTTTTGACGAAGTTGAAGTCCTATCAACTTAAAACTTAGTAAACATGTTCCTTATGCAATGATCCTTCTCATTTTAGTGTCAATTTTAAAGAAATTAAAAAAATTGAGTATTCACAAGGTTAGGCCGATAATCAAGTATTCCTAAAAGTTTTGACATACTGGCAACATGTGCATGTAACTGATGTCTGGATGATTCTCGTAAAATATTGTCCGATCTTGCAATGAAGTTAAATTTATTTATACTGCTTATTTGACAAAATCTTATAGTAAAAATAAAATGATGACAAAGGGTCATTTTTGTTTGTCATTTGTTTCATTTCAAATTGTCTTAAGGAGAAATGATAAACATATTGTCTAATCTCACTGAAGCTTACAGCTAATTACCTACTGTATGTAGATCAACACTTTGGTTTGTCTGCTTGCTTTGTTTGTATATTTTGTATAATTATATTTTGATAACGTTCAATTCAATTAAATAGCATATAGGGGAGAATGGGGTAAGTGGACACATTAAGCGTATACACACGTTTCAGCTCGCTACATACCTATATATAAAGATGTCAATCTTAATTACAGAGCTTGAGTAAACATTTATACAAACAAAGCAAGGAAGCCCACCAAAGTTTTACCCTACATGCATTAGGAAATTAGCTGTAAGGCAAAAAATATTAATAAAACTAATACTCAGCGAATTAAAATCAAAATTTTCGGTGTTTAAAACTAAATTGTTGTAAATTTTACTTATGACAAAAACAATTGCTCCAAGAATAATATCTTACATAAAATCGCTCCCTTTCATTTAGCTACAACTGTGACCGGAAAGATTGAAAACAAATTTCGATTTTCAATGCCGGCAACAACCTTTTCTTTGTTTTAATTTCCAAAATGAGCACTTTAGATTTATTATATTTTATCCTGTTGGAGAAATCTTACTTTGTAGTTTTCAACGGAAAATTATTTCTAAATTAATTTTTGAATCAAAACTTTTTGTATTTTATAATTACTGTCTTGTTTATTGAAAACACATGAGGTAGTAATAAAAGGATTGTATTTTAAGATAGATGTATAACGTTTTAGAATCAAAACTTTCATTCATATATTATACCTATACTTTTAATTTCCTTATATCTTAAATATTCTAAAATAATGAATTTACTCGATGAAATAATTTCTAAACGTTCGTCTTAGTCGGGAAAAATAATGGTATAAAGAACTCCGTCCATGCTTTTGTATGTCCGTCTTTCAACAGTACCGAATGAGTTCGTTACGGCAAACTTCTGAAATTGACGCGAAAAAGAAACAAGCACATCTAGTCTGGTATATTCAAATACTCTGTAAGTTAACCAGTGCCATCTTTCATTTCTATTTTTATTTTCAATAATTTTGCTTATGTGGGACAGAGGACAAAAACAGACCTTCAATACAAAAGCGGCGTGAAAGGTTATTTCAAACAATTTTCCATTCCGGCGGATAGTGTTTCTGAAGGTTTATATTGTGCGGCAACAACATCATAAAGATCTGAAACTGATACATGCTTAATCTCTAGTATTACCAGAAAACAAAGGAGGTGAATATAGTTGTTATTCTTGGAAATTTAAATGTGGGTTTCAAACGTCCAATTTGCGATTTGTTTTTTCAAATAGTGCGCCAGCAAGGAAAGTTTGTACTATGACGTCAGATGCAATGTTCTGAAGAAAGACAACTCTTTTCTTCAAAACGAACGAGAAAAAAACATGAAAATTACTCTTAACTTTTTTGAAAGGTCGGTGACATACACTTTTTTTGCTTTATTTTGAAGAGTACATATGTCACTTTCCTTCTTTAAATTTTTATGAAGAAATCACTGGTAGATATTTTTTAATACTGGAAACGTTTTTCAGTTTTACGTTTAATTTTTGGCGGGAATGAAATAAATCATATTTTTAAAGATCAAATCAATATGAGCCTTAAACTCTTGAACCTGTATTTGAAAGATACAAATCTACTGTTTAACGTGAAACAAGAATTATGCTTGTAGGTTTGATATAAAGCATTTTTTTGAGAGTTTAGATAACAAGCAAATATTATGTTAATATTCGGGAAAACACGAAACTGAGGTTGCTATAGTGACAAAACTAAGTCGGTGACCCCCAATTTTTTTCATCATATTTTGTTCCTCAAATCATGCAACACCTTCACACAAAATTTTAAGAAAAAATCACTGATAGAAATGAATAGGCTGTTTGGTCTTTAAGAATGGAAATGGGGCAGGTATCAAGGACAGATAACAAACCGACCAAATAGTAGAAAACAGCCTAAGGACACTAATGAGTCCTCAACACAGCGAGAAAATCCAACGCCGCTAAACATACAAGTGTCCTAGTTCAGTGACAATAATAGTCACTAACTAAAATTAAAAGAATTACAAGACTAATAAAGGCCAGACAAAAATTAACAAACTTACCAGGAAAAGTTAGCAAAAACAGTAAATTCAATACTGAAAACGAATTCAGAAACGTGATTCCCATAATATTATAAATTCTTATCTGTACTACCGTTACTTTCAAAGTGATTCAAATTCCTTATCAAAATTATAATCTTTACATGTAACTGGTAATGACCATTTGGTCAACCAGTAAACGACAGTCTGGACGTCCAGTGCGTGAAATACTGTAATATTTAATTACTTGAACAAGTTACTACTTAATAAAAATTGTCAGTTTTCCTATCGAAGGTCTGTGGTTTCCTTCGGTCACTCCGGCTTCCTCCACCCCCCCCCCCCAAAAAAAAAAATATAGCCGCCACGAAATAGTCCCAAAACGGTGCTTAAAGGTGGCGTAAAAACATAAAAAATCAAAATCAAATCAATAACTTGTACACACACATTTGAAAATAATTTATCTTTTAAAGGGATTAAGAGACCAAATTTCTTAAATAGAAATCTCAAATCTTCAAAATGACCAATGATCAACATTGCTATCACCGTGCTCAATGTAGCAGCAGTGTATTGTGTTCCTGGTCGTAGTACGTACATTCCCATGGACGTCTGTTTGTAGTATACTTGATTATATTCTAAAACAGGAATGATAGTAAAAGAAGATTTCACTACGTTAACACCATAAAAAAGGAGAAACTTATTCAAAAACGTTTTCGTGGCTTTAGTCAATCTGTTTAAACTTTATTAAAATAAGAAGATATTAATTGGTTTGATTGTCAATGGGACAATCATCCTTTTATCTAACAGAGATAAAAGGACGACGATTTTAACAACTTAAGGATACCATATGGACTTCAAAAATGACATTTTTTGTAGTGATTAAGATATTAACACAACGTTGGATGCTGAACCCTTGTTTTTTTTTTAACATTTTTACCTATTGCGTCTATTTGTTTTGTCCACACATCGTTGTCAATAAAATGGATTTTTTTACGACCGACATACCAGTGAAGGGTTTATCTGGCTATAAAACCAGGTTTAATCCACCATTTTCTACATAAGACAATGCCTGTAACAAATCAAGACTGTGACAGTTGTTGTTTGATGTGTTTGAGTTATGATTTTACCATATGATTAGGGACTTTCCGTTTTGTATTTAACCCGGAGTTTAGTATATTTGTGATATTACTTTTCACGGATACCGTTACAATTCAAAAGAGGAAACAACGGCCTGCATGATTCATCTACTTAGTATATAATTCAGAAACTTGAAAATTGAACAAATTTTCTCACATAGGATTTGTATCCCAGTCTTTTTGTTTTGATTTTAGAATGTAATACGAATCATTTTTGCACAATTAAAGCCAAGAAGACAATGAATATTGATAAACTAAACTGAGGCTAAAGCATAACCAACCATTTGCTGATCCGATGAAATATATTCATAAGAGATTAAAAAAAAAGATTTTAAGGCATCTTGTCATACTACAAGTTAAAAAAAGAGGTATAAATAGTAAAGTTTACCTATGTTCCAAACTTTTTTGAATCAATTGTGGATACTGTAAATCAAGTTATTTTCGCAAGCAATTTATTTTTTCGACTTTGACGATAAGAAAAACACCGACATAAAAATCGTCACGAATATGTTGAATGTCGATCTTCTCTTTTTTTAATACGCCAGTGAAAATAGAACACGGCGAAAATTAATCGCCGTGAAGTCGAATAGAAACGATCAAATGCGAAATAAAGTATCCGCTAAAATAAATTGGTTTACAGTATACTAATTTAAAAGATTAGCACCTGATGGAATCTAATAAATTCCAAACCATCCAAGACCGCTTGCATCGGCAGCTATTGCACATTCTTTTCACCATATGTAGTAAAAATGTTTAAGATATTTACTGCACGACGGGTGTCACATTTTGAGCGGAATATTCTTACCAATCCAGTGCACCTGAGATAACCCCGAGTTTTTGGTTGAGTTTGTGTTGCTCAGACTTTGGTTTTATATGTAGTGTTTTGTGTACATTTGTTTGTCTTACGGTCTTGTGTTTAGGTCAAGCCGTTGTCAGTTTAATTTCGAATTTCGAATTTGAATATCATCTCTTTACAGACCAGACAACTGTTTTGCGTCATTCAAGTCTAAGACCGCCAAACATGTCTTTTGTGTGACACAGACCAGTCATCTTAATATTTTCTAACCATTCAGCCAACAAAATAACTAAACATTTTGTTCAAAGATATCAGAATGTATTACGTTGAAGTAAACATGGTATACAAAATAAAGGATGATAAGGGACGACATCAAAAGTTCAGTGAAGGATATAAAACTTAATTCACATAGTTTTTTCACTGACACCCCCCCCCCCCGCAACCCTCTCTTAACTTAGTTTGGAAAAAATTGATTGATCCATATGGATATATGTAAAAATCAATGTCGGATAACCAAATCTTGCAGCAGTTCAACCCCCCCCCCCCCATCCCCAAACTATTTGAATCAAGTTTTTTTTATCTTACATTGTTCTTTTGATGTCGTCCCTAACACAGTTTATAAATAAGATTTAAACATCAAATGTACTGACACGAAATGATTTGAACGTTTAATTTATTTATTCTAACAGAATAATAGGAAAACAATTGTGAATTTAATGCAGATCTCCCCTAGATGGCCGATATATATTCAGTATTTCTTTGAATTAAGAATATATTTGATTAACTATTGGTCCAATTAAATCTAAAAGCAAAACGACTTGTTTTCACATTGATATTTGTTTATCCTATTGTTTCAGAACCATCTCCGAAATACCTACAAAAGAAAAGTTAACATTTCACCAAAATAGATAATCAAGAATTAAATTCGAAGTTGTTATTACCTGTTCCTTTTTTCAAAAAAGTAATTTTATTTGTTGTACTATCCTGGTACCTTTGACAATGTTTGATAACGATTTACGATAGTACATAATCAGCTCAGGTTTGTTAGATTGTTGTGTAAGTTTTATAACCAATATCATAAGTAGAATACTAACGACATTTTATACGTTTTATATTTGAGGTTTATCTTAAATTTGTATTTTTTTTTATTAAAGCACCGAACGGCAACATGAAAAGAATTAAAAACCAATTCTTTCCACTAGTAAAGATCTATTTTGATATTGAAATATGAAAAACCAGTTTAAAATGTTAGTTCCTATGGTTTTATGATGTATTAATATCAATTTAAAACAAAGGTCAAAATCTAGAACGTCCTATTAACCTATGACCTTGACCTCAATTTCAAGGTCACAAACCAAGGATCTTAAATCAAAAGACCCTAGGTCTTTAATATGTTTGGATAAAGAGTAATATCACTTTACGGGTAAACCTAAATATAAGATGGGCAAAAACTCCCATTTATTGTCTGCGCACCCTTTCACCCAAAATATACAAGTAAGGACATGTCGCAACTAACAATTTATGAAAAATTATTTGTCGATATGTCATACGGTATTTGAAAATCAGTGAAAATAAGCAAAAATCAAAATTTAGAACATGACCTTGACCTTTGACCTTGACCTCATTTCATTTTTTTGGACCAAGGACCTCAAATCTGAAGACCCTAGGTCTCTATCACTTATGGTTTACCAGTTAGAAATGCATAATACTTATATCATTTACATAAGGGGAAATAACTCTCATATGGAGTCTCTGGAAAGCTTCGGTCCAAATAAATTGCCTTATCCTGAAGATGTAACGAGCAATTTGGTAAAATAAATTTGTCGTAATCTTTTACGGTTGCGAAGGAGTAGTGGCCACAAGAAAAACAGTGTTCGGGGAGATAACTCTTACAACGTAAAGTATTTTGTTACGCGGTTGAAAATTTTTAAAGCGTATAAACTATACGATATCATATTCCAAATATCTAAGCGACATCTTTTGAAACATCAACAATATGCAAGAAGAAAATTAGGCGGAAGAATAAAAAAATAAATAATAATAATAATAATTAAAAACCAATTGTTCAGAGAACAATTGAAGGTCTTTCCACTAGTTAAGATCTATTTTGATATTGAAATATAAAAAATCAGTTTAAAATGTTAGTTCATATGGCTTTATGATATATTAATATGAATTTAAAGCAAAGGTCAAAATCTAGAACGTCCTATTAACCTATGACCTTGACCTCAATTTCAAGGTCACAAACCAAGAACCTTAAATCAAAAGACCCTAGGTCTTTAATATGTTTGGTTAATGAGTAATATCACTTTACGCGCAATTCTAAATGTAAAATGGGCAAAAACTCTTATTTATTGTCTGCGCACCCTTTCAACCAAAATATACAAGTAAGAATATGTCGCAACTAACAATTTATGAAAAATTATTTGTCGATATGTCATACGGTATTTGAAAATTAGTGAAAATAAGCCAAAATCAAAATTTAGAATATCACCTTGACCTTTGACCTTGACCTCGTTTTCGTTTTTTTGGGCCAAGGACCTCAAGTCTGAAGACCCTAGGTCTCTATCACTTATGGTTTACTAGTTAGAAATGCATATCACTTCAATCAAATGAAAAAGGGGGAATAACTCTCATATGGGGTCGCCATATAGCTTCGGTCCAAATGAATATCCTTATCCTTAAGATGTAACGAGCAATTTGGCAAAATAAATTTCTTGTAATCTTTTACGGTTGCGAAGGATTAGTGGCCACAAGAAAAACAGTGTTCAGGGAGATAACTCTTACAATGTAAAGTATTTTGTTACGCAGTTGTAAATTTTTAAAGCGTATAAACTATACGATATCATATTCCAAATATCTAAGCGACATCTTTAGAAACATCAATACTACGCAAGAAAAAAATTAGGCGGAAGAAAAAAAAAAATAATTAAAAACCAATTGTTCAAAGAACAATTGAAGGTCTTTCAACAAATAAAGATCTATTTTGATATGAAAATATTAAAATTCAGTTAAAAATGTCAGTTCCTATGGCTTTATGATGTATAAATATGAATTTAAAGCAAAGGTCAAAATCTAGAACGTCCAATTAACCTTTGACCTTGACCTCAATTTCAAGGTCATAATCTTAACATCTCGAATCAAAAGACACTAGTTCCTTAATATGTATGGTTCATGAGTAATATCACTTTACGCATAATTCTAAATATAAGAGGGGCGAAAACTCCCGTTTATGGTCTATGCACCCTTGCAACCAAAATTTATAAGTTACGACATGTCGCAACTAACAATTTAGTAAAAATAATTTGTCGATATCTTATAAGGTTAATGAAAATAAGTGAAAATAAGCCAAAATCAAAATTTAGAATTTGACCTTGACCTTTGACCTTGACCTAATTTTCATTTTTTTGGACCAAGGATCTTATATCAAAAGACCCTAGGTCTCTATCACTTATAGTTTACCAGTTAGAAATGCATATCACTTATATCATATACAAAAGGGGGGATAACGCTCATAT